>NC_092748.1:109601102-110239478 GCF_047496795.1 Chiloscyllium punctatum
AGAAAAATTACCAGGATGTTGCTGGGAATGAAGGCTTTGAAATATAAAAATAAATTGGAAGGACTGAAATGTTTTTTTCACTGGAATCTAGGAGGTGACCTTATTGAGGCTTATAAAAGTATGAGGGACATAGATAAGGTGAATAGCAAGGGTCGTTTCCTTAGGGTGTGGGAGTTCAAAACTAGGGGGCATATTTTTTAAGGTGAGAGAGGAGAGATTTAAGAAGGATCTGAGGGGCAACATTTTGAATGAACTATCAGAGAAAGTGGTAGATCCAGGTCAGTTAGAACATTTCAAAGACATTTAGATAAGTTCATGAATAGGAAAGGTTTGTATCGATATGTGGCAGGAGCAAGCAGGTGGGATTAGTTAGGTTTGGGATTATGGTTGGTGTAGACCAGCTGTACCGAAGGTCTGTTTCGGTGCTGTATGACTCCATGACCAATGCAAGGAGCACAACTGGAGAGAAAGAAACCATGTAGGAGCAGGATTTCCAGTTGTGCATTTGTCCGTCCGGTACATTTTTGCTAATCAAGGAGTGAAGGGTTTTCTGACATAACAGACAGAGAGAAATCATTTCCATTGGCAGAGAGGACAGCAACCAGAGGGCACAAATTTAAACCAACTGGGGGGAAAAAAAGGTGAGATTAGGAGTATAGATTTTTTGTGCAGCAATTTAGCAAAACCTGGAATGCACTGCTCGAATGGGGCATTGGATGCAGACTCAGTGGTAAATTGAAAAAGGGAAGTGGACATATACTCAAACAAGGGGAAAAAGAAATGCAGCACCATGGAGTCAGAATAGAGAACTGAGAATAATTGGATCATTCTCACAGAAAGCTGGCATGGGTGCAATGGCATGAATGGTCTCCTCCTATCTTGAGTGGCTTTGGGAGACATTTTTCAAAAATGATGAGTGTTTTATTTGTACCTGGAAAGAATTATATGGCATGCAGATCACTTTACAAATCTGTAGTTGGAGTGAATGGACCATTTTTGGCAGCATCTGCAGCTATCCAGAATCTGGTTTCCAGCATCTGTTTTTACCAAGTTGATTTTAACCCTACTGCAAATCCTCTTGCCTTTAAGAAGTTTTCCTCCTCTCTCTACAAGAATCTCAGGGAGTCCCTCTCCCACTGCAACTCCCAGGTCATTTCCTCTGCCCTGAAGCTCTTCAACCATGTCCTGAAACAGACTCGCCGCTTTGGAACACTTCAACCCCAGGGCATCAATGTGGACTTCACCAGTTTCCTCATTTCCCCTTCTCCCACCTCACCCCAGTTCCAAACTTCCAGCTCAGCACTGTCCCCATGACTTGTCCCACCTGCCTATCTTCTTTTCCACCTATCCACCCCACCCTCCTCCCTGACCTATCACCTCTATCCCCTCCCCACTCACCTATTGTACTCTATGCTACTTTCTCCCCACCCCCACCCTCCTCTCATTTATCTCTCCACCCTTCAGGCACTCTGCCGGTATTCCTGATGAAGGGCTTTTGCCCGAAACGTCAATTTTACTGCTCCTCGGATGCTGTCTGAACTGCTGTGCTTTTCCAGCACCTCTAACCCAGAATCTGGTTTCCAGCATCTGCAGTCATTGTTTTTACCTCGCTGCCTAATTGTGGTCAGGCAGTACAGCATTCACAATTAAAGGGATCTAGAGTTGAAAATGTGTTGCATTTCCAACACCCCTCCCCCAAGTCCCTCCTCCCTACCTTTTATCTTAGCCTGCTGGACACACTTTCCTCATTCCTGAAGAAGGGCTCATGCCCGAAATGTCGATTCTCCTGTTCCTTGGATGCTGCCTGACCTGCTGCACTTTTCCAGCAACACATTTTCAGCTCTGATCTCCAGCATCTGCAGTCCTCACTTTCTCCTTAAAGGGATCTAGACTCTGGTATTTAGAATAGAATGGCATACGTAAATGGGTAACTTATCACAATGAAGGAGCTGTGCTCTGAAAGCTAGTACTTCCAAATAAACTTGTTGGAACTGTATCTTGGTGCTGTGTGATTTTTAACTTTGATCACAATTAAAGTAATGCAAGAATATAGGTGTCCAAAAACTGAATAATTATCTGTATCATTTTGTTAGTTTAAACTTTAAGGTCATGCTTTCAAAACAAGGAACAGATTTTATAGACCTGCTGTCTCCGCATTCTTAAGGTTATAGAGACTGGATATCCAAGTGACGAGACACTCTGTTCAAGATAATATTATTATTTTTGAACGCTATGGATTAAAACGTAGAAGGATATTATAAATGGGATTCAGTTAAAGAAAAACATGGAGGATAAACAATTCCACTATTTCCTTTAGTTTAGAAGCTCTTAGTTACACTGTATAAGACGTTAAAAAAAATCAGATAGGAACAAAATCATTTTGCCAATCTCCCAAACTTCACAAGAACAATCCTCTTACAAATTAGGTATCCATCCATCAAAGAATGTTTATCATTATCTCTAAATCAGATCTCTTCTTTGTTATCCCATTGTCACAATCCAATATTGGGGCACAGCATTATTGGATTTTTTTTTCAAATTAGATTCCCTACAGTGTGGAAACAGGCCCTTTGGCCCAACAAGTCCACACCGACCCATTCCCCTACATTTACCCCTGACTAATGCACCTAACACTATGGGAAATTTAGCACGGCCAATTCACCTAACCTGCACATCTTTGGACTGTGGGAGGAAACCGGAGCACCCGGAGGAAACCCACACAGACACGGGGAGAATGTGCAAACTCCACACAGACAGTTGCCCGAGACAGGAACTGAACCCGGGTCCCTGGCGCTGTGAGGCAGCAGTGCTAACCACTGTGCCACCGTGCCGCCCCTTTATAACAGATCAGTGAAATGAGAAGTTGTGTGGTCGAGGAAAAAGATTCAAATTACAGAGGAGCTTTCACCATGTCCAGCAGTAATTTCTTTTGTATTTATTCATAGGATGTGGGCATCACTGGAAAAGCCAGCATTTATTCCCTGTCGCTAAGTGCCAAATGGGAAGGTGGTGGCGTGTTAACTGTTGCAGACTGTCAAGAATATTTTAGTACCACTAAGTGGTTTGCTATGGCCATTTTAAGGGCAATTGAGATTCAACCTTTGGAGTCACATGTAGTCCAGACCAGGTTGCAATGACAAACTTAATTCATGAAACGATATTAAAAACCCACGTGGTTTAATTATTACAACCTGCTCGCCTCAAGTATTATTGATGTCAGCTTTTTATTTAATACTTAGCAAATTAATTTTCTAACATCGATTAACTGAATTTAAATCTCTGAGTGAGTTGTGCGACTTTGGAATGCTCTGCCTCAGAAGCCGGTAAAAGTAGGTCATTGAGAATTTTTAAGGCAGATGTAGTTTGATTCTTGTCAGGGGAGGGAATCAAAGGTTATCAGGAGTAGATCAGACTTTTTTTTAATTCGCTCATTGGACGTGGCCAGTTATTGCCCATCCCTAATGCCAGTTAAGAGTCCACCACATTGCTGTGGGTCTGGAGTCCCATCTGGCCCAGACAGGTAAGGATGGCAGTTTCCTTCCCTATAGGACATCTGTGAGCCAGATGGGCTTTTCTAATAATTGACAATGGTATCATAATCATCATTAGACTCTTCATTCCAGATTTCTTTTTAAATATGAATCCAAATTCCACCATCTACCAGGATAATACCACTAGGCCATTGATCGTCCCATGGGAATGTGGAATTTGGAACACGAACAGATCAGCCATGATCTTACTGAGTGGCAAAGCATGCTCAAGGGGCCACATATGTTATATGTTGCTAGCTGCAGTGGTGGGATTTGAGCTGGCATCACTGGATCATTAGCTCAGACCTCTGGATTCTCTTGATGGCCTTCAATCTCATGAGGTGATGGTTGGCACTGCCTAGTCTAATGTTAAGCATTGTCCTGTGTGATGAAGGAGCCACAGTCCATTATGCAGTATCTGTCTTCCCTCTCAAATACAGATCAAAGGCCTCACTATACTATCTCGAAGAGGAGCATGGGAGTTACCCCCCAGTGTCCTGGCAATGTATATCTCTCAAACAACATCAGCAATAAGCAGATGATTTGAACATTATCACAATGCGCTGTTGCTGCGTGTAAATTGGTTGCTGTGGTTTTCACTAAGCAACTGTGACTGCACTCCAAATTTATTGGCTGTAAAGCCCTTTGGGACATCCTGTGATCATGAAAGATGCTATATCAATGCAAATTGTTATTTTGTTGATTGCATTTGCATTTGATCTTCAAAGCAAACATGGAAGAACAATTTGCATTCAAATAGCACCTTCGATGCAGCAGAACTCCCCGACACACTTCACAGAGGGGAATAGCAGAAACAAAATTAACACCAATCCACATAAGGAGAGCTCTGGAATAGACATGTAAAAGGGATTGAAGAGCAGCATCTGGAGGAGGACAGGTTTAGAGAGGGAGCTCTGAAGCCTACAGTCCAGACATCTGGAGGCAAACTCTCCAAATGGAGAGCGACTAAAATTGGGGATGAGCAAGAGGCCAGAAATTTGATTTAGTTATTGTCACATGTATCTTGTCACAAAATACAGTGAGAAGTGTTGTATGGTATAGCCAGTCTCCAATTTAAAGAGCGACTAATGAACCTAAATTATCCAATAGATGCCACCAGCAAAGCTAACATCATTTACAAGATACCATGTAAAAACACAACAGGCAAACTAGCAGGAAACTTGCCACCAGGATACATGAACACCAACTGGCCACCAAAAGACACAACCCACTATTACTAGTTTCTATACAAGGTAAAAACAATGACTGCAGATGCTGAAAACCAAATACTGGATTAGTGGTGCTGGAAGAGCACAGCAGTTCAGGCAGCATCCAACGAGCAGCGAAATCGACGTTTCGGGCAAAAGCCCTTCATCAGGAATAAAAGATGAAGGGCTAGTTTCTATACACACAGACAAAGGAGGCCACCACTTTGACTGGGACAACACACACATTCCTGGGACAGGCAAAACAAAGACATGCAAGAGAATTCTTAGAGGCATGGCATTCTAACCAGAACTCCATCAATAAACACATCGATTTAGACTTTATCTACCTTCCCTTGAAAAAAAAATTGAAAGATGAAATCACCCACCTTAAGAAAGCAAGACCTATAAATAGAGAGGTGGGACATACCACCAGCGCTTCACCGGAGACTCTCACTGATGATGTTACCTAGCACGGTGACGAAAACAAACCTTCAAGCTCAGCAAGCTAATTTACATACTTACCCAGCACCATCTTAAAACACAGAAAAACAAACAAAACCACAGAACATAAAGACAGCATCATGAAAAAAATAAAGAAATGGAGGAGTGAAGCCATCTCAGTTATGGCGGGGCTGGAGGAGGTTACAGAGTTGGGGACGGGAGGTCTGGAACGACTGTAAAAAGAGGATGAGAATTTTTGAAACCTTTACAAGCAGGATCGTGTAGAGACATAAACGGCTGAATGACCTTCTTCCAATGCTGTGACCTTTCAAGTGGGCATTGCATGTTTTATTGGGTAGTAATGGTGTGCAGGGAGAAAAGAACAGTAGATTGGCCCTGGATAATAGAGCCGGTACAGGTACGATGGGCTGAATGGCATAGTCATCATGCTGTAAATTTGTAGATCCAAGAGTTGGAGAACAAGAAGTAACAGATTCTCACAGTGCCCGCCCCCCCCCCCCACTCCTCCTCCTCCCCAACCCTTACAGTTCCTCATGAGCAAGCAAAGAAATTAGTGATTGTTTGTTCTTTAACAGCCTCCTGCAGAAACCACAATGTACAGACTCTGTTGACTTTTCTGGGAAGCTACAGTAGAGCCTATTATTTCAAAGTTTGCTCTTCACACTACAATGTCATTCAGGAAAGTCAGAACATGTAAGCTTTCCAGTTTGAAAATAAAATGTGTAAGTTACAACCAGTGCTTTTTTTTGTGTGAGTGAGAGAGAGAGAGAGAGTGTGAGTGTCTGTGTGTGAAAGAGAGAGTGTGTGTGTGACAGAGTGTGTGTGTATGTGTGTAATGATTTGTGGCTTCAGTGTTGTGATTCTCCTCCACCAGTACACTGCCTCTAGCATCAACTGGTTTCTAATTCAGTGAAGAAAGAGGGAATGCCCTCTGTTGACTGCCAAGCTCGGAGATTATTCATGGGAGTTTCAGCATGTTCTCTGCAGGACCACTCTCAATTATACTCCCTTCCATAGCTGGACAATGTCAGAAAGCACGCTGAAGCATTTTAATGGGACTGGTAAAATAATTGGTCGCACTGATTTACAAAGGGGAACCTCAGTGATGTGAGCGATCACTGAATTGTTCGCTATTCACCACATTCTATTTCATAATACTGTTTATGCCATTACTGTACAATGCAGAGAGGCAGTAGGATTGTGGTATCGTCACTAACTGGTCGTTCAGCGGCCCAGTCTAATGCTCCAGGGAAATGGGCTCAAATACCACACTGGTAGAATTCAAATGCAATTGATGAGCCTGGAATTAAAAGCTTGTCACAGTAATGGTGGCCATAGAACCATTGTTGTAAATACCCATCTGGTTCATCAATGTCTTTGGGGAAGGGAAATCTGCCATTTGGCAGCAACATGGTGTAGACCGGGAAGCCTGGAACAGGACTCTGGCGGCCACATGGTGTAGGCCAGGAAGCCTGGAGCGGGACTCTGGCGGTGCTATGCTCCAGTAGTGGAGAAGGAAAATCTTGGCACTCCAACCAGAACTCAAATCAACAGACACATGGAACTGGACCACTCAGATACTGAGCCGGAAGTACCAACAAACAGAGACGTATAAACACCAGGCAGGACAGACCACTAATACTTTACCAAAGAAGCACTGACGATGTCACCTAGCGAGGCAATGAAACATTTGCAAAATAACACACCAGCTCGGTGAACGAATCCATGATTTCATCCACAACCCAAAATACAAATCTTCTCAGGAAAAGGAAAAGTTGGATACTCTTTAAGTTTTGTTTAAATTTTACTCTGTGAATCGCGCTTATGTACAAGCAACAGTACACCCTTTTCACTGTATTTTGTATTGAATGCACACGACAGTAAAGGATATTCAATATAGGCCACACCAGGTCAGGACGGAGATTTCCTTTGCAAAACGACATTAGTGAACCAAATGAGTTTTCATGACAATCAATGACCCATGATTTCTAAGGCTAATGTCCAAACCAGATTTATGAATTGAATTTAAATTCCACCAGCAGTCACAGTGTGGTTTGAACTCCTGTCCCGAGAGCACTATCCTGGGCCTGTTGCTCACTAATTCAGTGACATCACCAGCATCCACCCCCAGTTTTTAAACTTTTCTTCAGTTCTGGATGCCTCCATTTTAGGAAACATCTTCTCAGTACTTCCACTGTTAAATCCCCCAAAGGATCCTGGAATTTCCTCAATCTTTCCTCATAAAACAAACACTTAATTCCAAGAAGTTTCCTAGTAATCTTTTACTGAACTGCTTCCCATGCAAGTACATCCCTCCTTAAGTAAGGAGACCAAAACTGTCCACAGTTCTCCAGATGCAGTCGCACCAATACACTGAACATCTGTAGCATGACTTTCTTACTATTATATTTCAATCCCCCATAATAAAGGTCAATACAGAGGAACCTCGATTATCTGATCACCGATTATCCGAATTTCAGATTATCCAGACAAGACTGCAAGGTCCCGATGCTTGGCTAAACTGTGTTATCTGGCATTTGATTATCCGAACATTCGATTATCCGAACAAAATACTCCCCACCTGTGTCAATCGGATATTCGAGGTTCCTCTGTATCCAATTTCCTTTCCAAATTACCTGCTTACCTGCAAGCTAACATTTTGTGTTTCATGTACCAAGGCACCCAGATACATATGTGCCACAACATTCTGTAACCTTTCTCTATTTAAATAATATTCTGCTTTTCTATTCTTCCTGACAACCTCATGTTATACTCCACCATCAGTTTTTTGCCCACTCACCTGACCTAACTATATCCCTTCACAGACTCTTTGCCCCTCACAAGTTTCTCTGCTTCCTATCTTTGTATCATCAGCAAATTTGGCTCCAATAACTACCCTTACTCTTCCAGTTAGGCTGAAAAATAAGGCTCCCTGGTCTGTAGTTTCCAGGCATTTCCCTGGTGGAATATTAGAAAGGATAATATTAAACTAGAAAGAATGTAGAAAAGATTTACTAGGACGCTACCTGGACTGGAAGGTTTGAGTTATAAAGGGAGGTTGGATAGGCTTTTCTCCCTCAAGTGTAGAAGACTGAGGGGTGTCTATAAAATCATGAGAGGCAGAGATAATGCAGATAGCCAACAGCTTTTCCCCATGATGGGGGAATCTAAAACTAGAGGGCATAGGTTTAAGGTGAAAGGGGAGAGAGAGACAAAAGAATTCAGAGGGACAATAGTTTCACACAGATGGTGCGAGTGTCTGGAATGGGCTACCAGAGGAAGTGGTGGAAGTGAGTACAATTTCATCATTTAAGAAACATTTAGACAGGTACATGGATGGAGGGATATGGACTAAGCACAGGTAAATGGGACTTGTTTAATTGTGAAAACTGAGAGGCATGGGCAAGTTGGGCCGAAGGGCCTGTTTCCGTGCTGTAAACCTCTGTCTCTATGACACAACACAATCAGTCCAAGCTATTAACATAGATACAAAATAGTTGAGCACCGATCCCTGAGGCACTTCACCAGTTAATGTTTGCCAACCAGAAAGTGGGCCAATAATTCCAACTTTCAATTTCCTGTTGAGTTCCCAATCCTCCCTCCATGCTAATCTATAACCCCGATCACCATGATAGTGTGTTTTAATCTTTAATGCCAGATCACTGTATCATAGAATGTCTGACAGATAGCATTAAAGGTTGGATAGCAGCCCACTAGACAGCAGTCTCTATCTAAAACCTACAATGATGGAGATCAGTCTGCATCTGTGAATTAAAAAGATAAATTAGCATTTTGGATGCAACTTGAGCAAGACTCTGTATGAATTGACTTGAGGTAAACAAATCTCATTTCCACTGTGCCATAAGGAAAGAATGGGGAAGTGGGACCCAATGAAAGAGCCAGATAAATGCCTCGGCCTCTTTCTGTGCTGCAGAACTGCATATCTAAATCAGAAAACAAAGAATAGACTAGTCGATCCAGCAATCCAAGGCAATCTATGGCTCCTCTTGGAAAGAGATGACTGAGGAGCAATATAGTTGAGGTCTTTAACAGAGAGAAGCTATGGAGGAGAATAGAATTGGAAGGTCATAAATTGAAGATAACCAATAATTAATTCAATAGGGGATTCAAGAGAGATTTCCTTCAAGTGGTTAGAGAGTGGGACTTGCCGTAGTTCGAGTGCATAGTATAGATTCATTTAAGGGAAAGTTAGATAAACACACAAGCCAGCGAGGAGTAGAAGTTATGTATTTGTAATTAAATTACCTTAGGTGAAAGGTGATTGGTTTGGATCAGAAGCACCTCATGGACCAGCTGGACTAAATGCCCTGTTTTGGTTTTGCTTCCAAACAAAATGGACAACCTGCTCTCTGTCAGAGTCACAGTGTTGAGTCACTGGACTGGCAACCCAGAGACCTGAGCTGATAGTCTACCACAGCTTACAAGGTTAAAGGCCAACTACTGGAAAATGGCATTGGAATGCATGGAAGTTTGATGACAGTTACAGATACAATGGACCGAAGGGTCTCTTTCCATGCTTTAAGATCACTATGATACTGTATCATTCTATGACTCCAGTGTTAAGGCTTCAAATCCCATCAGTCAATATATCTAGAATTGAAAGTTTCAAACTAATAGAGATCATAGGAAGTGGTGGAGGCTAGTACAATTGTAACATTTTCTGGATTAGTGTGGTGCTGGAAAAGCACAGCAGTTCAGGCAGCATCCGAGGAGCAGGAAAATCGATATTTCGGGCAAAAGCCCTCCATCAGGAATACCAGAATCTGGTTTCCAGCATCTGCAGTCGTTGTTTTTACCCAATTGTAACATTTAAAAGGCATCTGGATGAATATATGAATAGGACGGGTTTAAAGGGATATGGGCCAAATCTGGCAGTTGTGACTAGATTAGGTTGGGACATCTGGTTGACATGGACAAATTGGACTGAAAGGTCTGTTTTCATGCTGTACACCTCTATGACTCTATGAAATCTACCACTGATTCTTGTAAAAATCCAGCTGATTTATTACCACAGCCCTTTTAGTAATCTTTACCTGCTCTGGCCTGTATGAGACTGCAGATCCACATCAATGTGGTTGATTATGTATGTACCTGACTCAACCCCTCTTCTCCCCCAAACTAGCCTTCATATACCTGCAGCCCAAGAAGTTGGCTCTCGATCAATTAGTATTGGCCAGTGAGTGCCATAATTAATAAAGAGCAATCACTCTACCAAACCACTTCCCCTCAGCTTTCTTATTTCAAGGGGAAAGGATATTACAAATAATTACAACAAATATTTGTGCATTGAAGAGTCCCTCGAGTCCTGGATCCAGAAGTCTGTCTTTCTCGTTTAAAGGCAAGTTTACATTTAGAAATGCAAACATCTTCAGAATCATACGGCATAGATGGAAGACATTTGGCCTCTTGTGATTGTTTCAAACTTTTGAAAGAACTACCGAATTGCTCCCACTCCCTGTCTGCTCGATGTGCTGCAGAAGGTCCAAGACCTAGAGCTAAGTGCCCTCTTAGAATAAAGTTAAGAATCACATAACACCAGGTTATAGTCCAACAGGTTTATTTGGAAGCGCGAGCTAGTGCTTCCAATTAACCCTGTTGGACTATAACCTGGTGTTGTGTGATTTTTAACTTTCTGCATTAGTGGTGCTGGAAGAGCACAGCAGTTGAGGCAGCATCCAAGTAGCTTCGAAATCGAGGGCTTTTGCCCGAAACGTCGATTTCGAAGCTACTTGGATGCTGCCTGAACTGCTGTGCTCTTCCAGCACCACTAATCCAGAATCTGGTTTCCAGCATCTGCAGTCATTGTTTTTACCTTGTTGATTTTTAACTTTGTCCACCCCAGTCCAATACTGGCGTCTCCATGTTTACACCCAGCTTTAAGCATTCAACACAGACTCTCTTTCGTGTGAGAGTCAGTTTCCACGTTTTCAGTTTACACTGCTACACTCCCACTTTACAAACATTGCCAATGTATTGCTCAATATCCCAAGGAGAGGGGAAATACAGGTCGCGAATCTCCATAATAAGTTTGATCCACTTTGGCAATGTGACAGCCCTATCAGCTGAACAGCGCCCTCTTTGGCCAGAGGACACAGCACAGGTTTCTCAACGAGAATAACCCTCTGCTGAACGACATCACAGCAGTGACAGTGGGATCAGAACCAGGGTACAGGAGATGGAAAAATACAAGGGAAGCCATATCGCAGAGGCTCCAAATATACTCCTGACGCCAAAGAGGTTTCCCAGCACCAGTGGAGAATCAGTTGCACACATTGCAAAGGTAGTTGGCCAACTTCGAGGAACATTGAAAACAGGAAGAACAGTTGACCATTCGGCCCCTCCAGCCTGCTCTGTCATTGAATTTAATTGTGGCTAAACATCCATTCAAACACAATTTTCCTGGACCATTCCCAAATTTCTTGATGTCTTCAATATGTACTAATCTCAGTATTAAATATATTCAATGACTGAGCATCCATAGCTCTCTGGAAGAGAGGATTCCAATGTCTCCAAGGGGAAATATTCCTCCAAAATTTCCTGAGGAAGTGGTGGATGTGGGTAGAATTGCAACATTTAAAAGTCATTTGGAAAGCACATGAATAGGAAAGGTTTGGAGGGATATGGGCCAGGACCAGGCAAGTGGGACTAGTTTAGTTTAAGATAATGGTCAGCATGGACTGGTTGGACCGAAGGGTCTGCTTCCGTGCTGTATGACTATGAATATGTATGACTATAACTGGATGGCCTACTTTTTAAACACTTTCTAATCAACCTGGTCAGAGATGTCACTACACAGCTAGGAGAAAGTGAGGACTGCAAATGCTGAAGATTCAGAATGGAAAAGTGTGGCGCTGGAAAAGCACAGCAGGTCAGGCAGAATCCGAGGAGCAGGAGAGTTGATGTTTCGAGCATAAGCTCTTCAGCAGCTCTAAAGCAAGTGGGACTTGAACCTGGGCTGACTAGTTCAGAAGTAGGGACACTGGCACTGCACTACACGAGACCCATAGACGACATTTTATTCTGAGACAATTAAGGATCTAGTTAGGGGTCAATTTGCAGTGTCTGTGCTGTCTTGTCACTGGCCGAGTCAGCCTCTGACCAGCTCAATGTGGTAGGCCCGGGGCATCTAAATCTAATGACTCCTCCCCCAAAAAGGGGGTTGCAAGTATGAAAGCTAAATCCCAGAACTCCAATGATCCATCCAGAAATGTTTCTTTCTCCAATGCCAGGGACCTACTTCACCCTAACTTCCCTTTATTGGTATTATTGGTGGACTGTTACTCTTGACACCCAGGTAATGTTCTGGGGACCTGGATTCAAACCCTGCTACAGCAGATAATGGAATGTGAATTCAATAAATATCTGAATTTAAGAGTCTAACGATGACCATGAATTAATCATTTGGGGGGGGGGGGGGGGGGGGGAGGATTCATCTGGTTCACTCATTCCTTTAGGAAAGGAAGCTGTCATCCCTACCTGGTCTGGTCTACATGTGACTCCAGACCCAGAGTAATGTGGTTGCCACCAGGTAATTAAGGATAGATATAATTTAGCTCTGCCGCTTTAAGGGCACCTCCATTTTGAGGGTGCCTCATGGTATCCAACTTGCCTCAGTAGTACCCACCTTGCCCAGTGGAGTTTTCAAGGTAGGTTAGATTGTGAGTTGATCAAAACTCATCGGCTTGAAACATGTTTCTCTGTGCAATGTTATGAGTTTTCCA
Organism: Chiloscyllium punctatum; assembly: GCF_047496795.1. Lineage (NCBI taxonomy): Eukaryota > Metazoa > Chordata > Chondrichthyes > Orectolobiformes > Hemiscylliidae > Chiloscyllium > Chiloscyllium punctatum. The sequence continues at coordinate 109,614,045 of NC_092748.1, forward strand.
GTTCCTATCCTCCGGGTTTCAGGATTCTCAGCCTCCACAGGCATCTCGCTTTTCCAGTCTAGGCCAGCAGTATTAGGAGCCCATCCCACTGTCTGAGGTGGCACTGGGTTAGGGAGCTGCCTCTAGAACTATGCCAGAGCTGCTAATAAGTGTCAGCTCACTCTGCTCCCAGCAGCAGAGCCTCAAGATCCACAGGGAAAGTCTTGCCCATTGTCTACCAGCTCCTGCACTGCTCTGTAAACCACGGAAGAGCTTTACAGCGCACCGGGATTCAGATGTTGCCCTTTTAACCCTGCACCTTGGGCTATATATAATTGCCATTAAGAACACAACCTTACAGCGTTCCCATTGTCAATAAAGTTGAACCCAAAGAGGAAATGTCAATGCTACAAAAATTATCCATTGCCTCCAGCCCTACCTATCAGAAAGAAATCTCTGGCAACAATCCACAGCAACAATTCAACAAACTGCATGCATTCATTACCAGGACAGCTCCCTGCCTCATGCCAATCGCAGCCTCTTGCCTGCACAACACTGATCCCTGGGAGAGCAGGACTGACATAGGAAGTGAGGCCAAATCGATTAGGATATTATTCTTTGGTGTTTAGAAGAATGGGGGTGGGGGGAGGGTAGAGTCACGTAAAAAATAAAATTCTAACAGGACTAGACAGGATCAACCCCGGAAGGATCTACCTGATGACTGGGGAGTCCAGAATCAGGGGTCACCCTCTAAGGAAACAGGGTAGGCCATTTAGGACTGAGATGAGGAGATACTTCTTCACCCAGTCTAAAGGGATCAAAGGGTATGGAGAGAAAATTGGAACAGGACACTGAGTAGGATGACCAGCCATGGTCATATTGCATGACAGGGCAGACTTGAAGGGCTGAATGGCCTGCTCCTATTTTCTATGTGTCTTGTTCATCTCTTTACTGCTTCCAGCAGACTATCCACCAGGTAGCACTGTTTGGGAGGACAAACAGATTCAAGGTCATTGACACATTAACATAGAACTTAGTACATTACAGCGCAGTACAGGCCCTTCGGCCCTCGATGTTGCGCCAACCTATCATACCAATCTGAAGCCCATCTAACCTACACTAGTCCATGTATGTCCATATGCTTGTCCAATGACGACTTAAATGTACTTAAAGTTGGTGAATCTACTATCGTAACAGGCAAAGCATTCCATACCCTTATTACTCTCTGAGTAAAGAAACTACCTCTGATATCTGTCCTATATCTATCACCCCTCAATTTAAAGCTATGCCCCCTCGTGCTCGCCATCCCCATACTTGGAAAAAGGCTCTCCCTGTCCACCTTATCTAACCCTCTGATTATCTTATATGTCTCTATTAAGTCACCTCTCAACCTTCTTCTCTCTAACGAAAACAGCCTCAAGTCCCTCAGCCTTTCCTCGTAAGACCTTCCCTCCATACCAGGCAACATCCTAGTAAATCTCCTCTGCACCCTTTCCAAAGCTTCCACATTCTTCTTATAATGCGGTGACCAGAACTGTACACAATACTCCAAGTATGGCCGCACCAGAGTTTTGTACAGCTGTAGCATAACCGCATGGTTCCGGAACTCGATCCCTCTATTAATAAAAGCTAAAACACTGTATGCTGCCTTAACAACCCTGTCAACCTGGGTGGCAACATATCAGCTATCCCTCAGAAAGCAATGCTTTTTGCTTCTGTTTCATAAGATGGTGAGCCCTGGTGACAACTCCAGGGGGGACAGTTCCAGGGGGTACAATTCCAGGCTGATACTCCAGTGCAGCACTGAAGGTGTGCTGTCGAGAGTGTGGTGCTTGAAAAGCACAGCTGTTCAGGCAGTATCCAAGGGGCAGGAGAATCGATGTTTCGGGCATAAGCGCTTCATCAGGAATGCTGACACTGAAGGTGTGCTGCACTGTTGGAGGTGCTGTCTTTCAGCATGGATGTCAAATACAGGTGTTTGTGAAAGAGCTGGGGAGTTCTTCGGAGTGATCTAGCTAACGTTTATCCCTCAATCAACATCAGAAAAGCAGTAGTCTCGTCATTCGCACTTGGCTGTTTGTGGGAGCTTGCTGGGTATAAATTTAATGCCGTGTCTCAATCATTAAAGCAGGAACAACAATCCAAAAATACATTGTTTGCTGTAAAGTAGTGTGAAATCAAGGGTTATGGGAAAAAGGCATGAATTGAGGATTATCAGATCAGCTATGATCTCATTGAATGGTGGGGCAAACACGATGGGCTGAGTGGACTACTTTTGCTCCTATGTCTCACAGCCTTATAGAAATATCCTGTGGTTGTGAAGGGCACTATATAAATGCAAGCCTTTTGTTCTTCCTTTCCATTTACATTTCTGTGAGTGCTGATGCTGCCAGGCTCTAATCAACTACTCCCTACTAGCCCCACTCTTGGCAAGTTCTTGGACTCACCCCCACGGCCCCTTCCCATCCAAGCCCTGTGATCACCACCAGGTTGATCAAACCTCACAGCCAGCACTCTATTAAGATTGGACATCTTCCCCTCACACCCCTTCATTACACATTCCATCAATAATGTTGGAGAGGGGGAGGTGATGGCCAAGTGACATTACCGCTGTTAATCCAGAAACTGAGGTAATGTTCCAGGGACCTGTGTTTGAATCTTGCCACGTCAGATGGTGGAATTTGCATTTAATAAAATATCTGGTATTGAGTCTAATGATGACTGTGAATCCATTTTTGACTGATGGAAAAGCCCATCTCGTTCACTAATGTCCTTTTGGGAAGGAAACTGCTACCCTTACCTGGACTCTAGACTCATAGCCTCGAAGTAATTAGAGATGGGCAACAAATATTGGCCTAGCCAGTGATACCATCACCCCATGAACAAATTTTTAAAAATGCTTTTGCCATCACAGCCTGACTTCGTAAATGTGCTGCATTATCCTTGAACTGAGCTAATGACCATCCCCCAAACCCCCGACTCTGACTGCACCCAAAGGTGTCCATTTACCAACCCTTCCAAAACACCAGTGTGCATGGGGCAGGAAGACCAATGACTTTCTTCTTTATTCTTTCATGAGATGTGGGCATCAGTGGCAAGTCATCATTTGTTCCCTATCCCGAAGTGCCTTTGAACTGGGTGGGCTGAGCAGTCATTTCCAAGTCACCCTTACTGCTTAAAAGGTATCTGAATGGGTATATGAAGAGAGGGATGTGGGCCAAATGCTGACAAATGGGACTCGATTAATTTAGGATAACTGGTCAGCATGGACAAGTTGGACCAAAGAGTCTGTTTCCGTGCTGTATGATTCTATGACCCTATGGTGTTGGCTTGTAGGCCACACTAGGCTGAGATGGCAGACTACCCTTCCTTACGGGACATTAGTGAACAAGATAGGTTTTTACCAGAAATGGCAACAGTTTTAAGGCCACAGTTACAGATGCTAGCTTTCAATTCCAGGTTGATGAAAGGAATTTAAAGTTCCACCACATCCTCCGAATATGAACCAGCATAATGAGAGTATTAGCCTGAGCCTCTGAATTATTGTGATACCACACCCCAAAAATGATTGGTTCAACCAATGATCTCTGGTTTGGAACCAAACTCTGCTTCTGTTGCAACTGGGTCTGCAACAATTAGCATTTGCCTCAAATAATCACGGATGTATTGAGGATCTCCTGTACCCCTTCCCCTCCCAAACCATACAACCCACTTGGTGCAATACCTTTGTTCTACTGTTTCTAGGGCATGGGATAGTCAGGTCACTAAATGAGCCATTGGTGGAAACGCAATGTTACCCTCCATAGGCTCGGTCTCATAACACAAATACACTTGCTTCCAAGTGAAGGAGTCACAGTCACACTTGGATCCAAGAACTGGAGATAATAATCTTGGCTGACAAGTCTCCTGCAGTACTGAGGGAGTGCTGGGCTGTTCCAATCATTGCCTTTTGGAAAAGCATTAAAATCAGGAATTGTCCTCGCTCTGAGGCACCCCATGGCACTATTGCAAGGAGAAGTAGTGAGTTAGCCCCACTAAAGCAGATTATATGGTTATGATGTTTTTCATAACCTGCAGTGTGCAAACTGGTTGTTGCATTTCCTACATTACTATAGTGACTACATTTCAAAAGTACTTTACTGGCTATAAAGTTGTCCTGAGATTGAGAAAGGTCCTGCACAAATGCGGATTCTTTCTTTTATTTGTGTACATCACCAGCAGTTGTTTGTTAAAATTTGCTTTTGTTTTGCTGGTCTGGAGACTGATGGAACAGATTTTGGACCTCAATCCTCGAGATCACCAGACCCCTGGGAACACTGCCACTGTTACAGAAATGCTCACAACAACGGATTGGAAATAGCATGGATTTGCATTGGATTGAAGCACAACAGAATACTTACCATGTGGTCCTTTTAACCCCCATTTGCTAAAAAGCACTCGGTATGCGTAATATATTCATTTTATGAAATCTTCCCGGCTGAAGGAGACATTTGTCAACAGCATACTGGCATTCTAAACTATATTATTCAGTTCCTGTACTGTGTAGGTTGGAGATGCATTAATTATTTAGACTTGACAATTTTTTTGTTCCTTGTACATACTATTTTTCTGTTCTTCTTAAGCCTGCACTTTTACTCTACTCAGTAACACCAAGTGGAAAGCCACTGTCTGCCATCACTGGTGATGCTGTTGGATTAATCCCATTCAGCCCCTCAAGGCAGCTCTGCCACTCAATATTGTGATGTCAATCCCACTTACTTTTCAACCTCTTTTCCCAGTATCATTCACCATATGTTTGGTGTTCTCTTAATTGCATTGTAATTCTGTTCTTTGACTTGTTTTAAGCATGTTTCTATTTAATATTTCATCTTTCCTTTTGTGGTTATGAGAACATTCCTTTTATACACCCTATTTCTATTTGGACCTCCACGTGCTGCTGTCCCTGCATTCCTACCCCTCTCCAATTTATTTCCAACCCATCCCACCATCTTAATACAAAAGGCCATCTTCACTGAGCTCTCTTTCTCACTGAAACATCCCACTTCCCTCTAACAGTTTCTCATCTTGCCATAGTAGAAGATGCGAAACACCAATGCAGCAAGTGTGCTGTCTAATCTTAACATTTACACAGGATTACAGCCACACAAGTAGATAGTTTGGTAAAGAAGGCATATGCTGAAAATGTGTTGCTGGAAAAGCACAGCAGGTCAGGTAGCATCCAAAGAGCAGGAGAATCGACATTTCGGGCATGAGCCCTTCTTCAGGAATGACTCCTGAAGAAGGGCTCATGCCCGAAACGTCAATTCTCCTGCTCCTTGGATGCTGCCTGACCTGCTGCGCTTTTCCAGCAACACATTTTCAGCTCTGATCTCCAGCATCTGCAGTCCACACTTTCTCCTAAAGAAGGCATATGGCATGCTTGCCCTTACTGGTTGGGGCTTTGAGTACAAGAGTCAGTAAGTGATGTTGCAACTTCATAAAAGTTAGGCTGCGCTTCCGTTCGATTCCAGTCACCACAGTTATGAAAAGCGTTATATAAATGAAAATATTTCCTTTGCTGGATAAACAGGTTTCTCCTAAAGTCAGATTTATTAGTGATTAGCATATAGTCACTTTGTCTGTTAAACACCCACATCATTTTTAAGGAACATTTTTCTTCCACACTGTTTGATCATGCAAACATTTATGGACATTCCCTAACTTTCCTGAGATCCACAGGGTCCGAAATGTTTCAGCTGCACACGTAGCCAAGCTCATACACATTTTCTGTAAGGGTTTTCTCTGGGTATTTGGCTCCTAGTGCCGGCTCTTTTGGACTGTTGGCCACGCTGTAGTCAGGATTGGATTACAAGTTGATTACTTGGCTCCCAGGACTGTTAGTTGTTATGTACTGTTGCTTTTCTATTGCTTGCACAGTCCACTGTGTAAACGTGTCATCTCTGGCTCATTTGCCATGTCCCACAATAAAATGAAAGAAACAGGAAAAAAGTCAAGCCCCAATACCCAAAGTTCGATACCCCCCATCATCACTTCCTTCTCGAATCTGTAAGTGTTTAAGCTCAAATGAAACATCGCTGACAGGATACCTTGAATTTATTTTTATTTTCTCTCCAACACTTATTCTATCATCGGTAATAATGTTCTCTACTCAACTTCGACCTCGACCTAGATTTCAGAACATTTCTCAAATCTACTGGGTTGTTCTGTACAGATAATAATTAAAATGATTTCATTCCACTCTTGAGAGGCTATTTCCTCTGACAAGGATTCTAACAATGAATGGCTACGCTCCTAAAATCAGAAGTCAGCATTTTAAGAGTGAAAGCGAGAACTTTTTCAGAGAAAATTCACATAACCAAAGGGCTGTGAGGGCTGGGGTCAACTGGGGCTTTCGTGGGAATGGGATTGAGACTTTGCTGGTAAACAGGTCAATGGATATGAAGCAAAGATTAGATTAGATTACTTACAGTGTGGAAACAGGCCCTTCAGCCCAACAAGTCCACACTGACCCGCCAAAGCACAACCCACCGAGACCCATTCCCCTACACCTAACGCTACGGGCAATTTAGCGTGGCCAATTCACCTGACCTGCACATTTTTTTGGATTGTGGGAGGAAACTGGAGCACCCAGGGAAACTTACGCAGACATAGGGAGAATGTGAGGAGTCGCCTGAGGCAGGAATTGAACCTGGGTCTCTGGCACTGTGAGGCAGCAGTGCTAACCACTGTGCCACCGTGCCACCCGTAGACGATTAAATGGAGTTGAAGTACAGGCCAGTTACAATGACAGAGTAGATCTGAAGGGCTGGATGGCCTACCCCTTAGTTTCCTTCTTTACTTTTACTAGTCATCGAGTAAAACAGCATGGAAATAGACCCTTCGGTCCAACCAGTCCATGCTGTCCATGTTTTCTAAACTGAACTAGACCCATTTGCCTTGTTTGATCCATTACCCTCTAAACCTTTCCTATCCATCAACCTGTCCAAATGCCTCTTATATGTTGTAATTGTACCCATGGCAGCTCGTTCCATACATGCACCAGCCTCTGTGAAAAAGTTACCCCTCAGGTCCCTTTTAAATCTTTCCCCTATCATCTTAAACCCATGCTGTCTGGCTTTGGACTCCCCAAACCTGGGCAAAGGACTTTGGCTATTCACCTTATCTATGCCCCTCATGGTTTTATAAACCTCTAATAAGGTCACCCCTCAGCCTCCTACTCTTCAGGTGAAAAAGTCCCAGTCTTTCCTTATAATTCAAACCTTCCAGTCTCTGTAACATACTTGTAAACCTTTCAATGTAAAACTTGCATCTTTGTATGTTTTATTTAGACTTCATGGACTATAGCCCAGAGTAGTGAAGGCGGTAGCTGAGGAGATTGTAGAGGCATTGGTAATGACTTTCATGAATCACTGGAGTCAAAGAAGGTCCCAGACAACTGGAAAGTGCATAATGAAACAACCCTGTTTACGAGGGCAGGAGACAGGAGACATGAAACCATATGCTGGTTAGCTTGACCTTAATCATTGATAAGAGACCATTATTAAGGATGAGATTGCAGAAGTGCATGGTAAAATAAGGAGTTAGCATGGCTTCATCAAAAGAACATCATGCCTGACAAATCAGTTAGAATTCTTTGAGGAAGTAATGAGCATGTCAGACAAAGGAGAGCCAGTGGACGTGATCTATTTGGATTTTCAAAAGGCTTTTGACAAGGTGCTGTACAGGGGTTGCTAACAAGATAAGAACTCATGGTCTTAGAGACAAGGTACTGGCATGGATACAGGATCAGCTGACTGGCAGAAGGTAGACAGCAGGGATAAACAGGTCTTTTTCAGGATAACTATTCGCGTTATACCCTAACGATCTGGATAAAGGAACTGTGAGCATTGATGCTAAGTTTGCAGATGACACAAAGATAGGTAAAGGGACAGGTGGTGTAGAGGAAGCGGGGAGGGCTTCAGAAAGCCTTGGACAGACAATGAAAGTGGGCAAAGAAGTGGCTGCAGGAATGCAATGTGACAAAGTGTAAGATTATAATTTGGTGGGAAGAATAGAAGCGTAGGCTATTCTGTAAACAGAGAAATGTTTCAGAAATTTGAAGTGCAAAGGGACTTGAGAATCCTAATTCAGGATTCAGATTGCATTTGAATATTGTAAACAGTTTTGGGGCCTGTATCTAAGGCTGAATGTGCTGGGCTTGGAGGGGGTCCAAAGGAGATTTATAAGAATGATCCTGGGATGAAGTCTTCTCAAATGAGGAGTGGTTGAGGACTCTGGGTCTGTACTCGATGGAATTTAGAAGGATGAGGGGGATTTGATTAAAATTTACAGAATGTCGAGAGGCCTGGATAGAATGGAGATGGGAAAGATGTTTCCAGTAGTAGGAGAGACTGGGACCTGAGGGTACAGCCTCAGAGTGAGGGGACGACCATTTAGAACTGAGATGAGGAGGAATCATTCAGCTAGAGTTGGTGACTCTACGTAACTCTTCGCCACAGAGGGTTGTGGAGTCCAAGTCACTGATTGTATTTAAGGGATAGGTTCTTGATTAGTAAAGGGATCAAGCGTCATGGGGAGACAGCAGGAGAATGGGGTTGAGAAACATATCAGCCATGGTCAAATGATAGAACAGACTTGATAGGCTGAATGCCTAATTCTGCTCCTGTATCTTTTGTCTTATTTGTTTAAGGATCTGGAAGTTATTGCCAACCCCTAAATTGCCTGGAAAGGTATTGGGGAGCTGCCTTTTGAACTGCTTCAGTTCATGGATGTGAACAATATCATTAGGGAGGGAATTCCAGGATTCTAACTCAGCCATAGTGAAGGAACAGTGATATACTTCCAAGACATAATGACATAAAGCTTGGAGGGAAACGAAGGTGATGGCCTGTTTCAACATAGGTTCATCCTACAAGCTCAGACCAGACTCCTAGATTGCTTGTAAGCAATTCTAATTAACTATATGCACATAAACACCACAAGGACTGCAGCGGTTCAATAAGGTAACTCAATACCATCTTTACAATGGCAATTAGCAATAACTTTTGCTGGTTTCCTTAACATCTGCTGTAGATCCTGATAGTAGTTCCATCCGTACTTGGCTTGGTCAGATATGGTATTGCCAAGTCACTCTTAGGTATGGGACATTAAAGACACCCCCCCGCCCCCAACCCAGAATACATTCTGTGTCCTTGCCACCCGCATTTGCTTCTTCCTATTAGTGTTCAACATGGAGAATAACTGATTAATCAGCTGAGAGGGGAAGCGGGGTACAGTAGTGATCATCAGCAGGAGGTTTCTTCCCCCATGGTGAACCTGATGCCATGAGATTTCACGAGGTCTGGAGCAAATGTTGCGGATTTACCAGGGCACACCCCTTCCAACTGTACTGCAACTACTGTGCGACATATCCAGTTGCTGGAACAGGGCACACCCAGAGACAGTGACAGTGGTGTGTGTCCATGAGTATGATTCTGTAAATGTGACTAAGTCAGGCTGATGTTTGTGGGGCAGCATCCAGACATTAATAACGAGGTCGTTTCAGGGTCAGAGATGGGATCATAGTGTCATACAATGCTGAAGAGGCATCGACACATGAGAAGTTCACTATTATTGTTCCCTAAGTCCATGCCAGGATACCCATCTGGTCCTTCAGATCCATAATGGTTAAATTCAATGGTTTGCTCAGTGTTTTGGAGTCATGTGTAAGCCAGACCAGATAAGTTCAGTAGCTTTCCCAACCTAAAAACATTAGTGAACCAGTTGAATTTTTTACAATTCACAATGATTTCACGGTTAACATTACTGAGCCTAGCTTTTAGTTCCAAAGACTACTTTCACTGATTTAAATTGAATTCTGTCAGTGTGATTTGAAACCATGTGCCCAGAGTATTATATTGCATCCTACCTGGACATTAGCCAAAACCGCCCTTTGACTGTCCACACATATCTGTGCCAATACTAAATCTGTTCAATGCTGCTACCGAAATCTGCAGACCCTCAGTCATGCCTTCACCACCTCTCTACTCCAATGCACTCCTGACCTCTCTCCAACCTTCCACCCAACATTAATAAAAGCTCATCCAAAACTGCTTGCCACACTCTAACTTGAGTCAAATCTCATTCACCGAGCACCACTTTGCATGCGGACAAGACAGTTGGTTCGAGTTAAGCCACACCGTGATTTTAAAATCCACCTCTTTATTTTCTAATCACTCCAAGGTCTCTTCCCCCCCTCCCCCCCTCCTCCTAATCTGTAAACTACAACAATATCTGCATTCCTCCAATGTTGCCCTCTTACACATCCTCGAAATTACTTTCAGCTCCCAAGGCTCCAGGTTCTATCTTATCCCCCCACCTCACAGTGAAGTAATTGCCCAGGAGCGAGAGGATTCGTGTGGACAGCCAGATCACCCCAGGAGAGGAACTCCTATATTCATCCAGAAAACGGAGAGGTGCTTCTCGTCATGAAACCTCATCACCAAGAAGAAGAATCTGACCCAGCAACAGCACAGCTCAGCATAAAAGCATAAGTGGAACTAAGTTATGAGCTTGACCTTCTGGCCAGGGACCACACGGACACAAAAGTATGAAGGATTTGAGACTGGTGAAACTAGTGAAAAACTAACCATTGTAAACTCAATATTTTAAAAATGTCCTTGATGCAACTCCTTATCTGAAGTGTATCAAAGCATCCTGGATGGGAAGTGCATTAACTCCACAAGCAAACACTGCAGCTATTTTATGCACAGCAAGATCTCACAGGCATACTGCATTTAACCAGTTGTCTATTTTATGATGGTATTGGATAACAGCTGACAGTTGTTCAGAACTACAGGAGTGCTCCTTTTCCAACGTTTACCCCAATAATCAGACATTGCGCCCAAATTCTTTTGAGCTCATTGGAAACATCAGATCAAACCATGGAAACATCGAAAGCAGAAACTATGAACTAATTTTCTAATTGGATGGTGTCCCATCCTATCAGGACTTAAATCCTCCAACGTATACAGTGCAGCAAACCATTTATGATGAAAAGTGATGAAAAAGCTGGAGATCCTATTCAATTAAAGACAGTCATGGATTCATAGAGGTCTACAGCATGGAAACAGGCCCTTTAGCTCAACTTGCCCATTCCACTTAGCTTTCACAATTAGACAACAGACAATAGACAATAGACAATAGATGCAGGAGTAGGCCATTCTGCCCTTCGAGCCTGCACCGCCATTCAATATGATCATGGCTGATCATTCCTAATCAGTATCCTGTTCCAGCCTTATCTCCGTACCCCTTGACTCCACTATCTTTAAGAGCTCTATCCAATTCTTTCTTAAAAGAATCCAGAGACTGGGCCTCCACTGCCCTCTGGGGCAGAGCATTCCACACAGCCACCACTCTCTGGGTGAAGTAGTTTCTCCTCATCTCTGTCCTAAATGGTCTACCCCGTATTTTTAAGTTGTGTCCTCTGGTTCGGCACTCCCCCATCAACGGAAATATGTTCCCTCCTGCCAGAGTGTCCAGTCCTTTCATAAGCCTATATGTTTCAATCAGATCAATTAAACTAGTCTGTGTTTGGTTCATATCCTTCCATAATTATTCCATCCATGTACCTGTCTAAATATTTCTTAAATGAACAAAATTGTACTCGCTTCCATCACTACCTCCAGCAGCCCATTCCAGACACTCACCACCCTCTGTGTGAAACAATTGCCCCTGTGGAACCTTTTGTATTTCTCCTCTCTTTGAAAGACAGCCTCCGTCTATGCTATTTTTTCACTGTTTGGCAGAAAGGTGACATTTCAAGATTCCCTTTTCGATTAAGAATACATACAGTATAATAATAGGTACTCAGTTTCTCTCAAACCAGCTCTAATGTGGTGGAAAGACAATTATCCTCCATGACTCTTCATTAAGGGAAAAGAAGCAGTGGGTAGAAACGAGCCAGAGTTACAAAACTCACCTCCTGACCCTACCCCACCCCCAACAACAGAAATGTCTACTGGACTGTGTCACAACATTCCACACTCTTCAATGCAATAGCTGCTTGACCGTCAGAGATAGAAACTGGTCACTCAAAATTAAGCTGGACACAGCCAGGTGTCCATATCCACCAGGACTGGAGTAGAAACCAAAGGGTTAAACAAAAAGTTAAGGATGATTTAATTCCAATTTTTGCCTTGCATTGAATAACTCACTCGTGGAGAGAAGTTTCCACTTTGAAAAGTAAACATTAGTTCACCAAACAAAACCCACTCAATTTTTTTCATGGTCATTGGAATGAGGCGGAATTTTGATTCTATAATATTGCACTGGTCCCTGGCTGCTAGTGGATAACTATGTTTCAGAAACTCTGCGAAGAATGTAGTTCGTATTTCACACACGACGCCAGCACTAACCTTCCATCAACCCCATTAAACCATGGCAGATTCGGAATTGAAAAAAAAAGCTTACATTTATTTAAAGAAAAAGAACTCTACTGGAATAGTTAAGAACACACAAAAAAAATGACAAGAAAGACGCATTTATAAATGAGCTCAGAGCAATATAGTCACAGCTTGAGCCTGTCAAAGCTTACTGTGGGGTAAAATGTAGATGGGGCTCAAGGTATAATGTAAAGAGTGTGCTTTTTAAATACAGATATGAGAGCGATTAGGCTTCCACGGTGCAACACATACATAATTAGCGTCTTTGGAATATTATAATGCAATGTGCTGTTATCTTGACAGGGCTGCTGTGTTAGAAGTCTCTGGAGTTCACATCTCTGAGTATCAACCTGATCATTCTCCCTGTTATCACACCCTTAATTTATACTATTTCACATTCCTGGCCCCCGTATTCTCCTTTGACATGGATAATAGAATGCATTATTGCTGTCTGGCTGCATCCTGCCATGTCTGTCAGTCAAAGAGATGACAGCTCTGTGATGACACAAAGGACAGTAATCACTGCCAGAGTCTCAACAATCCAACAGGAAGATAGAAGTGGGGAGAGAATCAACACCTCCTTCCTTACCTCTATAATTTGACAAGCTGCAGAAAGGCTTTAATCACGAGGAAATCTTTAGATAAGCTACTCTTTGATTAAAAAAACACAAGAAACAAACGCGAAAATCAAGAAATCCTGCCCCTTCCCTCCCTCGTGAAGGAACAGGGCTGAATTTTAATCAAGTCAGGCCCGCTAATTACCCTTTCAGAATTGTTCGTTCCTACATCCATCTGTATTCAGCTACCAAGAGAATGAGAGAGAGAAACGTAGGAGATTTTAAAAAAAAATCAAGACAACTGAGAGAAGACAAAAATAGATTTGTGTAAACTCTGTAGAAACAGGGAGCAGTTTCTGATATGAGATGGGGGTTAGAAGTGATGTGTTACCATCCTGATATGATATAAACAGATGCCCTGCAAATTAATCACCCTTCCTAATGAAAGAAAAACTAAATTTACAACGCTCCATTCAGATTTTGCAGGTCTCGTCGGAAAATGTTACAAAAATTGAAGTCATGATTAAGCCAGCAGCTGTACCAGCAGCGTGAAATCTCCTGTTCAAATTAATGTTAACTGGAACCTCGTTAATATTAGCAAAGGTGTTTGTTGCTTCTTGTCGACAAAGCGTTGATGCTCTTGGCAAAAGACAACAGACACGCGAGTATTATTCTTCCATCAAGACTTTTCGGTTGAGTCCACACTTGCAGCTTGTTGCTTGCCCAGACACACAAAGCAGGTGTTAAATGAATCAGACCACGCATTGCCAGCTTCTGCTGACTTACTTCACTCAGCCTCAGCCAAACTGTATGCCGCAGTTCACTTCACAGTGCCCTTGGGTTGCAAAGAGTGGGAGGAGGTAGCGAAAGAGGAAACCTCAGGCTTTCCCCAGAGAGGAAGAGATACCCAGGTCCACATTAGGAGGATTATTTGCTTAGAGATTTGCTGGCATTCCCTTGGGGAAACAGGATGAAGGGGTAATTTAATTGAGATGTTTGAAGATTCAGCAGTGTAGATAGAAAGAATTTACCAAGCATCTTTCAGCACACCCCAAAGCAGTTTATAATCAAATTAGTACTGTAGTAATTTACAAGTTACAAATTTGGAAATGAAATCACTGTTAACATAGACAACACCACAGTGACTTTATGCACAGGAAGCTCTCACAAATAGCAACCTGATAATAACCAGGTAGTGTGTTTATTTCAAATTGATTAGGTTTTTCATGGTAGAATATAGAATGAGAAGCAACCTTATTGAAATATATAATAATGTTAAGGGTAGGTGCGGAAAGGTTGTTTCCAATTCTGGGAAAGTCTAGGATGAAGCAGCATAATCTCAATAAGAAGGGGTCACACACTTAACACAGAAATGTGGAGGAATTTCTTCTCACAGAGGGTAGTGAATCTGTGGAATTTTTCACCACAGGGAGTTGTCAAGGCCGGTCATTAAGTATAATTCCAGCTGACATAGATTTTTAATCAGTAAGGGAATCAGAGGTCATGGGAAACAGGCAGCAAAGTGGAATTGAGGATTATCAGATCAGCCATGATCTTATTGATTGATGGAGCAGACTTGATGGGCAGAATGGCCTTCTTCTGTTGCCACGTCTTATGGTCTTATATTGGCTCAGGGATAGATATTGATGAGAACTCCAGGGATAAGTCCGCGGTGTTTCACTGAAATGAATCATGATCTCTTGTGAGCAATGAAGGGGTAGCTAGAAGCTCAGTTTAATATCTCAAGGACAGGCAGCATCACCTCCTTCAGAACCACCCAGAAATGGCAGCCTTAATTAATTTGTGCTCTTGTGTCCCAGAGCTGGGCTTGACCCAAGTCCAGACGTGAAAGCTACAAACTCAATCACCTCAATAAAAGCAAACTCATCAATCTAGTTGTTTTGGGGGGGGTGGGGGGGGGGGGTGGGGTGGGGTGGGCGGGAAGAGGGGCAAACAGGACATTCTGCAACAAGAGACATATTCTCAAATTACACATCACTGAGTCTGGGGTAGTGCCAGGAAGAGGTTTTTAGAAATCCTAATTGTTTGTATTATCTTTTGTCTGTTCAAGATGCTTCTCTTGACGTCACACATGTCCTTTAGGGAAGGAAACTGCCATCATTATCTGGTCTGATCTACATGTGACTCTAGACCCATGGCAATGTGGTTGACTCTTCACTGTCCTCTGGACAATTGGGGATGGGCAATAAGTGCTGGCCTGGTCAGCGCTGCCCTCATCCCATGAATAAAAAAAACACATCATTTCCAAGTCAATTGTTCCCAGTGATGGTAAAAATCACATTTAATCTGTGAAAAGGCAACAAGTACTTGCACATATATAGTGCCATCAATGCAGCGTTTTATTTCAAGGTACTTCACAGGAGCGTAATCAAACAAAATTTCACACTGAGCCACATGAAGAGATGCTAGAACAGAAGAAGAAAGTTTGAGCCAAGAAGTAAATCTTAAAGGAACATCTTAAAAGGAGAAAGAAGCAGGAGAACCGGACTGGTTTAGGAGAGAGAGTTCAAGTGATTTGAGTCTAGGCATGGCCAGAGGGCAAAGGAATTTGAAGAAGCACAAGATGTAACAAATGATAGAACACAGAGGACCGTGGAGCTAGAGGAGGTAACGGAGATTGAGAGGAGTGAGGCCCCTTGGGAGTACTATGTCCAGTTCTGGTCACCCAGTTATAGGAAGGATATTATTAAGCTGGAGAGGATTCAGATGAGATTTACCAGGATTTGCTGGGTATGGAAGGTTTGAGTTATAATGAAAGGTTGGATAGGCTGGGACTTTTTTCAATAGAGCATAGGAGGTTGAGAGGTGACCTCCTGGAAGTTCATAAAGTAATGAGAGGTAGAGACAGAGTTAATGACAGGTGTCTTTTCCATATGATGGGGAATTTCAAGACTAAGGGATACATTTTTAAGATGAGAGGAGAGATTTAAAAAAGACATGAGGGGCCAATGCACAGAGGGTGGTTCGCATGTGGAATGAACATCCTAAGGAAGTGTGGGTGTGGGTACAATTGTAACGTTTAAAAGACATTTGGATAAGTTCATGAATAGGAAAGGCTTGGAGGGATATGGTCAGAAGTCACCAGGCTATAGTCCAACAGGTTTATTTGTCATCTCAAGCTTTCAGAGCACTGCCCTTTCATCAGGTGGTGAAGAAGCAATACTCCAAAAGCTTTTGATTTCAAATAAACCTGTTAGACTCTAAGCTGATGTTGTTCACCCTAGTCCAACACAGGGACCTCCACATCAAGGAGGGATATGGGCCAGGAACAGGCAAGTGGAACTAGGTGAGTTTGGGATTATGTTCATCATGGTTTGGTTGGACCAAACAGTCTGTTTCCGTGCGGTATGACTGTATAACTCTATGACAATTTAACATTCAAGGCCTAGATCATTTAATGTAGGATAACGAGCATCGAGGTGATGGGTGAATGAGACTTAGTGTAAGTTAGGAAGAGGGCAGCAATAGATTCTACAAAAGTGTTTCTGTCATGAGTCCCAATCTGAATTCCTGTTAGGAGGCATATGCTATGGGGAGACAACGCTCCAGGGAAAACAGCCCCAGCCTGTTCAGCCCCTCCCTATAGCTCAAATCCTCCAACCATGGCAACATCCTTGTACATCTTTTCTGAACCATTTAAAGTTTCACAACATCTTTCCAATAGGAAGGAGACAAGAACTGCACGCAATATTCCAACAGTGGTCTAACCAATGTCCTGTACAGCTGCAACATGACCTTCCAACTCCTGTACTCAATACTCTGACCAATAAAGGAAAGCATACCAAATGCCTTCTTCACTATCCTATCTACCTGCGACTCCACTTTCAAGGAGCTATGAACCTGCACTCCAAGGTCTCTTTGTTCAGCAACACTCCCTAGGACCTTACCATTAAGTGTATAAGTCTTGCTAAGATTTGCTTTTCCAAAATGCAGCACCTCGCATTTATCTGAATTAAACTCCATCTGCCACTTGTCAGCCCATTGGCACATCTGGTTCAGATCCTGTTATAATCTGAGGTAACTCTCTTCGCTGTCCACTACACCTCCAATTTTGGTGTCATCTGCAAACTTACTAATTGTACCTCTTATGCTCACATCCAAATCATTGGGTGACCTTATAGAGGTTTACAAAATTATGAGGGGCATGGATAGGATAAATAGACAAAGTATTTTTCCCTGGGGTCGGGGGGTCCAGAACTAGAGGGCATAGGTTTAGGGTGAGAGGGGAAAGATATAAAAGAGACCTACGGGGCAACTTTTTCACGCAGAGGGTGGTACGTGTGTGGAATGAGCTGCCAGAGGATGTGGTGGAGGCTGGTACAATTGCAACATTTAAGAGGCATTTGGATGGGTATATGAATAGGAAGGGTTTGGAGGGATATGGGCCGGGTGCTGGCAGGTGGGACTAGATTGGGTTGGGATACCTGGTCGGCATGGACGGGTTGGACTGAAGGGTCTGTTTCCATGCTGTACATCTCTATGACTATGACTCTATATGAAGAGGGCAGAATTACCAAAAGGGAGCCAATAGAATATAACACAGATGCAACAACGCACCATGCCAAATAAGACAGTTTTTAAAAAGTCATGAATATAAGGAATATATATTTTAAAAGACAATTTTACATTTATTTAAATATTCATAAATATCTAAGATGTCTGAAATTCTGATAAGCCATTGAAACGTAAAATAAATTATCATGGAATTGAGAGACTTGCTTGGCAACTCTCAACTTCAAATGTCCTAAGAAAGCCCTAGCTTATGATTACACTCAACTTGCATTTACATAGAACCTCAAACCTCATACAAGTTGCTTCACAGGAGCTATATCAAACAAAATTTGATACCAAATCAGACCGAAAGGGGTAGGTCAAATAGCTAGATTTTAAAGGTGCATCTTAAGGGAGGAAAGGGAGCTGGACAGACAGAAAGAGTTAAGAAATTGCAGTGTATAGGTTCCATTCATTTGAAGGCACATCTACAACGGTGAGCTGATTAAAAATCAGAGGTGCTAAAACTGGTTCAAGCTCCCATGCAAGTAGCGCCCAATTAATTCTTGCAAGGCAGTTTTGTCCTTTTAAATCTTGCTAGCAGTCATTTTGAATAGACTTTAGGGAGGCATTGGTTCAGTGGTATAATTGTTAGACTACTAATCCTGAACCAGAGGTAATGTTTTTAGAGACCTGGGTTTGATTCCTGCTATGGCAGATGATGGTATTTGAATGCAATAACATAAATCTGGAATTAAGAGTTTAATTATGACTATTGTTGCTTGCTGCAAAAACCTATCTGGTTCATTAATGCCCTTTAGGGAAGGAAATCCTTACCTGGTCAGGCTTACACAAGACTCCAGAAACAGCAATGTGATTCACTCTTAACTACACTCTGAGCAATTAGGAATGGCAGTGAAACCCATATCCCATGTACACATTTAAAAATCTACCACACCAGGTTATAGTTGTGGAATTTTAAAGGTGGACAATTGTGGCACTGTTCATGTCGGAGGGCTATGAATATGCTGTGATGTCTAGCTGGTCACCTGGTCTGGCCCTTTAAACCGGCTGCTGCTTGTAGTGATCTAGCGATACGTATGGGGACCAATGAGTTACTAATTATGATTGCTGTTGAAATGTGTATGATCTGGCAGCTCCTTGGGAAGATGCCAGATTCCCTCAAGGTTACAATACAAATAATTGAGAAGGAACTGATTTTCTTCTTTTCTTTAAAACACTAAAAAATAAAGTTCCATTCTAAAATTGGGTGTTTATGCAAAGTTGTATGTGTGAGTTGTACCAGAAAGGTCTGCACTGGAAAAGATACATATGCAGGGCAATTGTACACCTTTGTCATTCATAGCATTGCGTCCTCTATGTAGCAGCAAAACACCACAGGGTCACCTGAAGCACTGTTTGCTCAATATTGACAATCCTCTTCTATAGAGATGAATGTTCAGCTATAAAATGCTAATTATCTGCGTTCCAGCACTTTCGCCCATACGAACACGCTGCTTATGATTTAGTGGAAACTTCCAACAGTATACAATAAATGGAGAAGTTTATTAAGCTCGCAAGCGAAATCCACTCAGCTTATAGCACTAATGCCAACCATTGCTGCTGTTTGCTCCTCACTGAATTGCTCACTCAAACAATTCTGAAGTCAATGCTGAAAGGCTTGTATTTCTCAGGCTCATCTTGGAAAAGGTAAGACTTTGGTAAATATGTTTCTGTCCGATTTACCAAAAGTATTCAGACTGAAGGGAAAAATAAACAATTTGCATTCATATAGTGCCTGCCTCAATGTCAGCGAGTGCCAGCACTGCGACAGCAATAAACCACAAACAGCAATGGGAAATGTTCTGAAAACCTAATTTATGTTTCTAAAAGTGATGCTAACCAGGTGTGATTCAGGATATCCTGGGTGGCATAATGGTTAATACTGCTGTCTCACAGCACCAGAGTCATGGATAACTGTCTGTGTAAAGTTTGCACATTCTCCCCATGTCTGTGGGTTTCTTCTGGGTGCTCTGGTTTCCTCCCATAGACCAGAGATGTGCAGGTTAACTGGGTTGGCCGTAGGAAATTGCCCCATTGTGTCCAGGGATATGCAGAATGGATGAATTAGCCATGGGAAATGCAGGATTACAGTGGTGGGTAAATCTGGGTAGGATGCTCTTCAGCAGGTTGGTATGGACTTGATGGGCTGAATGGCCTGCTTCCATACCGTGGGAATTCTATGATATTTTAGACAACTCCCGAGTCTTCTTTTAAATACTTTCATGGGATTGTTCACATCCACTCAGCTTAACGTCCCATCTGAAAGCAGCACATCTGACAGTGCAGCCCTCTCTAACTGCACTGGCAGTGTTAGCTGAGTTTTTTTTTCTAGCCCAGGGTATAGGAGTGGGGACAGATTGCACTCGTACCTTTCTGCTTCAGTAAGACATGACAGAAATAAAGCGATGGAGCCAAAGAAATTAAGGAATTTATAACAAGCTTATATGTGCCCTAGACTTTACAATCCAGGTTTGCACCAAAGGAGAAAATGGAATTTTTTTTTAACCTTAATGTGTTATTTACTGTGGTCTACATTGGCGCTTTGAAGCAATTCAGCTGCAAATCTATAAAAAAAATGTGGATTTCAAGATACAGTACAAAATGTGTTTGAAATTCCTTTTAACCCATAATGAGGTTATGACCAGATGGGATATCTTTGCAGAAACAGAACACACGTTATTTCACTTTGCCCCTCAAAACATGTTTCAACACAGCCAGACAAAAGTCAAAATGTGAAGGTCAGGGCAAGGTTAAACTTGATAATTACACATATTTCAAACTGTGTTCTCCCTTTCAGAAACAACATTAATGTGAAATGACGGTAATACAAAACTTAATCACGAGAAAGAGAGCCAGGACCGTAGAAAGCCTGTTTCAACCAATTCCTCGGGAATCTCTAAACTGACCCAATCTAACCTAGTTAAAACATCAATGGCACTTACACATTCATAAACCCAGAATGCCTCACAGCACCTCACAATCAATAGATTTTTTAAAAATCCCTTCCCCTAAGGGTAGCCACAACAGTCAATTTTGGCAAAACAAGGTAGTGGAGTTAAAAATGAGATCATTTAGAGTTTCATAGATTCCCACAGCATTAAAACAAGCCAAATATCCCATGCTATTGTCCAACTAAAAACAACGAAAATTTGTATTTACATAGCACCATTCACCTCCAGTCACCACAAAGAATCGATAGCAAATTAAATAATTTTGACATTTAGCCGCTGCTGTAAAGAATGAAACGTTACCTCATTTTTTAAAAATCAGATTTTCTGAATAATATTATCCTGTTATTTGTGGGAGCTAGATATTCTCAGACTCCCTGACATCTTGGAAGGTGCTTTACAAATGCAAATTGTGCACAGTGATCGCCAACAGCAGGGCAATGCAATACTGACCAAGTTGAATCTGATTCTTGTGACGTTGTTTGAGGTATAAATATTCAGGACACCAGAGAAAACTCACTTGCTTTTGTTCAAAGTACTGTAATGGAGTCTTTTACATCTTAGTAACATCCTGAGGGATGCTATTGACCAGAAACTGAACTAGACTTAACACATAAAAATAGCAGATACAGGAGCAGGTTTGGAATTCTACAAGACATAAATCAACTCCTGACTCTCAAAAGTCCATTCACCATCTGATCGGCACAGGTCTGATGGAACTTTCCCCACTTGCTTTAATGGGTGCAGCTCCAAAACAAGAAACCTGACACCATCCCGGACAAAGCATTGATACCACATCCACAAACATTCATTCCCTCCACCAGTGATACATAGTGGCAACATTGTGTACCATTGGCAAGATGCACTGCAGAAATTCATCAAGCTTCATTCAACAGTACCTTCCAAACACATATAGAAAGACAAGGGCAGCAAATACATGAGAACACCACAACTGACAAGTTCCCTTCTAACCCAATCACCATCCTGATTTGGAGATATATTGCCATTGCTTCTGTGTTGCTGGGTCAAACTCCTATAATTCTCTCCCTAATGACAATGTCAGTGAATCTACAGCACATAGACTGCAGTGGTTCAAGAAAGCAGCTCACCATCACTTTCTCAAGGACAACTAGGGATGGGCAATAAATGTTGGTCCAATCAATGTCACACACATGCCATGAATGGATTTTTAAAAAAACTCTTGAAAGGTTGCACAGGCTTTTAGCTTGACATATCATGTCAAAAAGACAGTGCAATACTGTACTCAACACTGCCTCTTGGTTCCTTCCTTGAATTGTGGTCAAGTGGAGTGGGACTTGAACCCAAAGAGAAAAGTGCTATCACTGAGCCGTTCTATCCTTCTCTTCCGCAACAGCACTAAAAAAAATCCCTGAATTCACCTACTTAGCCCCTTGCCATCTGTTTCAATGAGCAGGGTCTTCCACCTGAATCCTCAGCACTCTCTGAGCAACACACTGAACAGTCAATTTCCACCATATTCTCCAATTCCCCGGGAACACAACCTTCTCAACTCAGGAGGTGAGAGAATCTGACAGACTCTGAAACCAAGCCTGAAAGTCTGGTCGCTTGTTAAAATGCAGGAAGTGGCTTGCAGGATCTACAGCAGAAAGGAATAAAAAGAAAATAAACGCTGATTGTTAAACGGGAAAGTTCACTCGGTGTTTGAGGCGACCCTTCCAATCCGCTGAAGGCGAAGCTGCTGCCTCGGTCCTGAAGCAAAGACACATCTCCTGCAGTGAGAGCTCCTGAGCACGGACAAATCCAGCTTTGTCGATGCTCCAAGACTTCCTTCTCGCCCAGCCACTAGGGACAGAAGTCAGCACACCTCCTGGGAGCGATACCCTTTATATCAAAAACACGCACACACATATCTAAAACACAGCGTGCACGCCAAACATCTATACAAACATGTACAAGACACAAGCTCAGGATGTAGTCAAGTTTCGACTCACGTTGGGTCTTTGAAAGCTGATTAATTCCGATTCAGACCATGAGACTTTGGATTCTGAGCTAAGGTGATTCAAAAGGGTGTTGCAGCGCTGTAATCTCTTGCTCAGAACAATCTCTGGATTGCCACTTTTATTGCAGGATGTACAAGGTACACAGGTAGTCAGGAGGCAGCCAAGATGAGGCACTGGATTCATTTGACGCTGTCTTTCTAACCACACCTCAGCTCTGAGAATCAGACTCTCTCGCGTCTCCGTCTAAATACCTGCAGCTTTGTGTCTGTGCGCGTGTGGGATAAAAGTTTTAATTGCCCGTAAACTTCCCGATTGGACTGATGATGTTCTTCATGTGCACGTAATGCAAAAGCATCTGTATCTCTCGTTTTGTGTCCGTGGAAAATCTCGGTGTGCGCAACATTCGGAGCGCCCCACAATCCACAGAAACGTGACTCAAACACAGGATCGACTGATTATGCTGTGAGGATCCAGGACACATTATCCCTCCCCTGATTCCACCTCCCCCCTTCCCCAACCAACGCCATCAGAACACAACACATACGAAAGGGATGAACTCCCAGCTCGGAACTTTCAACTTAAATATACCCACCACCCCAGCAAAACATCCACTACTCTCCCAATGTTGTACAATTATAATAGATCGTCCCTCAAAGTCTGGCGTGTGTTCGCTTCATACGCACACAAGAATTCCAATTCCTTAATCTCTTATGATCACCCGAACTCACCGTCTGCAGGCTGGATTTTTCTTTCGATCACTGAATTGCACTCGCTCTGATATAACCCCCAACGTCGACTTCCCCCACTCTTTCCAGCAAATCCCACTGAATTGCACTCGCTCTGATATAACCCCCAGCGTCGACTTCCCCCACTCTTTCCAGCAAATCCCACAACTTTCAGGGGAGTTATTTGAATCGACCGTAGATAAAAACAGGTTTGGGTATTGCGCTGAGAACTCCAGCCCATTTGTTCCAAGACCACTGCACCAACCCAACCACTGCGAAAAGCTCCAAGGTACTCTTAAGAGCTTTGTAATTTAAATAAAATCAAAAATCCAGTCTTAAATTAACAAAGCACACCAACATATGTCGAGACTGATGAACATAAATACGAACCTTCAGATTCCCAACATCAAATAATCCATCAACAAAATCTTGCGTGCCTCAGTATCTGTGCAAATGTTGAACTAACACGCCGAAGCTATTTCATTCAGATCCTAGCTCCCATTGCCAGACAGATATTCACATCTACTTTTTAAAAAAAATTATTTATTTTACGGAAAAGGATTAAATGCAATTCTATCAGCAGTAAACGCCAGCTATTTCGATCAGTGCTATTTTTGTCTTAAAGTTTAATTAGAAGTTGCAATAAAAGTTTTTGAAACTTTCCAAACTTTTTTAAAAAATCATAAAAGTTGCAAGACAGTGATTCGCAAAAGTTATGCTCACCATAAAAACAGCTGTCCAAATAAACTGAAAAGTAAAGGTTTTCCTTCCCTCCTCCTGCCTCTCTTTAATCCCGATTGTATTTAAGAAGCGGTTCTCCTACCCGCTGTGGTTACAGTATCCACTAGAACTAATCTGCAAACTGGTGGCTCTCTCAGCGACAGCGCAGCCTGAACCATTCACAGGGACATTGTAATTGCCATCTGCCAAAAGGGTAACCTTACTAAAAAAATCACATAACAGATAAATTCATATTCACCACTTCTTGCAGAATAACATGACACTCTTCAATTTAAAAATAAGGAAGACCTATTTGTGTCATAATTTTTGTTTCCGTCCTCGTCCGTTACTCAAATTCTTTGATTTTTCTAAAACTGCTACCCCTTCTCTCCTCTTGGTTAGAGGGGCCAGCTGGTCGGGGTTCTTGGATCGTTGCGTGTTGGAGTACGCATGCGCCCCGTCCCGGCTGCGCGTTGCCTCACGGGATTTGTAGTTCCCCTCCCATTAAACCCCCAGCCATTTAATTACAAATCGGAAACTCCAACCCCCAGCTGTCCTAGCGGTCGCGGTGGCTGGCTATCCTATATATAGGACTCGAAGGGCGACTGCGCATGTCTAAAAGAACCACCGTGGCAAGATGGCGGCGCGCAGGCAGTGCGGGGATCCAGGAGCGGGGACTTTGCAAACCGCTTATTTCTTATTGCTGGTGAGTTGACCGCGTCCTCCCTCGTCAGGACGCAAGCGATCTCATTTATTGTAGAAAGAGGAAGGAGGGTGGCGGTGTCATTCCATAATTGTGGTTTGCGTTGATCCATAGCGGAGTTGCCAGGGGAATGCCAGTTGGTGTGTGTGTGTATGTGTGTGTGTGTGTGTGTGTGGGGAGGGGGGGTGGGTGGGTGGGAAGGGGACTGGGGGGGGGTGGGGAGGACCGGGGGGGTGGGGAAGGCTGAGCGGCGGCGGTTGCCAAGGGGCCAGGCACCAACCTGCGGTGCCCGCACATAGTCATCCTGCAGCTTGTCCAGGTGTCGCTCTCCCCACTTTCACAAATCACTTCAGCTGTCCGCAAAACTGCGGCTTTGTGTCTTGTAGCGGGTGAAAGCTTAGTTTTCGTGCGTGTGTGCGTTCTAGCTCCTTGTGCATTCATATTTAGCGCAATCAGTGCTTGCGTTTTATTGTAGTAAATTCCAACAGTTCGACCGCGTAGCTCAAGTCATAAGCAAATATTTGTATATACACCTTATGTCAATTAATGAAAGAGGCTCTTTAAGGTAACGCATCACCCTTGTGACTTTAAGTACTTTAAGATTAAATTGTACTTTAAGATCCGGGTTTTCTTCCTTGGAAGTAATTGGCAGAGTTAGAGAGGAAATAGAGAAAATATTTGTAAGGGCATGGTACTCCAGAAACGCTCACTACACGTAAAAATTACTTGGGAATGTCTACATGAAGAGCAGGACTGTAAGACCCAGACTGGTGAGCTCATAGAATCATAGAGATGAACAGCATGGAAACAGACCCTTCGGTCCAACCCAATCTAGTCCCACCTGCCAGCACCAGACCCACATCCCTCCAAACCCTTCCTATTCATATACCCATCCAAATGCCTCTTAAATGTTGCAATTGTGCCAGCCTCCACCACTTCCTCTGGCAGCTCATTCCATACACGTAGCACCATGTGTGTGAAAAGTTTACAACTTGGCACGTAAGTGTTGGGCCAAATGACCACCTTGTTTCTCTTAATTGTTCTGATTCTGCCCTGAGCACTTTTGAGCTTTGCACTCTTTTTTTTACTTGGTCCACAATTATTGTCGAATAGCAGATATGGAATGGGTGTGGGACGTGACATTGAGAACGTAACTGTAAACATTGCCCAAAAGTCCACAAGCTTATCTGTGTGTCTGAGTGTACCTGCTCTCAAAAAGCAACAAAAAAGATTTGGCAGCCTGGCACAAAAACAGAAAATGTTACAAGTGTATGACAGGAAGGAAAGTATCTGTGGATAGAAGAAAAGTCCTATTTCAGGTCTATGACATTATTGTTGTCAAAATAATTCAGAAGAGGAAGTCTGAAATAAAAACAAAAATGCTAAAATGCCAGTGGGCTGGAGAAGTGTCATCAAGCTGAAATGTTAACTTGGATAAGATTCCCTACAGTGTGGAACAGAGCATTCGGCCCAACAAGTCCACACCGACCCTCCAAAGAGTAACCCACCCAGACCCATTTCCCTCTGACTAATGCACCTAACATGATGGGCAATTTAACATGGCCAATTCACCTTGCCCGCACATCTTTGGACTGTGGGGGGAAACCTACACAGACACAGGGCAAATGTACAAACTCCACACAGACAGTCACCCGAGGCTGGAATCAAACCTGGGACGCTGGTGCTGTGAGGCAGCAATGCTAACCACTGAGCCACCGCGCCGCCCAACTCTGTCTTTCCATCTCCTCAGACTATCTGATCATTTCTAGCATTTTAGTTTGTCTTTTCAAAACAGATGTTTGGGCCAACTTTTCACAAGTTGTTTGTTTTTAATCTGCAATGGCCATACAAGTTTCTGTATTTAAGGAGTCAGAACTACTATATTTGTCTAATGATTCCAATCACTTTGACATCAACTTTTATTATGTACTTTGAAAATTTATATCAAGTTTAAATAAAATCTGGAATGGATAAAATTGTGTATGAAGTGGTTAGATTAATGCATTATGAAACTATTTTTTATTTGTGTATTGTATCAGCACACTTCTTACTTTATTATTCTCTGTTCTCAACAACTTCACCAGTGATAGCCAGAAGCATTTTTAGGCTTTCTACAATCTCTTTAAATACAACCCAAAATTGGACAGTCCTTTTGATGTGCTTGTGTTATAGTTCATTGAAATCCTAGTTGCACCATTGACTATTACATTTTACCTTTTGTGAGAATAGGCTGCTTCATTTTTGAAGTAAGGCTCTCAAATGGCATTGAGCAATTGTCTGCAGACAGAGAATTTGGAGGCCTAGATAAATGGCTGGGGAATGGGGCGAATTGAGTCGCCCTTGCAGGAAGCCAGCATACATACAGTGGGATGAATAATTTTCTGTCTTGTAAAAACAGTATCAAGACTACATTCCAGTTGAGAACGAAAAGCTTCAAATCGCGAATAATTCCATGAAAATGTCAAGTTTATTGATCTAATTATCAAATTGCACAAATGATTTTATAAAGGGTGTGAAAGGGTCGAGCATTATAGAATCCCTGCAGTATTGAAACAGGCCATTCGTCCCATTGAATCCACACTCCAAAGACCATCCCACCCAGACCCATCCCCTTACCCTATTCCTGTAACCTTGAATTTTCCGCAGCTAGTCCCCTACCTAACCTACAAATCCCCGGACACTATGGGGTAATTTTCCATGGCCAATCCACTTAACCTGCCCGTCTTTGCACTGAGGGAGAACACTGGAGCAACTGAAGGAAACCCATGCAGGCACGGGGAGAATGTGCAAACTCCACACAGACAGTCATCCAAACGATGGAATCAAACCCGGGTCCCTGGCACTAAAGGCTAATAAGTGAGAAATCACGAGTTCAACCTAATGCCATTGGAGCGATAGAAAATAGTAACTATTTTGTCCACATTCTTACTCAGCAAATCCTAGATCTCAGTTAAAATGTCTAATGAATGAGGAACCATGAATTCAACCTTCATTGAGACGATTATTAGCATTTATTTAAACTTGAAACTAAAAAATAATCTGGTATCTCTGAAAGTGCCCATAGAGCTTTTAGATTGCCATGACCAGTCGGTTCATTAATTTCTTTTTGGGAGGAAATGTGTTGGACTTCCTGAGCTAACCGTGATATGATTTTTTAACTGCCCTCAAATTGGCCTGGAAAGCTGTTCAATTGTATCCAGGAAAATCAAGCTTTCCAAATAAATAAGCTCTAACATGTAGTAGTCTATAGCAAGGATGATGTGCTGACTTCCTGACACCAATCCATCATCCTCAAGATACATATCAAGTGTGCAATGAAATACTGTCCACTTGTTCGGATGAGTCAGTTCTGACAACATCTAGGTCAAAACAATACAGTGGCATAAGCATGGCTGCAGTGTGTACCATTTTCAAGATGCATTAGAACAGCTCACCAAGGCTGCTTCAGCAGTGTCTTTCAAACTTGTGACTTATATTAGCTGGAGGACAAGAATAGCTACTGCATAGGAAATCTCTTACCATCCTGATTTGGAGCTATATAATTGATCCTTCTTCATCACTGGGTCAAAGTCCTGGATCCTGTTCCATAACAGCACTGTAGATGTGTCTTCAGTCCACAAACTGCAATGATTTAAAATGATTCATCACCAATGGCAGTTAGGGATGGGAGATAATGGCTAACATTGGCATTGATGTCATATCCCATGAACCAAGAAAGAACATATGCACAACCTGGGTGAAAATTGTGAACTTCAACCTGTTTGGAGTAATGGAAAATAGTAAATATTTAGTCTACATTTTGTAGTTGCCTGTATTGTTGGGTTACTCAGAACATCATCGATTTCTGTTAAACTGTCAACTACTCATAGAAAACAACATCAATTAAGCCTATGACCATTGAAGCATCTGGTCTTCACTTTGATATCTAATGCTTCTAATGTTTTTGGAAGAATTGAGCATATTGAAGCTTTCAAAATTCTTTCTGATAAATAGGAAACTGAAATTTAGATATGCTGCAAAAAATAAGCTTTAGCCGTGCTGTGTACTTTATGATACAAAGTCATGCAGATTGGAAAGGTCCCAATAATAGCATTTTAAATCTACAGCATTGTTCAGTGGTGGAAGGGATGCTTTGGAACTTGCAAGGTAATATGTTTTTAAGTATAATTGCATGTACTCAGGTTGCTGACTTCAGCTGGAAAATCTTGCATTCAAATACACCTTTATCATTCATACAATACTTCCATTGTTCCATTTCAGCCTTTAGCAGACTGATGAAGAGTATATTTGAGAACCAGGGTCTCAAATCTAGAACTAACGTCATGATTTACCGGGCATGAGTCATCCAGCCCTCCCATATGTTTCAAAGATTTGGGCAGTCTGCAGTAGGTACCTCAAAGTTCTGGAGAGTTCCCATCATGATGCCTTCATAAGATTGTCTGAATTCATTGGAAAGGAAGGTCACCAAACTGTACCAATCATCTCTGCCAACCTTTCCCAGTGTTGCAGTGATGATCCCTCAAAACCATGCGGAGCTTGCAGTTTGTGTGCCTGACATGAGACTCCCAAACCAATTGTTTTGCTATGGATTTGGTCGCAACAGGAGACTACTAAGTGGCAGCCGAAGCTGGGGACGTGGTCAAACATCCCTGTCAATTCATTGAAGACTCTGGCATATGGCCAAGCAAACTGAGGAAGACTCATTCAGGAAGGTACTGAAAATATCAAAGGACTTCACACGGAATATGCAAGGTGGAGCTGAGGAGTCAGCAGGGCCACTCAACCTCCCAAATATAGCACCTAGTCAACCCTTCAAGAACCACACATGATGGAACCTGAAGATCATGTGTTGGGCTTTATCAGTCATCTCAGAGCCCATCAAACCAAAGTAGAAGCAAGTTTCAAGGAATTGTCTAAGAAGAAGGATCAAATGTCCTAGTACATTTTGTTGAGAAAAATGAGGAAGCCATATTGGTGTCCGTGGGGTGAAGTAGCAGAGGATCTGGGAGTACAAATCCTAAAAGTAGTGAGCCAGGTAAATGCTGCCAGTTTAAAAAAATCAAATGAAACACTGGGGTTCATCTTGGGAGGAATAAAATTGAAAAGTAGAGGAAATACTTTAAATTGATGTAGAACCTAGATTAGACCACACTTGGAATACTGTGAATGGTTTCAGTCTC
The DNA here is from genome assembly GCF_047496795.1 of Chiloscyllium punctatum. NCBI lineage: Eukaryota > Metazoa > Chordata > Chondrichthyes > Orectolobiformes > Hemiscylliidae > Chiloscyllium > Chiloscyllium punctatum. The sequence goes on from NC_092748.1 coordinate 109,643,836, forward strand.
TATATTTATGGAAGAGATATGAAAGGTTGAGAGGCTCTTGGGAGAAACTGGTTTATTGGAATGAGACTAGAACTTTTGGCTGTTCTTATCAGGAAAGATTGAACAGGCTAGTGCCATCCTCTCTAGGAAAGACAAAGTCAAACATGACTGGATGGAGACCTTTGAGAGCTGTTGGACTCTACACGCACTTGCAGTATCTTTCAAAGATGTGACGTAGATGTTTAAACCTGTGGGCAAGATCAGAACTGGGAACACAAATATGAGAGTCAGAAATAAATCAAATGAGAATTCAGAGCAAATGTCTTTATCTGGAATGAGTGAAGAAACTGGAGCTCTCAACCACCAGATGGGAAGTGAATTGTATAATGTTCTGGGGATCTGGATTAGTGGTGCTGGAAGAGCACAGCAGTTGCTGCCTGAACTGCTGTGCTCTTCCAGCACCACTAATCCAGAATCTGGTTTCCAGCATCGGCAGTCATTGTTTTTACCTCTAATGTTCTGGGGATCCAAGTTCGAATCCCATCAAGGCAGACGGTGGAATTTGGATTCAATTTAAAACAAAACCTGGAGTTAAGAATCTACTAATAACCATGAAACTGTTGCCAGTTGTCAAACCCATTTGACATCGCGAATGTCCATCAGAAAATCTGCCATCCTTACCTGGCCTACCTACATGTGATTCCAAACCCACAGCAATGAATCAGTAGATTCTTATTCCACATTTTTAAAATATTGGATCCAAATTCTACCATCTGCCATGGTGGTATTAAAACCTGGGCCTCAGAACATTAGCTGAGTTTCTGGATTAACACTCTAGCCATAGTACCTCTAAGCCAGTGTTTCCCTACTAACATACCAACAGATCAATTGGGCTGAATTACGTATCTACAATGTGATCCTCTGAATGTTCTGCAATTAATCAATTGTTTTTTGAAGAACTATTTCTGTTCTCCTGAAAGTTGATTTATGCACAGCAAAAAAAGCTAAGATATTAGAAAAGGTATGGACGGATCACGTTTGTGAAGGGACAAAAAGTTAAATATCTAGTTCAGTGGCGTTTGATCAAAACTGAGGAGAGACTTGTTTGGAACATGAAAACTGGCATGGACTGTTTGGGCCAAGTGGCTTATTTACTTTAGGTTTTGGATTAGTGGCGCTGGAAGAGCACAGCAGTTCAGGCAGCATCCGAGGAGCAGCAAAATCGATGTTTCGGGCAAAAACCCTTCATCAGGAATAAAGGCAGAGAGCCTGAAGCATGGAGAGATAAGCTAGAGGAGGGTGGGGGTGGGGAGAAAGTAGCATGGAAATGACCTGGGAGTTGCAGTGGGAGAGGCACTCCCTGAGATTCTTGTAGAGAGAGGACATGCAATTCAGAGGATTTGTCAGTCCTGACGATAGCTAATCCATCCGTACCTTATTTCTGTTTCTCTCTCAACAAAAAATGTCCTAGTGTTTTGAGCATTTTTTTTATTTTTATTTTGAATTTCCAACATTCACTGTATTTTGCTTTTGTCATTTTGTGGTCTTGGCTGAAATAGGAAGATTGGTCAGGACACCGAGGGAACTTGCTGCTTTAAGATAATGCAATAATATTTTAAAATCTTGGAAAGAAATATTGGCCTTCAAGTGAATGCAGGCTTGATTTGCAAAGTGATGCCAGGGCTAATGAGCACACTATGAATAGACTTGTGTTCATTCAAGTATAAAAGGTGAAAAGATATTAAAATTGAGATATAAAGTGGCTGGGCAGTGTGTATGGAAGCCATGATGTGGAGGTGCTGGTCTTAGACTGGGGTCGGCCAAGTTAAAAATCACACAACACCAGGGTATAGTCCAACAGGTTTATTTGGAAGTACTAGCTTTCAGAGTGCCGCTCCTTCGTCAGGTAGCTGTGGAGCAGGATCATGAGACAGATAATTTATAGCAAAAGGGTTCAGTGTCATGCAACTGTTTTATTGAACAAACCTTAACAGCAATCTGGGTTTGTTCAATATATCGTTTCAGTTGCATGACACTGAGATCTTTTGCTATAAATTCTGTGTCTGATGATCCTGCTGTACAGCTATCTGATGAAGAAGCAGTGCTCCAAAAGCTAGGACAGGTACACAATGCTTTATCTAAAATCCTTAGGGCCAGTTGTTTTTCGGAATTCGGAATTTTTTGGATTTCGGAATTAATGACATTTTCACATTGAAATTTCAAAAAACTAGCTAACAGCAGACACACGTGTGAATAGTTCGAGCGCTGAGATACAATTGACGCCTGCCAGTGTTGGGCCACATCACCACCACATGGCTGAGTGACATGGTTCGAGTGGGTGTGCAGTTGGGTCACCTATTCGCACGCCAAAATGATGCTTCACACTCCACGAGAAACATTGTGGTTATCGGAATTTCAGATAAAGGATTGTGTACCTGTACTTCCAAATAAACCTGTTGGACTATACCCTGGTGTTGTGATTTTTAACAGTGTATGTGGAGTAAACTATTTGCTGTTTAGAATCTTTACGTAAACTTTGAACTTATTGGCTGTATTCAGATGCATTAACAACAAGGAGCCTAAGCCTTAAAACTAGCTCCATGCCATTCAGAGGTGCTTTCAGCCAGTGCTTCACATAGTAATACAATTTTAAAGTTCTTTGCCCACTGTCCTCAACAAAAAGAAACTCTTGAAGCTGGGGGTTATTGAGGATAGGCAAAACTGAGATTGATAGATTTTTGTGAAGCCAGGATGTCAATGTTTTGGAGTCAAAGTGGGCGAGTGGAGTTTTGTTACAAATAGTCATGAGCTAACTGGCAAAACAAGCAACTGAATTGTCTATATCCATTCTCTTCTAACTGCACTGTCAAAAGATAGCAACTGCAGAAATGCAGCATACTATTATGGGCTCATTTTGATGTCTTGAGTTTGAACTTGAAGCTAAGCTTCTAATGAATTGAAGGTGGAGGTTGGTTCAATATCCATGAGTTGTCGTGTGGACCAGTTATTTGAGGGATCTGCCACCTTCAGTAACTTGTCGGTGAGTAGCTGCAAAGTATGTGTGAGGGCATTGGATGAGTGCAGGTCAGGATCAGATGCAATGTTTTCTGTGGCTGAAATATTCCAAAAGTAATCAATATCAAGAATGTTAGTGACTCTTTATCCTATTTCCATTTTTTCATCAATCCTAAAGTTGAAGCAGTGAAGTTGACAACGTTGCTACTGCATCTCTTTCTTCTGGTTATGAATATTAGTGTCTATTTGTGGAGAATATGCAAATTAGAGTGCAAAAATAGCAAATGAGATGCAACACTGAACCAAGGTTGAGGCACGTTTTTATACATTACACGTCAGTCTGTTCTAGTTCAGTTAATGGCTCATCAGCGAATATTCCAAAAATGCATTTTATTTCTGATGTTCTGCAGCCCTGAATTTAACATAGATAATTTCAGGCTACTTTTAACAGCACACATTTTCAGTCTGGGACTTATTCCAATTCAGATGACTTTATCACTGCAGTTGAATTGGGTAGATTTTGAAATGTTGATACTGGCTTTCTATTTGCCAACTGTAATTTGTGTTTCAAGAAACGTAACTGAGATATTTCTCCATAAGAGTCATTTTGCACCTCCTACCATTTTGACACCCACCTTTGCTGCCCAACAGTAACTCCTTTTGAATTTTTGACAAGCAAGTTGAAAGGAAAATGGCTAATAGGTTGTTCACTAAAGGTTTTAATTGTCGATCTTGTGTGTGAAAATTATTTTTGTCATGAATGTATTATTTATGATTATACTTACTGGAGAAGCATAATAAATATAAATCTAAGTGGTGTTCTGGTTTTTTTCGTTAACCGATCAGACTGAAGTGTGCTCCTTTTTATTTTTATTCACTTGTGGGATGTTGGGTATCTCTGCCTGGGCCAGCATTTATTGCCCATCCTTAGTTGCCTTGAGAAGATTGTGTCAGCTGCCTCCTTGATTGCTCCAGTCCATTTTATGTAAGTGCACCCACAGTGCCATAAGGGTGGCAGTTCCAGGAAATTAACCCAGCAACGCTCAATGAACAGCAATGTGCTTTCAAGTAAGGGTAATGAGTGGCTCCGAGGGATAACTGCGGTTAGCAGTGTTGCTATTGCGTCTGCTGCACTTGTTCTTCTGGATGGAAGTGGTTGTGGGTTTGGCAGGTGCTGTTGTAAAAGTCATGGCTCTCTGCTGTGCATCTTCTAGCTGGTACTCATTGCTGTTTCTGTGCATCAGTGCAGGAGGAGGCTGGATGAATGTGAATGTGATGCTAATCAACGGACTTTTTTTTCCTGGATGGTGCTAAGCTTCTTGAGTGTTGTTGGAGCTGCACTCATCCAGGCAAGCAGGGAATATGCCATCATGCTCCTGACCCAGGCCTTGTAGATGATCATCAGGCTTTGGGCAGTCAGAAATTAAATTACTCGCTGCAAGGTTCCTAGCCTCTGACCTGCTCTTCTAGCCACTCTTCATACAGTTCAGTTTCTGTTTAGTGGTACATCCAGGGTGTTGATGGTTAGGTATTCAGTCATGGTAATGTCTTTGAATGCCAATGGGCCATGGCTAGATTCTCTCTTGTTACATTCGTTTAGCGCAACTGTCACTTGGCACTTGTCAGCCCAAGCCTGGATATTGTCCAGGTCGTGCTGCATTTGAGCACAGATTGCTTCAGTATCCGAGTCTTCATGAATGGTAATGAACATTTGTGCAGTCATCAGTGAACATCCCCGTTTTCTGACCTCATGATGTAGAGAAGCACATTGAAGCAGCTAAAGATGTTTGGGCCAAGGTCACACTCCCTCTTGCTACAAAGGTCCTGTACTTGTATAGGACCTTTGTAGCAAGAGGTAGTGTCCCTATCTCTGATCTTCAGGCTCAAGTCCAACCTGCTCCAGCAGCATGCCATAACATCTGAACAGGTTGATTAGAAACTATCTTACCTTAGGAACTCCTGTAGAGGCGTCCTGGAGCTGAGATGACTGACTGATTGTCAACTGCTATACTCATTTTCCTTTGTGACAGGTAGGATTCTAACTGTGACTGTTGTCCCCCGATTCCCATTGGCTCCAGTTTTGCAGGGACTCCTTTTTGTCTAATGCGGCCTTGATGTTCAGGGTATTCACTCTCCCCTCGCTTCTTACATTCAACTCTTTTGTTAGTGTTTGAACTGAGGCTATAATGAAGTCAGGGACTGTGTGACAGAGCCCAAACTGGATGTCAATGATCAGATTATGACTATGAAGTGCTTTTAGATAACACTGTTCATGATGGCTCCATCACTTTACTGATGATCAACAGTAGACCGATGAGATGGTAAACCTGATGAAAGGCTTATGCCCAAAACATCGATTCTCCTGCTCCTCAGATGGTGCCTGACCTGTGCTTTTCCAGCACCACACTCTCGACTCTGATCTCCAGCTCCTGCAGTCCTTACTTTCTCCCAGATTAGATTTGTCCTGCTTTTCTTGTACAATGTATACCTGGGCAATTTTCTGCATTGAGTGGTTACCATGTTGCAGCTGTTCCAAAACAGCATTACTGGATGTGCAGCAAGTTCTGGAGTACAAGTCTTCAAGACTATCACTGGAGTGTTGTCAGAGTCCACAGCCTTTTGTAGTTTTCAGAGCCTCCAACTGACTCTTGATGTTGAGTGGAATGAATCAAGTTGGCATCTGTAATACAGGGATCCCTGGAAGAGGTTCTGTTATTTCAGCTACGAAAGAAAAAAAACCTTGTATTTATGCAATCTTTCATGTTTTTTTAGGATATTCCCAAGTGCATAATCAAAATGTTTTGAAAAGCCATCATTGCTGCTGTGTGGGCAAACTGCAACAACATGATGAGCTGCGTGCATGGTGGGTGAGGTCTAAGTCTTGGGCATTGGTTGAGCTTCATGCTCTTTAAATAGAGAAGAACTCTACCTAAGTATAAACCTCACCCCGGGAGCTCCCAGGTTGAATCTCTGGTCTGTGCTGGGTGACCTGAACTGCTTCCAGTACGAATGGAGCAATCAGCTTCAATACTCTGAGGCAAGGTAGGAGCACAAAATCAGCCAGAGCTTCTGATTCTCACACTGTGCAGTATGGACAGTACTGAAACTTAAGTAATCTCATTAATATATTTATCGGTTTCCTCCTTGCGTGACACTCTCAAAGTCAGTTTACATTACATCTTGCATTTCTGCCTGCCACTTGGAATGCATGTCAACGTTTCAAATTTCGATATTTCAGGACAAGACACACTTTGGAATAGATTTGCTCCATGAGGTTTAATTGTTATTGAAAGACTCTTCTCGTGAGTGTTTCGCAGCAGTTGATGCAGATGAGTCACTTCAGTTTGTCCGATGCAGTCTGTGCAGGCTGAACAATGTATTGAAAGCTTTTTCAAACTGCCAAAGGTGCTTCAGAAAGCTAGGATCTTAGATAACTGACAAGCTGTTCAGGATGACATAGCGACTGAAATTATTGATATTCCGTATAAATATATTTTTGGAAGACATTGAATGATCAAACTACTTCTTCCTTTTCTGCAAACCAGCAGATGGTCAGAATCCTTAGGAAAAACTGAACCAAATCAACGATTCTATGTTGGCATCTAAAGAAATGAGCAGCCGCGTTTCAAGGATATAATTTTTGTTTCAATTAGTGCAGGAGAAGCATTTTGCCTGTCTTGGCAATTTGAAGAAATACTGCTTGTCTGGTGCCACATAATTCTGTAGACAGAATATGCATCTGTATTATGTATTCACCAATGAACAGAAGACTAGACCATCATGAAGCACAGTCACTCAGATTCTCGCTGTTCTAACTCTGGAACTTTCCATCATTTGTCCAGCTAGCGGGCAAATAAAGATGCTCTTTGGTTTGAATGGGGATGCCAAAGTGGATGAAGTTTCCATCAGATACCTTGCTTGATTCTGCTCTTCTCTCAACTCATTTGCTGTGAAACCCTCATCCACACTTTTGTTACTTTGGCTTGGACTGCTGAGAATGCTCAAGTGTCAATCTGCCATATCCTACCTTGCAGAAATCTGCTCGTTTTGTAACTTGTGCTAAGATTCTTTCACCCGTTGTTCCTGTGCTAGCTAACTTATGTTGCTCTTAGACTAGCTCCACTTCAGTTTTCAAATTCTGATCATTATTATCAAAATTTGATGTAACTGTGTGCTCCTCCAGATTTGCAGAACTCTTTGTGCTCCAACTCTAGCTGCGTAGGTGTGGCTGGGTTTAATCACTCCACTATGGGAAGCTATGACTTCAGATGCTTAGGCCGTAAATTCTGGAAATCACTCCCTATCCATTTCCTTCCTTTTAAATGTCCACGAGAACTGATCTTTTTGCTCAAGCTTTCAGCTACCTGCCGTAACACTTCTTTATTTGGCTTGGTGTCAGATTTTGTTGTTGCTCCTGTTTTATGCCTTGATGTTTTATTATGGTGAAGATGTCACGGAAATGTAGTTTGTTGATGCAAGATCTGTGGCTATTAACACTGAACCAGAGTCAACTATCTAGTGGTTAAAAATCCCAGAAGGTAACTGGCTCACCTTAACTTCTAAAGATGCGTTAACTTTGCATAACCACTAAAAGTCTTGATGTACAAGAGCTGTTCTTAACCGCTGTTGAACAGTTTCTCTCTTTGTGGAACTTTAGCCATTCGACTAGGATTCATGGTATTGAACAAAAAACAGCCAAGTCATATGAAATCATAGTGCCTAAATCCTTTCAGCAGGTTTTGCAGACCTTATGAGAAATCAATGGACGTATTGCAGGCATTATCCTTTTGGAGGACATTTCTATCTAGCTGCCTGATTTACCTGTTTTCCTCCCCAAGGCGGTGCTATCCACGTCCCTCATGGCAGCAAAAGTGTCTCCACTGATTGAGAAAGTCGATGACCAAAAGGAACTAAAGAAACTCATGCGGACAAGAAATAACATACTGGTGCTGTACTCCAAATCAGGTGAGCAGGTTCTGCATCTTTGTCCAATAGCCTAGTGCGCTTATCACGTAAAGCCATTCTCTGTAAGCTGCCCCTTCACCCCATTTCACCTGTCCAGTAGTTGCATTCCTCGGTTATCAAATGGGCAATATAATCCAAAATTAATTCCAATACGCTGCCATTGCCTCCTCATCGACTTTCTCTGTTTTAGACCGTACATCCAACATCCAACACTGGATAAGCAGAAGCTTGCTTCAGATAAGACAGTGAAGACCAAATCCATTGAATTCAATACTGCTGCAAAGTCCATAGCCCATTGATGGGCTCATTCCCTGCATGCCAGTGTCTGAGGCTGAGCAGGACTGTTTGTGTTGTCATGTTGTATTTAACCTTGACAAGAGCTTCTGGCCACCTGTCAATTAAATTTAGTTAATTCTACTTTCAAACATCACCTAACTGTGCCTCTGGCTTAATTTATATGCTACTGAAACGCTTAATCATGGAGTAGTCCACAGGTGACAAACATTGGCCAATTTCCGACCTTAAGATAATCTAAAACTCTGCTTCCCAAATTCTAAGTTGCAGCAAGTCCCGTTAATCCATCAGAGCTTAAAAATGTGTTTCTGGAAAAGCACAACAGGTCGGGCAGCATCAAAGGAACAGGAGAATCGATGTTTCGGGGCTGCCTGATCTGCTGTACTTTTCCAGCAACACATTTTGAAGCTCTGATCTCCAGCGTCTGCAGTCCTCACATTCTCCCCGTTAATCCATCACTCCTGTACTAACTAACTTGCATTGGCTCCCTTGGCTAAGTAACAACTCCAATTTTAAAAGTGCTTCTATTTGTGTCGAATCCCTCAGGACCTCACCTTCTCGATCTCTGTAACCTCCTCTCGCCCTATAATTCCACTTCCGGCCTTTTGAAACTCTCTGATTTTGATCACTCCACTATTAAGCTACTGTGCCCTCAGGACAGGAAACCTGCTGTCTTTAGTGCCCAGGCTGGCCAATTATTGAATCCAGTTCAATATCAAAGTGATTGAATTGTTGCCTTTAAGGGGTTGATGACCATATCTCAGTAGTCAGTCATTTCTAAGGAATTTTCAGGTAGTTGATTAAATTTAAGAAACCAGCAGTTTATATATGATATATTAATTCATTACACAAAAAGTGTACAGCCGGTGACAATTAAGGCTGGTTCACTGGAACCAGAGGATAAGCAGGAGGTTAGTACAGTGTGCGTCAATCTCATTAATATTATGAAGGCAGCAACCTATTCCCTATCCAAAGTGTTAGGGAACTCTTCTACCCTGGATCTGTTCTGGTCCATCTTCCATCTAAAGAATACAGCTCTCTGAAGAGGACTGCCTCTGACTCTGTGCATCTGCTGACATACTGTATTTTTGGGATTGGCAATCTGTGCTGTGTCAATCATTCTTCTCGATCATTTCATCAAAAGAGCATGAGGCTACTTGCAACAATAGAATAACTGTTGTCCCCTTGTTCACCTTCAGATGAAGGTGAACATTCATTCTTGGTGGGAACAAAATTTTTATTTTATCAAAAATGCACTGAAAATTATTTGAGGCCAGCTAATGGAGTAATGACGCCTTGGCTATTATTGTCACCTCCCTTTTGTCATTGTTAATTGGAAATTGTTTATATCTGGAGAAGATGGGTAACAGCTGTAACAACAGTTGCATAAGATCTCATGTTACTCAGGAAATATCAGGAAAAAATAGTTTTAGACAGACTCCAATTTCCAACAGAATTTCACCTGACTTTTAAAGTGGCCTAAACCTTTCCCTTCTTCACTTGTCTCTCCTCCATCATAATGCTGTTTAAAACCTCTGACTAAGCTTTGTTATCTGCCCTAATATATCCTTATGTGGTTCAAAGTCAAATTTGGTTTGTTAATGCTCCTGTGAATCACTTGGGCACCTTTCACTGTGTTAAAAACACCATCTAATAACTTGCCTCAACCAGTGTATTATCTTGGGACAGTTCCTGTATTTAAGAAGCTGTAGGAAAGTAATCAAATACCACTGGGTATTAAGTTTGGGCTATTTTTGGGTGTTATGGAGTCATAGAGATGTACAGCATGGAAACAGACCCTTTGGTCCAACCCGTCCATGCCAACCAGACATCCCAACCCGATCTAGCCTCACCTGCCAGCACCCGGCCTATATCCCTCCAAACCCTTCCTATTCATATACCCATCCAAATGCCTCTTAAATGTTGCAATTGTACCAGCCTCCACCACTTCCTCTGGCAGCTCATTCCATACACATACCACCCTCTGTGTGAAAACTCTCTGTGTGAGACCCCTTAGGTCTCTCTCATATCCTTCCCCTCTCAATCTAAACCTATGCCCTCTAGTTCTGGACTCCCTGACCCCAGGGAAAAGACTTTGCCTATTTACCCTATCCATGGCCCTCATAAATTTGTAAATTTCTATAAGGTCACCCCTCAGCCTCCAACGCTCCAGGGAAAACAGTTCCAGCCTGTTCAGCCTCTTCCTATAGCTCAAATTCTCCAACCCTGGCAACATCCTTGTAAATCTTTTCTGAACCCTTTCAAGTTTCACAACATTTTTCCGATAGGAAGGAGACCAGAATTGCACGCAATATTCTAACAGTGGCCTAACCAATGTCCTGTTCATAAATGGTAGGTTCCTTCTTTTGTTGGGCATGATAATTGCATGCCCATCCCTAGCTGTAATATGCAAAAAAAATCCCAGGTTGAATTTAAACATTATTCAAGTTCAGTTGCCTTTGGTCCAAAGTTATTTTGGGGAAGAAATTGAAATGGTAAGAGCTGGAAGACTAAAATGAAGATTAAGCAAAAATGAAAAAGTGAATCAAGTATTCCTGGCAACTGCAAAGGCACTACATTTCATTCTTGTTGATCAATTTTCAAAATTAAATTTTGAAAGGTATATCTCCAAAAAATGATGAGCTTTAAATTTCCAACCTTATAGTATGCTAAACACTTTTAAAAAACTAGGTTAAAAACAATGACTGCAGATGCTGAAAACCAAATACTGGATTAGTGGTGCTGGAAGAGCACAGCAGTTCAGGCAGCATCCAAGGAGCAGCGATATCGATGTTTCGGACAAAAGCCCTTCATCAGGAAACTTTAAAACTTTAAAAAAACTGTAGATGCTATAAATCAGAAACAAAAACAGAAGATGCTGGAAAAGCTCAGCAGGTCTGGCAACATCTGTGAAGAGAGATCAAAGGTAACATTTCAGGTCCAGTGACCCGTTGTCAGAAGTGAGAAAGGGTCATTGGACCTGAAGAGTTAACTTTGATTTCTCATTACAGATGCTGCCGGATTTTGAGCTTTTTCAGCAAATTTTCTTTCTGTTTCTGCATAGTATGTTTTCTAGTTACAGTACTTTAAAAAAAGTGTCAATAAGTTAAATCGTTACCACAAACTACTCTCTGTACTGCTGTGATGGTGTGTAACCATCAGCATTGTAATGTTCTCAAAATTTACTCAATCAGAACTTAGATTTGGACAGAGAATGCAAGATCTGCAGCTGGTCTTTATAAAGCAAATATTTCACACCACATTTTGTCTTACCTATTTCCCACTCTCCATGCTATGCACCGTATTTTAATCAACAGTTACATTCTTTTGAGCATGCAGTGACTTTAAAACATCAAATCAATGGTGATGACATGAAGCTGTTGGATTATTGTAAAAAGCTAACTGGCTCGCTCAAGTCCTTCAGGGAAGAAAGCCTGTCCTTAACACCCTGCCTGGTCTGCATTTGACTGTAATTCCATGCCAATGTGACTGACATTGAAGTGGCCCAGCTAGCCACTCAGTTATATCAAAACTCTGCAAAGCAAAAATGCAGCAGTCTGAACAGAATCACCACCATTGTTTCAGGGCATCTATGGATGGATAATAATTGAGAGTCTTGCAAGTGACTCCCACATCGGAAGAATAAATTTAAACAATACTCTTCATGGCAAATTTTGAGCTAATATGCCTTCCAGCTGTAGAAGCACTCTAATTATAATTCAAGCGTGATGTGAGTCACTTTGTGCTCTTACTTGTAAGAAACTACGTACTCAAATACTGAAAAGATAAAATTGTTAAACCAGGTGTGTGAAGAGGTTTGACTGCTGTGAAATTGCATTGCATTATAAAAAGAAATTAGATGGAAAGTGGCATTTCACAACATTCCTACAGCTTCATGGTTAGTTACTGCTTTTTGAAAATACAGAAACGGTTCCTCAAGCTGCAAGGTGGTGCAGAGGAGAGAGTTTGTCCTTTAGCATCTCAAAATTCTCCATGAGAGAACCAAGGTGGTCAGTCAGCAGTGAGTAATGTGACCACAACGGGGCCATCTGACTGAACCTGATTATCACTTTATGTTCCCTCTGCCCCTTTCACCATTGCACATGACATGGTGATCAGCGAATTTTTAATAAGCAGGCGACCTAGTCTAGTTATTTATTTTCTTCCAGCACTCAATTCCAACCTTACATTTCCCTCCCTAAAGTTGTAGCCAGCTCATGTTCACTTACTGTTGTTCCCTCAGCTGAGAATAACTAACTCCATGTAAACCTTAGCTGTACCTTCTTTGACCTCATAACTCGGCTGTGGCTGCTTTTGAACTTTTTTTTTGTTAAGACCATTAAGAGCTTTGGGAGCCCCTAACATTGCTTCAACCTCCTCATTCTGCTATCTTGACCTTTTCAAGCAAACAGTGTTACTTGTTCCCTGGTTTCCAATGTTGCTGTTTGGAAGATGCCTATTGTGACCCGAGAATTATTCTTTCCTGTCAGTTCCCCTACTCCCTTTCCCATGTAGTGCAGTGCAATGCTCAACTCTTTCCAGACCACAGTGATGCAGGTATGTTTGACAGATTCCACCAGCTCTTGGCTTTGTGTTTTTCTTTGGTCTGGTGGTTATATGGTGGCTGCAGTGTTATTGAAGGAGTTGTTCATTATCTCAGTGTACTTTGGTAATCTATTGATGGAGCTCAAATCTTAGGTTGCTCAGCTAGCTGTAACAAATGGTGATAAACAATGTTCAGTAACACCCATGTTTTCTTTCTTGCTGTGTGATAGCTGTTACGGCCGAGCGACCACTTAAACTGCTCTCTGATGTGGCAGAGGCAGTGAAAGGGCAGGGCACCATTGCCTGGGTAGATTGTGGGTAAGTTGTTTCTCTTTTAAAAGCAATGATTGAGAATTTGATAATTGGCATGCTATCAGAAATCTTTTTGATTGAACCCTGTCTCTCTCATTCTTGTGCCTCTAGTCATTTCTGATAAATTTCTCTTGGAACTCCACATTGTTCATTTTTGAAGTTTTGGACTGACATCTTAACCAGTTTTCAGACCTCTTTGTTTTTACTGTCCTGAACCACTAAAACATATTTCTGCCAGTGTGCATGCTCATCTGTTCAGAACATTGGAACAGGAATTGACCATCAGCCTCTTGCGCCTGTTCTGCCATTCAGATTAAGTCAGGACTGTGCTGTTGCTCCATTTACCTACCTTAACTCCATTTGCTTTTATAACTTCACCCAACAAATATCTATCATTCTCCATCTCAACAATTTAGTTGGCCCATTAGTGGGATGGAATATAGTTACAGATTTCTACTGTTTTTTTTTGTGTGAAGAGTGCTTTCAGATTTCCCTCATAAATGGCCCAGATTGATTTGAGGATTATGTTAAATGGTGATTCAGTAGCACTTTTAACCAAGCAGCTTACCCCCACATCCTTGATTACTTCCTTTGGGGGAGAAAGTTTCTCTGTATCGTCCCTATTAAATCCTCTTGACTTTTTAAAAACACCCCAATCAGATCAGTAGCAAGTTAATGTTACACCTCCATCTGCATCATTTAATTCTGTTAACCAGCCTGGGATTTTCTTGGGTTATCATCATATCTCCAGTTCTGTGCCCAGAATCATTCTGTTGGCCTTGCTGCTGATACACAGTTCAGGCTTTGACATGTATATCTGCAGAAACCTCTCCTGAGCTATGCTTGCATCCTGGCTTGACTGACAAATGTGTATAGCAAATCCAAACGACTTAATTTTGTAAATTGAAAAACACTGGCTTCTCTTGAATCTTACTGCGTCCCCAGGAACAATATACAGGCTGAAATGTCTAGAGGTGTCTCTTCTTTTACAACCCATAACCAAAAATAAAACAACATATGCTACAGGGGAAGAGAAGAGAGGTGAGGTTGACAGATTAAATTGGAAGATATTGTTCCCGCTCGCAGGTAGTTCGGTAACCTGAGGGTGCAAATGTAAGATAATGAGCAAAAGAGAGGGGGTGAAATTAGAATCTAGAATGCACTGCCTGGTCTCAACAAATTTAGTAACATCCAGACAGGAGTTGGATGCATGTCTGAAAGGTGCTCAGGATTGAGGGGAAAGAGTGGAGGACGACGACTAATTGGATAGCTCTTTCATTGTTATCCAAAGGCTTCCTTAATCGCAATTGTATAGAAAACCAGATTCGCCAACCTCTTGTTGACTTTGGACAAAAGTAACTGAATTATGATTGATTCCAAGGAACTTGAATGATAGAACGATGCCATTTGGCCTGTTGTGCTACTTATTTGAAAGAGCTATTGCGATTAGCCGTGTCTATAACTGTGTAAGTTCCAATGAGTCTGTGGCAAATTTTTAAGTTGTTATCTTGGCCTGAAGTCAGTGAAAGATAGATACTGTTGTTTTCTGATTACAATTTGAAGGTGTGGGGAGGTCAGTGCTTTGCTTGCTGCGACGCAAGTCATGAGCCTTCAGTCTATGCACAAGCTTTATTTTACCCCAAATAACTTTAGCTGAAAGGACAAGGCTCATCTTGCAGAATATTAACTGGGTTGGGAGAGTGGGAGAAAAGGCAAGATAAATGTGGGTGGCTGATGTCAAGCTAAGATTTTACAAGTCTAAATTGTAACAAGGGAAAAATGAGGCAGATGAAGAGTTGCACAGTTTAGAATTTATCATGATTCACTATGCACCGGATCACAAGATGAATAGTCAATCAACCCATCTAAATCCTCTACCCACCTACTCCAAGCCTGCAGCTCTCCCACCAAAGCATCTAATGTATTTTTAAAACTGTTTGCCTTCATGTTATCATTCCTTGTGAGAAGGACTTCCTGGCTCAAGAGAAATGTTCGACTGTTTGAACTCATACCTCGTTTTGCTTTTTCTGTTTCATTTCTGATTTTCAATGTTCAATGTAACTGGTTTTTCTTAAGTTTTGTAGGGTATATGCATTATGTCCTAGTAACTAATTGTTTTTAATTGACAAGAGAAGAATTGCAATGAAATGTTGAAGAGTGACAATAAACTGCATTCACACACGTTTTATAAATCTCTTTCTGTCTTCAATTTATTATTTAGCTTCTAATAGAGTAATCAGGGAAGCCAAAACAAGAGCGAATCACTGTGGATGCTGGAAATCTGCAAGAAAAGCAGAAAATGCTTGAAATACTCATCAGTTCCAGTAGTATCTGAGAAGAGAGAAATCGGGTTAACATTTCAGGTCAAGACCTTTCGTCAGAGTAACTGGAAAGCCAAGTTTAATTCTGCTTGAAAAGCAAAAATGCCTAACACCACTTCTTGTTGAAATTGAGCTGGTATTTTTATCAGCAGCAACTTGGTGCGTAGCTGAACCCCATGGCACTGAGCACTGGGTTGAGCTTGCAGGCCTTAGCCCAGAGAAATTCTATACTTGGTGTCTGTGTTAAGGAGGTGGATGTAGAGGGCTAGTGGATGGAAATTCTGGTCTCAGTTTCTGATCAGTAATCTCTCTTCTGGAAATACATAGGTATACATTGGGTGGAGCAAAGAGTGAGTAAAGCCATGATGACATCCCCCATCACCTCTGGCAACATCCAACATTCTGGTGGCCAGATAATCTGCCAGCATTAACTCACCAGATTCACTGAAAAATAACAAGTCAAGTGAAATATCATTGTCAGTGGAAACACATCACAGTAAAGATTCCATGCTGATTCAGGAAGTGGGTGGGGTAGTAGGGATAAAACTGTGCAGTAGTTACATTTTAAGCTGGTACAGAATTAATTTATTCGTTTTCTCAGGTAGCCTAGCATGGAATAGTGCCTAATTTGTTGTGTGAATCAGTTCTTTTGTTTAGCCATCATCTTTGTACCAAAGTCATTAAAATATTGACCAAGTAATGCTTACATTTTGTGAGTGGATGTTGGCAGAATATTTGAGCATGGTGGATGTGGCCCAGCCGAGGTCCGTGCACCATAATCTGGATTGTTAACTGGTCATTTCACCCCATCCTTTTTGAGCGAGATGCATCAAAGGCATTCAGTGATAAACTGCTAACTCAGTTAGTTTGTATTCTACCAGTGCCATTCAACTTCAGGCCTCATGACAGCCTTGCTCCAAACATGGAGTTTTCTATAGGCCTCTGAATAGTCTCAGAGATGTAGAGGAAAGGATAGCAAAGATGATTCTCGATAGGAGTGAGAGAGGCAGGGTAGTTGTCATGGGGGACTTCAACTATCCAAATATTGACTGGGATCACTACGAGTACTACAGATGGGTCAGTTTTTGTCCAGTGTGTGCAGGAGGGCTTCCTGATACAGTATGTAGACAGGCCTACAAGGGGTGAAGCCAATTTAGATTTAGTACTGGGTAACGAGCCTGGCCAGGTGTTAGATTTGGAAGTAGGTGAGCACTTTGGAGACAGTGATCACAATTCTGTCAGGTTTACTTTAGTGATGGGAAGGGATAGGTGTACTCCACCGAGCAAGAGTTACAGCTGGGGGAAGGGAAATTACGATGCAATTAGGAAAGATTTAGGAAGCGTAGACTGGGGAAGGAAACCACAGGGGATGAGCACATTAAAAATGTGGAGCTTATTCAAGGAAAAGCTCCTGTGTGTCCTAGATAAGTATGTACCTGTCAGGCAGGGAGGAAGATATAGAATGCGTGAGCTGTGGTTTACTAAGAAAGTGGAATCCCTGGTCAAGAAGAAGAAGAAGGCTAATGTCAGGACAAAATGTGAAAACTCAGGGCGCTTGAGGGTTACAAGGAAGTCAGGAAAGACCTAAAAAGAGAGCTCAGAAGAGCCAGGAGGACACATGAGAAGTTGTTGGCGGATAGGATCAGGGTTAACCCTAAGGCTTTCCATAGGTATGTCAGGAATAAAAGAATGACGAGTGCTAAATTAGGGTCAATCAAGGATAATAGTGGGAAGTTGTGTGTGGAGTCAGAGGAGTTAGGGGAAGCACTAAATAAATATTTTTTGACAGTGTTCACTATAGAAAATGAAAATGTTGGCAAGGAAGGTACAGAGATACTTGCATCTAGACTAGAAGCGATTGCGGTTCACAAGTAAGAAGTATTAGAAATACTGCAGATTGTGAAATAGACAAGTCCCCTGTGCCGAATGGGATCTATCCTAGGATCCTCTGGGAAGCAGGGAAAGAGTTTGCCAAGCCTTTGGCATTGATCTTCAAATCATCATTGTCTACAGGAATAGTGCCTGAGGATTGGAGGATAGCAAATGTGGTTCCCTTGTTCAAAAGGGTAGCAGAGACAACCCTGGTAATTACAGACCAGTGAGTCTCACTTCAGTTGTTGGAAAAGTGTTGGAGAAGGTTATAAGAGATAGGATTTATAACCATCTAGAAAAGAATAATCTGATCAGGGACAGTCAGCACGGTTTTGTGAAGGGTAGGTCGTGCCTAACGAATCTTAGAGTTTTTTGACAAAGTGACCAAACAAGGAGATGAGAGTAAACCGTTTGATGTGGTATATATGGATTTCAGTAAGGCGTTCGATAAGGTTCCCCACAGTAGGCTATTATACAAAATGCGGAGGAATGGGATTGTGGGAGACATAGCAGTTTGGATCAGTAATTGGCTTGCTGAAAGAAAACAGAGGGTTGTAGTTGATGGAACATGTTCATCTTGGTGTCCAGTTACTAGTGACGTACCGCAATGGTTGGTGTTGGGTCCACTGCTGTTCGTCATTTTTATAAATGACCTGGATGAGGGCTTAGAAGGGTGGGTTAGTAAATTTGCGGATGACCCTAAGGTCGGTGGAGCTGTGGATAGTGACGAAGGATGTAGTACGTTGCAGAGAGACATAGATAAGATGCAGAGCTGGGCTGAGAGGTGGCAAATGGAGTTTAATGTGGACAAGTGTGAGGTGATACACTTTTGACAGAGTAATTGGAATGCAAAGTACTGGGCTCATGGTAAGAATCTTGGGAGTGCAAATGAGCAGAGAGATCTCGGTGTCCGTGTACACAGATCCCTGAAAGTTGCCACCCAGATTGACAGGGTTGTTAAGAAGGCATACAGTGTTTTGGCCTTTATTAACAGAGGGATTGAGTTCCGGAACCAGGAGGTTATGCTGCAACTGTACAAAACTCTAGTGCGGCTACACTTGGAGTATTGTGTACAGTTCTGGTCACCGCATTATAAGAAGGATGTGGAAGCTTTGGAAAGGGTGCAGAGGAGATTTACTAGGATGTTGCCTGGTATGGAAGGAATGTCTTACGAGGAAAGGCTGAGGGCCTTGAGGCTGTTTTCGTTAGAGAGAAGAAGGTTGAGAGGTGACTTAATAGAGACATACAAGATAATCAGAGGGTTAGATAGGGTGGACAGGGAGAGCTTTTTTCCAAGTATGGGGACGGCAAACACGAGGGGACACAACTTTAAAGTGAGCGGAGATAGGTATAAGACAGATGTCAGAGGTAGTTTCTTTACTCAGAGAGTAGTAAGGGTATGGAATGCTTTGCCTGCAACGGTAGTAGATTCGCCAACTTTAAGTACATTTAAGTCGTGATTGGACAAGCAGATGGACATACATGAAATAGTGTAGGTGGGATGGGCTTCAGATTAGTATGACAGGGCGGTGCAACATCGAGGGCCGAAGGGCCTGTACTGCACTGTAATGTTATGTTCTGTGGATCAAAGAGTTCAATTACAGCAGTGAAGTGTGAGTAAGTGCCCTTTACATTAAGATAACGTTTGATCAAATAAGTTGTCAAGGAGCCATGGCAAAACTGGATTCAATGGAAATTGTGTGGTACCTCCAATGTTTTCAGTCATTCCTAGAAATCTAGGTTGTTGTAGGTCAATCATTCCCATTCCCAGGACGTCACTGCAGGAGTACCTTAGGGTAGTGTCCTAGATGCAACAATCTACAGCTGCTTCATCACATATCATACCTCCCTTCCACCAGAAGTGGGGATGTTTGTGCAATATTAAGTAGCATTCACCACTTCTCAAATACTGAAGCAACCTTTTATGGGCAGCAAAACTTCTGCACAACTCAGGCTTGAGCTGACAAGTGGCACACAAATGCCAGGTATTGTTTTCCAGTGTATTACCACCACCAAACTCCTCCCCCCTCCCCATCTGGAGAGGGATTATCATTGATCAGAAATTGAATTGGATCACCCATTTCTGACTACAAAACTTTGTCAGAGGTTATGACTTCTCAGCTGAACAACTCCTCTTTTGTCTTCCAAATGCCTGCCCATTATCCGCAAGACACGAGTTAGGATTATCCATTTTTCTGAATGAGTGTCATTCCTTCAAAGCTCAAGACCACGCAAGGCAAAACAGCCTATTTGCTTGGCAGCCCAACTGCCACTTTGAGCATTCACTCCCTTTACCAGCAAAGGACAGTATCAACTATGTGTAAAATCTTCAAGATGCACTCCAGTAAATCACCACTTATACTTATACTTATTCAAAGGCATCTTCCAAACTTGCAACATCTGCCACCTACAATGACAAAGGTAGCAGATCATGAGAACATCAACATTTGGAATTTTCCCTGGAAGCCCCACACACCATCCTGATTTGGAACTGTAATGCTGTCGCTCCAGTGTTGCTGGGTCTAAATCCTGGAAATTCCTCCCTAACTGTATTGTCAATGTGCATACAACACATGGACTGCACCAATTCATGAAAATGTTTCACCATCACCTTCTCCAGGACAGATGGAGATAGGCAGTAAATACTGGCCTTACTGATGACACCTGTAACCGTAGATCAAATAAAACAAATCTCTTTTGGTGTCACTCTGGCCAAAGCTGACTAACAGCATTGATCAAGGATTCAACTTTGTTCTGCCTATGACTGTATGTCTTTGTCAGGGTATTTAGTGCCATTTAGCTCATTAAACATTTGAGAATGTTAGCCATTCCAACATTTTCCTCTAAATTCCCACCTTCCTCCTTTTGCAATATATTTACTTGCCCAGGTATCTTTCTGTTCAGACCGACCAACCTTCAGTGGTGGTGATTATAACTTTGTTATGTTTTCTCCTGGTTTTTGGAAGAAAGGCTTCCTTCATTGCTGTCTTGCCAATGCTCTTTGTTGTTTGCATTGAATTTACAGCACAAAAATAGTCCATTCTACTGAACTGATCTGTGCCTTTATTTGTGACCACATGAGCCTGCTCAAATCATATTTTGTTTGAAGCCAGTGAACTTTCAAACTATGTCATCAGAGGAGCTTGTGTCCTGCCTCTTGAAATTTAAACAAAATGCAACATACACAGGTAAAATTGTAACTGCATTTTATAGATATTTATAGATATTTTCAATCAACCATTAATACACCACTAGAGCAGGTAGCCATACTGTCACTGTGTCCCAAGACCACTTCAATATTTTTAATCAATTTTCTCAGCGCATGGTGGCTTTTGAACCCAGACCTTCTGGCCTATAGCCTGGGAACACTTCCACTGTGTGCCATGAACAGGTTTTTTGCATTTTACAGATATTTTTAATTAATCTTCTCAGGTATGTTATGACACACTTCTGAAGCAGGTGGACCTGAACCCTTGCCTTCTGGTTCAGAGGTAGGAAACACTGCCACAAGAGCTTTTCAAAGGTGAATGCCATTCGTGGGATGATCGTTAGCCTTGTCCTAATTGTTTCCCACAAGTTGGAAAGCTAATTGATGCTTTAGTATTTCTCATTTGTGATTCCTGTCCTTGATCACCAGCAAAATGTTAATTGTCTTGGAGGCACGATAGTGGAGCATCTTCTGTTGAGGAAGCTCGTGAAGCTACCTACTGGCAACTTGAGATGGACAAAACCCAGATAGTATTTTAAACTGTTACAGCTGAATGTATGAGGGTGCTTGGCAGACAACCTGCACCATAAGAATCTGTGGCTTTTTGTAAAGGAAGAATTTCAAGTATTGATGCAGTTCAGACTGAAGTCAGACACTGTCTCCCATTTACAGTCATGTCACGCTGCTGTCTTCTTACAGGAACAGTGAAAGCAGGAAGCTATGCAAGAAGATGAAAGTGGAACCAGCCTCAAAGAAAAATGGCGTTGAGTTGTTGCATTACAAGTGAGCAGAATCTAAGCCCATTAAATGCTGAGGTTTAGTATTTCTAGCAAGACTACTTTTATTGAGATTTTGGTGACTGTTGCATGTTGTTTTCTGCTGAAGCCACGGATCATCCTCTGACTGAGAGCAGCAGATGGGTGCCTTGCTGTATGATTTCCGCAAGTGTTGTTCTGAAGGCAGCTGCTGGGCTACAGTTGCCCTTTCTGTTTTTTCTTCTCCCCTCTTCCCGGCTTGGCACTTGCCCATATCGGTGTAGCTGAACAGCGGGTTTAAGTTCTGCTGTCGTGCCCCCCTTGTTTGCGTTTTCATTTGGAAAAATTTTTAGTTTTTTTTTTAATTGACTGCCTTGGATAAAATCGCAGTATTCTTCTTGGTTGGTAACAGCCTTGAAGTGTTTTTTAAAAAAAACCTTGCATCAATGTAACACATTTCGCAACTTCAAGACCAAAGTGCTTTACTTTCAGTGAAGTACTTTTCAAGTTCAGTCACTGCTGTAATGTAAAAAATGCAACTGCCAATTTGTGCGTAGCAAGATCCATCGGACCCACATGATCATTGGTTTTGTTTGAGGTGTAAATATTGATCAAATATAGAGAATGTCACACTTCTTCTTTGAATAGTGCTGCAAGATCCACCTAAGCAGGTAGGCAGAGTCGCCACCATCACCAACACCTTTGGCAGCACATTCCAGGCACTTATCACTCATTGTTTCAAAACAAAACTCTCACAATTCCTTTGAACTCTTTCCCCCTACGCACCCCCCCAACCTTTAACCCATGCCCACCGTAATTGATATTTCTACCCTGGGGAAAAAGACTCTGACTAACCACTCTCTCCATGCCTTTCATAATTTTGTAAAATTCTATCAGGTTGCTCCTCACCTTCCTTTCAAGTGAAAACAAACCAAGTTGTCCACACTCACCTCATAGCTAACACCCTCCAAATCAGGCAACATCCTGCTAAACTATTTCTGCGTCTTCTCCAAACACACCACAACCTTTGTTAATGGAGCAATCAAAACTGTACAGCGTATTCCAAATGTGGCCTAACTACAGTTGTAAATCGCTGCAACTTGATTTGGCAATTTTTATACTCTATGCCCCTGCCAATGAAGGTAAGCATGCCATAAGCCTCCTTGACCATCATATCCACTTGTGTTGCCACTTTCAGGGAACTGTGGACCTATAGACTTCAATCCTTTTGTATGTTGACACCACTAAGGGTTCTGCCATTAACTGTATGCTTCCCTCCTGCATTAGATCTTCCAAATTGTCACTTCTCGTTTGTTCAGATTAATTTCTAACTGCCATTTCTCTGCCCAAATTTCCAGCCTATCCTCTGCCAATCTACCTCATTATCCTAAGCTTTCCCAACCTTTGTGCCATCCGAAAACCTACTAATTGGCCACCTACGTTCTTCTCCAAATCATTTATAGATATTAAAAACAACAAGGGTCCCAGCACTGATCCCTGTGGGGCATCACTGCATGCCATAGATCTCCAGTCAGAAAAATACACTTCCACCACTACAGTCTTCTATGAACAAGCCAGTTTTGTATCCATCTTAGCAGCTCACCACGGATCCCATGTGACTTTACCTTTTGTATCATTAAAGTCCATACAGGCAATATCTACCCCCCTGCCCTCATCAATAACCTTTGAGGTTTTTTGAGGAAAGTAACAATCAACTTTGTGCGACACACACTGTCCCACACAAGCCATGCTGCTTATCGCTAATAAATCAAAAACATTGCTTTATTAAAGCCTTTTTGTCTCTTTGTCCACGTATCTCCAGTATTTAATTATGCTGGGCTAGCAGCTTCCTCTGTTGGTAGCTACTGAAGGCATCAAATTTAAGCATAGCTGATGCGTATTGGCGTAATCTTCAGCCATCACAATCAAGCTCATGAAAGTGCCATCACCACGTGCACTTGCTGTTCGGGTTTCTGAAAAATAGTCCCTCGCTGAACAAGTCGTACTGGCTGCTCTGTCTCTTACTGAGCCCAAGAACTCCTTCCACATTAATTGTTATCTTGCCACCTCTACTCGGTCACATTTATGGTGCATTAACATAATTTTGCAACAAACAATAGGTTCAAGCAAATCTCGGCCACCTTGCTGTGCTGTGAGAAATTTATTGAGTTAGCACTCAGTATTCTGAATTTATGGCAGATGTATATTTCTGTGTCTGTTTAATTAATCTCTATTTTGAAGGGGATAATGCAAGAGAGAATGCTTTGGCTTTTAAGGGGATAAGTGTGTTCATATTTGTGCTGAAAGATGCTAATATCTGCGTGTTTCTGATTGTATAGGGACGGAGCTTTCCATGTTGAATATGAAAGGCCTGAAACATTTAAGGTAATAATTGTCTGTACCAAGTGTTCATAAACTTTTGCAATGTTTGTTATTACTTTTCACTCATGGGAAGTGGGCATTGCTGTTTGGCTCAGCGTTATTGCCTTTGAATTGAATGGCTTGTTCTCGGACATTTCAGAGGGCACTTAAGAGTAAGTGCATTGCCGTCCTGATGAAGGGCTCTGGCCCAAAACGTCGATTTTCCTGCTCTTCGGATGCTGCCTAACCTGCTGGGCTTTTCCAGCAACACACTGTCAACTCTGATCTCCAGCATCTGCAGACCTCACTGTCTCCCAATGTGCTGCAAGAGTCCATCAAAACTACCTTTATTTTTAATCCCTGAAGAATCTTCGGTTGAGAACAAGGAATAGTTAATCGGTTTGGTTGACATTTCTCACTTTAATGTATATCCTGACTGCCATCTCTTTTCCTTTTCTCAGCGTTGCAATCGTCTCCTATAAACTATTATGGTTTGACTCTCAATTCACTTTCCAATGGTACAACTGCTTCAGCTGCATTAAAGAATAAAGTATTCCACCTAACAGTGGAAGTGTCTATCTTAACTATTATGCAAAGCAGATTTAAATTCCTCCATACAATCAGCTGTCTAGAGGAAAAATGCCAATTTTCATTTTGAGTCCAGTCCGTAAGTGTTAAGTGGTGCCAGTGTTGTAAGCTATTTAATAAACAAGGACAAAAAATAGGATGTGCAATCAAGCTCCAGTCTTTCCCCATTCTCCCTCCAACTGGATTGAGGTAGACCCAGTTTTGGGTTCACACTCACTGAGTTACCACTTATGCCAGAAGGGGATCACATTCCTCTTGCTCTTTCTCCTGAAAATGTGGATCTTTGCCAGGATAAGGTTCCAAGTACAGCCCTCCAGGAACGTATCCAATTTGGCCACTCTTATTGTGAATCTAGGGCAGTAAACCTTGGCAACTATTCAGCCATGAAGTGTGTTGCTTTTGAGCCTGACCTTTTCCTCCCTGATATGTTCATATTCATTGTATCGCAGGAATCTCTAGATAGAAAGAGAGAGCTAGTTGTCTCTCTCCTCCACCACCAAACAAAACCCCTCGTGACCCCAATGCCCCCACATCCCTGACACAATGAAGCCAGATGTTACCTGGCCTGAAATCAGCTAATTTGATACAAAATACTTTGCTTTATTTGGCCTTTTGTAGGTATAAATTGAAATATTTTAAACACTACACGGAGGTCTTTTCATGGGAATTAATTCACCCCAGTAGTTTAAAATAAAGTGACTCTATAAAATGGACTATGTGATGTGTAATGTAAGGACGTAAAGGCAGGAAGTATTGCGATTATGTTCCCCTTTGTGGTTGAAGAAAAGCCACAGATCATACAAGTGAGTGTGATTTGGTTAACCAGATGCTTAATACAGAGGTTGTACAAAGTATAGAGCTTCCATCGCAGTCATTGTGTAGCACAGCTTGAGGTAAACCAGATTTGCTTATTTTGTTTCAGCAAATCTATTCAAATGACAATGGATCAGAGTGATTATCCAGCTTCAGTACCTGCACTCCGTTCGTTCAAAATCTGCAGGCCTCCACTTCCCCGAACATCAGATTACTTGTTAAATTATATAGTTCCTTAAATGATTTCCAGAGGTGTCCAGGTCATAATTTAGTTTCTTGTGTCACTCACTCATTGCATGAAAGACCTTCTGTTATCAGTGCTCAACTGGCCTTTTGGGAGTTCCTGTGTCCTCACATCTACCAACCCTCCTGACCTCCCCCTTCCTTAGTGAACCAGAGTTGTGGTTTTTCAAACTGTTTACAGTCTCCTGAGTCAGTTTTAAATCTTTCCATGTAAACTAAGTGGTCGGATTTCTCTCAGGGGATCCAACTCTCTGGATGTTTTGTGGAATGTTTGTGAAGGTCTGGTGGTCTAGCTCGTCACTGCAATAATATCTGGTGACAGGTGAGTGGTGGTATTCACATTATGGTTGTAGGGTATCTTGACAGCTATAACAAAGGCGACTCTCTGGTTAAAAATCAGCAGCCAAAGCCATGCATTCCTTTTGTGCTACAAATCATCAATTCTTCTTGTAAAAGAGAGGGCAATTTTTAAAATGTTCTTCGACATTTGGGACTGAACCCTAAATAGAATTTTCTCTCTTCGCTGGAGGAGGGAGTGGTGAGAAATTGGAAGAGGAGGGTGGTGAAGTAGAACAAGATCTGATGCATGCATTTCTTCCTGAAGTGTGTCTCATTTGTTGGCCTGTTCTAGTTCATGTTGTAACAGTGGCTGGGATCTCCTCCTGTCCCTGCCACTTTGAAAGAAACCTCTTTGGGATTAGGTTGGGAGAACCGCATTACCATGAGCCTAAGAAGTTTTAGATGCACGTCTTTTCATTTCCTTTAATCCTCTGCACCATCATCAATAATTTGTGTATTCAGAACTGAGATTCTGCTCAGTTTAAAAATTTATGAGCTTTGCACTCTTTCTGATTGTTTGCAGTCAATGGTGGCATTTATGAGGGATCCAGAGGGCGCTCCACTATGGGAAGAGAATCCTGAGGCAAAGGATGTGGTTCACATTGACAGTGAGAAGGTTTGACACTATTTGTGATAATGTACTTTACTGGGAAATGGGATACTCACTGGTGATAACAATGCTGTTTTATTTTGTTTGTGTGCATGGGACTGCAAGTCCTGTCAATTTTGTCGATCATAGCATAAAGAAAATGTAATGCATGCAACACAATGTGACCTTATTATTTATTTTAAGTTTTTTTTTTGGTGTGGTCTGGTTGAAGGAATTCTATTTTCATAAACACGGTATATTTTGATATTTCAATGTAATGATGCAGTATAAAAGGTGAACATCTGAAGTGATAATCCAATGTCTGGCAACCCTGGAAAGTTGCTGCAATATGATCTCCGAACTGTAGAGATTTCCTGCAGGGCAAGATGAGGTTCAGCCCTCTGTGGCTGCACTGGCCCTTAGATTAGATTAGATTACTTACAGTGCGGAAACAAGTCCACACCGACCCGCCGAAGCGTAACCCACCCAGACCCATTCCCCTACATTTACCCCTTCACCTAACACTACGGGCAATTTAGCATGGCCAATTCACCTAACCTTTTGGATTTTGGATTTTTTGGATTGTGGGAGGAAACCGGAGCACCCGGAGGAAACCCATGCAGACACAGGGAGAATGTGCAAACTCCACACAGTCAGTCGCCTGAGGCGGGAATTGAACCCAGGTCTCTGGCGCTGTGAGGCAACAGTGCTAACCACTGTGCCACCGTGCCACCCACAAAGAATACTTACTTGAATAATAGAGCTAATCTTACTCACCGGGTTCTCTCTCACGAATTCCTGAATTTTCACCACCTTCATTTGATGCAAAACGTGGACAAAACAGTTTGCTTGATTCGCACCACATCCACAAACATTCACTACCTCCACTGCTGAAGCTCAGTAGCAGTGCCTGCACCACCTATGAGATGCACTTCAGGAATTCACCAAGGTTCCTGAGCCAGCACCTTCCATAACCATTATCATTTAGAAAGATAAGGCAGCAGATGTATGGAAACAATGCATATTCCGCTTAAGCCACATACCACCATGATTTCAGAATATATCGCCATTGTTTTATGTCACTCGTCCAAAATCCTCGAACCTCTTCTTTAATGACAGTATAGGTATGGTGGCACCCACTTTACTGCAGCAGTTCAAGAAGGCAGCTCACCATCTTCTCAAGAGTAATTAAGGATGAGTAATGAATGCTGACCCAACTGGAGTCACCCACATCACCTGAATGAACCAAAAAAAAAGGTTGTTTGAAGTAGTAGCTATAATAATCATTCTTGGAAGATTCTATGCTCAACAATTTCCTGTTGAGCTCAATAACCAAATAACTGCAGATTTTAAATCTGAGGTAAAACCAGAAAATACTGTGGTGATTAGGCATCACCTATAGGGAGTAACTGTTAATGTTTCAGGTCCCTTTCTCAGAACCTGTTCATGTCAGCATTTAAGTTCTACAAGAACCTTCCCACCTATCCAGGGCATTGTCTGCTTTCACATGCTGATCAACAAGCTGCCAGTGCTTTCAGTTCAAAGGATGTGTTCTATGTGGCACAGTAGCTTAGCGGTTAGCATTGTTGCCTCACAGTGCCAGGGACCCAGATTCAATTCCAGCTTCGGGCGACTGTCTGTGTGGAGCTTGCATGTTCACCCCGCATCTGCGTGGGTTTCTCCCACACTTCAAAGATGTGCAGGGTAGGTGAATTGGCCATAGTGTTCAGGGATGTATAGGTTAGGTGCATCAATGAGCGGTAAATGTAGAGTAATGGGGAATGGGTTTGGGTGGGATACTCTTTGGAGAGTTGGTGTAGGCTTGTTGGGCCAAAAGGCCTGTTTCCACACTGTAGGGATTCTATGATTCTATTGACAACAAAAAAACTTCAGTGATTCCCAAAAAGGCATTAAAGGGCAAGTTTCCTTTGAGTTCTCTTTGCCTAAAACAATAAGAAATGCTCTCTCTTCAAAACCCAACCACAGAACATATTATGCTAAGCAGAAAGACAAGCTCCTTGAGCAAAATATACAGAAATAGATGTAGGTTTTACACTACTGAACACAACAAATTCTGTTCAAAACCACATGTCATACAATTTCATTTGAGCAGTCTTTGCACCATTCTTGAGCTCCTTATCAATAATGAATCCTTCCCTTTGAAATTGGATTAGCTGTTTCCTCAAGTAAGTTTCACTGGAATTCCTGTTTGGGATGGGAAGCAAGGCTTGTCATGAAAGCAGCGCTAAGACTTATTATTTCCAGGACAGAAAGTTTTGTTTAACTTGCATTTTAAGACAGTAAAACACCCCATGATCCTTCAGGGTATAATCAGCCCAAAAATAAGGACAAAACTCAAGGAGAGACATCAGTGCTGTTGGCCAAAGGTTTCAACAAAAAGAGATGTAGAGAGCTAGAGAGGTTAAAAATGAAGTACTGTAGCTCAGATTTGAACAACTGAACTTTGGCAGCCAATGCTGGAGTTAAGGAAATGGGGGAATGTTGAGGCTGTTTTGAACTGGAAGACGACAGTGAAGAATGTAGGGAATTCAAATTAGTGAGAGGGCAAGTCAAGTAAGTGTTTGAATGCACAGATGAGAAGTTACATTTGAGGTGGTGATTTATTAGTTAAAGTCAGCAAGCAATGAGATTATGAGTGACTTGATGTGATTTAGGCACAGGTAGAGTTTTGAATGAGTTCAGATTAGTGGAGGATAAAAGATACTTCTCAGAATGTCTTAGAGCTTCAACTGGAACGATCCAGCTATGAAGTGTCTGCACCTCTCTCTAATGTAGGCTATAAATCTGCTGCTTTATGTGGGTGCCAATACCAGGACTTGGGTACTAATTCTGATGCTTGAACCCTAGTCAGTACTTTAAAAGCTCAAATTCTAACTGTTAATGGATTGGGTGTTTTATGTGTCAGCGTTGGGTCGGTGGTAGTCTCTGCTGTAAATCTAAAGGTTCTGGGTTCAGGATCCACATCTGAGATTTGAGGCAGCTATGCAGGATGACAGTCCCCTTGCAGTAGTGAAGGAGCATTGTTGGGGACGCTGCCCTTCTGATGGGATATTAAACTGAGACCTTGCCTAGCATCTCAGGTGAGTGAAAAAGAACAAGTGAGTTCTCCCTGGTGCCATGGATAATATTTATTCTTTGATCTGCACCTAAAAGGATATTATCTAGTTTTTAAGAAAAACAGGGTACTGATCTCAGTTGTTCTGGATAATACTATGCCTCAGTCAACATCACAGAAAACAGATTATCTTTTTTGTTAATCACATAGCTGTTTCTGGTAGGTTGCTGTCTGTGAATTTACCATCATGTTTGCTACATCACACTAGTGACTATACTGCAGCAGTGCTTCATTGGCCATTAAGCACTTTCAATATATTCTGAGTTCTTGGTGCGTTCCATTGTTTTCATTCCAACTGTGTGAGAAGCGACATCGATAATGGGGAATGTTACCCTGATGATGTAATCTTACTGGTCATTGGGAGTTCAAATTACAGGAGTCAAATGGGCATGGGGTTAAGTGACCGTTTTTTCACAGCTCAATGTAAGCTGTAGCATCCTAGTGGTGCAGGTTCTCATCATTCAAACTATATATAGGGGAGAGAGTCCCAAAGGCAGCATTGTGTGAGAAGTGTTGTACAGCCAAGAGCAAAATAGGCAAAGTTTTTCTTTGCAATAAAAATAGAAAGTGCTGTTCAGCAGTTGAAAGAATAAGATTTATGTTTAGAGTGCATCCCTTCAGTAAGGCTGTGCTTTATTGGCAGGTTTCTAGCACTTGGTACTTTTCTATTTATTTCACACCTTTGACCTGGGTGAACAGGAAGGATGCCAAAACCTGATCAAGGGATTGAGAGCCTGTATGTTAAGTGGCTTTTTTCAAGTTTGGAATTCTGAAGTGTGGGCTATCTTTTCTTCCCCCCCCCCCCCCCCCCCCTCTGATTCTGTACCAACAGAGAAACCACACATTAGGTGGAAGATGTCGTCGTCTTAAAAAAAACTTTTGCTCTTTACCTTTCTCATGAGATGCTTTTGACTACACTACTAACAGCATCCAAAAAAAAAACAATTCATGTGATTGTTAACAAGATCTAGTGTGCAAAATGGCTGATTGTCTTGCCAATGTAGCAGTAATAATTGCATTTCAAAGTTAATTTAGTCCATGTCACTTGGGGCTGTGGGGTGTTTTTGAGAGAGGTTTTATAAATGAAAAGCTGCTTTTTGTCTTCTATTCAACCACCTTTAAAACAGTTCAGCTTTTTCTAGTTTTACTCACGTCAGGTAATATTTGAGAATGGTGGGCCTTCATAGCTGAACCAAACAGTAACAACGTGTAACATCAGACCAGAGAATCCTCATGACCCATGAAGAAATAGTTACTTAAAATTATTCCCAGATCTACCTTCTGATTTGACGCTTTGCCCCCTTAAGATCGTTTCTTTGCGCCACTTAGAGTTATGGAAATGTGCAACATGAAAATAGACCCTTTGGTCCAACGTGTCCATGTCAACCAAATATTCTAAATTATTCTTGTCCCATTTGCCAGCATTTGGCCAACACCCTCTAAACCCTTCCTATTCATATACCTATCCAAATGCTTTTTAACTGTTGTAATTATACAAGCCTCCACCACCACCTCTGGCAGCTCATCCCACATATACACCACATATACATATGGGGAAAAAGTTGCCCCTTAGGTCCTTTTTAAATCTTTGCCCTCTCACCCTAAACTTATGCCCTTTAGGTATGGATTTCCCTACCCTGAGGAAAAGACTTTTGACTATTCACCATATCAATGCCCTTCATAATTCTATGAACTTCAAAAGGTCACCCCTCAGCCTCTAACGCCCCAGGGAAAATAGTCCCAGTCTATTCAGCCTCTCCCTATAGCTCAAACCCTCCAACTCTGGCAACACTGGTAAGTCTTTTCTGAACCCTTTCAAGTTTTGCAACGCCTTTCCTGTAGCAGAGAAATCAGAATTGAACGCAGTATTCCAAAAGTGGCCTAATCACCATCCTGTACAGCCACAACATGACCTCCCAACTGTATCTTCAATGCACTGACTAATGAAGGCATGCCACCTTCACTACCCTGTCTACCTTTGACTCTGTTTTCAACAAAATGTGAACCTATACCCAAAATTTCTTTGTTTGGCAACACTCCCCAGGATTTTACCAGGATTAAGGAAGCACTTCTGCACACAAAAGGTGGTAGATGTTTAGAACTCTCTCCCATAAATGGTCGTGGATTCTGGATCACTTGATTGCAATGCTTGATTTAAATTATGTGAAACCTGTTAACCTTGTTAATTCAAGATTTGGAGATGCCGGTGTTGGACTGGGGTGTACAAAGTTAAAAATCATGCAACACCAGGTTATAGTCCAACAGGTTTAATTGGAAGCACACTAGCTTTCGGAGCGACGCTCCTTCATCAGGTGACTATCACCTGAAGCTAGTCTGCTTCCAATTAAACCTGTTGGACTATAACCTGGTATTGTGTGATTTTTAACTTTTGTTAATTCAAGAATAGCATGGAGTTAGCATCCAGGTGTCCTGAGTTCATGTATGTAAATTTACAATATTGGAGTAACTCAGTTGCATTACTTAATGGGGTGTTTATAAAGCCTGTGGAAAGTAGAATACAAGCTTAGGAGACATGTGAACCACAGTGACATACAAGTAGAGAAATGTTAAAAATGGCCTGCAGACATTTTGAAATAAGTTATTTGTGTTTGCACCTTAAATTTCCAACAAATCTAGTTTCACAGAAGATGTTTGGTGCTTTGTTTGCAACCTGAATCTTTCCCAGAGTTAGAGATGCGATTTCTTTGGTCAAATTGAGGATAAACATGGCTTGACTTTCCAGCATACTTATTCAGGAGATTGCATTCTGCTCATCAAAATGTCTGTTTTGCTGAAACAGTAATGATCGCAGAAGTGTTACAGTGCAGAAAGAGGCAATTCAGCCTATCCTGTCTGTACTGGGTGTCCAAATGCTGATACAGCTAGTACCATCGTTACTCTTTTTCACACTACCTCACTGGTGGCAGAGAGACCCAAAAAGAGACAGAAAGCATTGCTTTCCTACTCCTGGGACAGCTCCATTGTTGTCTCATTTTTTATTCTTCTTGCTGTTGTCCTGGATACATTTCTCCATTCCTCCAATGTACCCAAGTCCAAATATTTAAATCCCATCTCCAAAATATCAGAGCTGCGTGTTGTCACTTCCATATTTATAAAGGTGAAATTAAACTTTGTTCTTATATTATGCCCAGAATGTTGAGACAATTTCACCAAGTTGTTGGATTTGAGATCCAGCAGCAAGAAAGCAGTCTTCTGTAAGAAATTTTTAAATTGAATTTTTTAAAAAAATCTAAAACATTTTAAAAATAGTTTTGAATATTCATATAAGCATGATAAGAGAGCCCAGAGCAATACAGTTCCTTATTTTGAACAGAAGCACTTGCTGAATCATTCAGCAGCCAGTGATATGTCCATCATTCCTTTCACCCTTTATTGCCAATTTTCTAACTACAGGGATAAGAAATACATTCCAAAAATGTGGAGACATTTTCTTGCAATACAATTTTTTTTCTAAGTAAGACTTTGTTTTTGTTTTAATGGAATTCTTTCACCACTTCAGGAATTCCAAAGCCACCTCACAGCCATTGAATTACCGTTTTGAAGTGTAATCACTCTGCTACAGGCAAATATGACATCCAATTTGAGCATAGCTTTGTCCCACAAATAGCAATGTGATAGCTAACCTTGGAATCTGTTTCAGTACTATAGGATGTGGTATGAGAGTTGATGGCCAGGGCTTTCCTGTTCCTCTACAGATAAAAGTGGAATCTTTCAGGACTCACCTCAGCCAGCAATCTTGTTTATCTGATTAGATTAGATTCCCTAAGGTGTGGAAACAGGCCCTTTGGCCCAGCAAGTCCATACCGACCCTCCAAAGCGTAACCCACTCAGACCCATTTCCCTCTGACTAATGCACATAACACTATGGGCAATTTAGCATGGCCAATTCACCTGCCCTGCACATCTTTGGACTGTGGGAGGAAACCAGAGCACCTGGAGGAAACCCACGCAGATACGCAGAGAATGTGCAAACTCCACATAGACAGTAGCCCGAGGCTGGAATTGAACCCGGGACCCTGGTGCTGTGAGGCACCATCTAATTAACAAAAAGATATGTAACTCGTGGCAGTTCAGCAATACCCTAGTACTGCACCAAAGCAAATTGTTTTTGTACTAAATTTCTTTTAAGACTGCAGGCTTCCTGCCTTTCTCTCACTTCTGACGTATTACCTTACTTTCTGTAGTCATCCTACTGCTTTTTCCTTAGGAATTCAGAAAGCTGATAAAGAAGGAGGAACGACCAATTCTCATGATTTTCTACGCACCATGTAAGTTTTCCTCTGTGCATGCATTCATATTCTGAGCCAGCCAGGTATAACACTATCTATTTAATCCACTGACTGTACCATCATGACTGAGGTGTTGAGTGGTGGCATGTCCCAATTGCATGGAAAGCAGTGGTGGGGACAGTGTTTGTGGGAACTAACAAGAAAACTCATTTTGTACGCCACCAGTCAGGAAAAAAAAAATCTGAAAAGCCATGTACAAGGATCTTTACAAAAGAGAGATGCCGGGAGATGTCTGGGATAGATGTCGTTGGCATCAACCACGATTCCTCCTCCTGATTGCCATGCAGTGGAACTAGCAGTTGTTTTGAATACTACTGTTTCATCCTTGTCTCCCAATGCCAAATATCATACCATCAGACACAGGGTAGTGGGCATGTTTTCTTTGCCCCCCACCATACACCTTGGCTAGGGTTCAATTGAAAATTTCAAGACAAAGATCATTGGATTTTGCTAGCCAAGAAAATTAAACCTTACAAAACAAAGGTGACTAAATGGAGTTGAGATGCAGATCAACCAGGATCTAACTAATGACTGAAAGGGCTGAATGGCCTCTTGTGTTCCTATGTTTGAATTGTGCATTATGGGTGACTGCTTTTGTTTCAAGGTCCCCTCTCCTGCATTTTGTGAGTCCACACTGAAGTACAGGAGAGAAAAAGAAACTTGAGTGAAGGGAATTCGCTTAGAAAAACATTGCATGCTATTTTTACAAAGAATACTTTTTACACTGTTTGCACTGCTGCAACCCCTGATGGTAATGAAACAGCAAGATTCCTCTCGGCCTTCTGTTACTCAGTCAGTGTTTTGTTGCTTTGTGACTTATTTTCTTTCTGGAACAGCTGCTCATGCTTTTGTGTTTTTAACTTCAAATTGTAAGAACCTGCATAGTTGATGTGTTTATTGAGTAATGTGAGTGCTGCAAGAGCTTGCAGTATTGTTTGGTGTTTTTTTTAATTGTTGCTTCTTTCCGGCCGTTTTCCCCACTATGCAGTTGTAATCTGATTTAGCCCCTAAATGCTTTCCTCTTTTTTTTAACCCCATGCCTCTCCCACCCACTGCACCTTCATCTCCTAATGGGAAGGATGAACCCTGCAATTCTTTATGCTTCTGTCAGATTTTTAATAATAAAGATCATGAGCATCAACTCTGTATCGACAATTCTGCAATGCACTTTCATATCTGTATTCTTGGGCTGTGCAAAGTTTAAAGGAAATGTAAGACATAATGATTCACAGTTGATTGAGCATATGCTGTTCTGCATTGATTTTAAGGCGCGCTCAATTTTTATTCTGGCAACCATACTTTTATCGAATGAACAGAACAGCTTACTAGAAATAGGTATGAAACGCATTTCAGAAACTTACAAGTACAAAAGACTGGAATTGCATGGTTGGTAGATCTCCTTTGGGACAAAGATGGGTTAAAGTTTCAAGCATAACCCTTCATTAGAACTGCATAGTGAACAAGTCTAGTGAGATGAGCTGCAACCGGATCATTAACCAACTGTGTGTTTTCTGTGCTTGGTTCCCGAGTGGCACTACATTTTAGGCTTGCTTTTGATGTCTGCAAAACCAGGTGTAATGGGTCCCTTACACTAATTTTTCATGATTCCATTGCAAGGCAAAGCTTGGATGTAAGCACAAGGGAAATGATATTGAAGTTGGTTGAGAAACTAAATGTAGGCAAGTGTAGAAAAGGACAGTATTTCTATAAACCTAAAAACAAAAAGAACATGCTGGAAATGTTTGGCAAGTCCGACACTGCATTGAGAGAGAGAAGCATAATTAACATTTCAGGAATCGTCCTTTGGGAGATCTAAACCAGCTGAGCAGTGTGGGCAGGTAAGTGTAGATGCAAATCAAGGACTGGTACTTTTTTGGAAAAGGGATAATGAACGAAGGAAAGTCCTGAATAGCAAGAAAGTGGAGAAACTGTGTAATCTCAGCTATGTGGAGCTTTTCAAAGGTGAGAAGTAGATGAAAGCTGTGTTGAAAAGGAAAATTGCTATCTACGAATGGCAAAACATAATGCAATTCTGGATTTATATGAGCTGCTCAATGAAGAATGTTAACAACCGTGGAAGATAAATAACTAAACCATATTGAATGACAAGTAATTGCGTGAATGCAAATCTCTGAATTTTGAAACCAGGCAGAACAAATGTGGACCTTATTCATTGGATTAATGAAGGTTAAAGTAGAGACACCTGATTAAAGGTGTTCAAAATGATGGAAGGTGAATAGTGTAAAACAGTTTCCACTGACTAGGGAATCGTGAAAAAGTAGGTTTAAATTGAGGACAAGGAGTAGAAGAGTGAGTCATGTAATCTTAAACCACAAAGAGGCCATTTAACTCACCATGTCTATGCCAGCTCTTTGAAAGAACAGCCTAATTTAGTCCCACAATCACCCTTTGCTTTCATCCATCTACAGCTTTTTTCAGTAAATACCCAAAGTTCTTGTGAAATCGGCTTCCATTGCTCTTACAGTGGACCTTAATCCTTGGTGTAAGCAGCATTTTCATTACTACTCTTGCTCTCCTGCCAGTTATTCTAATGTATTCTCCTGTCCTAAACCCCTCTACCAGTGGAAAATGAGTGAGGTGGAGGCATAGTGGTAATGCTTCTGGAATTGTAATCCAGGGCTAATATCCCACAAACATGGGTTTGAATCCTATCATGGCAGGTGGTGAAACTTTAATTGAATCAAATCTAAAATTAGAAACTGGTGTAATGGTGACCTCACAGCTACTGTCAATTGCCTGCTACTGCCCTTAACCAATTGGTTCACGACTGTCCTTTACTGAAGAAAATCAGCCCTCCTCATCTGGTCTGGCCTACCTGTGACTGCAGACCAGTAGCAATGTGGTTCAGTCTAACTGCCTTGTGAATAGTTAAGAATAGGCAAAAGATTCTGGTCGAGTCAGCCTTGAACAAATTTAAAAAACATTTATTCCTACTGTTACAATCTGTGTGTATTTCTACTGTGTATTTTTGCCTGTATTAAGCCGCCACCTCTTATTTTTTGCTATTTCAAAATAGAATTGGTGCATGAAACAAAATACAAAAGCAGATGAAGAGGGGTTGAGAGAAAGTGATTGGATTGAACAGTTTCATTTGATGAACTGGCACTTGCTGTGCTATAATACGTATGCATTGGAGTGTGGTGAAGTGATTTGTTAAATCTGTCATTGACTCATTTAGCGCAATGTTTATCTCTCTTTCTGTTTATTGTTCTGCTGTTGCCTTTGACCTGCCCTTTCCCCCATGTGTCAGGGTGTGGGGTGTGTAAGCGGATGATGCCAGCCTTTCAACAAGCTGCCACAGAGCTAAAGGGCACCCATGTAAGTATTACAGTTTCATTGGTCTATTAAAAAGGCACCATGCATGCAGACTTGTCAGTTTTTACTTTGTGCACAGATCGTTATAATTGGATATCTAGTTGTGAGTCGGTTGCCCTGATCAGGTTTCTCAACCAGTTGGATTTCTATTAGCATGTGCAGGAATTAAAGCAGTAATGAAATACATAATCCTGTTTCATTGTGTTTAAAATTTTGTAACCCAGGAAGAAAATCCCACGCAGGATGTCATCCTTTAACATCATTCTATACAATGTCATTTCATATTCATTCGATTCTCTAATTTGAAACCTGAATTTGTGTTGCTGTTAAATTGCATCAACGTTTCTACTGCCTGAATATTCCCATGTAGCGCACACTTTCAATCTGCAAGAGCTGGATCTGCTGATTTGTGCAATGTGTACCCCACAGAGAGACCTACCAGGCATAGCTGCCCCATTAAAAGTGTACTCCAGTCCGTTCCCAGCATCTCTCACCCATCTTCACACTGCCAAGTCTTGATTGATCCATAAACCAGACCCACTCATCTGTCTCTGTGCCTCCAGCAATGCTCCTGTTCTCAAGACTTCAACAGTACTAGCAGTGATCTTCCTCCTAGTAACATTGCTAGGACTGAGGAGCTGCCTGAAATTAGTCAGTAAGTCTTTGGTAGTTGGATCATTGTCTTCCAAGACCTGGGATTGACAGTAGCAGACAAGGAGCTACCTAACTGGAACTTAATCCCATTGAGTTACTCCAAAATGCCTGTGTCTGGGTTCCCAATGGATGGGGCCAAGGTTACAGTCATTAAATTCATCCAAGTTTGGCAAGGAGAAGCATTTTCAAAGCTGACAGAACCGAGTTTAAATGAACTAGCAAATGGTGCCTAGTGCTTTCAAGCACCATCCCCAATACACACTCCTAACATCAAATGTCTCATAAAGAAGCTGTTCATGCTTTAGGATCCCAGTTGATGGTATTACTAGACAAGGCAGATCCTAGAGTGAACCCTGGCTTGATAGATTTATGATTTGGAGATGCCGGTGTTGGACTGGGGTGTACAAAGTTAAATATCACACAACACCAGGTTATAGTCCAACAGGTTTAATTGCAAGTGGCACTCTGAAAGCTAGTGTGCTTCCAATTAAACCTGTTGCACTAAAACCTGGTGTTGTGTGATTTTTAACTTAAGGCCAGGTAAACTATAGTAAGAAAGACCTTAACAAGAATACGGAAACAAAATTTAAATCTGTTTACCAAAAAACATTTGTTAGAGATTCAATTCTAGAGTGCTATCACTCCAATCTCAGATTTTTAAATCCTTCCTTAACTGACACTTTCCAGTCTCTTTGCCTTGGTTGGTTGAGCCAATTTTTCTTTTATAATTCTGTTCCATGTCCACTTACATGACCCCCTCTCAATTCTGATGGCTTGCTCTTTTATAACTCGAACCACTGGAAAATTTCTGTCCAAACTCATGAAGCTGAGAAGCTCTATAGACTAGAAACCACTTCTGCTAAGGCAACTGGTTAACCTGAACTGAAATACTTTTCTGATCTTGACTATTGATTCTTTTGAACCAAAAATTTGAATATTCTGATTTGAAGACTCTATTTACTCTGCCGTTTATTTACCCAACAGTAAAAGCACCTTGTCTATTAATATTGGAGCAGCTCCCCCCCCCACCCACCCCCCCTCCCCCCTACACACACACCCCCCCTCCCCCCTACACACACACACACACACACACACACACACACACACACACACACACACACACACACACACACACACACACACACACACACACACACACACACACACCCATTGCCACCTTGAGGGCAATCAAGGATGGTCAATCATGTCCTCAATGATGCTCACATCCTGAGAACGTTTTGAATAGGCGACATTCAGCACATTGAATGCTCACCGAGTCAACGCTTTCAACATGAAGATGGGCGTGTATCTAATATTGGGCAATGTAAACATTTTGCATTTGTATGAAGGGCAGGAAAATTAAAAGTAGTTATGGAGCAGTTATGACACCTTATGTTGTAAGTTGACTAATTGCAATTGGATTTCAAGTTGAAACGTTAGTTGTTTCCCTGTACCCTCGTGATAAGGGTTGTGTTCATTGACCAGGCGACAGCAACTAGGAATTGGAATTAGTGTTCTCAGCAGTCATAAGGAAGCTGTTAATAAGCACCACAAGAACTCCGCCACTAATTATAAACTTCCTTTGCCATATCCCACAGCTGCCTCTTGTCACTGTTTTATTCACAACTTCCCATACCCAGCTCTACTAACTCTGTTTTGGCCTACTATCTGGTCTTTTCCCAGCTGGGTCTTGTTGCATCACCCAGTCTGTTCAATGATTGAAGCAAAATAAACAATTGGGAGTTTTAATTGTTAGCTTAACCTAGACTGAACAGAAATATTTTATTTTTAGTTCAGGTTTCTGGGACTAAGAGTAAACTGCCTCCTGCTCAGCAGATTCCTGATTTTCACAGAACTGGACATTCCAACTCTTGGAACATTTCCGGAAAAACACTTATTCTCAAAATAATTAAGAGCTGTAGATTATCAATTCATCTTGAATTCATTAAACACTAATTTTCTACAAGTGATTTATAAATTCTAATGCTAACTGTTTTCTGAATAGGTCATGGCTGGAATGAATGTCCATCCATCTGAATTTGATGAAATCAAACAGGAATTCAACATCAAAGGATATCCGACCTTCTGTTACTTTGAGTAAGTTGTTGCTAAATCTTCAAGGTATGTTTTGAGTTCAGAAAATCAGATCTAAACAATCTTGTGTGATTTTCTTCTTGCAGGCGGATTAACAATAATAATGTAAAATGAAAGAGCTTGAGTGATGTGACAAATATAGATTTACCATCTTATTGCGGTTTTCTTTGTTTTGTCTTGTCTTGCTTTTCTTCCCCCACACTACTCAAAGATGA
This sequence comes from Chiloscyllium punctatum, assembly GCF_047496795.1. Lineage (NCBI taxonomy): Eukaryota > Metazoa > Chordata > Chondrichthyes > Orectolobiformes > Hemiscylliidae > Chiloscyllium > Chiloscyllium punctatum. The sequence goes on from NC_092748.1 coordinate 109,683,780, forward strand.
GGGCGCCCAAGAATGTACTGGCTATTAATTGGCAATGTTGCCTCCTTGCCATTCAGTGGAGGTAAAGATCCCAAGGATGCTGGACAGAAGAATAATTGGGCAAAAATGGACTGTGGCAGAGAAGATAGGAAAAAAACCAATTTAACCATATTGGTTAAAAAGGGGGGAAAAAAGACAAACCTATGTTTAATGTGGCATCTTTCACAATCTCAATATGGGGCTGGTGAAGAAGTGAAAAAGCCAAGCCAAGATGAAGATGTGAGTTTGCATTTAAAGCTTTGGGAACTAATGTAGGTCAGTGAGGGCGAGACAATATGGGAAAGTGTATGGTCAGTGGGGTTTTGGATGAGGGGACATTAAAGAATGTGCAGGATGATATGGCAGTCAAGAAAGTATTAAACTAGCCTTGGTGAAAGTGTACATGCAGATTTAAATAACACATGGATAGAGGCAGGCAATTTTTTTTTTATTTATCCTTTCATCGGATGTGGGTATCACAGACAAGTCCAGCATTTGTTGCCCATGCTTAAACCTTTGAACTGAGTGGCTCACTAGGCTGTTTCAGAGGGACTGTTAAGAGTCAACCATGTAACTGTAGGTCTGAAGTCTCATGTGAGCCAGACCAGACCAGATAAAAATGTTTATTTTCTTCCCTAAAGGACATTAGTGAATCAGATGGATTTTTACAACATCAGTGATTATTTCCATGGCCACTATTACTGAGACCTGTTTCATATTCCAGATTGGTTAATTGAATTTAAATTCCATCAGCTGCCATGATGAAATTTAAACCCATACCCAGAGCATTAGCCTCAGTCAAACGAAATTACTACTTTGTCACTGACCCCCCACAAAAGGAGGAGGAAGGAGTTAATAGTCTTTGTGATGAGGAGGAAGTGGCCATAAACATTGGGGGCATTGAATATGAAGAATCTTGTTTAACCTGAGAGTGGGGGAGGTGGAGTTTGGGTTGGATGGGGAGGTGTTAGTGGTTGGTGATTGTGGCCATCTTTAGTAGCAATGTACACAGTTTGTGATCTTGAAGTGATGTCTTCAATCATTCCAGTATTTAATGGGAGTGAATTGAAGCTCATCCAGGACTCCATGTTGGGCAGCAGCCTGACAGCACCAAGGTGGAGAGGTAAAAATGGTTATTTTGAGTGGACAGATGGATTTTGGCCCCGAGTCTGCAAATTCTGTTGCCAAAGCAGCAGCATGTGGAGAAGAAAGGAAACCACTGACAGATTCACGGAGAGTCCAGCGACAATGCATGAAAGAGCAGGAAGATAAGACTCAATTGGACTCTACAAGGGTTTAACTAATCATTTCCCTTCAGAGTACTTAGTGATTGCCGAATGGAGATGTTACGTGTGGCCTAATAGAGTACAAAATATATCATCTTAAAGACAGAAAGGAATAAGTTAGAAGCAAACACATCATTGCCATAATGTGTTCTGAGAAATAGTTGTTGCAGTCTGATTTTTAAAAAAAATTCTTTTTGTTTAATCTTCTATAATGTGATTTCAGACAATTTGAGAACATAAGGTGTTTATGTCAGTGGAAATCTGTCTTTCTGTTTATTCTCTCTGCCGGAATTGTTTTCTTTTAAAATTTATTCTTTCATGGTATGTGGGCATGGCAACGCTGGCTGTGCCAGCATTTATTGCCCATCCCTAATTTCCCTTAAGGTGGTGGCAAGGCACCTTAACCCACTGCAGTTCATGTGGTGTAGGAACACCTGGTGTACTGTTAGGGAGTACCTGGATTTTGACCCAGTGACAGTGAAGATTTGGCGATATAGTTCCAAGTCCAAATAGTCTGTGGTTTTCAGGGGAATACACACACAGTTTCTATCTTGGCCTTCCAGTGGTCAAGGTCGCAGGTTTGGATACTTGAAGACTTGATGAGTTGTCTGTAAGAGCTGTTAAGAATTTGGAAAATGAAAAGATAGATTACAAAATTAACACTTCTTTTGTTGGGAAAGAAGCATTCTGCCCCAGTCTTTATCCTCCTTTTAATTATTACTCTGATGAGTACATCATTCAGTTTTTAATGTAGCAATGGTCCCAAATTCAAATAGGCTGGCAGTTGTTACAAACCCGCCTGACCATTATGAAATACATGACTGGTGAAGAATCTATCACTGTCTAGCTTGGTGTCTATTTGAAACGACTAAGTGTTTAATTTGGTTCAGTTCCTAATGATCTCTGAAGTATCTCTGGTTCTTGATGTGTTTGCCATCTCTGAATGGGCCCAACTTGTAATCCAAGGATAGTACAAATATTAAATTGCTGAAGTATGGGGGAAAAAAGTACTGATTGTTCTACCTCATTTTTATCTCATTTCTCCTCCTGAAACCGTTGTGAGCTTGCAATAGTGTAAAATTCAGCATGTTTTTACTCCTTTGGTGCATCTCAGCTTGTTAGCTGAATCACTGAGTTGGCCATTTTATGAATCGCATTACCAATGATCTATGCCCGGTTTGCATGCCACATTCTCTCACGTTCATTTTCTGGGTGGGATATTCCACTGGGTTGCAATCTCTCACGAAAGCATTAGCTTGCAAATCTGGGGATGTTCAGGCCAATTGTAGCACATCGCAGTAAAGTCTAAGGTGATATGGGTTTGGAAATTATATTTTATTGTATATCTGTTTTGCAGAAAAGGGGGACCATTTAGCTCTTGTCACAGATTTCAAAGAGCAATCCCAAAATCCTTGTCTTGTTTCATTCTCCAGAGTCGTAAAAACCTTTTATTCAATTGCCTTTTTGAAAGTTACTGTTGAACCTAGTTCTACAGTATTCTTGATCAGGCAATGCATTCCATATCACATCAACTTGCTGCATGGATAGATATTATCCTCATCTCCCTCTGTTTTTTCCCAATTGTCTTAAGCATGTGTTTTCTAAACATCAACCTTCCTGCCATTGGAAATGGCATTTCTTTCATTTGTGCCCTTCAACGCATTGACTATCTCTCCCAAGTCTAACTTCAACTTTTTCTTCTGTAAGCAAAGTCATCCCTAAGGTCTTGAGTCTCCACATGACTAAAGTTCATCCCTAGTGCCCTTCTAGTAAATCTTCTATGACCCTAGCATCCTAACTAAAGTGCAGTGCACAGAACTGGTCACAATGCTTGGTAGTTTACAAAAGTTGAGTATTAACTTTCTTTCTTGTGAACTTTGATTCCTATAAAATCCGGAGTCCTATTAGCCTTGTAAAGGGGGGAGAAAATAGAGAAAGTGAGTGACAGTCTTAATTCTCATGTTCTTATGAAGAAATCAAAGGGTATGGGGAGAAAGTGGGAGCAGGGTACTGAGTTGGATGATCATCCATGGTCCTGTTGAATGCAGGAGCAGGCTCAAAGGACAGAATGGCCTACTTTTTTTTCTATCATCTAGATAGCAGTTTTTTTGTGCACAGATGATGTGAATTTGACTTGAAAGGTAACTAGGAATGAATGGAATAAAAATCTGCTTAATCCAACTGATCGCTATTTGCCTTGAAGTTGTGCTATTTCTTGATGGAATTCACACTCCAAATTTTGATACTGAAGTTCTGGGCTGTGTGTGGGGATAAGTCATTTGCATAGGACTATTTGACAGGGAAAAAAAAATAATTTTTCAACATTAAACATGGCAATTACAGTTGGGATCCTTTGGGAATGCCGATGAACTTTAATTGGAATTTTGCCCAGACTGATTGCCATTTGTTAATTTGAGCAAATTAGAAAATGTTTCTGAAGTATATTTATATAATCATCTTAACAGTGTTTCTTAAAATTGATCACTGTAAAAGCTGTTTTAGAATTACCATCGCTTCCTGAGGACCTATTTAAAATTCTCTTCTCAGAAATTGCTCCAAGAGTCATTTCACAGCAACTGACAAATTATGAATTTTAAAGTGTTTTTTAAACACATGACTATCTTGGTTGCAGTCACTAAAATTGAAAGTCAAACAGCCTTAACTTTTAAAAATTGACAAATTTGATTTGCATGTACAGTGCTTCTAATTATTGCATGTGAGAGTGTTACTTTCTTCTATTCCTTATGATACATGTATAGCTTATTTGTCCTATCTAAGGTGTGATTTCTAAAATTGTGTAAATTACCACTTCCACGGTCTTTGCGATGGATGGTGAAGTTATGTCAGGTATCTTGATGGTTGCTTTAGTCCAAAGATGGTTCTTACTGACTTTTGTGAATCTGAGGACCTCCCATTTCACAGCCAGTGGAATACCTTTAGAAGTATAATTGCTCTTGTAATACAAGAAACAAGGCAGGCATTTTGTGCTAATCAAGATTCCAGTATCAGGTAGGTGATGTTGGTTGGAGGATGAAAATTGGTCTAGATAGCAGGGATAATACCCCTTGCTCCACTTCAACAAGATCCAGTGGGACCTTGTGTATCCACCTGAGGGGGCAGATGATACCTCAATTTGGCGTGTCATTTTAAAGAAGCTTGAAAGGTAAATGAAGTCACCATAGTCCTACCAGACTAGAGCTGCTCTCTCATTAGAGGGGGACAACTAGTGGTGGTTTAACTTGAGAGTTACCACCAGGTGGTGAGGAGATAGGTTGAGGAGGAGCATCCTTCATGGTAACCTCAGCTTGAACCTGTGTTGGCAACAGTCATTGCAAACCAGCCATCCAGCCAACTGAGCTAACTACCCCTATTCCAAGGTAAATAGGAATGTATGGAATAACAGAGCAATATACCGTCTCAATTACATCACAGTGTTGGCCTGGGTTACTTGATGAGTTGCCTGCATTTGTGTAGCTGTCCTGTGGTTGGCAGTGCAAGTCTTGTTCCTCATCTCCTGGTTGCCGTGGAACAGGGAAGACTCTACCTTGTTGACCCAGTTTTCACCACTCATTCAATAAAGAGCAAAAATGAGTTCAAGGTTGAAAAACTTTCATTGATTATCATTTGTAAAAATAATCACCTCTGGACGATGCTTTAGAACTGTATCTCAACCTGAGTTGACTTCCCTGGAGACAAAGGATGTCTCTGTTTTTATGCCCATATGCCATTTCAGCATTTGTTCCTTTAAGGTGAGCCCTGAGATTTGATTACTGCAACGCTTAATTGATGTTTTGACAACAAAATGTAGGTTTGAGTAGCTATTACATCCAAGGATCTGAATTTTTCAATGGAAAAAGTGAAACATGAAATAATGACCCCTCTACTGTTATGACACAATCACGAAACCATAATTGTGTGAAGAAGTCCCTTCAGCCCATTTGATACCATAATTTCAGGCTCTCTATCTTTCATTACAAAATGGTTGAATTTTGTGCGATGTTGTATGTTATACACAATAATTGAGTTGTTTCTTTTTCTCTGCTTTCTTTCAAAAGGAAGGGAAAATTTCTATTTAACTTTGAAAACTATGGAGCTACTGCCCAAGATTTTGTTGAGTGGATGAAAAAGTGAGTAACATTAAGCGTTGTATGTATAAAGAAAACTACATGTGTGCCTTGCTGACTCGACTACCATGGCACAAAGGACAATTTTGTTTTCACCTTTCACCCTATTTTAGTGCATTGGGGAATAGAAATGCTTCACTCCACTGAGATTATGTATCCACTTAAACTGGGCTCTCACTCCAATTTTATTGGGCATGTTTTCATCATAACTCAGTTATTGTTAATGTCCTTATCGTTCATCTAAACAAATATTTACCGATAGCTGATTGTATCTGGAAGTATTTTGTTCCTGGATTTAAAGGATCATGTATCACAGGCTCCTTTGCAATATAGTCAAGTGCCTACAACAAAAAAAGTGCTGCTTAATGACTGGAATAAAATTATCTGTGTTGTGCTTTTATCTTTCTTAGCTATACGGACTTCACTGTGACCAAGTTAAATACACTCAACCACAGGAAGAGTCACTCTTAATCTCCTCTGCAAAGGAAAGCATTTGTTTTCAGGGAGGAGAATGAAAAGGACATCAACTCGCCCTTGGTAGTTGATGGATGGTTTGCACCTTAGTTTATCTGATGTGTTCATTTTTGTGACACAATTGCATTTCTTTTGCCACCAGACCCCAAGAAGCACAGCCCAAGGCCCCAGAGATCCCATGGGCAGAGCAGGAGTCTGCAGTGTCTCATTTAACAGATGATACCTTTGATGGGTTTGTGAAGGAACACCCATCCGTACTTGTGATGTTTTATGCGCCATGTAAGTTGCAGTTTAAGTGCAAGTCAGCCTTTACTTGCTGCTTATGGGCCTGTTCTGTAAGAACGATGGATACTTGAGGTTTTAGCCACTTTTAAAATTGCACTGTTGCTCTGGATCTTTCTTGTCTGATGTATCTGCAGTCTTACTACGTCATATGGACTCATACCTCACCAGAAAGCAATGGATTTCAATGGTAGTTATTGAGAGTTTGACTGTACCCAGACTCAGAAACTCTCAACCAATCACTTTGATTTAAGATACTCCTTATCTGCCCTAACATTGTCTCTGTGTGTAGTTCGCAGAGTGGCTGCTGAATCTGTTATATGCCAGGAATTTCAGTTTTCAGCTGGCTTGGGTCCTCCATAGTATTTTTCTTTTGAAATGTTACTAAGAATCACAGTTGATTATCTTGATTGGAGGAAAACACAATTAACATTTTGACCCCAAAGATTCTTCAGGAGGGAGCCCCTTACTCTGTCCCCAGCCTAAGTCTTTTCCATTGCAGGCTGTTGGGGGCATTGCATTAAGACCCACTCTATTTTAGCGATGCCATGTTCTGAGAGAGATGGTGTATAAGTTGGCAGGAAGTGTTGTGTGCTGGAGGTCCATTAGTAACCCCCCTCCCGTGCTTTGGTGTCAGATTTAATTTGATGCTCCTGTGATGTGCTTTGGCTTGTTTAATTACTTTAACACTGCTATACAGCTGGGGTTGGTCTTGCAGGTTGTCAGAAACTGTTCTTACAAGGACAGAAATGTTAAAGCAGTTTCTGCTTTTTCAAGCTTCAGGGAAGATGGTCAATTCTACTTTTGAACAGGAAATCACCTTCTACCCACACAGTTAGCCCATCTGATTCCATCTCTTTCTCCATCTAAACCTTGAAATTTTCTGAAGAAGGAATAAATCATTCAACTAATATAAAGAAAACAAACTCAGAATTTATTCTGCAAATGATCAAGGCAGGCAGTCACTGAGAATGCTACCATCAATGTGTTTTGTCTCAGTTTGTATGTATCCCTGGGATTGTGTGGTTTAAACACAATTCAGCAGAAACAAAGACTGAAAAATAGTGATGCACAGCATCAAGTCATCTTGTGAACAAGGCAGACTTAGTTCCTAAAATGCTGTTAATCAACACAGCTCATTATTGACCCTCTATAATTGGTATTCCATGAGTTAGGGACATTTGGGAACTGAACAGCAACATAATTTGCTTAACCTCATTTCAACAGGAAATGCTATCAAACCCAGCCAAGTCAATCCGCCTCAGCCATAAATAGATGAGACATGACAGGGTTAGTTATCACTGACAGTTATTTTCAGTTTTATAACATTTTGGCCTTTGGTGTTGCCAAGAGCAATGAGTTTTTGGTTGTTATCAAAATAGCACCCAGTCGATGTGGGACTGTTGTGCAAAGCCACTTGCTCCATCACAACCCTGCCAGTGATGATACAATAAATTTCGATACGTGATTCTTCTGTTTTCACTGACCATCTGTGCTGCAGGTACTGTTTTATCCATTAAGGAAATAGATTATGGAGGGTAATAGCAGGGAAAAAATTGAAAAAAGAGAAAAGTTAGGCATTGCGTAGGCCATACGGCACTGAAACAAGTGTTCTACCCATTGGGTTCATGCCATAATTAATGCTTCATATGAGCCTCCACTTCCTATTCCACCACCATTTCAGAATATGGAACTGTTCCTTAAATTCACCTGTGCCAATTGCCTGAACTGCTCCTTCTGGTACTGAGTTTCATATTCTGAAAAAAGAAAATTCTCCTGAATTCTCTATTGCATTTGTTAGTGACTATCTTATATTTATAGCTTCTTTTTCTTATCTCAACTACGAGTGGCAAAAACTTTCCCTACATCTATCATGCTTTTATAATTTTAATCGTTTTTTAAATTCACTCTTGCAATGTGGACATCACTGTGTGAACCAGCATTTACTGACCATTCCGAATTGTCCTTCAGAAGTTGGTAATGAGCTGCCTCTTTGAACCACTGTAGTTCATAAGCTGTAAGTAGATCCACAATGTCATTAGGGCGAGAGTTCCAAGATTTTGACCCAGTGACACTGAAGGAATGGTGATATATTTTCAAAGTTAAAAATTACAAACCAGTTTATAGTCCAATAGGTTTATTTGGAGCTACTGGCTTCCAAAGCACTGCTCCTTCATCAGGTAGCTAGTGGGGCAGGATCATAAGACACAGAATTTATAGGCACAAGATCATTGTGTCATGCAACTGATACAATATACTGAATGAACCTAGATTGTTGTTAAGTCTTTCATCTTTTAGAATGGGTTGCAGGTTTCAATTCATTAATACGTAAATCCCAGAACAGCTTTCAAGTACATCCAAGTCTGAGTAGCTCAGAGGGGAACTTGCCAGCAGTGATGTTTCTGGGTATCTGTGCCCTCATCCTTCTAGGTTCAGAAGGCGCTGTCTAAGGGAGCTTGATGAATTTCTGCAATGCATCTTGTTTATTCAGTATGCTGATGCTACTGAGCATCGATGATGGAGGGACTGAATGGCACTACTTCAGCAAACACGTTGAGTGGGCTACTTTGACCTGGATGGTATCAAGCTGCTTATGTTGTTAGAGTAGCACTCAGCCACTGAATTGGGGGATTTTTCCATCACAGACCTGGTTTGCACCTTGTAGGCTGTGGACAGGCTCTGGGGGAATCAGAAGGTGAATTACCTGCTGCAAGGTTCCTAGCTTCTGATTTGATTTTATTGCCATAGTACTTGTATGACGAGTCCAGTTCAGTTTCTGGTCAATGGCAACCCCAGGAATATTGATCGTCAGGATTCAGTGTTGTTAATACCATTGAATGCAAAGGGCAATAGTTCGATTCTCTTTTGTTGGAGATGGTTATTGCCTGGCACTTGTGTGGTTCAGATGTCACCTGCCATTTGACAGCCCAGGCCTGCATATTATCTGGATCTGTTGCAATTGAGCATGGACTTCTTCGGTATCTGAGGAGTTGCAAGAGATGCTGAACATTGTGCAGTCATTTGTGAACATCACCACTTCAGACCTTGTGATGCAGGGAAGATTTATAAGATCTCAGCCCTCAGTGTTCTCCCTTCCAAGGAAAGAAGACCCAGCCACTCTGGTCTCCATGACTGTCACATCCTTTACTCTGAACCTTCTATGCCAGAGGTAGGGACGCTAACACGATCTTGCAGAGGCAAAATAATTCAAATGGCCAATTACTGTTATGTGTGATTTTTTTAATAGATAAATAGTTTTTTCTTCTTATTTGCTAGCTAGTTGGATGAATGCAGCACTTTGGAAACAGTGGTTCAATCTGTTAAAACAAGCCTAAAATACCTCCACCTTTGTCCTTTATAGAGTTTTTAAATCCCGATTCTCTCAACTGTACTTGAACAGTTGACAGGTGCATGTTAGTCAGACTGTCTGCAGTGCTGAGGTGGCAGCTGGTAATTGTCACAGTGACAGGAAGTTATTAAACATGGAAATAATTGTGGAGCACTGAACCTATCTGATTAACACTGAGGCAGTCAGCTGGCCAATTCTAACTAAAACGAGATTAAACAATTTGTATTGCTATTTAGTTTCCATTAAATTCATCCCTTAAATCATTGACTGTTAATTATAGAAGTTCAATAATCAGTATTGTGTTCATTAGCAGTATTTTAGTGACTGACTTTGTTGGCAAAGCTGACAAAATGTGTTTCACTCTAGCAGTCTCTATTGGGCCCTGTCCCTCCATTTCGAGAAAAAAAAGTGACTCCAATTTATATAGCACTTTTCACGACCACAAGACATCCCAAAGCACTTTATAGCAAATTAAATATTTTTGAAGCTTAATTATTTATTGTTATGTAAGAAACAATGCAGTCCAGTTTACAGGCAGCAAGCTCCCCCAAAAGAAATATGATAAAGGCTAGATAATCTTTTTTTAATTGATATTTGAGGGACACCAGAGATAGTTCTGCAGTTTTTTGAATTAGTGCAAGGAGACCGTTTATGAGGTGGATTCAGGACTTAATTTAAAATCTCATCCAAAAGGTTGCTTCTGTAAAAGCCCAACGTTCCTTCAGGACTGCATGGAGCAGCCAGTTTAATTTTATGCTTAATGTCCCAACCTTCTGTCTCCAGTGAGACTGTTACAGACTGTCCCGTTGCAGATAAATTTAAGACCCTGCGTTCATCTCTTATCCAATGTTTATCCCTCAGTCAGTACCTAATTTTTAAAAATCTGATTTTTTTAATCACATTGTTGCTTGTGGGTGCTTTCGGAGTGCAAATTGGCTGCTGTTTCCTCTATAGCATCAGAGACTGCACCTCAGTGGTACTTTGCCTGTTGTAGTTTGAGGCATCCAGTGATGCAGAAGATGCAGTATAAATGCCAGAATTTTATTTTTTCATAGCAGAAGTGATGCTGCTATGCTGATTTTTGTTTTCAAATTACAAATTTCAAGGCAGGATTTCTTTCGGAGAGGAATATAACTGACAATGAAAGGAAATATTAAAAGAAGAATTTATACCTGTTCTTGCCTTTTCTAAAACAAATGGTAGGAACTGTTGATTGGGAAAATCGTAATTTGCCTATCAACCTCAATGTTTCTGCCATCCATATATGTACTTCATTCTATACTCTCTCCTACCCACAAAAATTGTGAACTTTACCCCACCAACTTAATCTCTTCAAGGAATGTTCTGCAAAAGTATTTGCTGATTGCTGCTGATTAATCCCAGACCATTCTTCAGTCTTCGCACTTTTGCTGTTTAATCCTGGTCTCCAGTTTACCACAAATTGCATTGCTCTTCCAAGCTTGGTTTGTCACCATCTTTCTTTTTGCCCCCTCTTGGCCATTTGGTAACATCTTCTGACCTGTTAGATTTCTGGTTGCTCTAAAATTATCAGAAAGAACCTTGGGCTGGTTTTTATGGTGAAATAATGGACTGAGCTGACATTCTCTCAAACTTTAGTTCTGAGATGGGGTACATTCTGAATTCTGTTTTTGTTTCCAATTTTGTAGGGTGTGGTCACTGTAAAAAGATGAAGCCAGAGTATGAGGAAGCTGCCGAGGTGTTGAATAATGACAGAGATGTAAGGAAATGTTTGTGCTTTCTTTCTTAAAACTTTGCTGTTTTAGCCGGAGTTATTGGTCAGTGAGAATAATGCACCTAAGAACGAATGATGCCAGTCTTTTCCCTATTTGCAAAATTTCAGTGTACCTTCTTATCTTTCCTCCTTTCTGTCTGCTGCTCCTTTGCTTTACTGATTTTGCTCTGTTATCCTAGAGTCCGGGTGTGTTGGCAGCAGTTGACGTCACAACTCAGAAGCACTTAGGAGAAAAGTATCAAATCACTGGCTTTCCAACCCTCAAGTATTTTGGTAATACCGAAGAGAAATGGACACTTCCGCATCTGCGGACCAAGGATAAGATCATCGAGTGGCTCCACAAGTATGTTGTTGATCTCGAACAAAATGCATCATTGCCTCTGCAGCATTTTTTTTTAATGAATCCAGGCTGAAGACTCACAGGGCACCTCAAAAGACAAGACAAGTAGCACAGAAGATGATGTGATGATTGGCTTGTGTTTGATGCGTGATGCACTGAAGTCACTCACTCTGGCCAGACATCTTGCCTGAAGAGCGCTAGATAAGATAAAAGCTCGGACGACTCAAAGTTGAGTTCTCCAATTTCAAATAACCCTTCCTTCCCATCCCCTGACTCCCTCCCCTTCCCTTCCACTCCTCCTTGCCACCAACTGGATTTATTCCTATCACTGACCAACCAGGTCGTACCCTCTACCTGGCTTCACCTATCTCCACTTCACCACCCTGCCCCTGCCACCTCCTTTATCTGTAGCTCCCCCCCCCCCCCCCCCACACCCATCCCCAACCCTGAAGAAGGGTTACACCTGAAACGTTGACTTCTCCACCTCCTAATACTGCTTGGCTCGCTCTGTTCTTCCAGCCTCCTGCCTGTCTACTTTGGATTCCAGCATCTGCAGTCTTTTTTGTCTCTAGATAAGATTTCATGCCCAGGTAGATGCCCTAGTTGGGTCTAAAGAGACAATCCATTTGACAAAAACGATTCTTTACATTTTAACCTTCTGCTGTTTCAGTAAAGTAATGTGAAGGTTCTTCATAAGGTAAATTATGCAAGCAAAATGTGGGACTGACCCACTTAAGTGAGTTATTATTGCAGGTTAACAGAAGTTGCATGAGCGAGGGTTGGCTTTAAGGATTGTCTTAAATGAAGAGATGCTGTTTAGGGTGGGGATTCAGTAGCTAAAGGCCCAGTGGTGGAGTAATGAAAATGAGAACAGAAGTTGCTGGAAAAGCTCAGCAGCTCTGACATCATCTGTGGAGAGAAATCAGAGTTAACATTTCAGCTCGTGTGGCCCTTCCTTAGAACTGGTCACTCGACCCGAAACACTAACTCTGATTTCTCACCACGGTTGCTGCCAGATCTGCTGAGCTTTTCCAACAATTTCTGTTTTTGCTTCTGATTTACAGCGTCTGCAGTTTTTTTTGGTTTTTAATGAAAATGAGGGACTGGAGTCATAGAGATGTACAGCATGGAAACAGACCCTTCAGTCCAACCCGACCAGATATCCCAACTCAATCTAGTCCCACCTGCCAGCACCCGGACCATATCCCTCCAAACCCTTCCTATTCATATACCCATTCAAATGCCTCTTAAATGTTGCAATTGTACCAGCCTCCACCACTTCCTCTGACAGCTCATTCCATACACGTACCACCCTCTGCATGAAAAAGTTGCCCCTTAGGTCTCCTTTATATCTTTCCCCTCTCACCCTAAACCTATGCCCTCTTGTTCTGGACTCCCTGACCCCAGGGATAAGACTTTGCCTATTTACCCTATCCATGCCCTTCATAATTTTGTAAACCTCAAAAGGTCACCCCTCAGCTGCTCCAGGGAAAACAGCCCCAGGCTGTTCAGCGCCTCCCTGTAGCTCAAATCCTCCAACCCTGGCAACATCCTTGTAAATCTTTTCTGAACCCTTTCAAGTTTCACAACATCTTTCCGATAGGAAGGAGACCAGAATTGCACGCAATATTCCAACAGTGGCCTAACCAATGTCCTGTACAGCTGCAACATGACCTCTCAACTCCTGTACTCAATACTCTGACCAATAAAGGAAAGCATACCAAACGCTTTCTTCACTATCCTATTTACCTGCGACTCCACTTTCAAGGAGCTATGAATCTGCACTCCAAGGTCTCTTTGTTCAGCAACACTCCCTAGGACCTTACCATTAAGTGTATAAAAGGTTGTATGGCCAGAAGATGTTTTAGAGGTGGACAGGGATGAGACCTTGGTGACTTTTGAAAACACGTGCAAAATTTTAAAGTATTGTGGCTGAGCTGATAATTGATGTTATACACTTGAGGCGAACAGGTGAATTTGGACAAGTTAGACCAAACAGACAGTAGAATTTTGGGGGTGCTCAGATTGATAGGTTGGGTGAATGGAGAGCATTGGAATTGTCATTGACAATCTTCATTTCCCTAACCCCAGTACACTGGCCAGCAACTAGTTCATCATCGAGTAGCTTCACACTGCTTTCCATATGAAGTTTCCCCAATTACTCATTGTCCTTGATGGTTCATGGGGTGATATCGACGTGCTTTTGACTGCGATGAAATCACTCCATTGAACTGCTCCAGTGAGCCTTTAGACAAGGGACTGTCAGACGCAATGTCACTCACCAGGAGCCACGGTGGAACTAATTACTTTTAATTTGACATTTTGATGACAAAGGGTGAGGAGTGAATCCTCAATGCTATAAACCTTTAATTAAATTGTGTAACAGGAAAGGAAGGAGACTCAGCCTAATCCATTCAGTTTTGTGGAAAATGTATGGAAATTTCAGTCTCTTGGTATTAGGCAATCTCTGTTTCACCCTGTTCAGAAATCTGTGTATTTTTTTTGATCTATTAAAAGCATAACAAGAGGTACAGCTGGCTCGGAGAACTGTTTTATTAAAATCCCTGAGCAGCTTCTGGCAGGAAATCCAAATCCTACACTTGACATTTTCTACCTCTGCTGCTGAACGTTGGAAGCATTTTATCATATCAAGCTGATGCTTATGGAAGCACTTACTGAATATACAATGAAAGCAATTTAAGGCAGAACTTGAATAAGCTTGAGAAAATGTTTATTGCCAGTAGAATCCTAGGTATATGTTTGTTTGGATGCTGGGGGCTATTGTAAAAGATACAGTGCTGGAAAACCTTTGAGCTTTGCAATATTTTTCAAATCAACCCCCATTCAGGTATGATAGGATCAGATACTACAGGAAATTCCCTTTACTTTGACCTGAAAACCGTCTTGATCACCAGGCATTGACCACCTGTCCTATCCAGTAAGCAGTAACATAACATCAGCTTTCCTTTACATAGTGCCTTGAACTTAATTCAAGCATGTCAAGGCACTCCACAGAAATAAAGTAAGTTGACCTTGAGCGAAAGAAGGTTTTGTCACTTTCTCTCTCTCTCTCTAACTCTCTCTCTCTAACTCTCAGGCATTTATACTCTTCCAGTTATACCCCTTTTGTGAACCCTGATTCGAATTGCAGTAGCTGAGCCTTTCACTACTTGGACTCCAACTACTAGATCTTCACTTTGTCTCTGTCTCTTTTTGCTCTCTCTCGCGCACTCTCTATCCCTCATCTCCTCTCTCTCCCCCCCCCTCCCCCCCCCCCCCCCCCCGTCTCTGTCTCTCTCCCCCTCTCTGTCTCTCCGTCTCGCTGACCCCCTCTCCCTCGCTGACCCCCTCTCCCTCGCTGACCCCCTCTCCCTCGCTGACGCCCTCTCCCTTGCTGACCCCACACTCCGTTCCCCTCTCCCTCGCTGACCCCCCTCTCCCTCGCTGACCCCCCTCTCCCTCGCTGACCCCCCTCTCCCTCGCTGACCCCCCTCTCCCTCGCTGACCCCCCTCTCCCTCGCTGACCCCCCTCTCCCTCGCTGACCCCCCTCTCCCTCGCTGACCCCCCTCTCCCTCGCTGACCCCCCTCTCCCTCGCTGACCCCCCTCTCCCTCGCTGACCCCCCTCTCCCTCGCTGACCCCCCTCTCCCTCGCTGACCCCCCTCCCCCTCGCTGACCCCCCTCCCCCTCGCTGACCCCCCTCCCCCTCGCTGACCCCCCTCCCCCTCGCTGACCCCCCTCCCCCTCGCTGACCCCCCTCCCCCTCGCTGACCCCCCTCCCCCTCGCTGACCCCCCTCCCCCTCGCTGACCCCCCTCCCCCTCTCTCGCTGACCCCCCTCCCCCTCTCTCGCTGACCCCCCTCCCCCTCTCTCGCTGACCCCCCTCCCCCTCTCTCGCTGACCCCCCTCCCCCTCTCTCGCTGACCCCCCTCCCCCTCTCTCGCTGACCCCCCTCCCCCTCTCTCGCTGACCCCCCTCCCCCTCTCTCGCTGACCCCCCTCCCCCTCTCTCGCTGACCCCCCTCCCCCTCTCTCGCTGACCCCCCTCCCCCTCTCTCGCTGACCCCCCTCCCCCTCTCTCGCTGACCCCCCTCCCCCTCTCTCGCTGACCCCCCTCCCCCTCTCTCGCTGACCCCCCTCCCCCTCTCTCGCTGACCCCCCTCCCCCTCTCTCGCTGACCCCCCTCCCCCTCTCTCGCTGACCCCCCTCCCCCTCTCTCGCTGACCCCCCTCCCCCTCTCTCGCTGACCCCCCTCCCCCTCTCTCGCTGACCCCCCTCCCCCTCTCTCGCTGACCCCCCTCCCCCTCTCTCGCTGACCCCCCTCCCCCTCTCTCGCTGACCCCCCTCCCCCTCTCTCGCTGACCCCCCTCCCCCTCTCTCGCTGACCCCCCTCCCCCTCTCTCGCTGACCCCCCTCCCCCTCTCTCGCTGACCCCCCTCCCCCTCTCTCGCTGACCCCCCTCCCCCTCTCTCGCTGACCCCCCTCCCCCTCTCTCGCTGACCCCCCTCCCCCTCTCTCGCTGACCCCCCTCCCCCTCTCTCGCTGACCCCCCTCCCCCTCTCTCGCTGACCCCCCTCCCCCTCTCTCGCTGACCCCCCTCCCCCTCTCTCGCTGACCCCCCTCCCCCTCTCTCGCTGACCCCCCTCCCCCTCTCTCGCTGACCCCCCTCCCCCTCTCTCGCTGACCCCCCTCCCCCTCTCTCGCTGACCCCCCTCCCCCTCTCTCGCTGACCCCCCCTCCCCCTCTCTCGCTGACCCCCCCTCCCCCTCTCTCGCTGACCCCCCCTCCCCCTCTCTCGCTGACCCCCCCTCCCCCTCTCTCGCTGACCCCCCCTCCCCCTCTCTCGCTGACCCCCCCTCCCCCTCTCTCGCTGACCCCCCCTCCCCCTCTCTCGCTGACCCCCCCTCCCCCTCTCTCGCTGACCCCCCCTCCCCCTCTCTCGCTGACCCCCCCTCCCCCTCTCTCGCTGACCCCCCCTCCCCCTCTCTCGCTGACCCCCCCTCCCCCTCTCTCGCTGACCCCCCCTCCCCCTCTCTCGCTGACCCCCCCTCCCCCTCTCTCGCTGACCCCCCCTCCCCCTCTCTCGCTGACCCCCCCTCCCCCTCTCTCGCTGACCCCCCCTCCCCCTCTCTCGCTGACCCCCCCTCCCCCTCTCTCGCTGACCCCCCCTCCCCCTCTCTCGCTGACCCCCCCTCCCCCTCTCTCGCTGACCCCCCCTCCCCCTCTCTCGCTGACCCCCCCTCCCCCTCTCTCGCTGACCCCCCCTCCCCCTCTCTCGCTGACCCCCCCTCCCCCTCTCTCGCTGACCCCCCCTCCCCCTCTCTCGCTGACCCCCCCTCCCCCTCTCTCGCTGACCCCCCCTCCCCCTCTCTCGCTGACCCCCCCTCCCCCTCTCTCGCTGACCCCCCCTCCCCCTCTCTCGCTGACCCCCCCTCCCCCTCTCTCGCTGACCCCCCCTCCCCCTCTCTCGCTGACCCCCCCTCCCCCTCTCTCGCTGACCCCCCCTCCCCCTCTCTCGCTGACCCCCCCTCCCCCTCTCTCGCTGACCCCCCCTCCCCCTCTCTCGCTGACCCCCCCTCCCCCTCTCTCGCTGACCCCCCCTCCCCCTCTCTCGCTGACCCCCCCTCCCCCTCTCTCGCTGACCCCCCCTCCCCCTCTCTCGCTGACCCCCCCTCCCCCTCTCTCGCTGACCCCCCCTCCCCCTCTCTCGCTGACCCCCCCTCCCCCTCTCTCGCTGACCCCCCCTCCCCCTCTCTCGCTGACCCCCCCTCCCCCTCTCTCGCTGACCCCCCCTCCCCCTCTCTCGCTGACCCCCCCTCCCCCTCTCTCGCTGACCCCCCCTCCCCCTCTCTCGCTGACCCCCCCTCCCCCTCTCTCGCTGACCCCCCCTCCCCCTCTCTCGCTGACCCCCCCTCCCCCTCTCTCGCTGACCCCCCCTCCCCCTCTCTCGCTGACCCCCCCTCCCCCTCTCTCGCTGACCCCCCCTCCCCCTCTCTCGCTGACCCCCCCTCCCCCTCTCTCGCTGACCCCCCCTCCCCCTCTCTCGCTGACCCCCCCTCCCCCTCTCTCGCTGACCCCCCCTCCCCCTCTCTCGCTGACCCCCCCTCCCCCTCTCTCGCTGACCCCCCCTCCCCCTCTCTCGCTGACCCCCCCTCCCCCTCTCTCGCTGACCCCCCCTCCCCCTCTCTCGCTGACCCCCCCTCCCCCTCTCTCGCTGACCCCCCCTCCCCCTCTCTCGCTGACCCCCCCCTCCCCCTCTCTCGCTGACCCCCCCTCCCCCTCTCTCGCTGACCCCCCCTCCCCCTCTCTCGCTGACCCCCCCTCCCCCTCTCTCGCTGACCCCCCCTCCCCCTCTCTCGCTGACCCCCCCTCCCCCTCTCTCGCTGACCCCCCCTCCCCCTCTCTCGCTGACCCCCCCTCCCCCTCTCTCGCTGACCCCCCCTCCCCCTCTCTCGCTGACCCCCCCTCCCCCTCTCTCGCTGACCCCCCCTCCCCCTCTCTCGCTGACCCCCCCTCCCCCTCTCTCGCTGACCCCCCCTCCCCCTCTCTCGCTGACCCCCCCTCCCCCTCTCTCGCTGACCCCCCCTCCCCCTCTCTCGCTGACCCCCCCTCCCCCTCTCTCGCTGACCCCCCCTCCCCCTCTCTCGCTGACCCCCCCTCCCCCTCTCTCGCTGACCCCCCCTCCCCCTCTCTCGCTGACCCCCCCTCCCCCTCTCTCGCTGACCCCCCCTCCCCCTCTCTCGCTGACCCCCCCTCCCCCTCTCTCGCTGACCCCCCCTCCCCCTCTCTCGCTGACCCCCCCTCCCCCTCTCTCGCTGACCCCCCCTCCCCCTCTCTCGCTGACCCCCCCTCCCCCTCTCTCGCTGACCCCCCCTCCCCCTCTCTCGCTGACCCCCCCTCCCCCTCTCTCGCTGACCCCCCCTCCCCCTCTCTCGCTGACCCCCCCTCCCCCTCTCTCTCTCATCCCACTCTATCTCCACCATCTATCTCTTTCCCCCTCGCTCTTTCTCTCACCATGTCATCTCTCCCCCATCTCTCTCTCTCCCTCCCCAGCATCTCTCTCTCCCCTTCCCCAGCCTCTCTCTCTCCCCATCCTCCGTCTCTCTCTCTCTCTCTCTCTCTCCCCCTCCCTCCGTCTGTCTCTATCACCCCTCCTAGCCATCCTCCCCCAATTACCCCATGCTGCTGCTTAAAACCTACTTCTTCCTGTTGAAAGACCTGCTAAGTATTGAATTTGTTTCATGAAGCTCTGTGAAGGGTCACTGAACACGTTACTATGTTAAAAGTGTGATATAAACACAGGTTATTATTATTGTCTTAGCGCAGGTGATCAAACACTTGCTAGGCAAGTTAAAGTAGATCATTAGAGGAAGAGAAAAACATGGGGAGGGTTTGGAACAAACAATTCCAAAGTTTGAACCTAAACTAACTGAAGCTACGGCCATTTCACGCAATTTCCATGTCAGATGTGCTAATACACTGTGGTGATTTGTAGAATGTTGCCTTTAGGGAGAGATGGAAAATGGAATTACTGCACAGTCAGAATAAGGGCTTGGAGCAAATGGAAGAGCGAAGGGAGATTAATAAAATATTTCTTTTACAAAGGGTCCGCGCGCACTGTTTGACCTTCACATGCAGTCAGCATCCCGAACAGGATAAAACTGAAATCTCGTTACAGTTGGTGCCGATACAAAGTGGGTAGAGTGGTCTGGAATCAGTTGCATTGGGCGTGTTCAGTTAAAACTGATTGGTGTTCCTTTGAATTGATGTTTGTGTATTAGGCAGTTACTCTGTATGCAGCTGAGTAGTTTGGTTTAGAAAAAGAAAAACATGGTCTGTTTGACCTTGTTCAAAGTCAACGATATTGTATGTCTCAGTTACTCAATTACCCATTAATGAGTTGAAATGATTCCGATTGCTCTCAGAGCTGGTCTCAACATTACCTGGATCTCTATTGAAGATGACAGTAATTGTTCATTTGAGGAGAGCTCCATTCTATAGACCTGACTGTTTGTAAGCATGTTGCATAATGAGATTTAATAATCACCTAACCCACCACCCCTCATACCACCAGTAATTCATCCTGGAAAAGTAGTTGACGGTGAAGGCATAATATTGGCTGGCACCTGGGCTGGTGTATGCACATCACAACATTAATTCTTGTTTTTGTTGTGTTGTAAACAAAACCAGCTTCCTTGCCGAGCCTGGCTTACGAAAAGATTCTAGATTTGACTATACTTGTTTCACTGTAACACTTTCCACTTTGGCACAGGCACCTAGAAAGATTGAGTGGGGCATTCCAGGATACAAGGTGTGACTTGTATTGAGTGAAGGGTAGTCCAGCATTGTAAGAGATCATTTGTGGAGGATGAGCTGAAGCTGTGGTAGAATTCAATGCCATGGCTGGAGATCCTAAAGGTCGTTCTCCTGAAATTCACATTCATTAACTTTCATCTTTCCCACTATCTTGTCCTCACTGCCTCTCCATAGTCCTCAAGCTCCTCCACCACCTGAACAGTCTTGGGAAGAGCAGCAGACCAGTGTCACCCACCTCAGCGCTGAAGATTTTAAGGAGTTCATGAAGAAAAAGAAGCATGCCTTGGTCATGTTCTATGCACCTTGTAAGTTCTGATTTATATACTCTTTAGATGTGATGTTGAACTTTTTATGCTGTTCTGATTTTATGGCTCTTTCACAAAGCATCTTTTCCCATGTTAAACAATGGGCGGTTGCATTAATGAGGTTAATATCCTCTTGAGTATCACAAATTAGTTATTAATGGATGTAGGTTTGCTTGCTGAGCTGGAAGGTTCATTTTCAGACATTTCGTCACCATACTAGGTTACATCTTTAGTGAGCCTCCGGCGCTGAAGATGTTACCTAGTATGGTGACGAAACATCTGAAAATGAACCTTCCAGCTCAGTGAGCAAACCTACATCCAGAACCTCAACCTGAGCTACAAATCTTCTCAAAACTCACTAATTAGTTATTAATATATTGCATAAGCTGCTTAAGATGATTAATGGATTTGCTGGGGTAGGTAAACTATTCCTTGTGGTAGGAACTGACTGACACGGTGGGCGGTGGGAGGTGGGAGGTGCCAAAAACTAGAGGACATAGGTTTAAGGTGAGAGGGGAAAGATTGAAGTGGCAAATTTTTGACACAGTGTGGTGCTTGAATGGAATGAGCTGCCAGAGGAAGTGGTGGAGGCTGGTACAATTACAGCATTTAAAAGGCACGTGGATGGCGACATGAATAGGAAGAGTTTAGACGATTTGGGTAAAATGCTGGCAATTGGGCAAGTTGGACCAAAGGATCTGTTTCTGAGTTGTTACTGTTACTCCTACCTTGCATGAAGCAAAGTCAAAACTCCATTCCACCCTGTCTCAGGCAAACACGTGGTACAGACATCCTTGGTGCAAGTGCATGAGTTCTTACCTTTTTGGAGACTCTGTGTAGTTCATTTTCAATCCTGAGTATCATCATCTATTGTAGAAGAAAAATTGGTGTTTGAGGAAAGGGAGCCAAACATGCCCACAACCAAATGTCAATCTAAAACTTTGGCTGAATAGATTCACTGTGTTCGTGCAGCTCTCAAAACAGAAGTTGGATAACTGCCTGTTCAAGGATTCAGGATAAATAGATGGTGGGAGGGGGAACAATATCAGGGTGTAATAATTGAGATGTGAAGGAATAGGTTGGCAGGAGACCCACACAGAGTATAAATACCATCACAGACCAGTTGGGCCAATAGTCTGTTTCTGTGTTTAAGTTTGGTCTAATTCCATGTAAAGTGCATGATCAGCCAGCACCATTGAAGTGGAGTGGGATTGAGGAATGTGAGCCAAAATCTAAAACTGTCTTGGCTGTGATCAGCTGTTTTTAATTCTGCCTCCATTTTAGGGCAAAACTGTTATTAAAATTTTGAGTTTATTTATTATTTCTTTTTATATTCAGTTGTGGGATGTGAGCATCAGTTGCAAGGATAACAATTTATTCCTCAACCCCAGTTGCTGTGGTGGTGAGCCAACGTCCCTGAATGACTGCTGTCCACATAGTTAGGGTATATGCTCCCACAGTGCTGTCCCCCGTGACTGAGGGAACAATGATATGGTTTAACATTAGGATGGTGAGCAATTTGCAGGGGAACTTGCAGGTGGTGGCTGTCCTTGTCCTTCTCAAGGGCAGTGGTCACAGGTTTGGGAAATGCTGCTTTGAAGCCTTTGTAAGTTCTGCAGGGCATCTTGTAAATAGTATACAATGATGCTACTCTGCACCAGTGGTAGAGAGAATGAATGTTTAGTGTGGATTGTCAAACATGCAGACTGCTTGGTTTTGGATTATCGCAGCAGGTCAGGCAGCATCCAAGGAACAGGAGAATCGATGTTTCGGGCATAAGCCCTTCTTCAGGCTTATGCCCGAAACGTCGTTTCTCCTGTTCCTTGGATGCTGCCTGACCTGCTGCGCTTTTCCAGCAACACATTTTCAGCTCTGATCTCCAGCATCTGCAGTCCTCACTTTCTCCTGGTTTTGGATTATGTTGAGTATGTGATTTTGGAACTCCATACCCAAGAATATGGAGAGTATTCGATCAGGCTCCTAATTTAGGCCTTTGATATGGTGGACTAGTTTTGAAGAGAGTTACTCACTGCTGAATTTCCAGCTCCTGATCTACTCCTATAGCTACAGTATTTATATGGCTATTCTAGTTACGGTTCTGATAGCTGGTGGCTCTCTAAGTGAAAACATGCATCCTGTTCAAAGCATAGAAATTGTTGGAAAATCTCAGCAGGCATGCACAGCTCTTTCAGTAATTTCTACAAGTCTATAGCCTCTGTGTAACTAAAGGTTTCATAGTGACAATGAACTTTTAATTGACCCAGGAAGAATATTTGGGAAAAAAAAACACCAAAGAACTGCAGATGTTGGAAATCAGAAAAAAACCCAGAAATTGCTGGGAAAACTCAGCAGGTCTGACAGCATCTGTGCAAACAAAGCACAGTTGAGATTTATGATCCAGTGACCTGTCTTCAGAACAGTTTGTAGCTAAGAAATGATTGGGGCATATGCTGAAGATGGAGTGGAGAGAGGAGGGGAGAAGTAAATGATAGATGGAGATGAAACCCAGAGTGACACAGCAGCAAATGGACAGGCAAAGGAATGAGTAAAGGTTGGCCTTGGAGAATGTTTAGCTGCTAATGGGGGCTGTTAGCAGCCGCCAATGGGTTGTTTGTGTTAGCAGCCCATGTGATGAGTTGGAGTTGGGCTAAAGACACTGGCAAAGTTGGGGCTCAGGCCCTAAAATTATTGAGCTTAATACTGAGTCCTGAAGGCCACAGGGTCCTCAAGTGGAAAATTAGATACTGTTCTTCCAGCTTGGAATATTTGGCACATGTTTGTGTGTACAAGAGTGTTTATTTTATTGCAATTCAAAGTAGATGCTATCACTGCATTCCTAGTGATTACACTTGAAAGGACATGGTCGTCTAATGTTACTGGAGATGAGCAAGTCCAGACTTTCCCCTGTTTTACTAGTAATCAAAATGTGCTGAGCAATCTACCGAGAAGGATTTCTAGGCCCAAGTTTCCCCACCCAAGGAGGACTTCTATTGTTTTTTTAGATGGAGATGCCGAGTTCGCAAATGCATTTCTCGACTGAAACATGGATTTGAAGGTTTGTTTTGCTGGTACTATTTCCACATTAATTTGAGATGAAGGGCATTTCCCTGAAATTACGTTTCACCTAATCACATTGCGTCTCAGGTTATCACAAAACACAGTAACCTAAAATAGATATACTTGTTAATGTAAGGCGCTTCTGCCATCAGCAAGTAACAGAAACTTGTTATGTGAACATATCTTGAGTATGCTGTGAGTTGTCCTCTGGCCTGTTCCCAAGAATCAGTAAAGTTTGATGACTTTATTCTACTTTTGTACTGTTTTTTTAATCACTGAAGATCACCCTGTCATTTTTAGTCACTTGACGCCAACAGGGAGTTAGATTGCTGTGTGTCAAGAAGAATGATCAGTCATTGAGACCTGGGTGTCCTTGTGCACAGGTACTGAAAGTGAGTGCACAGGTGCAGCGGGCAGTAAAGAAGGCAAGCTGATGTTGGCCTTCATAGAGGATTTGAGGACAGGAACAAAGACATTTGCTGTAATTCTACAGGGCATTGGTGAGGCCACACCTGGGAATAATGTATGCACTTTGGTCACCCTATCTGAGGAAGGATGTTTCTCGTGATCATAGATTAGATTAGATTACTTACAGTGTGGAAACAGGTCCTTCGGCCCAACCAGTCCACACCGACCCTCTGAAGAGTAACCCACCCAGACCTATTTCCCTCCTAATACTAACACTAATGGGCAATTCAGCATGCCCAATTCATCTGGCCTGCACATCTTTGGACTGTGAGAGGAAACCGGAGCGCCCGAAGGAAACCCACGCAGACATGGAGAGAATGTGCACACTCCACGCAGACAGTCACCGAAACTGGAATCGAACCTGGGACCCTGGTACTGTGAGGCAGCAGTGCTAACCACTGAGCCATCATGCCACCCAGTAATATTGAATGGTGGAGCAGGCTCAAGGAGTGAAATGGCTTACTCCTGCCCCTTGCTTCTATGTAATATTACTTTCTTATCCTCACCATATTGGAATTGAATTTAATTTTCATTACATTTGAGGATTGATGCAGTTTCTTGGGGTGGTGAGTGGGAGGTTGATGGTGGGTTTGGTGGTTGCATAGAAGAGGGCGATACACCGTGGAAAAATTTATGAGAGAGGATTTATAATCATCTGGAAAGGAATAATTTGATTAGGGATAGTCAACACAGTTTTGTGAAGGATAGGTCGTGCCTCACACTAACCTTATTGAGTTCTTCAAGAAGGTGACAAAACAAGTCGATGAAAGTAAAGTGATTGATGTGTATGTGGACTTCAGTAAGGTGTTTGGTAAGGTTCTACATGGTAGGCTACTGCACAGAATACAGTGTTTCGGGATTGAAGGTGATTTAGAGGTTCGGATCAGAAATTGGCTAGTTGAAAGAAGACAGCGGATGGTGGCTGATGGGAAATGTTCTTCCTGGAGCTCAATTACCAGTGGTGTGCCACAAGGATCTGTTTTGGGACCACTGTTGTTTGTCATTTTTATAAATGATCTGGATGTAGGTGTAGAAGGATGAATTAGTAAATTTGCGGATGACGCTAAAGTAGGCAGAGTTGTGGGTTACAGAGGACATAGATGAGATGCAGAGCTGGGCTGAGAAGTGACAAATGGAGTTTAATTTGGAAAAAGTGTGAGGTAGTTCACTTCAGAAGAAATAAAAGGAATGCAGAGTACTGTGCTAATGGTAAAATTCTTGGCAGTGTAGATGAACAGAGAGATCTCGACGTTCAGGTGCATAAGTCCCTGAAAGTTACCACCCAGGTTGATAAGGTTGTTAAGAAGGCATATGATGTGTTGGCATTTATTGGTAGGGGGATTGAGTTTTGGAGCCACGAGGTCATGTTTCAGCTGTACAAGACACTGGTAAGGCCGCACTGGAGTATTGCATGTAGTTCTGGTCACCTGATTATAGGAAGGATGTGGAAGCTTTGGAAAGAGTTCAGGTGAGATTTACCAGGATGTTGCCTGGTATGGAAGGAAGGTCTTATGAGGAAAGGCTGAGGGAAGTAAGGCTGTTTTCGTTGGAGAGAAGAAGGTTGAGAGGTGACTTAATTGAGATGTATAAGATAATCAGAGGGTTAGATAGGGTGGACAGTGAGAACCTTTTTTTCTCAGATGGTGAAGGCTAACACAAGGGGACATAACTTTAAATTGAGTGGTGATAAAGTTAGGACAGATATCGGGGTACTTTCTTTACTCAGTAGTAAGGGGTTCGAATGGCCTGCCTGCAACAGTAGTAAATTCGCCAACATTAAGGGCATTTAAATGGGCATTGGACATACGTATGGATAATATTAGAACGGTGTAGGTTAGATGGGCATCAGATTAATTTCACAGATCAGTGCAGCATTGAGGGCCGAAGGGCCTGTACTGTGCTATATCCTTCTACGTTCTATGTTCTATGCTTGCCATTGTATCTCTCTTCATGTTGCTATTTCTTCACAAGTCCTTGTTGCAATTTATTCTTCTATAGCAACTCATTGGAAAAGGTTAAAACTTTACCTTTGAGTTTAGATGTTTTGATTTTGTTTTCCCTGGGAAGTTGTGCCGTTTAATGGGGTTTTGAAAAGCTTAGTTATAGTTGATGGCTCAACTTGCTCAATGAGACTGAGAACTCCTGATCAAATCTTTTAAAACATTTTAATCAACTGCGATTAACTGAAACCTGTTTTTTGTTGGATGCAGGCAAGCTGCTGTGCATTTTCAGAATGTTTTTATTCTCATTTGATTTTTCAAGTCCATAGCTTTTCTTTCTCTCTTGTTCATTGCTTTATCACGACTCTTCAGTCCCTCTTGCCTTAGGTTTGTATAGAATACATTTTGAAAATTCAGGTAAACATCAAGTTGCCCCTTAGAGGTTGTAAATTTTATGAAACATGACATAAAACAGTAGTCTGTTAGAAGGTTTCTCTGTGGTCCTCCAGCACAACAATGAACAATAATCACCTTCTCCAGCATTACGAATATCAGGGATACACAGTTTTTAAAATATTGGATAATAGGGCTGTTTTAAGCCTAAGATAATTGTAAAATCTTTGAATGTAGCAAACACTTCCGGCAGGTGTCACACTGCCTGTAACTGTTCAGATTTATATATTTTTTAATGCAGTACTTTATATGGATATGTGGTGACTGTTAAAGTGCACAGCATCAAGTCAGCTAATTTGAGAGGAACGCAATTTGGAACAGTCATATGTTTTTGAAAAGGAAGTTAATCACCATTGAATAGCCAATACTAGCATTTGTAAAATGTGGCAAAGTTGCCCTTACAATAACCATGTAAAAAGAGTCAAATTCTCTGAGCCACCTGTATCCTAATTTAACATATAACTATTTCAATATTCGCATTCCTAACCAGAACATAGGGCAGAATATTGAAGATTTTTGTAACAAATTCTTCCATTGTTATGAATGGGGAAAGATGTGAACAGCAACGCACTTACCCCCACACCGTTTATTTTAATATATTACCCATAACTCTCCAGTTTCTTTCTGAACATCCTGGAAAAGATTAATCTTTTTTAAAAATTCAATGAAATTCCTCTCTGAATGATATCATTTGATCCTCGTGACATCCTTTGTCCACATCTCAATTCATATGTAAATTGACCCTATGTTCTGGTCATACCCAGCAGACTTGGAATGCTGAACAATAAGAGAAAAGAATTGAGCAGAAGTGGCAATGTACTAATCCAAAGGTGAGAGTTCCTTCCTGCAGAAGAACTTAATCTGCGCAATATGATTAAAGTGTAAAAGAATTATTTGGAGTTACATTATTGGAAATCATGACCAGAAAAATCCCTGAGGTGCTCAGTGGCGTTATATCTTTCAGAATTAATATTTTACTTAGTGGCATGCAAAACAATAACCTGAGAACATATTGCCGCAGAGGAAATTATTCTCTTTCTGTACCAGCCATGGCTCAGTGGGTAGAATTCTTGCCTCTGATTCCAAAGGTGGCTTCTGATCCCATTGCCAGAGACTGAAGCACAAAATCTGGATAGACACTTCAGTGCAGTACTGAAGGAGGTGTTTTCTTGTCCGAGGTGCCATCACTCTGGTGAATTGTCAGTCTGTGGTCCTTTCTGCGCCATGGGGAATGAAATATCTTCTGACATGATGTGAAGACGACCAAGGGGGTTTCCCCAATGATCCTTCATTATATTAAAGAGAATATCTGGCCACTAACATTGCTGTTTGTAGCAACTTGGTGTGTTTTAATTGGCTGCCATTTATCTTCCAGATTTCTTCAGACGTATGAAGTGCCTTGACACATCCTGAAATGCAAGTTCGTTAGAAGTTAGCAAATCTTGACTTGAAAGTTATTTTTTATGCCAATAAGATGATCAAATTGTGGCCTCAATTCCACCTTCCTGCTTATCACTGATAACTTTAACTCCCTTGTTAGACCTATCCAAATGTAGATATAAGAGCTAATGCAACCCTCAGCTAGGAGTCTTGCGCGTGCGCAGTTACAGTCTGCACACTTAATTGTTTGGCCCCCGTTCATCTCTGAGCTGGATGGTCACCTGTAAGCTAGTCTGAAATGTGGTGACTGATCTTTTCAAACCAAATTCTTCATCAGGTTGTGTGTCTTTATGATGCAAAGCATATCTTTACTGATTCTTCAACGCAACGACTTTCATTGTTTTGTTTTTCTGATGATAAATATCTAGTAGTTTGTATGCTGCTGATCCAAATTTCTCTAAATATAGGTAGTTACTTAATCAATTTAATAAAACATTGGATAGCTGTCACAAAGGAATGCGATGGTAGATGAGTTGCAGAAGGAATATTTGAGTTGTTGATAGGTGTAAATTTGTTTCAT
Source organism: Chiloscyllium punctatum (assembly GCF_047496795.1). NCBI lineage: Eukaryota > Metazoa > Chordata > Chondrichthyes > Orectolobiformes > Hemiscylliidae > Chiloscyllium > Chiloscyllium punctatum. Next base: position 109,711,904 of record NC_092748.1, read on the forward strand.
TCAGTTGAATGGGCTAATATCCAGAAAGCCTCAGAGGGGTCATACTAAGCATTTATTGTTTGGACTTGTGAAAAACAATGGTTATTTCAGATAATTCAGTCCTTGAACTGAACGTGTACATGCATTTACAACTTCAACTGTAACTAAAGCTTTATGTATGCAGAGGATGGGTGAACAAACAAGAAAATGAGATCCTTGTCCTGCAATTGGGTTTTTTAAATGTGAATTATTATCCACCTGCAAAGTACCATCTCCCAAAACAATTGTTTCTAACTCCAGTGTTTGATTTTGCAAGTTTTTTTGAAAGGAACATTGAGAAGCTTGTTTCCAACGGTGAACATGATCACAACTAGAGGCTGCCTCTGTTAACACTAGCAGAGCAGTCCTCTTAAACTGCAGGACTTGTGGATCAATGCTGTGAGGCCTGAACACATGCCTGTCTTAGCAAATTAGATTCTTTTGGGAACACCATTTTGTATCAATGATTTCTCTCCTCAATTAGTGTGTCATGTTCTAGTGTAGCATAATACAGAAGGAGACTATTGAGTCTGCACTGGCTCTTTCAAAAAAACAATCTAATTGGCTCCACTTTAGAGTTCTAAGCATAAAGTACTCTCCAATAAAATATGAAAAGACCATCCGTTGAGAATATGGCTCTAGGATGGCAAATAGAAAATTGGGTTTAAATGTTTTCAAATGCCCCTAATTTCTCAAAGCACCTACCTACACTAAACAATAACAGGCATGGCCGTTTATTGATAGCCAACCCATTTACCTCAGTGGAATATTTCCCTTAAAGTCTTTAGCCAGAAAGTGGTTAGAATATGGAACTGCCATAAGTAATTGAGAGGGGAAGCATACATTAACGGAAAGTGATATAAATGCATGAATGAGAAAGGAAGATGTTTCAGTAATATTTATTGACAGCATTTATTAACTGGTGTGAAAAATTCATCTGGTTCACTACTATCCTTCTGGAAAGGAAGCAGCTCCACTTACCCCATCTGGCCTACATGTGACTTTCAACCCACAGCAATGTGATTAACTTTGGACTGCCCTCTGAAATAGTCAAGCAAGCCATTCAGTTCACGAGAGAGTTAGAGATGGGTAACGATTGTTGACCTTGTCACTAATGCCCACATTCTAAAAAGAGTAAAGGTTTAGTCTGGGGAAACTTGCTCAGCATGGACAGGCAGGACCAAAGGATCTGTTGCTGTGCTGTATGACTATGACTTAAAAACTGGCTGACACTGGGTTTAATGCTCTTTACCATTTATTCTGAATGAGAGTGTAATATTTGGGAATCTCCAGTTATCAGCAATACCATTCACGTATCTAAGAACAGTTGGAAGATTGTGATCAGAATTTCCATAGTTAATTAATCCAGAATGTGCCCCATCTGGATCAAATGACTTTCCTACTTTCAGTACAGCCAACCTTTTAATTGCCTTTTCAATTTTTATTCGATCTAATATTACTGAAAGCTCCTCTATTACCGCAAAATTGGTAAATTCTCTTTCGTGAAGACAGCTGCTTAATGCATGTTGGTACCTCAGCAATGTTCTCTGCATCTGAAAGATCTTTTTTTATGACGAATCAGCCTGCAACTCTGCTACTCATAGGCTAACTTATGCCAAGTTCATCTATTACACAGTCATTTCCTGGCTAATCAACATCTCCACTTTAAGAATTTTTTAAAAAATACCAAAGAACTGCAGATGCTGGCAATCAGAAACACAAGCAAAAATTGCTGGAAACACTCAGCACGTCTGCCAGCATCTGTAGAGAGGCAACAGAGTTAACATTGTGATTCTCCTTCATTTGTTCTGATATCTGTTTGTTTAACTTTGTTTTCCCACCTCAGGTACTGCCAGACCTGCTAAGTTTTTCCAGAAATTTCTACTCGTGTTTAAGATTCTTTCTCCTTCTTTGCAAATTTCTTATCTTTGTAACCTCTACAATCCTTATATCTGCATTCCTCCAATGGTCATCTTGCACTTTAACAATTTTAATTGGGTGGTATGATGGCTCAGTGGTTTGCATTGCTGCTTCACAGCACCAGGGACCTGGGATTGATTCCACCCTTAGCTGCCTGTGTGGAGTTTGCATGTTCTCCTGTGTCTGTGTGGGTTTCCTCCATGTCCAAAAATGTGCAGGCAATGTGGGTTGGCATGCTAAATTGCCCTTAATATTCAGGGGTATGTAGAAATGCAGGGTTTGAGGGGGGATGGAGTGGGGGGGCGGTGGTTAGTTGCGATCTATCTGGGTGGGATGCTCTTCAGTGGGTCGCTGTGGATTTGATGGGTTCAATGGTCTGCTTCCACACTATAGGGATTCTATGAAATTGCTCCACCATTAGCAGTCAGCTTCCTAGATCATATATCCCTTTGAACAGGTTTTTGGTCATCTGCCATAATATCTCTGTGGCTGTATGTTGGATATTTTTTTCTCATGGCTTTTCTCATCTGCCTAGAATATTTCTTTGTTTTAAAGGCGCTATATGAATCCAAGTTGTTGATTATAAAAGACTTTTGTATTTACTTTAATGTTACCCAGTCATGCAATATTTGTTCCTTATTCTAGTTTCTAGCTGTCCTCCACATTTACTGCATGAAAGATAGTATAACTCAAGTATGAGAGTCACGTCTTGGTACATAAGTCAGTAGGAATTGTCTTAAAATGCTTATCCTTGTTCTCAAATCCTTCCATTGCCTTGGCCCTCCCTGTGATGCATTTGACCAGACCCAACTCACTCTAAAGTATGTGCTGTTCTACTTCTGGCTCCCTTTATGCTGTCAATTAGAACTGCCTCCAGATTGGTGGCCACATCTTCAATTACTTGGGCCCCAATGGAATTAGCTAAAACTTTTCTGCCTTTCTTACCCACCTTGTTTCTTTAAGACATTCTTTTAACATAACCTCTGACTGGCCCAATATCTCCTTTACGTGGCTTGATGTTAAACTTTGATTTATAATACTTAGATGAAGTGGCTTGGGACATTTCATTGCATTGAAGGTGCTATATAAATATGATTTGTTGCTGTTAGTTTTGGATTTAAGTACCAGTGTAGCAACCCCAGTTACATTTACAAAACAAATCATTGCTTGCACAAATTTGTTGTGCACCATACTCTCATATGTTCACACATTCAGTGGCTGTTTGTTTTGCTGCTGCAAATGACTGTTCAATATCTTTCTGTTGTTTAGAATTAATTTTTTTAAAGTAATACTGGAATTCTTTGTGAATTACTAACGCTGTCTTCAATTCGGCATCTCTCTTCGTAACAAAGAAATGTAATTTGTATTTTAGTTTTGAAATTTACTTTGAACTTTCTTTCCAAAAGCTTGACAATGACAGATTCTCATTTCTGGAAGAGGAAGTGGCAAGTTCCTAAATGATGTTTGTCACTTGGAACCTTTGGTTGCAGATGATATTGTTTCTAGCAAAGCTATATTTGCTAATGCACAATTTCTCCCCCTCCTCAATTTTGGGTGATGTGTTAAAGTGCTAATGCACTGTGATTAGGTTCTCATTCAGGTGTTAGTAATCTGTTTGCTGTTTTATGAACACAAAAGCTGACGCAATATCAGTCTCCCCAGGGAGGGAGGGAAACATTTGAGCAGTTTCTTGTTTGCAAAGAAAGGACATAAATCTGCAACATTTAAACTAAATGCTGTTTTGGAGCTCACTGTTCAGGCTGGCTCATAATACCAGTGCACAGGGAGTGCTGCGTAGTTGGAGGTGCCATTTTTGGGAAAGACGTTAAACCAAGGTTCCATCGAGCCCCTTAAAAGATGGAATGATTTGATTTGATTTCAATATGTGCAAGTAGCCCCACCCGTTATTTATCGTTCAACAAATATCCACTTCTCATTACTGCACCAAAGTCTCAGCCTAGAGTTTGTCGCACATTTTAGGGTGTGCATCAAGCTTCAGATCATCAAAATTATATTAAAACCGTGCAGAATTACAGCTGGGCTCCGCTTGGAGTGCTGTCACTCTTCTCACGTATACATTACAAATTGGTGGAGAAGTACTGGAGAATGTCTAAATTTGTTTTCGTTATGATGCTGGAATTATCGAGCTTCAGTTTCTTCCTTTCTGCAGAGAAGACTTAGAGATGAAGTGATAGAGACCTTGACAATTGTCGCGACTCATTGGGGTGGTGTACTGGAAACTAGTTCCTGCTAAGTTTGATTAAACCGTAGACCTGCCAAATTCTACCTTACTGTCTAATTCAGTTTAAATGGACATGCACACAGGTTTTCCTTTAACAAGAAAATAGCTCTTTACTGCAATCACATTTTTAATTGGAAAGGAAGAAACCAGAGTTGCTAATTTATAACTTAATCTCATTCAATGCACACAAAGAGACTAACATATATTATGGGTGAGAAAGGGAAGAAAAAAGAAGTCCATGCAGTTCTGGCATCAATCCGGATCATATTCAATCTGGGTTGTTTGTTTCAACGCTTTCATGTTCTTTTTCAATGATACAAGGTTTTTGGTTAACTGAGTGAAGGTGTATTCCGTTTTTTTGTTTCAACAAGGAAATTTGCTTGGAGGACAGTTCACAGGGAAATGGTGAGTGAGAACAACTATGAGGCGATTTTCTGTTACCTCCATACACAGAAGGGTGCGAGATAGATGTAGGTGTTTTCTCTTTGAAGGCTAGAAGCTTCTGTTTTATTGATCGCATGCAGGCTATGGTCACCTTCCCAGGAATTAATCAAAATATTGTCAGGCAGCTGTCTCTTCATTCAGAAATTCACCAGCTCTATTCTATCTGACTTCCCTCACATTTTTCTAAGTATGTGCAGCATTGAATGTACAGCTTCTTGGGCGTCAGTTAGATCAGTTGGCTGGACAGCTGGTTTGTGATGCAGTGTGAAGTCAATGACGTGTGTTACCCTGAAGGACTCTCCTTTTCAACCTCTCCTCTCTCCTGAAGTGTGGTAATCTTTAGGTTAAATCATTACCAATTGTCTCTCTGTAATGAGAGATCAGCCCTCTGGTCTTGTGGGACTATGACAACTTTACCTCTATGCTGCTTCTAGTGTCCAGTAAATGAGATTTTTAAACCTACAAATATATCTTTACACAGCCTTCTTGGTTTGAAGCAAGGTTTCCTTTTTTGGTCCACAGTCCAAAACGAAAGATAATAAAAATGTTTTTACACAATTTTGAAGAAATTCGGAAGGGTGGACATCAAAGTGTTTTGATTGGTCTTGATTGCAAAACTAAAGTTTGCAAAAACACAAAATTAACATGGTTAATACTATAAGAAATTGAGGCTAAATCTCTGGACTTAGTGTTGTGAGATTTTTTTCTTAACTCATTCATGGAATGTGTGCATCATTGTCTGGGCCAGCATTTATTGCCCATTCCTAGTTGCCCTTGAAGGTGGTTATGAATTGCCTTCTTGAACAGCTGCAGTCCATGTTAAGGAGAAAGTTCCAGGATTTTGTTCCAGTGACAGTGAAGGGGCAATGATATAGTACCATGTCAGGATATGTAGCATGGAGGGGACTTTGCAAATGCTGGTGTTCCTATTTATCTACTGGCCTTGCCTTTCTGATTAGATTCCCTACAGTGTGGAAATAGGCCATTTGGCCCAACGAGTCCACACCAACCCTTCGAAGAGTAACCCTCCCAGACCCATTTCCCTCTGACTAATGCACCTAACATTATGGGCAATTTAGCATGGCCAATTCACCTGACCTTCACCTTTGGACTGTGGGAGGAAGCCAGAGCACTCGGAGGAAACCCATGCAGACATAGAGAATGTGCAAACTCCACACAGTTGCCAGAGGCTGGAATTGAACCTGGGACCCTGGTGTTGTGATGTAGCAGTGCTAACCACTGAGCCACTGTGCCATTTCTGGGTGGAATTTTAAAACGACTACATCCAACGTGGGGCTGCAGAACTATAACCATGAGACTAAGAGTCTCGTGCTCTACTGCCTGAGTCAGCCAGCATAATGAGTTACAGGGGAGGGTCACCATATGCAGAAATGTAACTGGAGCAGCCTATTATCAACACCATATTTACAAGTACAAACAAAAGGCTGCAATTCTGCGTTCTGTGAGAACCAATTCATCTCTTTGCCTTCCACCCCCCCCATCCCCCGACCCAATCAGCCTGTCTATCATGCACAAGACTGTCAGAATGCAATGGAATTCTCAAAACTAGCAAGAATGGGTGCAGGTTCAGCATTCGCTAAAGTAAAGCAATCTACTTAACCATTTGCTCTGTCACCAGATTCTACACTCCTCTCCATTGATGCACCATGGCTATCGTTGGTATTGTCCATAAGATGCATTGGAACCATGCAGCAGTCTTACTGGGGCAGATCCATTCAGTTCCAAGACCATGAGCATTAGGAAAGATGAAAGCAGCAAATCATCATTATTTGCCTCAACTGTGAGGGAGGAAATTACTGGGCCTTTGTACAAAATCTCTATGTTCTTTAGCCACAGGTGAGGTTGCAAAGAACTGGAAAATAGTGGAAGGGTGTCTTTCTGACTGGAGATCGATGACCAGTTATGTTCTGCAGGGATCAGTGCTGGGACCCATGTTGTTTGTAACATATATAAATGATTTGGAGGAGAATATAGGTGCTGGAAATGTGTTGCTGGAAAAGCGCAGCAGGTCAGGCAGCATCCAAGGAGCAGGAGAATCGATGTTTCGGGCATGAGCCCTTCTTCAGGAATGAGGAAAGTGTGCCAAGCAGGCTAAGATAAAAGGTAGGGAGGAGGGACTTGGGGAGGGGCGTTGGAAATGCGATAGGTGGAAGGAGGTTAAGGTGAGGGTGATAGGCCGGAGTGGGGGTGCGGGGGGGAGAGGTCAGGAAGAAGATTGCAGGTTAGGAAGGTGGTGCTGAGTTCGAGGGTTGGGACTGAGACAAGGTGGGGGGAGGGGCAATGAAGAAACTGGAGAAATCTGAGTTCATCCCTTGTGGTTGGAGGGTTCCTAGGCAGAAGATGAGGCGCTCTTCCTCCAGCCGTCGTGTTGCTATGGTCTGGCGATGGAGGAGTCCAAGGACCTGCATGTCCTTGGTGGAGTGGGAGGGGGAGTTGAAGTGTTGAGCCACGGGGTGGTTGGGTTGGTTAGTCCGGGTGTCCCAGAGGTGTTCTCTGAAACGTTCCACAAGTAGGCGGTCTGTCTCCCCAATATAGAGGAGGACACATCGGATGCAGTGGATGCAGTAAGTGATGTGTGTGGAGGTGCAGGTGAATTTGTGGCAGATATGGAAGGATCCCTTGGGGCCTTGGAGGGAAGTAAAGGGTGAGGTGTGGGCGCAAGTATTGTATTTCTTACGGTTGTAGGGGAAGGTGCCGGGCGTGGAGGTTGGGTTGGTGGGGGGGGTGTGGACCTGACGAGGGAGTCACGGAGGGAGTGGTCTTTTCGGAACACTGATAGGGGAGGGGAGGGAAATATATCCCTGGTGGTGGGGTCTGTTTGGAGGTGGCGGAAATGACGAAGGATGATACGATGTATCTGTAGGTTGGTGAGAACCATTGGGGTTCTGTCCTGGTGGTGATTGGAGGGGCGGGGCTCAAGGGTGGAGGAGCGGGATGTGGAGGAAATGCGGTGGAGAATCCAGCTGATCTCCAGCATCTGCAGTCCTCACTTTCTCCTCGGAGAATATAGGTGGCCTAATGAGCTAGTTTGAGGTTGACAGAAAGGTTGGGGAGCTGTGGATAGAGAAGAGAATCGCCAGAGAATACAGCAGAATACAGATGCACTGGAGACTTGGATGGAGAAATGGCAGATGGCATTTAATCTAGACAAGTGCGAGGTATTGCATTTTTGGAAGGTCTAATACAGGAGGGAAATGTATAGTAAATGGCAGAACCTTAGAAATATTAGCATATAGAGGGATCTTGGCATACGCATCCACAGTTCCCTGAAAGTGGCATCACAAGTCGGTCAAGACGGCTTATGGTATGCTTGCCTTCATTGGTCAGGATGTTGAGTATAAGAGGTATAATTAGTAAGTTTGCAGATGATACCAAAATTGGAGGTATAGTGGACAGCGAAGAGGGTTACCTCAGATTACAACAGGATCTGGACCAGATGGGCAAATGGGCTGAGAAGTGGCAAATTGAGTTTAATTCAGATAAATGTGAGGTGCTGCATTTTGGGAAAACAAATCTTAGTAGAACTTATACACTTAATGGTAAGGCCCTAGGGAGTGTTGCTGAACAAAGAGACCTTGGAGTGCAGATTCATAGCTCCTTGAAAGCTCCTTGCAGGTAAGTAGGATAGTGAAGAAGGCATTTGGTATGCTTTCCTTTATTGGTCAGAGTATTGAGTACAGGAGTTGGGAAGTCATGTTGTGGCTGGACAGGGCATTGGTTAGGCTGCTGTTGGAATATTGCGTGCAATTCTGGTCTCCTTCCTATTGGAAAGATGTTGTGAAACATGAAAGGGTTCAGAAAAGATTTACAAGGATGTTACCAGGGTTGGAGGATTTGAGCTATAGGGAGCATCGGAGGCTAAGGGGTGACCTTGTAGAGGTTTACAAAATTATGAGTGGCATGAATAGGATAAATAGACAAAGTCTTTTCCCTGGGGTCAGGGAGTCCAGAACTAGAGGGAATAGGTTTAGGGTGGGAGGGGAAAGATATAAAAGAGACTTAAGGGGCAACATTTTCACGCAGAGGGTGGTACGTGTATGGAATAAGCTGCCAGAGGAAGTGGTGGGTGCTGGTACAATTGCAACATTTAAGAGGCATTTGGATGGGTATATGAATAGGAAGAGTTTGGAGGGATATGGGCCGAGTGCTGGCAGGTGGGACTAGATTGGGTTGGGATATCTGGTCAGCATGGACGGGTTGGACCAAAGGGTCTTGTTTCCGTGCTGTACATCTCTATGACTCTAAGTGTCTGTGCAGGTTTGATGGGATGAAGTGCCTGTTCCTATATTCTTTGTTCTTTATTTGTTCCACTCCATGTGATGTAATTAAATCAAAATCCTGGAACCCTCTTCCAAATTGATCTAGTGGCATCTCTGCGCCCCAAGAAACTGTAGCAATTTCAAGAAGGCAATTCACCACCACCAGGACAAAACAATAATGAAGGAAAGGCAATATAGTTCCAAGTACAAACTAATAGTGGCTAATAGTGGAAGTTGTAGGTGGTAGTATTCTCATGCTTTTCCTGCACTTATTCTTGCTTTTGAAGGCCGTGGGTTTAGAAATTGCTGTCAAAGAAGCTTTGACAGTCGGCTATAGTGTATCTTGTAGATGTGACATCAGTGATGAATGGGATGCTAATGTCGTGCACTGCTCAGTGCTGGACGGTGTTGAGCTCCTTGAGTGTTGTTGAATATGCATTCATCGGGTAATTGAGAAGTGTTCCATCACTCTCCTGACTCGAGTTTGTAGATGATGGACAGGCTTTGGGGAAATCAGGAATTGGTTTCCTGTCAGAAGTCCAAGCCTCTGACCTGCTCTTGTTTTTGCATTATTTATTTGACTGGTTCAGTTCTAGTGTGTGGAGCATCCAAGATGATATTTATGGGGAATTCAGTGATGGCAATGCTGATAAATGTCAGAAGGAGATTCTGTCATGTTGGAGAAGCTTATTCCTCTCTCTGCTGTCAAATATGCTGAGCTTCTCCACTTGTTTTTATTTCAAATCTCTGGCATCTGCAATACTTTGGTTTTAAGTTATAAATGTAAGTGAAACTCAGTGAAATTGACAAGATTGTTTCTGTTTGAGATGTATCCTCTGGCCCTCAGTAAAAGCAAAATACTATGGGTGCAGGTATTCTGAAACGAAACAAAGTGCTGGAGAAACTCAGAAGGCCTGGGAGCGACCATGGAGAGAGAGTTGATATTTCAAGTCCAGTGCAGCAACTCTTCAGAGGATGACTTATGAAATGGGCCCCATTGGACTCAACATTAACTTTGTTTCTGCACAGATGCTGCTAGATCTGCTGGATTTCAGCAGCACTTTGTGTTTATATCTTATGACCTGTTCCTTTCTGCTCGGATGTGGGAAATATTTTTCTGTGGAGTGATGGTGTTACATTGTTGGCCTGTGGCTACCAGTGGGAGCAGGCTGAAACTTATTGTCATCTCTTTCTTTCTTTCTCTCTCTCTCTCCCTCTCTCTTCCGCCCCCCCCCCCCCCCACCCACCGTTACCTTTGAATCTTGAGGGACATTTGACGTGAATAGCCAGCACTCCCAGCTCGAGTGCCTTGAGCTCTGTCACCACAGTCCTAACTTTCCTGCCAAAGTTTCCACGGATTTTAAAAAAAAGGAATAATTTACCTTGTCTGGGATTTTTGGTGCCATTTCTTGTGACTGGTACTCTCTTGATTTTTCATAAGTCTGCCACTGCTGAGTAAATTTGCGGTTGGTTCATTGTGTTCCCCTGGGGCTGATGTTGTGGCTCACCTACAAAACTGTGTTGTCGCGTGTAAAACTCTATAAGGGCTGTTGCAGGTTACCTTGAGGTTGCGACAGCACCACTGAAAACCACTGAAATTATTGGATTCTGAATGCATCAGTTAATTTCTGCTGCAGCAATAATTCAGAGAGCCTTTCAACAGAGCCTGTGTTTGAAAAGGGGCTTGTTGTTGAGAACAATGCTGAACTGTTTGACCTCCCAGGCAGCTCGGTCTGCAGCCAGTACGTATGATTACGAACAGTATAATGTGAGTACTCATCTGATTTGAAAGTTTTAGGCTTGCTTCCAACACAGTGTCAGGTCAATTTCAGTTTGCTCAAATGCCTACTCTGGTGACTCGCACTACCAGACCGGGATTACTGCCTGGTTTAGCTCCCCAATGAGCTGCCTTCTTACTCAGGCGCACAATCAGAAATCCATTTCATATCTCTAGAGCAAAAAGGTAGTTTGCTTTGACAGCAAAATCTGGGTGATTTAAGCTACGTTGAAGAATTATGTATTGCAACAGGACAGGCAGATGTTACAAGCTAGCAGACTTGAAAGTTGTCGCGCGTGTGTGTGTGTGTGTGTGTGTGTGCGCCTTTCTAGTGACCTGACTGAACTTAGGCAATAGAATGAGGCCCACTTTCAGGGAGTAGGAAAAACAATGTGAAATGAGATGCACCATGAAGGAGATATTACTGCACTGCCCAACTGAGGAGAAGTGAAGAATCTCTTGAGGAATGTGTGTTGTATTTCTAATGGAGGCAAGAAGTACTAAAGCATACTGAATTAAATGCTATGAACGTAGCTCAAACATGTATTCATTTAGCCGATTAATGGCATCCTGATTTAACTTGTATCAATACCTGTTCACACTGGGGAGAGCACCATGCCTGCTTTGTTTCGAAATTTGCGCTTTGAAATGTAGCTCACAAAGCCAGCTCTATAGGAAGGATTTCCAGTAGTTGGATCATTGGGTGATTGAGCCCAGCCACGTTTTGAAGGATAGTTTCATACCTCTGACCCTTCACTGCTGAGTTTAAATAGAGACCAGGTGGGGGGGCGTGGGGTTTCATGTCAGGAGCCATTTCTGCCCTGCTCTAGCAAAAGCCTGAAGTTTCAAATTCTTATCCTTGCTTGGAATTCCATCCACAGGCCTTGCCATCCTTTTCTTTGTCACCTTCCCCAAAACCTCAATAACATAACATTAGAACTTCAATTCCAGCCTCTTACACATCCCCACCAATCTTTTATCACTTCATCATTAAGGTATCATTAACTGAGCTGAAATCAAACTGCAGGAGATCTGAAACAAAAGCAGATATTGCTGGAGTAACTCGGCAAGCCTAGAAGCATCTCTGGAGAGAGAGAAGAGTTAATGTTGAGTCCCTTACCCTCCTTCAAAACCATTTTGAAAAGGGTCACTGGATCAAAACGTTTGACTCTGCTTTTTTCCCATAGCTGCTGCCAGACCTTCTGAGTTTCTCCAGCAATTTCTATTTTTATATGCCTTAAACTACCTGGGCCCTAACTCTGGAATTCCTTCAAAAAAAACCTCTCTGCTTTTCTAAGACTCTGCTTAAAATTTATCTGTTTCACCAAGCTATTGTCCATTTGACCTAATATCTCCTTAAGTTAGTCTGTGACACTTTATTTTTGACTGTGCTCCTGTGAATTCATGGGGTGAGGGATCATCGCAAAAAGCTAAGTGTAGGTATGGTATATTTTGCTAGATTAAGGATGCTTTTTGAAATGCTAGTTGCTGTTGCACCCATATGTCTCCCAATGGCCACTTAAGGTGCATCATAGGTGGAAATTGGATTCAATCTGCCAAGGAGATTCTGTTGTTCAAAGATCAAAACAATGTCTACTTGCACACACAGTCTTAACACACTTGAATTATTTTTTCTCTCGTTAAGGTTTTTCCTGCTCCTTACTACTAGCCAGTGACCCTCACTAAGTGATGTATGAAGGTAGGGTTCCATTGCTGCAGAATTGATTACACACTATCTCTTATCCACACCCTGGTCCATGCAATTTCCACTAGCCAGTAATGTGGGTGCCCATGGTGCTTCTTTCAGGCTTGCTGTCTGCAGGAGATGGTGTACTACCCTGAAAATCTGACCTTGGTACAAATTCAACACTATTTCTTGTCACAGTGGTACAGTGACAATTTGTCTGTACTTAATCATTGAATAGAATGAGACTTGTAGCCCAGCAATGGCCTCACAGATGCCCATTTCAATCCACCGATCTGTACGAGGGAGGTTAATCTCGTCTAACACACTTTTTTCTCTCGTTAAGGTTTTTCCTGCTGCTTACTACTAGTCAGTGACCCTCACTAAGTGATGTATGATGGTAGGGTTTCCCTGCTGCAGAATTGACTACAGACTATCTTTGTCAAAATCATTGCATGAAGTGTCATCATTTAGGCAACTGTGAAACCATATTTAATGTGAGGAATCATTATCTTGAGGAGAAATGAGAGTAAACACTGGCTGAGTGGAAGACTGGTGTCATTTCCTTTGCAGCCTTGAAGTGAGAGTAAACATGGAGTGATACATCTATTGAATGAGTTTTTGTCGCTTTTCCTATTTGTTGCTTTATGCTTAAAAATGTGTGTTGTGCACGTTATTTTTAAACCATAAAGCAACATATGAGAAAAGAGATATCAATTCATTCAATAGAGTCATAGAGATGTAGAGCATGGAAACAGACCTTTCAGTCCAACCTGTCCATGCCGACCAGATAACCCAACCCAATCTAGTCCCACCTGCCAGCACCCGGCCCGTATCCCTCCAAACCCTTCCTATTCATATACCTATCCAAATGCCTCTTAAATGTTGCAATTGTACCAACCTGCACCACATCCTCTGGCAGCTCATTCCATACATGTACCACCCTCTGCGTGAAAAAGTTGCCCCTTAGGTCTCTTTTATATCTTTCTCCTCTCACCCTAAACCTATGCCCTCTAGTTCTGGGTTCCAGGGAAAAGACTTTATCTATTTATCCTATCCATGCCCCTTATAATTTTGTGAACCTCTATAAGGTCACCCCTCAGCCTCTGATGCTCCAGGGAAAACAGCCCCAGCCTGTTCAGCCTCTCCCTATAACTCAACTCTTCCCACCCTGGCAACATCCTTGTAAACCTTTTCTGAACCCTTTCAAGTCTCACAACATCTTTCCGATAGGAAGGAGACCAGAATTGCACACAATATTCCAACAGTGGTCTAACCAATGTCCTGTACAGCCGCAACATGACTTCCCAACTCCTGTACTCAATACTCTGACCAATAAAGGAAAGCATACCAACCGCCGCCTTCACTATCCTATCTACCTGTGACTCCACTTTCAAGGAGCTATGAACCTGCACTCCAAGGTCTCTTTGTTCAGCAACACTCCCTAGGACCTTACCATTAAGTGTATAAGTCCTGCTAAGATTTGCTTTCCCAAAATGCAGCACCTTGCATTTATCTGAATTAAACTCCATCTGCCACTTCTCAGCCCATTGGCCCATCTGGTCAAGATCCTGTTGTAATCTGAGGTAACACTCTTCGCTGTCCACTATACCTCCAATTTTGGTGTTATCTGCAAACTTATTAACTATACCTCTTATGCTCACATCCAAATCATTTATATAAATTACAAAAAGTAGAGGTACCAGCACCGATCCTTGTGGCACTCCACTGGTCGCAGGCCTCCAGTCTGAAAAACAACCCTCCACCACCACCCTCTGTCTTCTACCTTTGAGCCAGTTCTGTATCCAAATGGCTAGTTCTCCCTTTATTCCATGAGATCTAACCTTGCTAATCAGTCTCCCATGGGGAACCTTGTCGAACGCCTTACTGAAGTCCATATAGATCACACCTACTGTTCTGCCCTCATCAATCTTCTTTGTTACTTCAAAAAACTCAATCAAGTTTGTGACACATGATTTCCCACGCAGAAAGCCATGTTGACTATCCCTAATCAGTCCTTGCCTTTCCAAATATATGTACATCCTGTCCCTCAGGATTCCCTCCAACAACATGCCCACCACTGAGGTCAGGCTCACCGGTCTTGAGTTCCCTGGTTTGTCTTTACCGCCCTTCTTAAACAGTGGTGCCATGTTTGCCAACCTCCAGTCGTCCGGTACCTCACCTGTGACTATCGATGATACAGATATCTCAGCAAGAGGCCCAGAATCACTTATCTAGCTTCCCACAGAGTTCTCTGGTACACCTGATCAGGTCCTGGGGATTTATCCAACTTTAATCGTTTCAAGACATCCAGCACTTCCTCCTCTGTGATCTGGACATTTTGCAAGATGTCACCATCTATTTCCCTACAGTCTACATCTTCCATATCCTTTTCCACAGTAAATACTGGTGCGACATATTCATTTAGTATCTCCCCCATTTTCTACGGCTCCACACAAAGGCCGCCTTGCTGATCTTTGCCCTATTCTCCCCCTAGTTACCCTGTTGTCCCTAATATATTTGTGAAAACCCTTTGGATTCTCCTTAATTCTATTTGCCAATGCTATCTCATGTCCCCTTTTTGCTCTCCTGATTTCCTTCTTAAGTATAGTCCTACTTTCTTTATACTCCTCTAAGGATTCACTCGATCTATCCTGTCTATACCTTACATATGCTTCCTTCTTTTTCTTAACCAAACCCTCAATTTCTTTAGTCATCCAGAACTCCCTATACCTACCAGCCTTCCCTTTCACCCTGACAGGAATATACTTTCTCTGGATTCTTGTTATCTCATTTCTGAAGGCTTCCCATTTTCCAGCTGTCCCTTTACCTGCGAACATCTGCCTCCAATCAGCTTTCGAAAGTTCTTGCCTAATACCGTCAAAATTGGCCTTTCTCCAGTTTAAACTTCAACTTTTAGATCTGGTCTATCCTTTTCCATCACGATTTTAAAACGAATAGCTAGGGCTCCTTAATGGCTCCAAAGTGCTCCCCCACTGACCCTTCAGTCACCTGCCCTGCCTTATTTCCCAAGAGTAGGTCAAGTTTTGCACCTTCTCTAGTAGGTACATCCACATACTGAGAGGCAACATATATCACCTTTGGGAATCTGTTGGTAGGGTGTTTAATGGTTCCATAATTGACGCCTTATCCTTCCTAAGAGGACTACTTTTTAATATGTGAATTAGCTGCTTGTTTAAGTATGACTGTATGAAACTCTGATTTTATTCTAAGTTAGCATTTGCCTTCTTTGCGTTTCAAGTAGGGTTGCAGAGTATCCATCAGAAATGGAATCCCACACTGATTATTCTTTATGAAGGGCAGGTGTAATGCTGTATCAGGGACAAGCCGCAGAGAGTTTTTAAAAAAAAATTCACTTGAGGCGTAGGCACCTCAGCATTTTGTTGCCCTTCAGAAGGTGGTGGGAAAGCTGCCCTTTTGAACCACTGCAGTCCACCTGCTGTAGGTAAACCAACAATTCTGTTACGGAATATCAGTGTAGCCTGGAATCTTCCTCATCTGTGTGACTCTGGGCTATATGCCCATTGAATTATTGGTGAGTTGGAGCTGAGGTGAGAATTGCATCATTTTATATCTTGGATCACAAGTTACAACAAAACAGCCAATGTGTTTATCGAATATATAAGAGGCATTTCAAATTGTGATATAACATGAATCTGGCACATAGTGTAATGGGATTGAAGAAGAGAGAATCCATTGGAACAGCTTTATTAAATTCTGTAGTCTGAATACATATTATGTGGATATAAAATGTCTTAGATACCACTGGCATATAAGATGTCTATAAGAATGTTGGCAGGGTTGGAGGGTTTGAGCTATAGGGAGAAGCTGAATAGGCTGGGGCCTGTATTCCTGATGAAGGGCTTTTGCCCGAAACGTCGATTTCGCTGCTCTTCTGATGCTGCTTGAGCTGCTGTGCTCTTCCAGCACCACTAATCCAGAATCTGGTTTCCAGCATCTGCAGTCATTGTTTTCACCTATTTTTTTCTGGAGCAATAGAGACTGAGGTGTGACCTTCTAGAATCGTGTAAATCATGAAGGTCGTGCATAGAGTGAATAGTCAAGGTCGTTTCCCCAGGGTAGGGGGGTCCAAAACTAGGTTTAAGGTCAGAGGGGAAAAATGTAAGAGGCAAATTTTTAACAGGCAGAAAACCTTTGGTTTGATTTATTGAAGTCACATGTACCTAATTACAATGAAATGTTTTGTTTTGAGAGCAGTTCAGGCAGATCATAAAGTGCTTTGACAGAGTGAGGCATGTAGGTTACACTGCACAGGAGGTACACAAAGCAAGATCAACATTATTTGAAGTTGGAGAGTCTATTCATCAGTCTGATGACGACAGAGAAGAAGCTGTTCTTGAACCTGTGTGTGTTCAAGCTTCTGTATCTTATGCCTGATGGAAGAGGTTGTCGGAGAGCATTATCAGGCTGGGAGGGATCTTTGATGTTGGCAGCCTTTCCACAGCTGAGCCGATGCTGTACCAAGCTGTTATGCACCCGAATGGAGTGGTGCATCTTTAGAAGTTGGTGAAAGTCCTTATGGACATGCCAGGTTTCCTAAGCCGCCTGAGGTAAAAGAGGCATTGTTGTGCCTCCCTGACCATCGTATCTACATGAGAAGTCTAGGACAGGCTGTCGGTTATTATCAATCCTGGGAACTTGACACTCTCAACCCATCAACTCTGTTGATGTAGATGGGGGCATGTCCTCCTTTCTTCCTGAAGTCAATGATCAGTTCTTTTGTTTTGCCGACACGGAGAGAGTGGTTATTATCATTGCACCAAGTCACCAAGCCCTCTATTTCCTTTATGTATTTGACTCATCATTGTTTGATGTCAGACCCTACTATGATTGTGTCATCAGCAAACTTGCAGATGGTGTTCATTCGGAATTTGGCTACACAGTCACTGATGTACAGGGAATACAATAGGGGGCTCAGAACGCATCCTTGGAGAGCTCCGGTTTTGAGGGTTATCATAGAGGAGGTGCAGTTTTCTATCTTCACTAATCACAGTCTGTGGATCATGAAGCTCAGGATCCAGTTGCAGAGGGTGGAGCTGAGACCTAGACCTCAGAGTTTTGAGATTAGTCTGGAGATCATTATGGCATTGAAGATGGAGCTGTGGTCGATGTGTAGGAGTCTGACGTAGGTGTCTTTATTTTTGTCCTGATGTTCTAGGGATGAGTGCAGGGCTAGGGAAATGGCATCTGCTGTGGACCTGTTTTGTTGGTAGGCAAATTGCTGGGGATTGAGGCAGGCTGAGAGGCTGGAGTTGATGTGGGCCATGACTAGCATCTCGAAGTACTTCATGATTAGGGACATCAGAGCCACTGCGCAGTAGTCATTAAGGCATGTTGCATGTGCTTTCTTTGGTGGTACATGTATGAAATGAGCTGACAGAGGAAGTGGTGGAAGCTGGTACAATTACAACATTTAAAAGGCATCTGGATTGGTATATGATTAGGAATGATTTAGTGGATATGTGCAAATGAAACTAGATTAATCTGGGAAATCTGGACAACGTGAACAAGTTAAGCCAAAAGTTCTGTTTCCATGCTGTATGTCTCTATGACTCTAAGACACTTGTACATTGGTCAGGGCGAATCAAATAGTTTCATCTGCATTATTCCAAATCTCTGGTCTATTTGAAGCAGAAAAAGATGTGTGTTCTTTGGCTGTACTTGCTGTAGCAAACAGTGGGGTATACACTAAATGACAATTGATATATCACCTGAAGTGTCATTGTATATTGATCATCATTAACTATTTAGTCTAATGCCTGAATATCATTGTTTGCCGGGGGTGGCATACATTTCAAGGCATGACTATCCACTGCAGCTAAATTTCAACCTCTTCCTCCTCTCACCCCCTTCAACTAGCCGGTTGTTATTCAGATCCTATTTGAAATGAATCCATCTCCAGCATACTTTGAGTGTGAAGTCCCTTGAGACAGGATGCCAACCTACAAAAGTACTATGGACAGAATTATCTGAAGTCTGATTTGGGTCTCAGGTAGAAACAGGACTGGCACGGGTAACAAGGACGGCATATGTGTGGAACAGAACCAGGATGAGATAAGAAGGAATGAAGGGAGCACGGGAAATTAAATGGAGAGAAATGGGGATGCGAATAGGAAAACTTATGCATCATCATTATTTGAGAGCAGGAGGAGAAATTGTTGGCTTGTACTGGGTGCCAAGTTGAATTGTCTTTTGCAATACAAGATGTGGGATGACTTGATTAGATTATCTACAGTGTGGAAACAGGCCCTTCAGCCCAACAAGTCCACACCAAAGCTCCGAAGAGCAACCCACTCAGACCCATTCCCCTACATTTACCCCTTCACCTAACACTACAGGCAATTTAGCATGGCCAATTCACCGAACCTGCACATCTTTGCTTTGGGAGGAAATCAGAGCACCCGGAGGAAATCCACGCAGACACCGGGAGAATGTGCAAGCTCCTCACAGACAGTTGCCCGAGGCAGGAATTAAACGCGGGTCCCTGGGGCTGTGAGCCTGCAGGGCTAACCACAGTGCCACCATGCCGCCCCTTTGAGTGGAGTAAAAAGAGGAATGTCAGTTGGAACTGGGTTGAGAAAAAGAGATAATTGGTACTTTGAATGGCATTGAAAAATGGTAAAAGAGGATTGGGTTGATTGAAGGGGGAAGATAAGGAAGTGTGAAGAAACTGAGGTCATGGGAGGGGATGAAGGAGAATTAGATTATTTAGTAAAGGGAGAAAGTAGAATGGCTTGGTGAATCACAAAGGAGGATAAGGTTGGAATTGGAAACCAAAGTCACATTCGACCGAGTGTGGCATTAAGGAGCTCTACCCAAACTGGGATCTCTTGGTATTAGGGGGCGACCCATCTGCTGTTGGATTCATACCTGGCACATAGGAAGATGGTTGTGTTAGCTGGAGATTAGTCATCTCAGCTCCAGGACATCTCTGCAGAAATTCATCAGGGTAGTGTCCGAAGCCCAACCAACTTCAGCTGCTTCATCAATGACATTTCCTCCACCATAAGGTCAGAAGTGGGGGTGTTCCCGATGATTGAACCATTCATGACTCCTCAGACACTGATCTCCGTTTCCCCGGCCCCCAACGCCTCATCTAAAAACTGCGAATCCTCAGACACTGAAGCAGTCGATGCTCAAACAAATGCAACAAAATCTGGATAATTGTCAGGCGATGGTGTCAAGATTAGAGAGGTGCTGGAAATGCACAGCAGGTCAGGCAGCATCCGAGGAGCAGGAAAATCGACGTTTCGGGAAGGAGCCTGACCTGCTGTGCATTTCCAGCACCACTCTAATTTTGACTCTAATCTCCAGCATTTGCAATCCTCACTTTTGCCTAATTGTCAGGCAATGACCATCTCCAGCAAGACCGTAATCTAATCACCACCCTTTGATATTTAGTGGTGCTACCATCACTGAATGCCCCATAACCCCTTGGGGTTACCAGTGACCAGAAACTCAACTGGACTCGCCACAGAAAGATAATGGCTAAAAGAGTAAGTCAGAGGCTAAGAATACTACAGTGATTAACTCAACTCCAGACTCCCAAAGGCTGTCTGTCACCTACAAGGCACAAGGAAGGAGTATGATGGAATATTCCTGGATGGGTGCAGCTTCAACAATGCTCAAGAACTTGACACCATCAAAGACAAAGTGGCCTCGTTGATTGGCACCACTGCGTTGAGAAAAGGAGATAAATGGTACTTTGAATGGCATTGAAAAATGGTAAAAGAGAATTGGGTTGATTGAATGGGGAAGATAAGGAAGTGTGCAGAAACTTCGTGGGCGGCACGGTGGCAAAGTGGTTAGCACTGCTGCCTCACAGCGCCTGAGACCCAGGTTCATTTCCCGCCTCAGGCGACTGACTATGTGGAGTTTGCACGTTCTCCCCGTGTCTGCGTGGGTTTCCTCCGGGTGCTCCGATTTCCTCCCACAGTCCAAAGATGTGCAGGTCAGGTGAATTGGCCATGCTAAATTGCCCGTAGTGTTACGTAAGGGGTAAATGAAGGGGCATGGGTGGGTTGCGCTTCAGCGGGTCGGTGTGGACTTGTTGGGCCGAAGGGCCTGTTTCCACGCTGTAATGTAATGTAATCTAATCTAATCACAGCCACAAGCGTCCACTTCCCCCACCACCGATGCTCTGCAGCAACAGTGTGTACTGCAGAAATTCACCAGAGATCCTTAGACAGCACCTTCAAAATCCACAATAACTTCTATCTAGAAGGACAAGGACAGCAGAAACATGGGAACACTGGGGAGCCTGCAAGTTCCCCTCCAGGCCACTCAACATCCTGACATGGAAATATATTGTCATTCTTCACTGTCACTGGATCAGAATCCTGGAATTCCCTCTCTGAGGGCAATGTCGGTCCACCCACCTAATCGAAGCAGCTGCTCGTCACCACCACCTCCAGGGCAACTAAGGATGGGCAATAAATTCTGGCATTCCAGCGATGGCCACATGCCACAAGTGATTTTTTTTTTTAAAAAGTGGCTTGTGGTAAATCTTGGAGAAGCAATTGCATTAGCTGGGCTTAAACTCACTCCAGAAAATACTGAATGGCATGACCCCAGTTTGATATTTCTGGCTGTCCTCAACAAAATACTTTTCAAGTGATTTCCATAATAACGAGAATGCTTAAAATGATCCCAAAGGTACCATTTAGGAGTACGAATTGAGCATTTCCTAATGGATTACCTCCTTGAAACACATTAGAGTTTCATTTCAAATTTGAAACCTTCTAATATTTTGATTTTTTTTTGTTTTCATCAACTCATGCTTATTTTTTCTTTCAAAGTGAAGACATATTTGGTTGGTATATATTTGATTTTAAGTAATTTGAGCATTACTGATAAAAGGCACATTTTGTCAATTTGTTATCTTGCACTCATCCGGATAATTCAAGAATACCAATGCAAGGGCAGAAATGGTATTTCTACTACATGAGAGGAAAATGCTGTTTGGCAAGTGGTCTGTTGTAGATTGATTGCCATAGTGAATGCAGAAATTAATGATTAACACTTAACTGCCAAGCATTGTTTAAATTTTAAACCAGGCAGATTTATTGTTCTGAGTTGAGTTGAAACAGGCACAGTGCATTTCGTCTTTAATTGGTACAATCTCCATGGCAATACCGCTACCAAACTGAACCCACTTACACCAATCAGCACTCTCCCCTTATACAATAGAAATGTTGGATTCCTATTGAATTGATATTAATACGGATTGTTCTGATGCATTCAAGGCAACAAGTTTCTCCAAAATGTCTTTTTTTTTGAGCAGTACTCAACTTCTGTACAATCGAGCAATAGGGCAAAGAACAGTACATCACAAGAACAGGCCTTTAGGTCCACTGTGTCTGTACCGGCCATGATGCTATTCTAAACTAATCACATCTGCCTGCACATTGTCTATATCCCTCTCTTCTCTGCCTGTTCATTATTTCTGTCTATATGCCTCTTAAACATGCCTTTCATATCTGCTTCTACCACCTCCCCCAGTAGTGTGTTCCAGGCGCCTACTACTGTCTGTCTAAAAAAAAGACTTTACTTGCTCATCTCCTTTAAACTTTCCCTCTCTCACTATCCTTCTGACTATCCACCTTATCCATGCCCCTCATAATTTTGTGTACTTCTATCAAATCAACCCTCAGCCTCTAACGCTTTCACAAAGGCAATCCAAGTTGTCCAGACTATACTTGTAGCTAATGCACTTCAATCCAGGCAAGATCCTGGTAAACCTCATCTGCACCCTCTCCAAAACCTCTACATCCTTCGTATAGTATAATGACCAGAACTGTGCACCGTACTTCAAGTGTGTCCTGACCAAAGTCTGACACAAGTGCAACGTATGATATGCCAGCTTTTATATTCAATGCCCTAACCAATGAAGGCAAGCATGCTTATGCCGCCTTTGCCACCTTATACAATTAGGAGAAAGTGAGGACTTGCAGATGCTGGAGATCAGAGCTGAAAATGTGTTGCTGGAAAAGCGCAGCAGGTCAGGCAGCATCCAAAGAGCAGGAGAATCGATGTTTCAGTCCTTCTTCAGGAATGAGGAAGGTGTGCCAAGCAGGCTTAGATAAAAGGTAGGGAGGAGGGGCGTTGAGAATGCGATAGGTGGAAGGAGGTTAAGGTGAGGGTGATAGGCCGGAGAGGGGGTGGGGGCAGAGAGGTCAGGAAGAAGATTGCAGATCAAGAAGGCGGTGCTGAGTACGAGGGTTGGGATTGAGATAAGGTGGGGGGAGGGGAAATGAGGAAGCTGGAGAAATCTGCATTCATCCCTTGTGGTGTTGGAGGGTTCCTAGGCGGAAGATGAGGCGGTCTTCCTCCAGACGTCGTGTTGCCATGGTCTGGCGATGGAGAAGGCCAAGGACCTGCATGTCCTTGGCGGAGTGGAAGGGGAGAAGCAATTGCTTCTCCAAGATTTACCACAAGCCACTTTTTTAAAAAAAAATCACTTGTGGCATGTGGCCATCACTGGAATGCCAGAATTTATTGCCCATCCTTAGTTGCCCTGGAGGTGGTGGTGATGAGCTGCTTCTTCGCTTAGGTGGGCGGACCGACATTGCCCTCAGAGAGGGAATTCCAGGATTCTGATCCAGTGACAGTGAAGAATGACAATATATTCCTCTTAAATTCCTCTTACAAACCCAATTTAACTGTTTGGGGGCAGTTTTGAAGCCGATCAGATATG
Organism: Chiloscyllium punctatum; assembly: GCF_047496795.1. Taxonomy (NCBI): domain Eukaryota; kingdom Metazoa; phylum Chordata; class Chondrichthyes; order Orectolobiformes; family Hemiscylliidae; genus Chiloscyllium; species Chiloscyllium punctatum. The sequence goes on from NC_092748.1 coordinate 109,735,007, forward strand.
ACTGACGTGGCATAAATTGACTTTTGCATGGTGCCTTGTACCAAACATAAAGGATTATTTTCTCCTACACCATCCATTTCCCGTCTGAATATCTAACAGCTCACTATTGCTTCTGGGCATCAAACGAGAGTCGCATTACTTTGAACGTATATATCAATCACAGACACCTACTGGGTTCCATTTAAGGGCAAGTTTGAAGGAGACAAGTGAATCATAGCTCACATCTCGACTTTGTCCAACTTTGAATTTAATGTCCCTGTACATAAGTAACAAAAATGTTAACAAGTAAATAGAAACACAAATAAAATGTTCTTTATTGCAAGTGGCATAGAGTGTACAAGTAAGGAAGTCTTGCTGAAATTGTATGCTGTATTGGTGTTTGGATGCAGGGATGATGTTTTCCTTTATGGGGAAAATCTAATACTTAGTTCCGAGGGCTTCGTTTAAAAATGAGGATTTATTTAACACTGAGGTAAAGATGAGTTTCTTTCCTGAGAGGTTTGTTAAGCTTTGTTAATCTCCACCCTAGAGAGCAATGGATGCTTGATCATTGAATATATTCTAAGCTGAGTTAGATCAATCTTTGGTCAACAAGTGAGTGAAGGATTATAGAGGGCAGGTGGGAAAGTGGAGTTGAGGCCACAGTGAGATAATTTGCACTCTTATTGTATGCCAGACCAGGTAAGCAGCTGAGTGGTCCACTCCCACTCCTAATGATATAGCATCAGTTAATAACCGCTGAGCTAAAATGCCGGAAATGGCTTCAGCCATCTGGGTTAGGCTGAATCTTAGATGATGCATTTGTTTGAGGTCACAGAGGTACTCTGGGAAGCATTCAAACATCCTGTAATATTGCAGTAGAGAGAACATGTCTGACAATGGTCTTGCATGCCATAACAACAGCCTTTTTAAAAAGAAAATCTGAATTATTTAACCTTGAATGGGGGGGTAATGAGAAGAAACCAACCAATCTTCTGTTAAATGGAAAAGTCAACCCTGAGCACTCTTTCAACCTGATCGTACCTTATGAGACCCAGGTGCAAACTAGTAAAAAGTTAATTACTGCAGTCAGGCAGCTCCTGTCTCAGATTGCAAGTAATGCAGCAAAGAAACAAATGTATAAATTGTTCAGGGGTGTTAATCATATTTTGCTACAGAGCATAAGTCGACTATAGTTTGCATTTATCTGACACCTTTACCATAATGAAATGTCCCAATGCACTTCTCAGGAGCATTATAAAATAAGAAAAGGACCTCCATACCTACACTTGGCTCTTTGTGATGCCCCCTTCTGCCACTAATTCAAGGTGACGGCAAAGCCACACACAATGGCATCTATATTGGTTTGTCAACTGATCAGAGGAAGCCTTGTTGCCTGCCCTGAGCACTGTGAAGATCTGTGTAAGCAGGATGAAGGCTACATCCCAATTAATTCTGCTAATACCACACACAAAGCTGGAGACTGGAACCAATCTATTCTCAATGTCACATGGGAATTATTTCACGCATAACATGTTAGAATAAGTAGTTCCCATGCGTATAATGCACTTGAAGAGATCTGATCACAATATCTTTGCAAAAACAAATATGGCATTATGCTTAGTCCTTTGTTTTGCCACTGGCCTGGATAGATGTAAAGAAAGCTACATTTTGTTTTTTTTTTCTCTCTTGCTCTTTCTTCAAACCTTCCAGATCAAGCTTTCAATTGTGCCCAGGGTGATTTATGAACTGCTCTTTCATTTTTTTTGTTCTAGGGTGCCCTCACTGTAAGAATACTATCCCACATTTCACAACAGCCGCTGACCATTTTAAAGAAGAACGAAAGGTAATTTTACGGTTTAAGGGATTGGTCCCATCACTTAAACGTGGTGTAGAACAATTCACCTTTGAATTTGCACGCACTTGTGTAAGATACTCTTTCCCCACAACCCCTCCACCAATGGTTAAATGGACCAAATATGTAACTTGATACAAATGAACACCGTGCTCTGGCATTTTCCCACGTTGTAAAGCTGATTGTGATGGGGGTGGCAGTGAGTGCACACCACAATCGCTGTTTGTGACTCTTGATGTACAAGAGTGAAAGGCATATTTGTAGAAACATAGAAAATAGGAGCAAGAGTAGACCATTCAGTCCCACGAGGCTGCTCCACCATTCAATATTATCACGGCTGATAACCCAACGCAGTGCCCTGTTCCTGCTTTCTCCCCATACCCCTTAATATTCTTGCTCCCAATATCTGTACAAGCTGGAAAAAATGTACCAGATGAGGTCGGGGCAGTGAAATCTTACCACTTTTATCTGGACAGAAGTTGTAACATTATAACACCAAAGTGGGGGGGGAGTGGGACTAATGGGGTTACAGTTTGAAGAACCACAGCCAAGGTTTAGGACTGAATAACCTCTGTTTACTCTTAAACAATTTTTGGTCATTTGGTTAGAAGAATTCCCTGTGGGCTGCCAGTATCCTGAGGGGTGGAACCACCTGCAGTGAGGACCGATGTATTCAGCACAAGCCTCCTCAATCCTCCTTTGTCTCAGATGGGATGAAACCAACCTCATCCTGTTGGAACTTGGACCAAAGAGTCCGTTTTAGTTCTTGATTGTTGTGTAGTAATTCGCAATTCTGACTTGTGTGTGGCTGCAATTTTTTTTTTACACATTTTTATGATTCGGCAAAGTTAAAGGGAGTTAACTTGGCAGTAAGTTTGGGAGTAAGTAGACAAACTACCGTGCAGAGTAAAAAGGCTGTCAGCACAGCCAGAAACTTGCCTTCCCTTCTCTTCCATTTTATTTCCTTTTCCTCACCCCCTCACTGTCACACTATTTTCTTCCAGCTTGGAGATTGGAATATGAGAGAGTGCACTGGGCATCCAACGTGGTGCCCCCACCTTCCGCTATAAAAGGAGTTTGTGCTCATGATGCACTATAAAGCAAATTCCTGATCCTCAGTACAGGGGGAGCTCACAATCCAACTTTTGCCCATATGCAGAGAAGGCATCCCAAATGAACTCTTCACCATGATCACTTCTTACCTATGTCTTAATGCCCTCGTAGATACACCATTCAGTTCTGCAATCAGCAAGGGCATGCAGGTTTCTCTCTGCTTTTCCCATGTTCCATGACCTTTCCACATGGGAAATGATAAATAAATCCGCCCTCATAATAGAACAACAGCAACTGGAGCAGGAGAAGGCCATTTGGGTTTGCAAGCCTAATGTGATCAACCATTCAGTATGATCATGGCTGATCATGATCCAATCCATGTAATTGTTGGCTGTTGCTGTGTGGGTTGCACCCTTGCCTTGCATTTATGGGTTCAAGACTTACCCCAGGTATCTGGGCACACTGCTCAGGTTTGTACTGAGGGAGTACTGAATGATGGGAGGTGCCTCCTGGTAGATTTCTGCTCTCCGGTGGACATAGAAGGTTCCCTGGCACTAATTCAGGAAAAGTAGTGGAGTTCTTTGCAGTGTCCTGGCCAATCCGTATCACTAAAAGATCTAGCTAATAGTTATTTCAGTTTGTGGAACTATGTTGTGCACTAATTCGCTGCTGCATTTTCCTACATTATAAATGCGACTGCACTTCAAAACATGATTCATTGGCCTGAAGTTATGAAAATTGCTATATTACTGCAAACCTTTTCTTCCAGTATGAATTAAGTACTGGTGACAGAAGGTCATTCAGCCCAATTACAACCTATCGTTTAAAACAAACTTCAGTTTCCCAACCCTCCCAAATATGGCATGTCTTAAATAATTATGTTTGCACCCTTTAGGCTTTACATCTCTCCTCCAACTGCCCTCTCATCAGTTAGAAACTCTTTCAGTTCCTGCAACCATGCTCCCAGCCTGTTCCCTCTTTGCATTTAATGTATTTGGCTGTTGTATTCACTCCACTAAACTTTTTGCCTTTTCCCTACGCATATTTTAGGATACGTTTTTGCTGCTTACATTCCTTCTGATTAATTTGGCATCTGGTTTGGCTACATGTTTGTTGATTCAGATTTGTATGTGTCCAGTAACACATTCAGCATTAGCTCTTTAATTTCCCAATTATCCACTGACTGGACAGTGTTTCTCAACTATGAATGTCTTAAGACATGTTGCTTTATATCTTTAAAGTTAGCTGTTCAGAATTAAGAATCTGAATATTGATCTTCAGTCATTCACAATCCCAGGTAATATTGAACTTGAAACAAAACAGCAGTTGCTAGAAAAACACAGCAGGTTGAGCAGCATCTGTGGAGAGAAAGCAAAGCTAACAATTTGGGTCTAGTGACCCTTCTTCAGAACTCTTTGTTCGAAAGTAGGTTCACTGGTCCCAAAATGTTAACTCTGCTTTCTCTCTACAGACACTGCTAGATCTGCTGAGATTTTCTGGCAATTTCTGTTTTTGTTTCTGACTTCCGGCATCTGCAGTTCACTGGTTATTTTTGTTCATGCTGAACTTCAGTTACTCTGTGGTCTCTGTCCAACAGGAGAATCACAGCCTCCATGCTGTCTTTAATACAGGCTGCTTAATGTTGTCAACCTAGACATGGACGGAGGTTTAATTGATGCACTCATTTGGTCATATGTTGTTTACTAGCTCAAATTGCAAAGTACTTTGATCTTAGCAATTTATATTTGATTAAAACAAAAACAGAAAGTGCTGTAGAAACTCAGCAGGTCTCACAGCATTGGTAGAGAGAAAAACAGTCAACATTTCTATTCCAGTGACCCTGCATTGTTTGAATTCTCTTCTATTAATTAGTACATTTCTTTCAATGGCAAAGTCACATGAGGTACAGCCCACTTCTTATGATAGATGTTCTAAGTCTATATGATATCTCCTATTTTATCTTGATTGCCAGTTGTATTTTGTGCCTAATGGAAGAGGAGGGAAGAATAGTGACCTGCTTCATTATGCTCCCGAGGTGGGCACTGTGAAGACATTCCCTATCTACTTGATATGAATTAGGAGCAGAAGTAGGCCATTCAGCCCCTCTTTTTTTTTTTCAGTAAGACAATAGCCTCAACTCCACATTTCCTGATAATCTTTGACTCACTCATTAGTCAAGAATGTATCTACCTTCACCTTAAAAGAATTCCAATGACACTGCCTCCACTGCTATTTGGAGAATAAAGTTCAAAGACATATGATCCTTTGAGAGAAAAATATTCCTCCCCATAACCATCTCAAATGGACAGCCCTTATTTTCAAACTGTTTTCACTTTATTGCAGGCTCTTTTTTGCCTCCCCCAAGGGAAAATGTCCCAGTATCCAGCCTGTCAGGACCCTTAGAATCTTATGTTTCAATACAATTGTTTCTCATTATTCTAAACCCCAATGGATGCAGGTCCAGACTGTCTGACCTTTCCTAATATGACTCTTGCCGACCAAGGTATGTCAGATCCTTCTCTGAACTATTCCAATACGTTTACAACCTTCCTTAAATAAGGAGATCAAAACTGTACAAAGTACTCCTCACCAACACACAATGCAACTGGGGCAAAATATCCTTCCTTTTATATTTAATTCCCCTTTAATAAATGACAGCATTCCATTTTCTTTCTTGATTACTTGCTGAACCTGTATGCTAACTTCTTGTGACTTGTATAACAGCGCACTCAGATTCATTTGTACCTCAGAGTTCTACAATTCCCGCTTGTTTATTCTTGCCAAAGTGGAAAAGTTCACCTTTTACCACATTACACTCTATCTGCCAAACATTTACCCATTCATGTAACCTCCTTCACTTCCTTCCATGTTGGTAACCCATGAGTCTTAAGATGTACAAATGTTTCCCCCTCACCTACCCTGATGATCTGGGCGAGTTCATAAGCTCTGTTGGAAAAATGGTGGAAAAGTAGGACGCTTGGGAGCCCGTTGCTGGTTAGCTCATTTACTATGCACAGGGGTAATGATTCTATTGCACCACCCCACGTCATCAATTACAGAATGTAGAACATAGGAACAAGTGTGGACTGTGCAGCCCGGTGATCTTTTTCCACCATTTGACAGGATCGTTCTTGGGCTCATCTTAACACCATTTACGGATCTTGATTCTGTAATTGTTAATACAACAAAAAAATCTGAGCAGTCCCAGCTTTTCAGTAACCACCTAGTCACAGCAGTTTGGGCATGTTTGGGAGGGCTGTGGAAGGCTAAATAGAGCTCTGGACTTCTACACTTTGTGTGAAGATGTTCTTCCTGATTTCGTCCATGAGAAACTTGGCTCCGATTTTACGGTTCTGCCTCCTTGTTCAGAACCTACCCTACCCCATCTAGACCAAATAGTTCTTCATTCGGAGCCCGTATCAAATCCTGTAATCCTCTTCGACACCTCACTGAGCTCACCCCTTAATCTTCCATACTGCAGGGATTGTAAGCCGAGTCTATGTGACTTGACCTCATAATGTAACCCTTTTAGCAAATATCAACTCCCTCAGTGAGTTACAGAACTTGCAATTTTAAGAAGCTAAATCTCGGATCACCTAAATAGAAAATGATTTGGTGTGTCAGAGATGTGCTGTTGACCTACGCTTCTTCATAACCTTGCATTGCGGAGTACATATTGATCAGCAACTTGTGTTAATGGAACAAAACAATGCCTATCCCTGCACGTCTTGCAAACAGTGCCAAAAATCAATATACTTTATGCTGCTTTGTTCACTTTCCCTATTTTTCCCCAAATGACTGTCAATAACAATTCCATTAGGTCCATTTCGCTTTGCCAACAAACCAGTTATGTGAATAGGATCTTACACTAATAAAGGATCCACGTCATTTCACTCTGGCTAGAATGCACTGTCGGGCTGCGTTGATCTCTCGGCTAACCAAGGCAGTGAGTAGCTGAATATAAATGTTTCGGGGTGTCCCCACTTCCTGACCTGTGCTGAATTAGCTGATCTCAAATTAGATGTGGTCAGGGCAATGCAGTTGTCATCTGTGCCCGTAGGCCTTGAGAGGTTTTACCTCAGCGCAATTGTATCGACTACCTCCACGCACCTGCTGTAATTGAACCCAACCATTTCCAACCTGTCTGATCTTCAATCAAGCGTCTAACCATTTAGCCAATGCCCTACCCCACCAAACCCCTCACACCTTCACAATTTTATATTTCTATTCCTTTTTCATCCCATCTCATTGTTGACTACGTCCTCTCCAGCCTGAAATTGCTTCAGTGCTTTTCCCATGGTTTTCTTTTCCAGAATATTTTGACACTGCCCTCCTGCTCTGTAAATGCACATTGCTATCAATTTAATTGGGTTATCGTCCTGTGTGAATTCTGGTTTCCAACTTCGTTTTCACTGTTGGTTGTGCATCGCCAGTCATTCAATATTGATTTCCTACATTACAACAAACTTTAAAATGTACTTTGTTGGCTTCAGAGCATTGAGGGTGTACTGAGGTAGTGGATGGATCTGCGTAATTTCCCTCCAAGCTAACACTGTGCACCCTGGAGTTCACCTGCTGCACCTTGTTCATCACCCTTTCAGTCATCTGTAATTCAGACTCCATCTCCTCTTGCAGTTTCTCACCTATACGCATATACGAAGCTCAACTGGTTGCTTTTCCTAATTAAATATATGTGCATATTGATATACCTTTGAACCAAAGAAGGGGAAACTTCCCAGGCTTCCTGTCTGGCTCCTCATGGAATACGAACTTCCAGTTGTTGGGTGAGGGCAGTGGTATAGTCCTTGTGATCAAACAAGATTAGAGTGGTGCTGGAAAAGCACAGCAGGTCAGACAGTATCCGAGGAGCAGGAAAATCGATGTTTCGGGCAAAAGCCCTTCACCAGGAATGAGCTCATTTTCCTGCTTCTCGGATGCTGTCTGACCTGCTGCGCTTTTCCAGCACCACTCTAATCTTGACTTTGATCTCCAGCATCTGCAGTCTTCACTTTCACCCTGTGATTAAACAACCTAGTTTCACACACCGAGAGTAGGAAAGGTAACAAGAGGCACTTTTTGTTGCGGAGTTCTGACTTTCTCCATCAAAAAACCTGTGTTTTTAACAAAGCAAGGAGAAAAATGATTGGCAATATTTTTTAAGAAAACCGGGAGATGAAATGCATTCAAACTGCATTTGAATTTAATATGGTGCAATCTATCTCTTTGCAGTTACTCTGCTGCTCAATGTGCCTTCTCTGCAGACGTTTACCCAATGCAAATCAGTGGCTCCAGTCACCGCTAATCATTCTTTTTAAACTTCATTACATTAAAGCTGCACGTTGGTGACATATACAGACTAAATAATATGGTGCTTTCTGCAGGAAATATTTATTAATCGATCGTACCATCAAAAATGCACTCCAGAATGTTAGTTGGGCACTTAGTGATTTACTGTGCAAACAAATGTCAGCTAGATTTGAGATGTAGTGACAGCAGAATGATCAGAGTAATTACGCAGCTTGTTGGAATTTTCACCGTTTGCAGGTTAAAAGGGTGAATTTACCCCTTTTCTCTATTGTTGTCTCAAACTGCTTATCAGCAAATGGGTGATTGTCCACATTGCTGCCCAACGTTGACAGTTTGCATTCTACATCATTTGTGTTATACTTCTTTTCTCACACTCATTTTTACTCCTCCCCACCCCTATTAATTCTGTCTTCCAAGATCTCAGTAGATCTCAGTAGATCTCATGTTCATCACATGCCTGTGGAGTCAAACAGCTGAACAGTAAGGTTACTAGTTCAGTTTGGTCTGTACTGAGACCATTGATCACGTACTCTCCCATTGGGCTCAGAAAGTGGTTCTGAATCAGCCATGGTTTGCACTTTTGGGGACCATCCACTAACCTCTGTTGAGATTCAAGGGACAGATTCAAGATTGACGCTGCTATTCTCCCATAGTCTCCCATAGCGGGGGGTGGGGGGAGGTGAAGTTAATATTGTTACAAAGTATTTAAGGGTTTGTTTCAGAGGAGGTTTTTTTTCTTCTCTTCACTGCTGCTCCTTGTCCTCTTTTTTTTCCCAGTCTCCTGAATAAATGATTTTTTCAAGAATGCAGAATTACTTTGGCATAAGTTATCAAAATAACTAAATTTAATGTGAGATACGACATTCACAGTTGGGTACCAGTGAAACTGGTCGAAAACAATTTCCAGCAAGTGTTGCTAGATAGTGATCAGATTTGGTAACACCTCACCAATTATGTCACCAGGGACTCTCAACTTATTTCTCCTACCAGAGGTTAACTAACAGCATGTGTGGCAGGGACCAATTCTGAGGTTTTTCCCTACTCCGTATGGCTCATTCCCACACTGCATTGTTCAATTGATCACTGAGCTATGGAGAGAGGTTGCTGACTTCTCTCGTCTAGAATGTTTGGCTGCATGGATTTTCAAAAATGCTTTTGATTTGCTGTTGTGTTTTCTGAATGCGTGATGAGGAATGTAGGAAATGGTCATTTAGTCCATGACCTAAACTGATAGCTGATCTGTGAACTAATTTCACGTACCTTACTTCACCCTAATCGCTTACCTTTTTTTTGAAAAGGTTGATAAATTTAATAATTTTTCAATGAGCAATTGATCTGGAAAGCCACTGCAGTTCGCAAAACTGCGACCACCACCTGTGCTTACTTGTCTGTGCCCTTCTCAAGGAGAGACCCAGTTCCAATTTTTAGGCTGTATTCCCTTGTTCCAGCCAGCAGAAATGACTTCTTTTTATCTACCCTGTTAACTCCCAAGATAACATGAAAACTTCCATAGATACGTCCCTTAAACACAATCCAACTTTGTGTAATGGGCAATAAATGCTGACCTTGGTAACAATACTCACATTCCATGAATATTTTTTTTAAATCTAATTTAGCTCCGGTATTGTTCGAGTAAATTTGTGGCACTCCTCCAAGGCCTGTGGTGGGGTGCCCAGAACAGAAGTGTTACAGCCCTGTGGGAGGCCATTTGGCCCCTCATTTTCTATATTTGTACTCTGAATGAGCCGTGCACCTCGTGGCATTCCCTTGCACATTCATTTTCTACAGGTAGTAATCCAATTTCGTCCTGAATCTCTCATTTGAATCTGATGCCTCCATATTCAGACCGCATAATTCCAAACTTTAGTCACTCACTGAGTGAAAAAGATTCTGCTCTTGTCTCCATTGCTGTCTTTGCAAATGATCTTAAATCTGTCCTCCTATCGGTCCTGTAGATGTTGCCTAATCAGGGCCTGTACTGCTGCAGCACGTCTTCTCGACCCCCTCGTGTTCTTGCAGGTCAATTTTTTTCAACTATCTATTGTATTGAAAAGTTGACATTAAAGGATTTTGCAATGTGGAGATAAAAATTGCCATCTGGAGTGCCAACTATATTCATCTGTGAAGAGCTGCCTATAGCAGGGGGGGGATCCTGTCTGCTTTTTCCATTGGGTCGAAGGTTATGCATTGTTTCTCCTCTGCCTTCTCCCCCAGAATTCAGAAGAAACTTTTTTTCCCTCCGGATATGGTGCAAATGTGCAACCTGCTACCACAACGAGTAGCAATGATGCATTTAAGGGGAAATTAGATAAGTAGGTTGAGAAAAGAGGGCTTTCGGTGTTAGAAAACGGTCTTGAATGGAGCATGAACTGCATGGACCTGTTGCTCTTTTTTTCTGTTCTATATATTTTCTAATCAGCCTGTTCAGATATCCTCTAGTGCAGGTGGGACTTGAACCCAGGTCTCCTGGTTCAGAGGCAAGGGTACTATCACTTTGCCAGAATCGCCCTTTGCCCTTCTGTATGTTCTGCATAACTATCACAGGAGATTGACAGCTCACAGAAGTCATTGATCCCATAGAGTTTGACCAATAAAAGGACTTTTAATTCACCAATATGGCGCTTCGGTATCCAGTGGCACCAGTTGATCCTTTGTTGGGTTTGTTCAGACCCAAGCTTATTGTCTGTTAGTAGTCACTTGGCAGTACAGAGCGTGAGTAATGCCGAAAAAAGGTACTGTCGCAGCTTTTCATCTTTCACCCATCAAGACAGAATGGCAATGTTGTCTTTTTTAATCTCACTTGTTTTAATTTCAATTTGCAGATTGCCTATGCTGCTGTCGATTGTACTAAAGGACAGAATCATGAGTTATGTAAGCAGGAAGGTGTGGAGGGATACCCCATGATCAGCTATTACAATTATGGCAAATTTATGGAGAGGTACAGTGGAGAAAGAGCGGTGAGTATAACTTGGCATTGACTCTTTTTCTCACTTGTGTAAGTATTGTCCTCTGGTAAGTTAGGGAGCAAAAGATGGGTCAGTGCAGCTCCAAGCTAAAATTCTTGATGATTGACACTAATTTAAGTCAGTCTTCAGTAGCAGCTTCATTGATCCTGATTTCTGAATCAGGCAGGTCCATTGGGTTTCAGGTCTCTGTTGCTAACTGGCCAGTTACTGAATGAACCTGAATAAGTAAACCAGTTTTTGGAGGTTACAGGTCATCATTTTGCCTTTAGGTCTGTTTAAGCCAGTGCGCTAACAGGAGTCAACTGTGACTCTGTGGCAAAAAGACGCAGCTCTGAATCAGAAGGATGTGTTTTCGAGCCTCTCTTGACAACTATGTACAAACTCTAGGCTGATAATCCAATGCAGTACCAAGGGAGTGCTGCACTGTCAGAGGTGCCACTTATCAAATGCGTCATCAAAGACATGAGTCATGAGGCCCTAACTTTGCTATCAAGTGGATGTAAATGATCCTGTGGTACTATTTGGAAAGAAGAAAGGAAGTTTCCTGATGAAAGGTAACAGAACTGAAGCATTAAGTCTCAAACTCCACAGACTTGCTGTGTAATTTCAGCATTTACTGTTCTTGTGTTGAATGCTTCTTGGTGCCTAACCAATGGTTTTCGCTCCTCTAACATCACTACAAACAAATCTTGTCTGGTCATTTACCACTGTTGCTTGTAGGACTTTGTATATGAATTAGTTGTCCCCTTTCCTGCCCTTCAAAAAACATTCATCGATTGTGAAGTGTTTTGGACATTTTGAGGTCTAACTAGCTAACAGGTGAGTGGTCCCAGCATGAGAACTGGCCAGCGATAGCGCCGGGCTACATGGATTATCTGGTTGTAATTCAGTAGGTCCCTCCCATCTCCCATTTGTGTATGATTAAGACCACCTTGGATTTTGTTAGGCTGAGTGTACCTCTGGGGACAAGGAAATGAGAACACTTACCAGTTTGTAACTGGCAAAAGCATTCTACCTGCGGAGATTTCTCAGCTTGCCTTAAACATGGCACTCGATGTTCAGACAAGACAGCCACAGCTAAACAAAGGGGGGGAAAAAATCCTAATTGGGTGCAGGTACTACACAAAAGAGCATTTTCAGTCCACTGAGCTGCCAGCGTCTTCAAGAGACAAGTGACCTATAGTCACACAAAATTGAATGGTTCAGCTCAATAAGGAAATTATTTTTCCCCAATACCTTCAGTTATTTAGGGATCTGAATTTTATGGTAAAGTATTTTATTTTATATATGCAACTTTATCTCTCTGAAATATTCCAAAGTGCTCCAGAAAATAAATTATTTCTGGAAGTACAAAGAATGAATGGGTTCTGGTATTGAAAGGTTTAGTTAAAGTGGTTAAAAGAAAATAGATTTCGTGAATGTAATTCCGTCGCAGTGAAACTCTGTCTTCTCCTTATTCATTGTCCATTTTCCTCTCTAATCTCAAGTGCTCAGAGCTTTGTGATGAGATTTTGCGCGCAATTCTGTTGATGCCCTATTTTCTGCAAGTGGAGCGCTGCACTACACTTTCGATGATAACTCAGAAATTATCAAGTTTTTGGCCCACACACAGTGAGAGCATTCCAAGCTAGGGCCAAAACAACACCTTACATTAAACATATTTTCAATATTGTGAAATGTTCCAAAGTGCTTCGCAGTCTTATTACAATAATTTTTTTTTCATGATCTGTGGACATCGCTGGCTGGGCCAGCATTTATTGCCCATCCTTTATTGAAAGATCAACAGAACAGAAAAAGACCCTTCAAGTCAATGCCAATCAGAAACAACCTTAACTATTCTAATCCCATGTTCCAGCGCTTGGTCCATAGCCTTGTGTGCTGTGACATTGCAAATGCAAATCTAAATACTTCTTAAATGTTATGAGGGTTTTTCCCTGCACCACCCTTACTGATAGTAAATTCCAGATTCCAGCTTGTGCTTAACTGACTGCCACAACTGGATCCTCTGCCTCCCATTGTAAGTTCCTGAGACCTGGCACCAGGCAAACAGCACGGCTCTTTGGGACCGATCCTCTTGTCTACATAGAACAGTGTCTATACCCCTCACTATACTATCCCTTGCTCCCACTAATTTCTTGGTGCTGTCCCCACTTGAATGGCATCCTGTACCATGGTGCCATGTTAGCTAGCTCATTCACTCTACAGCCTCCAGTCTTATCTACACAAGTTTAAAGAACCTCAAACCTGATAGACAGTGGCAGAGCCGTCTACGCCTGCAGTACTACCTTCTGAATCCCCTTACCTGCCTCACTTGCAGTCACACATTCCTGTCTCTGACCACTGAGCAAATCAGACCCAATCCTAACTAGTGGCCACTTGAACAAGCGGAATCATAAAATGTTTGGCAGAATATTGGGCCATTCAGCTCTTTGTGCCAACATCTGTCTCTGAAAGTATTTTTTTTGTCTAATCTCCACACTATGTTGCACATTTTAAAAAAGCAAATATAAATTCACCTTTTTTTTAAAGAAAGTTTACTGTGGCATTTGGTGCCATCATTATGATTAGATTACTTACAGTGTGGAAACAGGCCCTTCGGCCCAACAAGTCCACACTGACCCTCCGAAGAGCAACCCATCCAGACCAATTCCCCTACATTTACCCCTTCACCTAACACTATGGGCAATTTAGCATGGCCAATTCACCTGGCCCGCACATCTTTGGACTGTGGGAGGAAACCAGAGCACCCAGAGGAAACCCACGCAGACACGGGGAGAAGGTGCAAACTCCATACAGACAGTTGCCTGAGATGGGAATTGAACCCAGGTCTCTGGCACTGTGAGGCAGCAGTGCTAACCACTGTGTCACCATGCTGCCTGTGGCATCTATGTTCAGTACTCCATTCTACCCTCTTCCCCCACCTTGAATCTGTCATATTTAGAAAAAGTTAAGAAAATCACACAACACCAGGTTACAGTCCAACAGGTTTTCAAACCAACACTGTCTCCTCCACATCATATTTAGAAAAGTAATCACTTTATTTTCATTCTTTTTGTGTAGGTCTTAATTTACATCGTCTAGTTACTAGCAAATGGAAACCGGTTTTCCCTATTTAACTTATCAAAATTCATCCTAATTTGGAACAACTCTATCAAATATCATCCTGACCTTTCTCTCAACTAAAACAAAATACTCCATTTGAGGAAGTTCTCTATCTGTGTGTATTTGTGGATCTTTTCTGTGCCCTCCATCTTCCTTGAAGTACGTGGAGAGTAATTAGTATCACTGCTCATTGGATATATTCAAAGCTGAGTTATACAAGGGAAGTGGGGCATGGTGGTAATCTCATTGGAGTAGTCATCCAGAGGACTAGGCTAATGTTTGGAGACATGGATTCAGATCCTATCATGGCAGTAAATGTGAATCTGGTTCACTAACATCCATTAGGAAAGGAAATTGCTGACCATACCCAGTCTGGCCGACATGAGACTCATCAATCACATCAAGAGGGTGGCATGGTGGCTTAGTGGTTAGCACTGCTGCCTCACAGCACCAGGGGTCCCAGGTTCGATTCCAGCCTCGGGCGACTGTCTGTGTGGAGTTTGCACATTCTTTTCGTGTCTGCGTGGGTTTCCTCCGGGTGCTCCGGTTTCCTCCCACAGTCCAAAAATGTGCAAGTTAGGTGAATTGGCCATGCTAAATTGCCCATAGTGTTAGGTGCATTAGTCCGAGGAAATGGGTCTGGGTGGGTTACTCTTCGGAGGGTTGGTGTGGACTGGTTGGGCCGAAGGGCCTGTTTCCACACTGTAGGGTATCTAATCTAATGTGACTGATTCCTAACTGTCGTCTTAAAAATTGATTAGTAAGCCACTCAGTCATTCAAGGACATTTGGGATGGACAACTTATACTGTTCTTGTCAATGATGTTTACACCTCATAAAAGTATAAATAAAACTAAAAAGATGGAGTTCTGGGTAACAACGGAGTCCAGAGTTATATGGTGTGTGTCTGTTGTGGGGAAGACAGGAAAGTGGAATTAAGCCCCCAGTACATCAGTGATTATCTTACTGAAATGTGGAACAGACTCTAGGGACCAAAAAGCCTATATCTGTTCTGACTGCTGATGTTATTTTATGTTTTTATGAAACTGTCATCCAGCACAGAATCAGTGAAGTTAATGAGAAGGAAATTCTGAACTAACCCTTGCATCAAATCATTGCACAATGAGGAGATTGCACATTGATGTGATCATTAAGAGAGAATGTTGTGGAGAAAGTGCTTCTACAACTTGAATCACAGCCCTTTCAGTTACTTTTAAAGAAAACAAAAGGACTGGGTGACGCAATAGATTAGGCATTTTGGGCATCAGTCCAGTCAACTCTACTGGCTGTAAGATTCACGTGCAATAAGTTTGGGCAGTCTCTATTTAGTTCTGAGCAGACATGGAACAACAATTGTATTGACTTTAATTAATGCTGAATTAATCTCATTTGGCCATTCTGTTTATGGGACCCATGGAGGAACAGATAGTGTGAGAAATGGATGAAGATAGCAGTAAATTTTCCCAAAGCTGCTTCTGAAACAAGTTGCTGATGCCGACACGACGGAGCTTTACTTTGCTAACGGTGTTGTGCTAGGTCTGAGTACTTCAGTGTGAGCACAGAGTGCTTGAAAGATCACCTGATTCATTTCTTGCTGAGAATTATCATTCACCTCGATGAACACTTTTCTCCCCCAAAAAAATGTGCTTCAGATAGCTGAGCTTAATGTTGCATCTCTGCAATGTGTTATTGTGGCTGAGGATCAGAGCGAGCTCTCTGTAGCTGACCTCTGGGGTGTCAGCAGAATGCTTTGAGCCTTTCGCATAAGAGGTTTCATGGCGATGCAGATGTTGCTTGTTCTGATGAGAGACTTCCACCAGTAGAGAAATAGCTCAAGCAGGTTCTGAGGAAGGGTCACTGGACCTGAAACATTAACGCTGCTTTCTCTCCACAGATGTTCTCTGAGCTGCTGAATTTCTCCAGCAATTTCTGATTTTTTTTCTTTCAAAAAACAATCGTTGGTTTTTATGTGCAATTTTTATTTGTCTTAGGAAGCTGCTTTTGTTAACTACATCCGAGCAATGCGAGGGCAGGACCATGAGAAGATTTCAAAGCGGAAGGAGGAATTATAACGTTGCCTACCTCGTGCTTGCCACCGCACACTGTGAAAGGGCCCTATTTACATCACTACTGTACTGAAACTTCACATTGTTATAGACGGTTTTTCTCCCCAAAATGAAGAGTACCCAATTAATTGTTGTAATGCAATGGACCACTTGCAGTTCTTTTTTTAAAGGGCTGCACTCTATTATGAGAAAAGTATATTTAAAATGTAAATGCTGCCTTTCTCACAATTGTGTCCAAGTACAACACTTGTAACTAGTGATCGACTGGCACAAATGTGTCCTGGTGCCAGTATTGTCAGTGCCCCTGCTGATTGCAATATTCCAGTTCTAAGGTTCCAAAAGGAGAAAGAGAAAAGGGTAGGGTTTCAATAAATGCAGGATAAAGCCATTCTTTCAAACTGTTTGGAAGAGGAAGTGTTATTACATGCCAACGTTTGAGTAAGGCTTAAAACATCTGCCTTATTAGCTACACAAGAATGGATCAACCTCGTACTGGACCTATTTTGACAAAGGAACATTGGAACTAGACTGCATTCATCGATTGCTAGCTCGTGTTCTATGCAAATGTTTTATAATTGCGGGTTTTCTATATTAAGGGCCATAAATGTGGTCTGAGATTGCCTATCATTGCCAGGCTTTTCTCACAGGGCTGGGTGGGGGAATGAGTGGGTATCAAAAGTCCGGGAAGGGTAGAAAACAATTTAAAAATTTTAATCAAATTGCTCAGGGATGGCACAAGTAAGTTCCAAAAAAAAAGTAAGTCAAATACAATTATTTTTGAATTCTGAGATTATTTAGGGTGCTTCAGAATACTGCAGCTAAATTAAGTAGGCGAGATAATCAGGCACATTGGAAAGGGATATGGGTACAATTTTTGCCTTCACATATTGGTCCAGTAATAACTGATTATTTTTGGATTGCAAATATAGAAGAATGATCTTATTGAAGAAATCTAATTAAACATTCTTGTGTTTTACTTGCACTGGTTTTATATGTTCCACTGATATTTGAGGCCTCTTGAGTGTATGTGAGGAGGAATTATAGTTCCTGGTATAAAAGTGTAAGGAACTCTGAACACATGTTTATTGTGTGTTACTTTCCACAAAAGAACAAAGTTGATTAAATTATCAATGGGAATCCTTACGAAGTTTTTGACCTTCTCATCTCCAAACCCAGTGGGTGTTCACTTTTGGGGCTAGACGATTCCTAACTCACGTCCATTGGTGCAAAGTCTTGCCCGCTCTCTGGCTGGGCCAACAGGTACTGCACATCTTGAGCTGCCCTTAAGAACTTGCTGGTTTCCTGTTGGTGAGAATGTTTTAATTTGATTGGATCCTGAAGTAAGGGGGCATGATAGCATTACGGTAATGTCACTGGGCTAGTAATACAGAACTCCAGGGTAATGTTCTGGGGACTTGGGTTTGAATCCTACCTGTGAGGACAAGGGCAGCAGATACATGGGTGCACCACACCCTGCAAGTATTCCCCCAAGCCATTAGCCACCCTGACTTGGAAATATGTCGCCGTCTTTCAGTATCACTGGACCAAACTCCTGAAACTCCCTCCCTAATAGCATTATGGATTGCCGACAGCAAACTGATAGCAGTGGTTCACAAAGACAGCTCACTACCACTCCCTCAAAACCAGCCATGAATGAGCAATAAATGCTGGGCCAGCCAGCGACACCCACATTCCTTAAATGAGCTTCTTTAAAAATAGCAGATAATAAAATTTGAATTCAATAAAAATATGGAATGAAAAGCTATTCCAATGGCACCCATGGTAACTGCTGTTGACTGTCTTAAAAACACATCTGTTTCACTAATGCTCACACTTGCCATCCTTACCCAGTCTGACCTACATGTGACTCCAAACCCATAGCAATGTTGTTGACACTTAACTGCTCTTTGGACAATCAACAATGATCAATAAATGCTGGCCTAGTCTGTAATACACGTATCTCATGAGCAAGCAAAACAAAAATTCAGATGTGGTTGTTATAGAGTCATGCAGCACAGAAACGGGCCCTTCAGTCCAACTAGTCCATACAGATCATCTTCCCAAACTAAACTAGTCCCACATGCCTATGCTTGGTCCCTATCCTTCCAAACCTTTCCTATTTATGAACGTATCAAAGTGTCTTTTAAATGTTGTAACTATACCTGCATCCACCACTTTCTCTGCCAGTTCATTCCACACAAGCCACTGTGTTTTAAAAAAAAAAGTTGCTACTCATGCCCTTTTTAAATCTTTCTCCTTTCACCTTAAAACATATGCTTCCTGGTTTGGACTCCCCCACCTTAGGGAAAAGATCTTTGTCATTCACCTTATCTATACTCCTCATGATTTTATAAACCTCTATTTAAGGTCATCCCTCAACCTCCTACGCTCCAATGGAAAAAGTCCAAGTCTTTCCGATCTGTTTTTATATCTCAAACTCTCCATTCCTGGCAACATTCTGGTAAATCTTTTCTGAACCTTTTGCAGTTTAATAATGTCTTTCCTATAACTGGGCGAACTGCACACAACTGTAGGTACGTTGTTGGAAGGGATTCTGAAGGACAGGGTTTACATGTATTTGGAAAAGCAAGGACTGGTTAGGGATAGTCAGCACGGCTTTGGGAAATAGTGTCTCACTAACTTGATTGAGTTTTTTTGAAGAAGTGACAAAGGAAAATTGACGAAGGGAGAGCAGATGATGTTGTCAATACAGACTTCGGTAAGGCTTCCAACAAGTTTCTGCATGAGTTAGTAAGGTATGTATTGAAGAGAGCTAGCCATTTGGATACAAAAATAATTGACTCGAAGGTAGGAGACAGAGGGTAGTGGTGGAGGATTACTTTTTGGACTGGAGGCTGTGACCAGTGGTGTGCCATAAGGATTGGCTCTGGATCTATAACGTTTTATCGTTTATATAAATGGTTTAGATGTGAATATAGGGAGTATGGTTAGTAAGTTTGCAGATAACGCCAGAATTGGAGGTGTAGTAGACAGAGAAAACGGTCACCTCAGATTGCACCTTGATCAGATGGGCAGATTGGCTGAGCAGTGGCAGGTGGAGTTTAATTTAGATAGATGTGAGATGCTGCATTTTGGTAAAGCAAACCAGAGCAGGACTTGTACAGAGGAACCTCGATTATCTGAAGGACACGGGTGGGGAGTATTTCACTTGGTTCATCGAATGCCGGATAACGCAGTTAGCCAAGCATCAGGACCTTGCGATCTTGTTCAGATTATCCAAAATTTGGTTAATTAAATGCCAGATAATTGAAGTTCCTCTGTACACTTAATGGAAAGATCCTAGGGAGTGTGTTGAACAAAGAGACCTTGGGGTGCAGGTTCATAATTTCTTGAAAGTGGAGTTGCAGGTAGGATAGTGAAGAGGGAGTTTGGTATGTTTGCCTTTATTGGTCAGTGCATTGATTACACGAGTTGGGAGGTCATGTTGCAGTTGTATAGGACATTGGTTAGACAACTTTTGGAATGAAGGGCTGATGGCTGAATGGTTGATTCTCCTGCTCCTCGGTTGCTGCCAGAGGAAGTGGTGGAGGCTGGTACAATTGCAACATTTAAAAAGCATTTGGATGGGTATATGAATAGGAAGGGTTTAGAGGGATATGGGCTGAATGCTGGCAGGTGGGACTAGTTTGGGTTGGGATATGTGGCCGGCATGGACGGGTTGGACCAAAGGGTCTGTTTCAATGCTGTGCATCTCTATGACTGTATGCTGCCTGACTAGCTGTGCTTTTCCAGCACCACACACTCAACTCTGATCTCTAGTATCTGCAGTCTTCACTTTCTCCTACTTTTGGAATACTGTGTTGAAATTCTGGTCTCCCTGCTATGGCAAAGATGTTGTGAAACTTAAAAGGGTTCAGAAAATATTTACAAGGATGTTGCCAGGATTGGTGGATTTGAGCTACAGGGAGAGGCTGAGCAGGCTGAGGCTACTTCCACTGATTCGCATTCCTGATGAAGGGCTCCTGCCAGAGACTTTGATTTTCCTGCTCCTTGGATGTTGCCTGACCTGCTGTGCTTTTCCAGCACCACACTATACTTGACTCTGATCTTCAGCATCTACAGTTCTCATTTTCACCTATTTTCCCTGGAGCGTCCAAGGCTGGGAGGTGACCTTCTAGAGGTTTATAAAATCATGAGGGGCATGGATAGGGTTAATAGACAAGATCTATTCCCTGGGGTAAGGGAGTCCAGAACCAGGGGGCATAGGTTTAAGGTGAGAGGGGAAAAATTTAAAAGGGATCTAAGGGGAAACTTTTTGATGTGGAGGGTAGTGTGTGTATCGAATGAGCTGCTAGGGGAAGTGGTGGAGGCTGATACAATTGCAACATTTAAAAGGCATCTGGATGGGTATATGAATAGGAAAGATTTGGAGCATTATGAGCCAAATGCTGGCAAATGGGACTAGATTAATTTGGAATATCAGGCCAGTATGGACAAGTTGGACCAAATGGTCTCTTTCTGTGCTGTACATCTCTGACTACAGCCCTGTCACCAAAAATCCCTACATTATGTAGTAAGGAATGGTAAAAGAGGACATCCTGGGAATTCTACAGACTCATCACACATCCTCATCACCTGATGTCATTCTGATACATCCTCTCATGTACATGTTCAGTAACTACTCTTAAAGCAAGGATATGCTTTCCTTTACTGGTCAGCGTACTGAGTACAGGAGTTGGGAGGTCATGTTGCAGCTGTGCAGGATATTGGTTAGGCCACTGTTGAAATATTGTGTGCAATTCTGGTCTCCTTCCTATCAGAAAGATGTTGTGAAACTTGAAAGGGTTCAGAAAAGATTTATAAGGATGTAACCAGGGTTGGAAGATTTGAGCTATAGGGAGAGGCTGAACAGGCTGGGGCTGTTTTCCCTGGAGCATCGGAGACTGAGGGGTGACCATGTAGACGTTTACAAAATTATGAGGGGCATGGAGAGGGTAGATAGGCAAAGTCTTTTCCCTGGGCTCAGGGAGTCCAGAACTAGAGGGCATAGGTTTAAGGTGAGAGGGGAGAGATATAAAAGACACCTAAAGGGCAACTTTCTCTGGCAGCTCATTCCATACACATACCACCCTCTGCGTGAAAAAGTGGTGGAGGCTGGTACAATTGCAACATTTCAGAGGCATTTGGATGGGTATATGAATAGGAAGGGTTTAGGGGGATATGGGCTGGGTGCTGGCAGGTGGGACTAGATTGGTTTGGGATATCTAGTTGGCATGGACTGGTTGGACCGAAGGGTCTGTTTCCATGCCGTACCTCTCTCTGACTATGGAGTTAACCCTTTTCTCCGCATCTGCTTAACCAGCTCTGACATTGCAGTTGCTGGTGCTAGAATGGAATGAAGTGATCAAGGTGACACGCACTCCGCCAAGCCCACTAGATCTTTGCAGGCAGCTTCCTCTGAGGTCATTCGCTGTTGACTGCAAAATCTGAGCCAAAATAGTTTTTGAAATTAGATTACTTCGCATGAACACAGAATTCCAGTGTCAAGCATTTCTGAAGTGAGGGTGGGTGGAGTGGATGAGCTGGGCGCCAGAATTTCTCAGCTGGGAATTTCTGGCAGGAGCATAGTTAATATCTCAACTGTTTTCTGTGAGTAAGTACATATTGCATTATTATTTTGAGCAAGGACTAAATTTAATTCTTCAAATTAGGGTCGTGGGAGCGATTGCTTCAGAGCTGAAGGGCAGCAGCTGTCTGTATCTCCTTCAGAGCCATGCCCTGTTTACAAATGCACTTAGAATTGTGCTTGTTGTTTAAAATTGCTCTGCATATAATTTTTGTCTTGCTAATTTATGTACCACATTGAACTCATCTAATTCCCAAAGGCCTACCATTATAATGTGACCTAAGAACACATGAATCTCAAAGACATTTTAATAAGTATAGATTTGTTTTATAAGATGAGTGACAAATTATGCTAGCCCCTTTTGCGAGCTTTTTAAGCAAAGGTTCAATTTATAAAAGTACTTCCAACGTTCAAAATAATGTTCCAAAGTCACTTTGCCCATCATTGTCATGGAATTTTTTCTTGACATTAGTGGCTGTTTTGGTTACATCAGTCACTGCTTCCAATGGTAAATGATCGTGGGAAATATAACCCTCCAGATATTTTAAGTGCAGTTAATTTTTTTTTCATTCAGCTATCTTCACAGAATTGTCAGTGATATAGTAGAGAAGGAGACCATTTGGTCCATCTTACTTGTGCTGGCCCTTTTGGAAGAACAACATGGTTCGCCTGTGCTCTTTCACTCACAGCCCTGCAAGTACTTAACCAATTTCATTTTTTAAAGTTGCTATTGAATGTTGTTCCACCACCCTTCCGGAATACAGCGTTCTCCTCAGCTTCCTTATCACCCCTGAGACAGGCAATGGCCAATTTGCAAACTACTTCTGCCTGTAGGAAAGCATTTAAAATTGTCAACATTTTGTTTCTGAAATGGTAGCAAACCTACTTTGCAGTGATGTTATGACTTTTTTTTATTTATACATTCCCACCTGCCTACTGCCCCCTCTTTACCCTACAACCACATTTAATTACCCCTATCTTTCCACTCATCTCACATCTTCCTTTTTCTTTTCCCCACCACCCCTGCAATTTGTTTCCCTGTGCTATACTCCTTTAAAACCTGCTGCATTGCTTAACATTTATCTGACAAAGATCACAGTCCTGAAACAAAAACCCTGTTCCTCTCTACGGATACTCCCTTTCCAGCATTATTTGATTTTATTTCACATCTCTGCAGTATTTTACCCTGATCTGTTCACTGTGTTGCCCTCAAACTGATCACGAGCAAAACTGTGAGAAATATTTGTTTATCTAAGGGGTCAGCTCCCAGCGCGGTCACCAGCCATCTCGCCAATCAGTCACACAGTTGTGGTTTCAAGTCCCATTTAAGGACTGGAGCAGAAATATCAAGGCTGATAGTGTCATGCAATACAAAGGGAGTGCTGCACTGTTGAAAGTGCTGGCTTTTGGATATGACGTCAGACTGCGTAAATTGTCTGATCATCGATCCTTGTCCAGTGCTTGATCACTTTTATCTGTAGGTGGAACTCATGAGTCAAGTGATCAACCCTTGGGTTCCTGAGAACACGAGACAGAGAGAATAGATTTGTTACGGATGTACGTTTGCTTACTGAGCTGGAAGGTTCGTTTTCAGACATTTTGTCTCCATACGAAGTAACATCATCAGTGAGCCTCTGGTGAAGCACTGGTGTTCTGACCCGCCTTCTATTTATGTGTTTAGGTTTCCTTGGGTTAGTGATATAATTTCCTGTTCTTCTTCCCAGAGGGTGGTAAATGGGGTCCAAGTCAACATGTTTGTTAATAGAGTTCTTGTTGGAATGCTGTACATACTACAAAGAGCAGAGCAAAATCACCCAAACAGTGTACTTAAAAAGAACAGGTACCCAATGAACACAGTCCGACGGTTTCTCAGTAACAAACCCAAACAAGCTGACAAAGTGTGACCAGAAACTCTAGTCACTCATCCCTATAACAAAGACATGTCAGAAATGACAGCCAGACTACTCGGACCTCTTGGCATCACGGTCACCCACAAACACACTAAAACAGCAGCTAATGAACTTGAAAGACCCTATACAGACAGCAAACAAAACGAATATCATTTACAAAATACTGTGCAAGAACTGTAACAAACATTAAACTAGCCAGCAGGTGAAATGAAAGTCAAATAGCCACAAAAAGACATGACCTTCTCTCACTAGTGTCCTCACAGACAGGTGAGGAAGGACACCACTTCGACTGGACAACACATCCATCCGAGGACAAGCCAAACAGAGACATGCACAAGAATTCCTAGAAGCATTGCATTCCAACTGGAATTTTATCAACAAACACATGGACTTGGACCCCATTTACCACTCTATGAGAAAAAGAACAGAAAAGGATATCGCCACAGGAAATGACGTCACCAACCCAAGGAAACCTAAACACACAAATAGAAAGCGGTTCAGTAATGCCAGTGCTTCACCGAAGGCTCACTGATGATGTTACCTGATATGGTGATGAAACATTTGAAAATGAACCATCCAGCTCAGCGAGCAAAAGTACATCTAGATCCTCAACCTAAGATTTGTTATTGCAAGTTAAGAACTACTTAGAGTCATCAAGATGTACAGCACAGAAACTGACCCTTCGGTCCATGCAGACCAGATACCCCAACCCAATCTAGTCCCACATGCCAGCACCTGGCCCATATCCCGCCAAACCCTTCCTAATCACATACCCATCCAAATGACTTTTAGATTAGATTAGATTACTTACAGTGTGGAAACAGGCCCTTCGGCCCAACAAGTCCACACCGCCCCGCCGAAGCGTAACCCACCCATACCCCTACATCTACATTTACCCCTTACCTAACACTACGGGCAATGTAGCATGGCCAATTCACCTGACCTGCACATCTTTGGACTGTGGGAGGAAACCGGAGCACCCGGAGGAAACCCACGCAGACACGGGGAGGACGTGCAAACTCCACACAGTCAGTCGCCTGAGGCGGGAATTGAACCCGGGTCTCAGGCGCTGTGAGGCAGCAGTGCTAACCACTGTGCAATTTGTACCCACCTCCACCACTTCCTCTGGCAGCCCATTCCACATGTGCACCACCCTTTGCATGAAAACGTTGCCCCTTCAGTCTCTTTCATATCTTTCCCCTATCACCCTAAACCTATGCCCTCTAGTTCTGGACTCCCCCATCCCAGGGAAAAGACTTTGTCTATTTACCCTATCCATGCCCCTCATGATTTTATAAACCTCTATAAGGTCTCCCCTCAGCCTCTGGTGCTCCAGAGAAAACAGCCCCAGCTTATTCAGCCTTTCCCTATAGCTCAAATCCTCCAACCCTGGCAACATCCTTGTAAATCTTTTCTGAACCCTTTCAAGTTTCACAACATCTTTCCGATAGGAAGGAGACCAGAATTGCACACAATATTCCAACAGTGGCCTAACCAATGTCCTGTACAGCCACAACATGACCTCCCAACTCCTGTACTCAATACTCTGACCAATAAAGGAAAGCATACCAAATGCCGCCTTCACTATCCTATCTACCTATGGCTCCACTTTCAAGGAGCTATGAACCTGCACTCCAGGGTCTGTTTGTTCAGCAACACTCCCTAGGACCTTACCATTAAGTCTATAAGTCCTGCTGAGATTATCTTTCCCAAAATGCAGCACTTCGCATTTAGCTGAATTAAAACTCCACCTAACACTTCTCAGCCCACTGGCTCATCTGATCAAGATCCCATTGTAATCCAAAGTAACCTTCTTCGCTGTCCACTACACCTCCAATTTTGGTGTCATCTGCAAACTTACTAAGTATACCTTTTATGTTTGCACTTACTGGATTAGTGGTGCTGGAAGAGCACAGCAGTTCAGGCAGCATCCAATGAGCAGCGAAAACGCTGCTCGTTGGATGCTGCCTGAACTGCTGTGCTCTTCCAGCACCACTAATCCAGTATTTGCTTTCCAGCATCTGCAGTCATTGTTTTTACCTTTTTTATGCTTGCATCCAAATCATTTATATAAATGATGAAAAGTAGAGGACCCAGCACCCATCCTTGTGGCACTCCACTGGTCACAGGCCTCCAGTCTGAAAAACAACCCTCCTCCACCACCCTCTGTCTTGTACCTTTGAGCCAGTTCTGTATCCAAGCTGGAGAGGGTTCAGAAGAGATTTACCAGGTTGTGTTTGGGTATGGAAGGTTTGAGTTATGAAGAAAAAGCTGGGACTTTATTCACTGGAACATAGGAGGTTGAGAGGCGACCTGATAGACGTTTATAAAACAATGAGGGATATAGATCGAGTTAATGGCTGTCATCTTTTCCCTAGGTTGGAGAAATTCAAGATTATGGGCACATTTTTATGGTGAGAGGAGAGGAAGTTAAAAAAGACATAAGACAATTTTTTTACACTGGGTGGTTCATGTGTGAAATGTGCTTCCTGGGAAAATGGTGAGTGTGGGTACAATTACAACTGTTAAAAGATATTTGGATAGATACATAAATAGGAAAGGTTTGGAGGGATATGGGCCAGGGCTAGGCAGGTGAATAAAGAAAATTACAGCACCGGAACAAGCCCTTTGGCCCCCAAACCTGCGCGATCCAGATCCTCTACCTAAACCTGTCGCCTGTTTTTTGAGGGTCTATCCCTCTGCTCTCTGCCCATTCATGTATCTGTCTAGATACATCTTAAGTGACGCTATCATTCCCGCCTCTACCACCTCTGCTGACAACGTGTTACAGGCACCCACCACTCTGTGTGTAAAGACTTTCCACACATATCTCCCTTAAACTTTTCTGCTCTCACTTTGAACTCATGACCCCTGGTAATTAAGTCCCCCCACTCTGGGAAAAAGCTTCTTGCTATCCACCCTGTCTATACCTGTCATGATTTTGTAGACCTCAATCAGGTCCCCCCCCCTCCAACCTCCGTCTTTCTAATGAAAATAATCCTAATCTACTCAACCTCTCTTAATAGCTAGCACCCTCCATACCAGGCAATATTCTGGTGAACTTCCTCTGCACCCTCTGCAAAGCATCCACATCCTTTTGGTAATGTGGCGACCAGAACCATATGCAGTATTCCAAATGTGGCCAAACCAAAGTCTTATACAACTGTAACATGACCTGCCAACTCTTATAGTTAATACCCCATCTGATGAAGGAAAGCATGCTGTATGCTTTCTTGAGCACTCTATTGCCACCTTCAGGGTACAATGGACTTGAACACCCAGATCTTTCTCTACATCAGTTTTCCCCAGGACTTTTCCATTTACCGTATATTTTGTTTTTCAATTGGATCTTCCAAAATGCATCACCTCACATTTGCCCAGATTGAACTCCATCTGCCATTTCTTCGCCCAACTCTCTAATCTATCTATATGCTGCTGTATTCTCTGATAGTCCCCTCCACTATCTGCTACTCTACCAATCCTTGTGTCATTGAAAAGTAGGTAATCAGACCACCAAGATCTTCCTCCAGATCATTTACGTATATCACAAACAACAGTGGTCCCAACATGGATCCCTGTGGAACACCACTGGTCACGGTGCTCCATTTTGAGAAACTCCCTTCCACTACTCTCTGTCTCCTGTTGCCCAGCCAGTTCTCTATTCATCTAGCTAGTACACCCTGGACCCCATGCAATTTCACTTCCTCCATCAGCCTCCCATGGTGAACCTTATCAAATGCCATACTGAAGTCCATGTATATGACATCTACAACGCTTCCCTCATCAATCAACTTTGTCACTTTCACAAAGAATTCTATTAAGTTGCTAAGACATTACCTTCCCCACACAAAACCATGCTGCCCATTACTGATAAGCCCATTTTCTTCCAAATGGGAATAGATCCTATCCCTCAGTATCTTCTCCAGCAGCTTTTCTACCACTGACGTCAGGCTCACCGGTCTCTAAATACCTGGATTATCCCTGCTAACCTTCTTAAACGAGGAGAAAGTGAGGACTGCAGATGCTGGAAATCAGAGCTGAAAATGTGTTGCTGGAAAAGCGCAGCAGGTCAGGCAGCATCCAAGGAGCAGGAGAATCGACGTTTCGGGCATAAGCATTCTTCAAGTTTCTTCAAGCATTCCTGAGGAAGGGCTTATGTCCGAAACATCGATTCTCCTGTTCCTTGGATGCTGCCTGACCTCCTGCGCTTTTCCAGCAACACATTTTCACTTCTTAAACAAGGAGACAATAATAGCAATTCTCCAGTCCTCTGGGACCTCACCCATGTTCAAGAATGCTGTAAAGATATATGTTAAAGCCCCAGCTATTTCCCCTCTCACTTCCCTCAGTAATCTGGGGTAGATCCCATCCGGATTGGGGACTTGTCCACCTTAATGCAGTTTAGAATACCCAACACTTCCTCCTTGTGCCAACTTGGCCTAGAGTAATCAAACAGCTATCCCTAACCTCAAGATCCGTCATGTCCCTCTCTTCGGTGAATACCGACATAAAGTACTCATTACAAATCTCACCCAGTTTTTCTGACTCCACACATAACTTTGCTTCTTTGTCCTTGAGTGGGCCACCCCTTTCTCTAGTTACCCTCTTGTTCCTTATATATGAATAAAAGGTGGGACTAGATTAGTTTGAGATTATGAGGTAAAAACAATGACTGCAGATGCTGGAAAGCAAATACTGGATTAGTGGTGCTGGAAGAGCACAGCAGTTCAGGCAGCATCCAAGGAGCAGCGAAATCGACGTTTCGGGCAAAAGCCCTTCATCAGCAATGTTCAGCATGGACTGGTTGGACCAAAGGGTCTGTTTCTGTGCTGTATAACTCAATGAGGGTGTTGTACTTAAATGCATACAATATACAAAACAAAGTAATTAAACTTGTGGTGCAGATTGAATTTTGCAGGTACCATGTTGTGAGTATCATCAACACATGGCTGCAAGGGGCTCAGGGCTGGGAACGAAATATCCAAGGTACACGTTCTATCAACAGGCAGGCAGATGGGCAGGGTGGCCTTGTGAGTAAGAAATGAGATTAAATTGAAAGCAAAAAGTGATATAGGATTGAAAGACACTGAATCCGTGTGGGTAGATTTGAGGAACTACAAAGAAATAAGAACCTGATGAGAATTATGCACAGACCTCCTAGCAGTAGTCAGGATATGGAGCAGAAAATAAATCAGGAGATAGAAAAGGATATAAGAAAGGCATCATTACAATAATCACGAGGGAATTCAATATGTAGATGGGAAGGAAATATCAGGTTGGTAGCAGATCCCAAGAAAAGAAATTTCTGGAACGTCAAGAGATTTTTTTTAAGAGCAGTTTGGGGTAGAGCCCACTAGGGAATAGGCAATTCTGGATTTTTGGATATGAAATGAGGCAGACATGATTAGGGAACACAAGGTAAAGGATCCCCTAGGGACAGTGACCATAATATGAAAGAATTTGCCCTGCAGTTTGAGAGGGAGAGGTTTGAATTAGATGTAATGGTATTTCAATTGTGCAAAGACATGATAAAGATGCTGGCCAGAGTTGATTGGAAGGGAAGTCTTTCAAGGAAGACAGTGGAGCAGCAATGGCAGGACTTTCTAGGAGTAATTCAGGCGGCACAGAGAAATTCATCCCGAGGAAGAAGATGCATCCGAAGAGGGGACAAGGAGACCGTGGCTGACAAGGAAAGTCAAGGACAGCATAAAAACAAAGGGTTCAGAAAAGATTTACAAGGATGTTGCCAGGGTTGGAGGATTTGAGCTATAGGGAGAGGCTGAACAGGCTGGGGCTGTTTTCCCTGGAGGCTGAGGGGTGACCTTATAGAGGTTTACAAAATTATGAGGGGCATGGATCGGGTAAATAGGCAAAGTCTTTTCCCTGGGGTCGGGGAGTCCAGAACTAGAGGGTATAGGTTTAGGGTGAGAAGGGAAAGATATAAAAGAGACCTAAGGGGCAACTTTTTCACACAGAGAGTGGTATGTGTATGGAATGAGCTGCCAGAGGAAGTGGTGGAGGCTGGTACAATTGCAACATTTAAGAGGCATTTGGATGGGTATATGAATAGGAAGGGTTGGAGGGATATGGGCTGGGTGCTGGTAGGTGGGACTAGATTGGGTTGGGATATCTAGTCGACATGGACGAGTTGGACCAAAGGGTCTGTTTCCATGCTGTACATCTCTATGACTCTATAATGTGGTGAAGATTAGTGGAAGCCAGAGGACTGGGAAGCCTTTAAAAACCTGCAGATGACGACTTAAAAATAACAAGGAGGGAGAATATGAATGATGCAGTAAGTTAGCTAGAAATATAAATGAATGTTGCAATAATTTTTTAAAATATCTAAAAGGTAAGAAAGAGGCAAGAATGGTGTTTGGACTGCTGAAAAATGAGGCTAGATATGTAGTAATGGGCAACAAAGAAATGATGGAGGAACTGAATAGGTACTTTGCATCAGTTTTCACTGTGGAAGATAGCAGCATACTAGAAATTCGAGAGTTGGGGGCAGAGGTGAGTGTAGTGGCCATCAACGAGGAGAAGTTCTGGGGAAGCTGAAGGTGGATAAATTACCAGAACTACCTCTCAGAATTCTGAAGGAGATACTGAGGAGCTTGTCGAGGCATTGTTCAGTAATCACGAGACAGGGAGGATGCCAGAGGACTGGAAAATGGTAACTTAACAGCCCTGTTTAAGAAGGAAAGGAGGCAGAAGACAGAAAATTATAGGCCAGTTAACCTGACTTTGGTTATTGGTAAGATGTTAGAGTCCATCATTAAGAATGAGAATGCGGAGTACTTGGAAGTGCATGGTAACATAGGGCTGAGTCCCCATGGCTTCATCAAGGAGGGTCATGCCTGACAAATCCATTAGAATTCTTTGTGGAGATAATCAGCAAGTTAAAGAAAGACCCCGTGGATGTGATTGATTTGGATTTCCAGAAGGCCTTTGACAAGGTGCTGCACAGGATGCTGCTAGATAAGACGAGAGCCCATGATGTTAGGGGCATGATGTTAGGTGGATAAAGGATTGGCTGACTGGCGGAAGGCAAAAAATATGGATGAATCAGTAATTTTCAAGATGGCAGCCGGTGACTCATGGAGTTCTGCAGGGGTCAGTGTTGGGACCACAAGTATCCGCATTATACATTAACGATCTGGACAAAGGAACTGAGGACATTGTTGTGAAGTTGCAGATGACACAAAGATAGATGGAGGGACAGGTAGTGTTGAGGATCAGTGGAGGCTGTAGAAGGACTTGGCCAGGCAAGGACTGTGGGAAGGGAAGTGGCAGATCGAATACAATGTGGAGAAGTATGAAGTTACGCACTTTGTTCGAAAGAATAGAGGGATAGACTATTTTATAAATGGGGAAAGGTTTCAGAAATCTGAAGCACAAAGGAACTTGGGAGTCTGAATGCAGAATTCTCTTATGGTTAACGTGCAGGTTCTGTTCGTAGTTAGGAAGTCTACTGTAATGTTAGCATTCATTTCGAGATGGCTATGAATATGAGTTCCGGAGCCGTAATGTCATTTTGCACCTATGCAAAACACTAGTGCGGCCGCACTTGGAATATTGTGTACAGTTCTGGTCGCCCCATTACAAGAAGAATGTGGAAGCCTTGGAACAGGTGCAGAAGAGATTTACCAGGGTGTTGCCTGGTTTGGAGGGAAGGTCTTATGAGGAAAGGCTGAGAGACTTGGGTCTGTTCTCATTGGAAAGAAGAAGGCTAAGAGGGGATTTGATAGAGACATACAAGATGATCAGAGGATTAGATAGGGTAGACAGTGAAAGTCTTTTTCCTAGGATGATAACATCATCTTGTACGAGGGGACATAACAACAAATTGAGGGGTGACAGATTTAAGGCAGATGTCAGAGGCAGGTTCTTTACTCAGAGAATGGTAAGGGCTTGGATTGCCCTACCTGCCAATGTAGTGAACTCAGCCACATTAGGGAGATTTAAACAATCCTGGGATAAGCACATGGATGATGATGGGACAGTGTAGGGGGACGAGCTGAGAATAGTTCACAGGTCGGCACAACATCGAGGGCCGAAGGGCCTGTTCTGTGCTGTCTTGATCTATGTTCTATCTTCTAGGAGGATGTATGAGGCTCTGGTCAGACTGCATTTGGCAAATCGTGAGCAGTGTTCAGCCCCATATCGAAGTAAAGATATGCAGATGTTGAAGGTCCAGAGAAGGTTTCCATAGGAACTTAGGAATTAGGAGTGGGAGTAGGCAATTCAGCCCTTTGAGCCCCGTCCACCATTTAATACGACCATGGCTGATCTTATTCTGGTCTCAATGCCAGTTTCATGCCTGCTCCCCATAGCCCTTTATCTCACTTTTCATCAGAAATATATCTATTTCTTTCTTGAGTTTTGAGTCTTGATTCCGCCTCCACCGCACTCGGCAACAATAGAACATAGAACAATAGAACAATACAGCGCAGTACAGGCCCTTTGGCCCTCGATGTTGCGCCGATCCAAGCCCACCTAACCTACACTAGCCCACTATCCTCCATATGTCTATCCAATGCCCATTTAAATACCCATAAAGAGGGAGAGTCCACCACTGCTACCAGCAGGGCATTCCATGAACTCACGACTCGCTGAGTAAAGAATCTACCCCTAACATCTGTCCTATACCTACCACCCCTTAATTTAAAGCTATGCCCCCTTGTAATAGCTGACTCCATACGTGGAAAAAGGTTCTCATGGTCAACTCTATCTAAACCCCTAATCATCTTGTACACCTCTATCAAGTTACCCCTAAACCTTCTTTTCTCCAATGAAAACAGCCCCTAAGTGCCTCAGCCTTTCCTCATACGATCTTCCTACCATACCAGACAACATCCTGGTAATCCTCTTCTGCACCCGTTCCAGTGCCTCCACATCCTTCCTATAGTATGGCGACCAAAACTGCACACAATACTCCAGATAAGGCTGCACCAGAGTCTTATACAACTGCAACATGACCTCAGGACTCCAGAACTCAATTCCTCTACCAATAAAGCCCAGTACACCATATGCCTTATTCACCACACTATTTACCTGGGTGGCAACTTTCAGAGATCTGTGTCCATGGACACCAAGATCCCTCTGCTCATCCACACTACCAAGTATCCGACCATTAGCCCAGTACCCCATCTTTTTGTTAATCATACCAAAGTGAATCACCTCACACTTACCCACATTGAACTCCATTTGCCACCTTTCTGCCAAGCTCTGCAGCTTATCTATATCCCGCTGTAACCTGACACATCCTTCCTCACTGTCTACAACTCCACCGACTTTCGTATCATCCGCAAACTTGCTCACCCAACCTTCCAGCCCTTCCTCCAGGTCATTTATAAAAATGACAAACAGCAATGGTCCCAAAACAGATCCTTGCGGAACACCGCTAGTAACTGCACTCCAAGATGAACCTTTACCATCAACTACTACCCTCTTTCTTCTTCCAGCCAGCCAATTCCTAATCCAAACCTCCAACTCACCCTCAATGCCATACCTCCATATTTTTTGCAGTAGCCTACCATGGGGAACCTTATCAAACGCCTTACTAAAATCCATATACACCACATCAACCGCTTTACCCTCGTCCACCTCCTTAGTCACCTTCTCAAAGAATTCAATAAGGCTTCTGAGGCACGACCTGCCCTTCACAAAACCATGCTGACTATCCTTGATCACATTATTCCTATCCAAATGTTCATAAATCCTATCCCTTACAATTCTCTCTAAGACTTTGCCCACAACAGAAGTGAGGCTCACTGGCCTATAGTTACTCGGGTTATCCCTACTCCCCTTCTTGAACAAAGGAACCACATTTGCTATCCTCCAGTCTTCTGGCACTATTCCTGTAGACAATGAGGACATAAAAATCAAGGCCAATGGCTCTGCAATCTCCTCCCTTGCTTCCCAGAGAATCCTAGGATCAATGCCATCAGGCCCAGGGGACTTATCTATTTTCACCCTTTCCAGAATTTCCAACACCTCTGCCCTACATACCTCAAAGCCGTCCATTCTAATTAATTGTGACTCAGTATTCACATCGGCAACAATGTCCTGTTCCTGAGTGAATACTGACGAAAAGTATTCATTCAGTGTCTCCCCAATCTCTTCAGCCTCCACACGTAACTTCCCACTACTATCCTTGACTGAACCTATTCCTACCCAAGTCATTCTTTTATTCCTGACATACCTATAGAAAGCCTTTGGGTTTTCCCTAATCCTACCAACTAAAGACTTTTCATGTCCCCTCCTTGCTGCTCTTAGCTCTCTCTTCAGATCCTTCTTGGCTACCTTATAACTCTCAATCGCCCCAATTGAATCTTCATGCCTCATCTTTACATAGGCCACCCTCTTCCCTTTAACAAGGGATTCCAATTCCTTATTAAACCACGGCTCCCTCACACGACCCTTTCCTCCCTGCCTGACCGGTACATACTTATCAAGGACACTCAATAGTTGCTCCTTGAACAAGCTCCACATATCAACTGCGCCCTTGCCTTGAAGCCTACTTTTCCAAGCCACGCATCCTAAGTCATGCCTCACCACATCATAACTTCCCTGCCCCCAGCTATAACTCTTGCCCTGCAATGCACACTTATCCTCTCCATCACTAGAGTAAAAGTCACCGAATTGTGGTCACTGTCCCCAAAGTGCACACCTACCTCCAATTCTAACACCTGGCCTGGTTCGTTACCCAGAACCAAATCCAGTATGGCCTCACCTCTTGTTGGCCTGTCTACATATTGTGTCAGGAAATCCTCCCGCACACATTGGACAAACACCGACCCATCTAACGAACTCGAGCTATAGCTTTCCCAGTCAATATCTGGGAAGTTAAAGTCCCCCATAACAACCACCCTATTACTTTCACTCTTCTCCTGAATTATCCTCGCAATCTTTTCTTCTACGTCTCTAGGACTATTAGGAGGCCTGTAGAAAACTCCTAACAGAGTGACCTCACCTTTCCTATTTCTAACCTCAGCCCAAACTACCTCAGATGGCAAGTCTTCATCCATCGTCCTTTCCACCGCTGTAATACTATCTTTGACAAGCAATGCCACACCTCCCCCTCTTTTACCCCCACCTCTGACCATACTAAAACATTTAAACCCTGGAACCTGCAACAGCCAATCCTGTCCCTGTTCTACCCATGTCTCCGTAATAGCCACAACATCGAAATCCCAGGTACCAACCCACGCTGCAAGTTCACCTACCTTATTTTGTATACTTCTTGCATTGAAGTATACACACTTCAAGCCACTTTCCTTTTACAGGCACCCTCCTTTGAGATTGATGTCATGTTCTTAACCTCCCTACACTCCAGGTCCCTAAAGCTATAGTCTAGGTTCCCATGCCCTTGCAGAGTTAGTTTAAACCCCCCCCCCCCCCACCCCCCAAGAGCACTAGCAAACCTCCCCCCAAGGATACTGGTGCCCCTCAGGTTCAGGTGTAGACCATCCTGTTTATAGAGGTCCCACCTTCCCCAGAAAGAACCCCAGTTATCCAGAAACCGGAATCCCTCCCTCCTGCACCATCCCTGTAGCCACGCATTTTAACTGTTCTCTCTCCCTATTCCTCGACTCTCTATCACGTGGCACGGGTAACAAGCCAGAGACAACAACTCTGTTTGTTCTAACTCTGAGCTTCCAACCTAGCTCCCTGAAAGCCTGCCTAACATCCTCAGCCCTCCTACTACCTATGTCGTTGGTGCCAATGTGGACCACGACTTCAGGCTGCTCCCCCTCCCCCTTAAGGACCCGGAAAACACGATCAGAGACGTCACGTACCCTTGAACCTGGGAGGCAACATACCAAATGTGAGTCTCTCTCCCCCCCACAAAACCGCCTATCTGTGCCCTGAACCATCGAGTCCCCAATAACTATTGCTCTGCTCTTCTCCACCCTTCCCTTCTGAGCAACGGGGACAGGCTCCGTGCCAGAGGCCTGAACCCCATTGCTTACCCCTGGTAAGTCGTCCCCCCAACAAGTATCCAAAACGGTATACTTGTTCTTGAGGGGAACGGCCGCAGGTGGTCCCTGCACTGGCTGCTTCCTCCCAGTCCCCCTCACTGTCACCCATCTGTCTGCAATCTTTGGAGTTACTACTTCTCTAAAGCTCCGATCTATTGATCGGAGTTCCACAGATTCACAATGCTCTGAGAGAAGTAATTTCTTTCTGAACCTCTGTTTCTCACTCTATATCTATGCCCTCCTGTTCAAAACTGTCTCACAAGGTGGATCATGTGTTCAACGTCAACCTTGTAAATCCCCTTTAGCATTTTGCATACCGCAATCAGGTCCCTCCTCGTGCTTCTGAACTCCAGCAATTACAAGCCCAGGCTATTCAACCACTTCTGGTACGGCATCTGTTTCATCCCTGGAAACAATCTGGTGAGCCTCCTCTGAACTGCCTCCAGTGCCACCACACCATTCCTCATGTAAGGAGACCAAAACTGGACACAATACTCCAGCCGTGCTCTCACTGATACGTCATATAATTTTAACAACACTTCTTTTACTTTTATTATCTAGTCCTTTTGCAATAAATGCCAGGATTCCATTTGCCTTTCTTATTCTATGCTGCACTTTTAAAATTTATTCCTGTGATGAGGGCATCGCTGGCCAGTCTGAAATTTATTGCCCATCCCTAATTGCCCAGAGAGTACTTAAGAGTCAACCACATTGCTGTGGATCTGGAGTCATATGTAGGCCAGACCAGGTAAGGATGGCAGTTTCCTTCCCTACAGGGCATTAGTGAACCAGATGGGTTTTTCTAACAATCAACAATGGCTTCATGGTCATCATTAGACTCTTAATTCCAGAGTGTTTTTTTTAAATTCAAATTCCACCATCTGCAGTAGCAGGATTCAAACCAGAACATTACCTGGGTCTCTGGATTAGTAGTCCAATGATAATAAACAGTCCATTAGGCATCGCCTCCCCTATAATGACCCTATTATACTACATACTCACATTCTGCACTTCATGGACAAAGATGTTCAGATGCCAGTGCACCGATACACTTTAAATCAGCTTCCCATTTAAATAATAATTTCCCTTTCTTTTCTCTGGCTAAAAAGAGCAACCTTGCACTTCTCCACATTATAATCCATCTGCCAGATTCGGGCCCATTCTCCTGGCCTATCAATATCCACCTGTAATCTCCTTATCTCATCACTGCTTGGTTCCCCACCTATTTTAGTTTCATCTGCAAATTCTGCTCTGTTACACCGCTCCTTGCTTGCAGATCATTTATAGAGATTGAAAATAGATGAGGTCCAAGAACTGAACCCTGCGGCACCCCACTGGTTATAGTTTGCTGTCTAGAGGACCCATTTATCCCAACCCTCTGCTTTCTGTCAGTCAGCCAATCCTCTATCCAAGCCTATACTCTACCCTTAACCCCCCTGAGATCTAACCTTCTGGATCAGTCTTTTATGCAGCACTTTGTCAAACCCCTTCTGGAAGTTTAGATATACCACATCCACTGGATGCCCATTATCCACCTCACTGGTTACATCCTCAAAAAATTCCAGCAAGTTTGTCAATTGCCCTTTATGAAACATTGTTCACACTGAGAATTGAGTTTTGTTATTCCAAGTGTTCAGTTATGTCCTCCTTTGTGATTGACTCCGGTAACTTCCCCAGTACAGAGGTCAAACTGACTGGTCTATAGTTTCCCCCTTTTTGCCTATCTCCTTTTTTTGAATAAGGGTGTCACATTAATGTGTTTGTAATCCACTGGTACATTTCCAGGATCCAGAGAGTGTTGGAAAATCATAATGCCAGCTCCTTTAATACCCTAGGGTGCAGGCCATTGAGCAACTATATAGAATCCCTGCAGTGTGGAAACAGGCCCTTCGGCCCAACAAGTCCACACCGATCCTCCGAAGATCAACCCACCCAGACCTACTCCCCTACATTTACACATGATTAATGCACCTAACCCACACATCCCTGAACAGTTTGGGTAATTTAGCATGGCCAATTCACCTAACCTGCACAGCTTTGGATTGTGGGAGGAAACCCACGCAGACAAGGGGAGAATGTGCAAACTCCACACAGACAGTCACCCAAGGCTGGGATTGAACCTGGGTCCCTGGCACTGTGAGGCAGCAGTGCTAGCCACTATGCTGCCCTCAATCCCATCAGTTCACTTAATTCCATCTCCCTAGTTATAGTAATTTCACCAAGTTCTTCTGTGGTGACTGCAGCTTTTGGGAAGTATTTATTATCTTCCACTGTGAATATTGGTTTAGTACCCCTGCTATTTTTGAGTTTCCCTTTATTACCTCATCATTTTCATCCTCTAAAGGACTAACATTTACTTCCTTTTTATATACTTATAGAGCTTTTCGTACCAATGATTCAATTTGATTTATTGTTACGTGTATCTAAGTACAGTGAAAAGCTTTGTTTACAAGCAGTGCAGGCAGATCATAGTCAGCATGGATGTACAGATCACAGGGTGAAAAAAATACTTAGACACAGGCATACAGGTTACACTGCACAGGGCGTGTGCTCAGCAAGATAAACATTAGCAAGATCAGCTTTATCTGAAGTTAGACAGTCCACTCATTAGTCTAATAACAACTGGGAAGGCTTCTGTATCTCCTGCCTGATGGAAGAGGTTGTAGGAGAGCATTGCCAGGTGGGATGGCTCTTTGATGATGTTGGCAGCCTTTCAGCATCAGCGAGCCGTGTAAATGGAATCCATGGATGGAAGGTTGGCTCCCGTGATGGTCTGGGCTGTGCACATAATCTTCTGTAAGGTGAGTCCAGAACCAGAGGACACAGTTTAAAAATAAGGGGTAGGCCATTTAGAACAGAGTTGAGGAAAAACTTCTTCACCCAGAGAGTAGTGGATATATGGAATGCTCTTCCCCAGAGGCCAAGTTTCTGGATACTTTCAAGAAAGAGATGGAGAGAGCTCTTAAAGATAGTGGAATCAAGGGCTATGGGGATAAGGCAGGAACAGGATAATGATTGTGGATGATCAGCCATCATCATAATGAATGGTGGTGCTGGCTCAAAGGGCCGAATGGGCTACTCCTGCACCTATTGTCTATTGTCTATTATAGTTTCTTACAGTCCTCATATTTTCTGCTGGTTTCCTTTTGTAGTTTTCCCTTTTGTTGTTTCGCAGTATACACGTCTTAGTTTTTTCGATTTTAATTTTATTAACCCTTCTCCCAATCCTCCAGAGTGCCATTACGTTTTGAAGTATGATAATCCCAAGTTTCTGCCTTTATGCTATCCTTGACTTCCTTGGTAAGCCATAGATGATCTTTCACCTTTTTACAATTCCTCTTTCTCTCAGGAATATACTTTATTTGAGAGATACTTGGTGTCTCCCCAAGCATTTGCCATTGTTCTTCAACTGTCCTGCCCATTGATATTTTTGCCCAGTGCACTTGGGCCAACTCCTTCCTTAGGCCTGTACAATTACCTTTGCCCAACACTAAAATTCTTGTATGTGACTCTGTCTTCACTCTTTCAATCTGAGCTGAAATTCCAGCATATTGTGGTCACTCATTCCAAGAGAATTCTTAACGACAAGACAAT
Source organism: Chiloscyllium punctatum (assembly GCF_047496795.1). Lineage (NCBI taxonomy): Eukaryota > Metazoa > Chordata > Chondrichthyes > Orectolobiformes > Hemiscylliidae > Chiloscyllium > Chiloscyllium punctatum. The sequence goes on from NC_092748.1 coordinate 109,774,409, forward strand.
TTGTCAATCCTTCCTCATTACATAAAACCGATCTAAAGTAGCTAGTCCTTTGGTTTACAGATCCCAGAGATGAAGGGCTTGTTACATGAGGAGTGGTTGAAGACTCTGGGTCTGTACTTAGTTTAGAAGGTTGAGGGGGGGAGTCTGATCAACACATACAGAATACTGAAAGGCTTGGATAGAGCAGATGTGGAGAAGATGTTTCCACGTAGTAGAAGAGACTAAGAGCTGAGGCTACAGCCTCTGAGTAAAGCAACAGCCCTTTAGAATTGAAATGAGGAGGAATTTCTTCATCCAGAGAATGGTAAATCTGTGGAACTCATTGCTGCAGAGAGCTGTGGAGGCTGGGTAATGCCTGCAATTAAGACTGAGATAGATTGGTTCTTGATTGGTAAGTGGATCAAGGGTTATGGAGAGAAGGCAGCAGAATGAGCTCGAGAAACCATGATTATTCTCAGAGCTAAATGATTTGAGGGAAATTTGATGAAGATAGTCATGATGGCTTTTGATAGAGTGGATATAGAGAAATTGTTTCTACTGACAGGAGTGTCGGTAACCACAGGAGACAGAATTAAGGTAATTTGCAAAGAAAGCCTGAGGTAGGTATGAAACTTTCAGATTGCAAGAATCTGTGATCTGCAGCTCACTGCATGAAAATGATGGTGGAAGAAAATTCAATGACAACTTTCAAAAGGAAATTGGATAAATATTTGAGATTGAAAAAAAAACCCATCAGTCCACAGGAACAGAGCAGGGAAAACAGATACTTTTAAACAGCTAGAACAGCGACGTTGTGCCAAAAGGCCTTTTCGCTGCAAACAAGAAAAGAAACAATCAGAAATCAGCTACATTTTAAGTTGCTGCTACCATGAGGAGGTTTTGTTCAAGGGATTGTAAATTTACATCATCGTAACCTCTTAAAAAATTATTCTGGATAAAAATGCTGAGTATTCTTGGTGTATTCTCATGATGCAATAATGGAAACAAAATGTAAAGAATTAAGTAATATAGTCCTTGGAATCTGCAGAAAACCCAGCTGGAACAGAGAAAGGCACTAGGGAGGTCATGAGATTTGAGATATATTGGTAGTTGCTTTTTACAATGCAGCATAAGGGCATAACATATGGCAATGGTAGTAATTATTTTCAGAGCTATGCAATAATTTTTACTTCACTGGTGAGAAATAAATCTGACAGAGTGTGTAAGGCTACAGCGTCAGATAAATTTGTGTTTAAGTGAGATGTGCAAAATCTCACAACAAGTGAGAGTGACAAGATAACGCAGCAGAACGTCTTCACCAAGAATTCAATCTGGAATTCACAAGTGACATTTATTGCTGACGTGTTGCTGAAGATTCTCATCTTGCAGTCATCAGGGCATATGCAAGAATGCCAAATTTCGAAAGGCACAATGATTTACATGGCATGGGAAGAGGGTGCTGTTTGTTTAGCAGGTTGACTTTGATCGGTCTAGGCATTGCCATGGAGAATTTACCAAAAGTCATTGTCCCTGTGTTTTTGTTTAATTCAAAGGAAATTGCAATACCTGGGGAGGTTTCTTCTCTCTGTATAGGACAGGCACTGCATAGTTTAAAGCAAGTGTGAGTGAGCCACATTGCAAGCAAGACTGATAATCTTAAATGAGTTGTTTCTATATTTCATAGCACATTTGAGATAATTCAGCAATTGATGTCCAATCACAGAATCACAACAAAGGATAGACATTATTTTATCAGATTTACAAGCATAACCTGCTTGTGAATAGTCAATTGTCAAGGGGTCTGAGTAGGATTATGGTATCATGATAGCCCACAAACCCACCAACACACTAAACTGGCAGCTAATGAACTTGAAAGACCCTATACAGACAACGAGCAAAACTAGTGTCATCTTCAAAATACCATGCAAGAACTATAACAATAACTACATTGGACAAACATGCAGAAAACCAGCCACCAGGTGACATGAACATCAACTAGTCACAAAACGACATGACCCTCTCTCATTAGTATCCTTATATGCAGATGAGGAAGGATACTGCTTCAGCTAGGACAACACATCCATCCTAGGACAAGCCAAAAAGAGGCACGCATGAGAATTCCTAGAAGCATGGCATTCCAACCGGAACTCTATCAACAAACACATTGACTTGGATCCCATTTACCACTCCCTGAGAAAAAGAACAGGAAATTACATCACCATAGGAAATGATATCACCACAGGACATGACATCACTAGCCCAACGAAACTCAAATATATAAATAGAAAATGGGCCACACCACCAGTGCTTCATTCGGAGGCCCACTGAAGATGTTACCTAATATGGTGACAAAACATTTGAAAATGAACCTTCCTGCTCAGTGAGCAAACCTACATTCAGAACCTCAACTTGAGCTACAAATCTTCTCAAAACTCATTAATAGATTATTTCAGAAATTCATCTATTGAAATTTGCTTGTGCATAGTACTATATCATTATTTGTAGTTAAATCCCTATTCATTCTATTGTAGTTATGACACAAATTCCATCTGAATCAATCTGCATGACCTCTACTGTCTTTCAGCCAATTTTGGGAGATTAACTGGAGGCAGACATAGTGGTAACGTTACTGTGCTAATAGAGTAATACAGCTCAGAAACAGAGCTTTCGGTCCAACTCATCGATACCAACAAGGTATGCTGAACTGAACTAGTCTGGATAGTGAAGAAGGCGTTTGGTTTGCTTTCCTTTATTGGTCAGAGTATTGATTACAGGAGTTGAGAGGTCATGTAGCGGCTGTACAGGACATTGATTAGGCCACTGTTGGAATATTGCATGCAATTGTGGTCTCTTTCCTATCAGAAAGATGTTGTGAAACTTGAAAGGGTTCAGAAAAGATTCACAAGGATGTTGCCAGCATTGGAGGATTTGAGCTGTAGAGAGAGGCTGAACAGGCTGGGGCTGTTTTCCCTGGAGCGTCCGAGGCTGAGGGGTGACCTTACAGAGGTTTACAAAATTATGAGGGGCATGGATAGGATAAATAGGCAAAGTCTTTTCCCTGGGGTGGGGGAGTCCAGAACTAGAGGGCATAGGTTTAGGGTGAGAGGGAAAAGATATAAAAGAGACCTAAGGGGCAACGTTTTCACGCAGAGGGTGGTACGTGTATGGAATGAGCTGCCAGAGGATGTGGTGGAGGCTGGTCCAATTGCAACATTTAAGAGGCATTTGGATGGATATATGAATAGGAAGGGTTTGGAGGGATATGGGCCGGGTGCTGGCAGGTGGGACTAGATTGGGTTGGGATATCTGGACAGCATGGACGGGTTGGACCGAAGGGTCTGATTCCATGCTGTACATCTCTATGACTCTATTTCCCTGCATTTGACCTCTCTAATACTTTCCTATTCATGTACCTGTCGAAATGTCTTTTAAATGTTGTTTTTGTACTTGCCTTTAACACTTCTCCTGGCAGCTCATTCGATATACCCACCACCCTCCATGTGAAAAAAGCTGCCCCTTAAAGCTTCTTTTTAAATCTTTCCTCTATCACCTTAAACCTATGCCGTCTAATTTTGAGCCCCCCTGCCCAGGAAAAAGACCTTATCTACATCCCTCATGATCTTAAAGACCTCTATAACGTCACCTCGCAGCTTCCAATGCTCCAGGGAAAAAAGTCTCAGCCTATCCAGACTTTCCTTATAACTGAAACAATCCAGACCCTGCAGCATCTTTGTAACTATTTTCTTGTGTCCTTCCTAGTTTAATAGTGTTGTTCCAATAGCAGGACAACCAGAACTGTACGCAGTATTCTAAAAGTAACCTCACCGCTATCTTGTACAGCCGCAACATGATGTCCCAACTCCTATACTTAGTGCTCTGACCAATGAAAGCTAGCATGCCAAATGCTTTCTTCACCACTCTGTCTTTAAAGAATCTATGAACCTGAACTCTTAGGTCTTTTTGTTTGGCAACGCTCTCCAGGGCCCTACCATTAACTTTGCAAGTCCTGCCCTGGTTTCCTTTACCAAAATGCAACTTTAATGCACGGTGGCACAGTGGTTAGCACTGTTGCCTCACAGCGCCAGAGATCCGGGTTCAATTCCCGCCTCAGGCGACTAACTGTGTGGAGTTTGCACATTCTCCCCGTGTCTGCGTGGGTTTCCTCCGGGTGCTCCGGTTTCCTCCCACAGTCCAAAGATGTGCAGGTCAGGTGAATTGGCCATGCTAAATTGCACCGTAGTGTTAGGTAAGGGGTAAATGTAGGGGTATGAGTGGGTTGCGCTTCGGCGGGGCGGTGTGGACTTGTTGGGCCGAAGGGCCTGTTTCCACACTGTAAGTAATCTAATCTAACCTAATCTAATCTAATCTAAAAGTACAAGTTTAAATCTGAAATTCACAACCGGTGAGGTTTATACTGGTGCTCTGTTAGCTGAATTCGAAGCTGATCTCAATGATGGTGACTATTGCATTAGAACATAAGATCTAGGAGCAGGAGTAGGCAACTGAGAACTTGCTCCACCATTTAATACAATCACGACTAATCTCACTTCAGCCTCAACTCCACTTTCCTACATATCCCCATAATCCCTTCACCTGTTACTGATTAAAAATCTTTCATTAAATTTATTCAGTGTCTCCAGTATCCACTTCACAGTGGGGTATAGATGCATGACCCTTTGAGAGAAGTCATTCCCCCTCATTTCTGTATTAAATGTGCCACTCCTAAGCCTAAAACAGTGACTTCTCATTCTAGATTGTCCGATAAGGAGAAATATCAACTTCACTAGGAGAAAGTGAGGACTGCAGATGCTGGAGATCAGAGCTGAAAAATGTGTTGCTGGAAAAGCGCAGCAGGTCAGGCAGCATCCAAGGAGCAGGATGCTCCTGCTCCTTGGATGCTGCCTGACCTGCTGCGCTTTTCCAGCAACACATTTTGCAGCTCAATATCCACTCCACGTCTACCTTGTCAATTTCCTTCAGCATCTATATACCTCAAAGAGATCTCCCCTCATCCTTCTAAACTCTGGCAAGTGCAACCAGCATTTATTGTCTGTCCCTAGTTGCCCTTGAGAAGGCGGTGCTGAACTGCCTTCTTTAATCACTGCTGTCCATGTGCTGTAGCTACATCCACAATGCTGTTAAGGAGAGCGTTCCTGGATTTTGACCCAGTGACACTCAAGGAACGGTGAGAAAGAACACCTCATCTTCTGCCTCAGAACACTTCAATGTGGACTTCACCACTTTCCTCATTTCCCCTTCCCTCACCTTATCCCAGTTCCAACCTTCCAGCCCAGCACTGTCCTCATGACCTGTCCGACCTGCCAATCTCCCTTCCCACCAATCCACTCCAACCTCCTCTCTGACCTAGCACCTCCATCCCCAACCCCCATTCACCTATTTTACTCTTTGCTACCTTCTCCCCAGCTGCCGGCCCACCCCATTTAACTCTCCATCTGGAGGCTCCCTGCCTCTATTCCTGATGAAGGGCTTTTGCCCGAAACATCGATTTCCCTGCTCCTTGGATGTTGCCTGACCTTGTGCTTTTCTAGCATCACTCTGATCTAAGCCCCAGCCTGTTTAGCCTCTCCCTGTAGCTCAAATCCTCTAACCCTGGCAACATCCTTGTAAATCTTTTCTGAACCCTTTCAAATTTTACAACATCATTCTGATAGGAAGGAGACCACAACTGCACACGATATTCCAACAGTGGCCTAATCAATGTCCTGTACAGCCGCAACATGACCTCCCAACTCCTGTACTCAATATACTCTGACCAATAAAGGAAAGCATACCAAACACCACCTTCACCATCCTATCTACCTGCACTCCAAGGTCTCTTTGTTCAGCAACACTCCCTAGGACCTGACCATTAAGTGTATAAGTCCTGCTAAGATTTGCTTTCCCAAAATGCAGCACCTTGCATTTATCTGAATTAAACTCCATCTGCCACTTCTCGGCCCATTGGCCCATCTGATCAAGATCTGGTTGTAATCTGAGGTAACCTTCTTTGTTGTCCACACTGCTGGAAAAGCACAGCAGGTCAGGCAGCATCCGAGGAGCAGGAAAATAAACATTTCGGGCAACGTTCCTGATGAAAGGCTTTTGCCCGAAAAGTCGATTTTCCTGCTCCTCAGATGCTGCCTGACCTGCTGTGCTTTTCCAGCACTACTCTAATCTTGATTCTAATCTCCAGCATCTACAGTACCCACTTTCGCCTAATAGCATTGAGGGTCTAAGTACTGCACATGTTTTTTTCAAGAAGACTGCTCTCCAACTAAGGACAGGTAATAAATGCTGACCAATCAGCAATGCTTGTACTCCAGTCGAGAATATTTTAGAAAATATATAAACTTTTGGATGATCCAACTCAATGCTGAATGATTTAAAGTACTGCCACATGTATCTGGTAAGGAGTCTGTCATCTCAAGGCATTGATGAATAAGCCTGATTTCTCACATTCCGCAAGCTGCTCACAGTCTGCAAACCCCTTTGCCACGTAAACACAAGGGTTGCGGAGTTTGATTGACAGCCGAGGCTACCCCATCCCGTAAGGCGCGCGTGCACGCCTGGATCCAGCGGGTGGAAGGACCAACGCGCATGCGCCCCGAACTCCAGGCGTGGAAGAGGGTGCGCGTGCGCTACGCCGTTTGCCGCTTGGGAGCGGACTGATGCGTGAGCCGGTCAATACGCATGCGCTGTCTGGAGCAAACGGGGCGAGGGGCGGGTGCGCCTGCGCGCTGCACTCGCTCGGTTTTTGTCAGACGGGTCGGCGACCTCGTCCCCCACAAACCCGACAGCCGCAGCCCGGAGAGCGGGACACGGACCGGTCACCACAGGCAAAGCACCGGCTCTGGTTCACAGCACGAGCGGCTGGAGGAAAGGCCTGGGGCCTTGTCTTCTGGGCGACGGGTTTCCGAGGTAACGGATGAGGCCCGCTGCCGGGTAGACCGCGGGGAACCAAGGGCCCCGCTTGTGCTGGGGACATTGGGCAGCAATTCATCCCCGAGTCACAGGCGGCCTGGGCTCAAATACCAGGCCAGAGAGGGACATACCACACTAATACTCCCAGTGCAGCAAGGAGAGGGCGCCGCACTGTCAGGGGCTCAGTGCTGAGGGGGCGCCGCACTGTCGGAGGGTCAGTACTGAGGGGGCGCCGCACTGTCGGAGGGTCAGTGCTGAGGGGGCACCGCACTGTCGGAGGGTCAGTACTGAGGGGGCGCCGCACTGTCGGAGGGTCAGTACTGAGGGAGTGCTGCACTGTCGGAGGGTCAGTACTGAGGGGGCGCCGCTCTGTCGGAGGGTCAGTACTGAGGGGGCGCCGCTCTGTCGGAGGGTCAGTACTGAGGGGGCGCCGCTCTGTCGGAGGGTCAGTACTGAGGGGGCGCCGCACTGTCGGAGGGTCAGTACTGAGGGGGCGCCGCACTGTCGGAGGGTCAGTACTGAGGGAGCGCTGCACTGTCGGACGGTCAGTACTGAGGGGGCGCCGCACTGTCGGAGGGTCAGTACTGAGGGAGTGCTGCACTGTCGGAGGGTCAGTACTGAGGGGGCGCCGCACTGTCGGAGGGTCAGTACTGAGGGAGTGCTGCACTGTCGGAGGGTCAGTACTGAGGGGGCGCCGCACTGTCGGAGGGTCAGTACTGAGGGAGTGCTGCACTGTCGGAGGGTCAGTACTGAGGGGGCGCCGCACTGTCGGAGGGTCAGTACTGAGGGGGCGCCGCACTGTCGGAGGGTCAGTACTGAGGGGGCGCCGCACTGTCGGAGGGTCAGTACTGAGGGAGTGCTGCACTGTCGGAGGGTCAGTACTGAGGGAGTGCTGCACTGTCGGAGGGTCAGTACTGAGGGAGTGCTGCACTGTCGGAGGGTCAGTACTGAGGGAGTGCTGCACTGTCGGAGGGTCAGTACTGAGGGAGTGCTGCACTGTCGGAGGGTCAGTACTGAGGGGGCGCCGCACTGTCGGAGGGTCAGTGCTGAGGGAGGGCTGCGCTGTCAGAGGGTCGGCGCTGAGGGAGTGGGCACTGTGGGAGGGTCAGTGCTGAGGGAGTGCTGCACTGTCGGAGGGTCAGTACTGAGGGAGTGCTGCGCTGAGGGAGGGCTGCACTGTCGGAGGGTCAGTGCTGAGGGAGGGCTGCGCTGAGGGAGGGCTGCACTGTCGGAGGGTCAGTACTGAGGGGGCGCCGCACTGTCGGAGGGTCAGTGCTGAGGGAGGGCTGCGCTGTCAGAGGGTCGGCGCTGAGGGAGTGGGCACTGTCGGAGGGTCGGCGCTGAGGGAGCGCCGCGCTGTCGGAGGGTCGGCGCTGAGGGAGCGCCGCGCTGTCGGAGGGTCGGCGCTGAGGGAGCGCCGCGCTGTCGGAGGGTCGGCGCTGAGGGAGCGCCGCGCTGTCGGAGGGTCGGCGCTGAGGGAGCGCCGCGCTGTCGGAGGGTCGGCGCTGAGGGAGCGCCGCGCTGTCGGAGGGTCGGCGCTGAGGGAGCGCCGCGCTGTCGGAGGGTCGGCGCTGAGGGAGCGCCGCGCTGTCGGAGGGTCGGCGCTGAGGGAGCGCCGCGCTGTCGGAGGGTCGGCGCTGAGGGAGCGCCGCGCTGTCGGAGGGTCGGCGCTGAGGGAGCGCCGCGCTGTCGGAGGGTCGGCGCTGAGGGAGCGCCGCGCTGTCGGAGGGTCGGCGCTGAGGGAGCGCCGCGCTGTCGGAGGGTCAGCGCTGTTAGCAGTTGGTACTGTTGGGACGTCAGTACTCAGGGAGCTCCGCATAGTCGCTGGGTAATTACATGGGGAACTCTGCAATGTCTTGAGGGTCCGATCCAAGCTCGCATCTCATTCTTGGCAGTGTCATTGTGGTGGGCAGACTGGAGGGTTTCAGTGCTGAGAGGGCTGCCCATTCCGTGACTCAGCCCATGAGGCACTTACGTGTCTGAGTATCAGTACAGAGAGACATCTAGTTATGTGGGGCTTGGGTGATTCTTATTGGAAGGCATGTTGCACTGATGCTAGAATGTGGCACTTTTGCAAGTATAACCTGTGTTATGAGATGGTTATGTTGTCAGTACTGTTATTGTCTATTCAGTTGGCTGTCAAAAGTCACTGAAGAGGAACCAAGGAGTTCATCCCACAGCCCTGGCCAGGATTTATGCTTCAGGAAGCATCATTTAAAGCAGATCATCAGCTTGTTATCTCACAGCTCTCCTCGAGGTCATACTGTGTGCGCACTTGGGTGCTTTACATCTTATGTGACATTGTGATTAGACTGCAGTACTACTTCAACTTGTGGGATCTGGCCATTGCTGGCTGCGCTAGCATTTTTTTATTGCCCTTGGGAAGGTGCTGGTGAGCTGCCTTCTTAAACCTTTGCAGTCCACATGGCAAGGGTTGTCCCACAATGCCAATAGGAGGAAATTCCAGGATTTTGTCCCAGTGACAGTGAAGAAACGACAGTGTGTTTCCAAGTCAGGATGGTAAATGGCTTGGAGGGGAACTTGCGGATAACTGTGTTCCCATACATCTGCTGTCCTTGTCCTTATCGGTGGCAGTGGTTGTGGGTTTAGAAGGTGCTGTATAAGGACGTTTGGTGAATTTCTGCAGTGGATCTTACGGATTGTTCACACTGCTGCTACTGGGTGTCGGTGGTGGAGAAAGTCTATGCTTGTGGATGCCGTGCCAGTCATGTGGATTACTTTGTCCTGGATGGTGTTAAGCTTCTTGAGTGTTGTTGGAGCTGTACCCATCCAGGCAACTAGGGAGTGTTCCATCATGCTCCTGTCTTGTGCCTTGTTGACGATGGATGGGCTTTGGAGAGTTAGGTGAGTTACTCACCACAGTATGTCCTAGCCTCTGACCTGCTCTTATTTGCAACAATGTTTAAAAGAGTGGTGATGGTAATACCATTGAATGTCTAGGGGCTATGGTTAGATTGTCTCTTGGAGATTATCATTGTCTGGCATTTGTGTGGCGTGAATGTTACTTCTCTGGATATTGTCCAGAACTTGTTGCATTTGAACATTGATCGCTTCCGTAGCTGAGTAGTTGTGATTGGTGCTGAACATTGTGCAATCACTGGCAAACATCCCCACTTCTGATCTTATAATGGCAGGAAGGTCTTCAAGTACTTTGGAATATCCAGAGATCGTCAAAGACATTATGCAAATGAAAGTGTTTCTTCACTTCTACACAATTGTGTTTATTGGCAACTGTCTTGTTGTTTGTGGTTCCATCCTGACACTGGCTAACCTTTGAACCCTTCATTTGAAACAAGGAGAAGGAATAGGCTTTTCAGTCTTGGGTCTCCTTCAACATTCAGTAAGATCACAGTTGATCTGATTCTAGCCTCAGATCTGCATTTCCTCGTACCCCTAATTATCTTTCGCCTCTTTGCTTAATAAGAATCTATTGACCCTGCCTTATAAATATTTGAGCAATCTCCTTCTACCACCTTTTCAGGAAGAGTTCCAAAGAATTGCCTTAGGAGTGTTTGAAATGAGCAATTCCAGATTCTTCCATTGGGGAAATATTCTCTCCACGCCTGCAATGTCAAGTCCCCATAGGATCTTGTGTGTTGCAATCAGTTTATTTCTTACCTTTCTTAACTCCAGGCACAATTTGAGCTTACATTAGCTCTCCTCATAAAATAACTCGTGCATTCTAGGTATTAGGCGAAAGTGAGTACTGCAGGTGCTGGAGATTAGAGCCAAGAGTGTGGTGCTGGAAAAGCACAGCTGCCTGACTCTTCATTCTAGGTTTTAATCTGGTAAACCTTCTCTAAATTGCTTTGCAGTGCATTTACATCCATCCTTAAATAAAATTACCAATGCTGTACAATAGACAATAGGTGCAAGAGTAGGCCATTCGGCCCTTCGAGCCAGCACCACCATTCATTATGATCATGGCTGATCATCCACAATCAGTATCCTGTTCCTGCCTTATCCTCATAACCCTTGATTCCACATAGTACTGCATTTGTGGTCTCACCGTACCCCGTATAACTGAAGCATACCGTCCCACTATTAATCAGAGGTAGTCAGCATGGTTTTGTAAAGGAGGAGCTGATGTCGAAATATTTGATTGAATTTTTCGAGGAGATAACTAGTATGTTAATATGGGTAGTACAGTTGACATAGTCCATGTGTACTTCACTAAAATGTTTAACAAGGTGTTCATGTGGGGGACTGATCAAGAAGGTAAGAACCCATTGCATCCAGGACAATTTGACAAATTGGATCTACAATTGGCAGGTGAGCAGGATGCAGAGGCTACAAGTGAAAGGTTGTTTTTGTGACTGGACACCACTTGAGTCTATTGGCTTACTGCATGGGTCACTGCTGGTTCCCTTGCTGTTTGTACATTTTGGTCTAGATATGAATGTAGTAGGATTGATCAGTAAATTTGTAGTGTAGTAAACAGCTAATGGGAAAGCTTGGTCTATTGGATGATATAGATAGACTGGTCAGATGGACACAACAGTGGTAGATAAAGTTTAATCCCAGAAAGTGTGAACTGATACATTCCAGGAGAACTAACAAAACCAGAGTACACATGACTGAGTGCGCCTGAGAAGTACTGTAGATCAGCAGGACCTTAGTGTGCGTGTCCATATACCCTTGAATCTAGCAGGGCAGTAGAATAGGGTCCTCAAGAAGCTGTATGAGATATGTGCCTTATTCATCAAGGCATTGAATACAATAGTAACGATGGCATTGTATAAGATATTGGTAAGGCACAGCTGTTGCCCATCCTATTGGAAGGATGTAATTGCACTGGAGAGGGTACAGAGAAGATTCACCGGGATGTTGCCATCCTTGGAGTGTTTCAGCTTTGTAGATAGAGTTGTTCTTCTTGGAGCAGAGAAGACTGACAGTGTGAGGGGGTGAGGTGTGAGGACATCTGCTTGAGATCTACAAAATTGAGGGACATTGTTAGCATAGATAGGAGACTTTCCCAAAAGTGGAAAAGTCAATAACCAGAGTGCATAGATTTAAGTTAAGAGGCAGGAAGTTTAGAGTGGATTAAGGAAGAATCCTTTCACCCAGCAGGCAATGACTCAACACCTGAAAGGATGGCAGAGGCAGGAGCCATCACAACACTAAACACAATAGCATACAAGGCTAAGGGAAGATGGCTGCTTTTTGACTGATGCGGGAACAGTGGGTTAAAGGGCTTTTTCTGTGCTGTAATACTCCTTGGCTCTGAAGTGTTGTTCCTTTTCTGAAGTTGGCTTTCTTGTGTTTCAGCCCTAATGAGTGCAAGGCACCATGCTGTTTATCAACACTTAAGTTGTAATGCCATCAATTGTTTTGGAGCACCTTTTCAACTATGGATATCTCATCTCAGGGGATGGTTGATGAATTAAAATGTTCAACACTGGGATGGATTTTTTTAAATTAAGAAAGAGATATGAATCAAAGGCAATTAAACGGAATTGAGGTGCGGATCAGCCTTTAATAGGGGAACAGGCTCAAGTGGCTAAATAGCCTACTTCTGTTTCAGTATATGCTACTGTTCAAGTGTATGTGCTTGGAGTTAATGATTTCTGAAGATTTCAAGTAAAGGTTTCAAGCTCTTGTTTAGTGAGCCTGCAGTCTGCTGGTCTTAATGAGTTCTGGCATTTCAACACATTGGCTTGCAGCTGGCTGCACAAGTGAACTAGTGTTTGTAATATAAATACCTTTAATTGCTTACATGACTTTCCATAAGTGACAAAAGCAAAATCTATGCAAACTGTTCAAATCAAAAGTGAATTATCCAATAATTTTAAGTTAAACAGTTAAATAGAGGGAAATTTAAGGCAAAGAAAAGTTTGCTGGTTTGAATGACGACACTAGGGATGAAAATCATTGCAACTTGTCTATATGGCCCATCTTGTTGATACTGACTGTTTGAAAATGCTGCTGGTGCTTAGTCCCATGTTCTTTTCTTTGTGTCAGTAGCTATGATTATACCTGATTCTCACTTGTCCATGTTACTTTTTTTTATGTCGGTGTTGAAAGTTAATTCTGTAAATAAATTTAAAGATCAGTCAGATGGACAAGTGGGGTTCAGGCACGTACAAAATTACGAACAAAATGTAGGGTCAAAGGGCTGGTGCTATTTTTAAAGAGCCTATATGCATTATGGGCAAAATGGGCATCACCTATGCTGCAGGCTGCAATGAGATTCATTCAGTGTCTTAACTCCACTACCTGATCATTTTTTTTAGCATTAAATCTGCAATCTATTCTTATCGTTTAATTCAAATGATTGGGTTCTCTCCACTTTAGGTTCTCTGGCTCTGGCCTTGGCAATAATTTTTTGTTTTGTTTTAGAGAAGGAAATCTGCTGTTCTTACCCTGTCTAATCTACACGTGAGTCCACACCCATTGCAAGTTGGTTGACTGTCCTCTGAAATGGCCTAAGGGGATAATTAGCTCAAGGAGAATTTGAGATGGGCAATAATTGCGGCCTTGCCAGTAACTCTTAAGACCCACGTGAGAATTTTTTTTACTGATGTCACTGGATTAGTAATCCAGAGGTGCAGGTTAATGCAGTGAGGACACTGGTTCAGATTCCACCATGGCAGTTGATGAATTTAAGTTCAATTGAAGGAGTCTGGAATTGAAAATTATGGATAGAGCTGTCATCAGTTGTCATACAAGCACACCTTGTTCGCTAATTCCTTTGGAAAAGAAATTCTGCCATCCTTACCTGATTGAGTAGAATAGATACAGTTTGGAAACAGGCCCTTCAGCCCAACTAGTTCACACCGACCCTTGGAAGAATAACCCATCCACAACCATTCCCCTACCCTATTACCTATACTTACCCCTGACTAATGCACCTAACCTACACATCCCTGAACACTATGGGCAAATTAGCATGGCCAATTCACCTAACTTGCACAGCTTTCGATTGTGGGAGGAAACCCACGCAGACACAGGAAGAATGTGCAAACTCCACCCAGAGAGTCGCTTGAGATTGGAATTGAACCAGAGTCCCTAGCTGTGAGGCAGCAGTGCTTATCGCTGAGTCCCAGGTAACTAGTTCACTTTTAACTACCCTGTGAAATGCTTGAGCAAGCCATTCAATTCAAGATCAGTTAGGGATGGGCAACAAACGTTAGACTTGCTTTACTCACATTCCATGAAAGAATAAAACAAAAATCAAAATCCAACTTCTGTAATGTTTCTACAACAAACTAATCCTTACACACGCATTGCTTACCAATTGTTAAATAGATGGTTTTCATTTATAATTTACAGAGCTGCAGAAACTTGCTGTTGACACAAAGTTAGCCAGCACTGTCATCAAAGTAGATGATAGTCTATCAATATCCCTTTGTAATTTTATGTAAACTGAATAGGCAAAATGGTGGCAAATGGAGTTCAGTGTAAGCATGTGTGAGTTTATCCATTTTGGACCCAAAAAAAGGATAGATTAGCGTACTTCCAGATGGTATGAAGTTAAATATAGTGAATGTCATATGCAGGTGCATAGATCTTTAAAATGTCATGAATAGGTGCAGAAAACAAGAAAGCTAATGGAATTCTGGCCTTAATATATAAAAGGACTGAAGTACAAGGATGCAGAAGTCATGCAAAACACTGGGAGCACTGAGAGTGGATCTGGGCACCACACCTTAGAAAGGACTTATTGGCTTTGGAGGACGTACAATATAAGTTTACAAGAATGATACTGTACTTCAGGGGTTAAGTTATGCGAAGAGGTTACATAAATTAGGCCTGGTTTCTCTAGAATTTAGAAGGTTAAAGGGTGACCATATCAAATTCTTCATGATACTAACAGGAGAAGACAGGTTAACTTAAGATAAACTATTTCCACTGGTTGGATATTCTAGATCTAGGGAGTATAGTTTGAGAATTAGGGCCAGACCATTCAAGAGAAATGTTAGGAAGCACTTCTATACACAAAGGGTTGTAGATATTTGGAGTTCTCTTCCACAGGCTTGAGGAGCTAAATAGCCTACTGTTCCTATGGGTGCTCCATTTTTTTAATAGAGCAATGTAAATTAATGTTACCCTAAGAATCATTATTGACTTGTTTATAGAGTTTGAACTAATTTGAATAAAGATTCGTGCACTGTATCTCACACCTGCACACACACAACATGGGTGCTGGGGAAAAAATAAGCACTACCACAGAAAAAAAAATATAGAATTTGAACTCTGATTTAGCAAGCAGCTTAATGCTAGTCTTTTTGCACCAGATGGGTGAAGACATGTCTTCCCTCAGACTTGCTGATATCAGTCAGTGGGTTCAGCATATTTAATAAAATAGCTCATCAGCCTGGGAGTGTTTAGTTCCATTTACTTACTCCAAGTGCTTGTATGCATGGTTCAATGATAAGCGTGTTGATTTACTTTTACACCTAAATCTATGCCGTGAGGAAATAGCTTTTATTTTATATCTTTGCCTTACACGATTTCATGACTTTGTAAAACTTTTAGAACCAATGAAGATGTTTGAAAATGTTTGCCGTTGCAGCTCTTGGCAGGTTGGCCCATCAACTATGAACAACAGGTGCAATACTTTTGTTACTTTTACACTCAATTCCAACATGTGTCTGGCCAGCCTCCCATCTTGGGCACAGTCCTCTGAACCATCTTGGGTGTTTTCATTATGTTAAAGGCTTTATATAACTGCACGTTGTTGTTATTGAACCATGTGAACTTGACAAAGAGCTTGCTGAGATTGCATTGCTTAATTCAGTTGCTTGGTGAAATCACATTTGTGGCAAAACGGAACTTGAAAGTGCCATCAGGATTTGAATGTAAGTACTTGAACAATGTAATCTTGATCTCGTTATCAGTGTTACCCAAGAATGTCATACTGTAGAAAGCAATAATTGATTGGCAAACTTGCTTGGTGATTTCGATAGCCTGAGAAGCTACAATAGCTAAATTTATAGTTTTAGAATACCTGGATATTCAAGCAAACTGCACGAGGCAAATGACTGTATTTCACCTGACCTCCTCTGTATAGCATTTGATCTTGCAAAATGTTGAAAGTCTCTGCATTGATAAGTCTTGTATTTTGCAGGTTAATGTTGACACCAGCTAAACCTTGACATGGTACTTCAAGTTTGCTGCTTGTAACACGTTTTAAGATGTTGGACTTGAAAAACAGGTGTATTAACCATGGCTTAGTGACATTGGCCAATTGGAGTCAGAGGTTTTGAGTTCAAATCTCAACTCAGAATCTAGAGCACAAAAATCTAGGCTGCTACTGGGAGTGCCCTGTATGGTTTGAGGAGTTTGCTTCAGAGTTTGCTGACTGACAACTTTGGATATAAAAGATCCCCTGGCGCTATTCCAAAGAAGATCAGGGATTATCCCCAGTGGCGGTATTTATCCCTTAATCAAAATCATTTTTAAAAAAAACTTATCTGGTTGTTATTGCATTGGCGTTTGTGGGAGTAGATTGTATCCACAATTAACTGTTGTGTTTCCTACATTACAGCAGAGACTGCATTTCACATTATATTTCATTGACTCTGAAGTGCGTTAGGGTGTTCTGAGGTTGTGAAAGGCACTATGTAGATGCAGCTTTTATTGGATTATTCTTGTTTTGCTGTTCTCAGCGTACAGAGTTCAATGTGGTAACTAATGAGTTTGATAGCCAAGCACACTTGTGCCTTTTAAAAAAAACTGTAGTGCGATCAAGAGAGGCGCTTAGATTCTCACATGGCAAAAGCTGAAATGCAGATTCAATGTTTATTGTAACCTTTTGATCTTCTGATTTTTCATGATCAGTTTAATCAATCAAATTCTAATATGTGTAATAAAAGATATTGCAGTTAATATCTAATTGGTTAAGGTTGAAGTACTTGTTTTACATTTTTCTGTAGTGCTTTTAGAGTAGAGGGAAAGAGATATTTTTGCTGTAATTTTATTTCTGTCGCCCTTTTCTTTATTCATTCATGTGATGTGGACATTGCAGGCTAGGCCAGTGTTTATTGCTCATCCCTAATTGCCCAGTGCACAGTTGAGAGTCAAACACTTTGTTGTCGGTTTGAAGTCTCATATAAGCCAGATGATGGCAGATTTCCTACCCTAAATTAGTACAGAAGAGGCAATTCGAGTCTGCAATGACATATCTATACAACCCCACTTTCCTGGATGAGGCCCATGGCCTTTAACGTTGTGATATTTCAAGTGCTCATCCGTGTATATTTTAAAGGTGGTCAGGTTTTCTGCCTCTGTTACCCACCTAGGTAGTTCATTACAGATCCCTACCACTGACTGGATGAAAAAGGTTTTCCTCAAATTCCCTCTAAACTCCTGCCATTCACTTTAAAATTATGCCGCCTCATTACTGACTCTTCAGCTAACAGAAACAGATGTTTCCTGTTCACCTTGTCCGTACTTCTCATAATCTTATGCACCTCAATCAGGACCCCCTCAGCCTTCTCTGCTCTAAAGGAAACAACCCAAGCCGTAGCTAAGTGTTCTAACCCATGCAACATCCTGGTGAATCTACTCTGTACCCCCTCCAGTACAATCACATCCTTTCTATAATGTTGCCAACCAGAACTGCATGCAGTATTGCAGCTGTGGCCTAATCAAGGTTTTGTGTATATATAATGACCAATAAGAGATGCAGCTCTCACTCCTGTGGTATGCCACTGGACAGCAGCCTCCAGTCACAGACAGCCTTCAATCTCTGTCCTCTGTTTCCTACAGCCAAACCAATATTGGGTTTATCTTGCCAAGTTACCCTGGATCCCATGTGCTTTTACCTTATTAGTGACATTAGTGAACTAGATGATAATGATCACCATTAGACTGGCTATTTATTTCAGTTTTTTATTAATTGTATTCAAATCTCACCATCTGTTATGGTATGATTCAAGCTCCCTGTTCTCAGAACATTAACCTGGGGTTCTGGATTACCAATCCAGTGATACTACCACTGTTCTACCACCTCCCAAATATTTTCAGGTTTTGAAAGCAGCTAGATATGATGCACTGAAGTAACAGACAAATATATTTTCCTTAACTAGCCACTCTTTGTCTAAGCCAATCTGATAGGCAATTCAAATATCAGATCCATCATGGCTATGTCTGAACTTTCATTTGCTCACTATTTCTACTAATAAGCTTCTGGTCACTAGATTGTGATTAACTGCTGAAACTTCTGTCTGTTTTTTTTCTCCTCCAAGCAATGGGGTGCTAATGCCAAAGTAACGTGAGGGAGACTAGAGGAAAATGTAAATATTTAGCAATTTAAGCCCTGAACTTTCAATACATAGCATATTCTAATGCCTGCATGTTTAGTGCAAGCAAATGTTTGTGGAAACCTCTCTGGGCGTGCCTTTGTGAGTATGCAGATTATTTTCCATATTCGATAATGATTGAATAATATTTCTTCAAGTGTGCATCTACCAGTACAATGTTTCACTTAGATCGTTGACAACTAATGTGTCGTATTGCAGTACATGTGCTGACTGTGTATTTTAAATATTCTTTGCAAGTAGCTTCTACAACTATGAAAATATTTAATATATATCAACTTGTTAAAGCATTTTCTTGAATGTTTTCCAGCCCTTCTGGGAAGTTGTCGGAAATGTCTATGGTCCTGTTTGCTTCTGTTGTGCGTGTCAGAGATGGCCTCCCGCTTTCTGCTTCCACAGATTTTGAACACAATAAAGGAGTACAGGAAGTCAAGAAGCACCTCAAAGTGCTGTCCAAAAAACTAAACCATCTGCCTGACCGATGCACCCTGAAAAGTGCACAGTACAATATACAGTAAGTCCTTGTTAACTGTTTCCCTTTTGCTTTTGAAGGAAAGGAAGCAATTGCATTTTTATCATGTGATTTGTGTGCTTAAGCACCTTGGAACCAATGCATTGCCTCTACAATAAAGTTGGATTTGGTATGGAGTAAAGTGTTAACCTGACATAAATACAAGAAATGTTGCAGAAATGCAGCAGGTTTGGCAGCATGCCAAGAGAAAGAAAAAGAGTTAATGCAATGGAAGACGTCTAATTTTTATGTATGTATAAATATAGTTTTGGAGTTGGACTTCAAAATATCAGCATATGGCATTACTAACATTTTTGAATGGTTTGAAAAAAATGGGGCAGACTGTTTTTTCCAGAACATTGCTAATGTGGTGCTGTTGTTTCAGAAAGGCTGTAAGGAAAAGCCTAGGAACTATAGAGTCATAGAGTCCTACACGTGGACATGGGTCCTTTGGCCCAGACTGGTCCATGCCGACCAGAATGTCCATCCACTAACCCCTTTTTCCTGCACTTGACCCATTTCCTTCTAAACCTTTCCTACCTGTGTATTTGTCAAAATGCCTTTCAAATGTTGTGAATGTACCCACCTCAACCACTTTCGTTGGTAGCTCATTCCATATGCGTACCACCCTCTGTGTGTAAAAAAAAAAGTTGCCCCTCAGGTTCCCTTTGATTCTTTCCCCTCTAACCTTAAAATGATGCCCTCTAATCCTGGATTCCCTAACCCTGAGAAAAAGACTGAGTGCATTCACCCTATCCATGCCTCTCATGATCTTCTAAACTTCTATAAGATTCCCCCCTCAGCCTCCAATGTTCTAAAGAAAAAAAATCTCTAGCTTGTCCAACCTCCCCGTATAACTAAGACCATTGAGTCCTGAGAACATCCCTGTAAATTTCTTCTGCACTCTTTCCACTTTAATAACATCCTTCCTATAGCAAGATGACCAAAATTGAATGCAATACTCCAAGTGTGGCCTCACCAATGTCCTGTATAACTACAACATAACTTCCCAACTTCTATACTCAGTGCTCTGACTGATGAAGACCAGTGTGCTAAAAGCCTTCTTCACTGCCCTGTCTACCTGTGACTCCACTTAAAGAGGACAGTGCACCTGAACTCCAAGGTCCTTCTGTTCCAAAACACTCCTTAAGGCCCTACCATTCACCATGAAACTCCTACCTTGATTTGATTTTGCAAAATGCAAGACCTCACACTTATCTATATTAAACTCCATTTGCCATTTCTCGGCCCACACCCCAAGCTGATTAAGGTCCTGCTGCAATTTCTGATAACCTTCCTCACTGCCCATGATACTACCTATTTCAGTATCATCAACAAACTTACTAATCATGCCTTGTACATTCCCATCTAAATCATGGATATAGATAACAAATGGTAATGAGCCCCTGAGGCACTCCACTCGTCATAGACCCCGAGTCTGACAAGTATCCTTCCACTATTACCCTCTGCTTCCTTACCTCAAGCCAATCGTGACTCCAGTTTGCTGCCTCCCCCTGGATTCCATGCAATCGTACCTTCCAGAGCAGCCTACTGTGTGGAACCTTACCAAAGGCCTTACTGACATCCATGTAGACTTCGTCTACCGCCCTGCCCTTGTCAACCTTCCTGATCACTTCATCAAAGAACTCTAACAAATTTGTGAGGCATGATCTCCCACACAAAAAGCCATGCTGACTACTCCTAATCAAACCCTGTCTTTCCAAATGCTTGCATATCTTATCTCAGAATCTTCTCAAGTAACTTACCACCACAAATGTTAAGCTTACTGGTCTATAGTTCCCAGGATTTTCTTTACAGCCCTCCTTAAATGAGGGCACAACATTCGCTACTCTCCAGTCTTTTGGGTCCTTACCCGTGGCCAGTGGTGATACAAAACACCTCCATTCGCCATGACCAGGGCCTCCAAGCCCTCCGTTTTTCCCTCTCCAGACGTCCCCAACAGTACCCTTCCACTGACACTCTCATTCGTTTGGCCGAACTGGTCCTCACCCTTAACAATTTCTCCTTTGAATCCTCCCACTTCCTCCAGACCAAAGGCGTAGCCATGGGCATATGTATGGGCCCCAGCTATGCCTGTCTCTTTGTTGGCTATGTAGAACAGTTGATCTTCCGTAATTACACCGGCACCACTCCCCACCTCTTCCTCCGCTACATTGATGACTGCATTGGCGCCACCTCGTGCTCCTGCGAGGAGGTTGAGCAATTCATCAACTTCACCAACACATTCCACCCTGACCTTAAATTTACCTGGACTATCTCTGACACCTCGCTCCCCTTCCTGGGCCTCTCCATCTCCATTAGTGACGACCGACTTGACACTGACATTTTTTACAAACCCACTGACTCCCACAGCTACCTGGATTACACCTCTTCCCACCCTATCTCTTGCAAAAATGCCATCCCGTATTCCCAATTTCTCCGCCTCCGCCGTATCTGCTCCCAGGAGGACCAGTTCCACCATAGGACACACCAGATGGCCTCCTTCTTTAGAGACCGCAATTTCCCTTCCCACGTGGTTAAAGATGCCCTCCAACGCATCTCGTCCACATCCCGCACCTCCGCCCTCAGACCCCACCCCTCCAACCGTAACAAGGACAGAACGCCCCTGGTGCTCACCTTCCACCCTACAAACCTTCGCATCAACCAAATCATCCACCGACATTTCCGCCACCTCCAAAAAGACCCCACCACCAGGGATATATTTCCCTCCCCACCCCTTTCCGCCTTCCGCAAAGACCGTTCCCTCCGTGACTACCTGGTCAGGTCCACACCCCCCTACGACCCACCCTCCCATTCTGGCACTTTCCCCTGCCACCGCAGGAAGTGTAAAACCTGTGCCCACACCTCCTCCCTCACCTCTATCCAAGGTCCTAAAGGAGCCTTCCACATCCACCAAAGTTTCACCTGCACATCCACCAATATCATTTATTGTATCCGTTGCTCCCGATGTGGTCTCCTCTACATTGGGGAGACTGGGCGCCTCCTAGCAGAGCGCTTTAGGGAACATCTCCGAGACACCCGCACCAATCAACCAAACCGCCCCGTGGCCCAACATTTCAACTCCCCCTCCCACTCTGCCGAGGACATGGAGGTCCTGGGCCTCCTTCACCGCCGCTCCCTCACCACCAGACGCCTGGAGGAAGAACGCCTCATCTTCCGCCTCGGAATACCTCAACCCCAGGGCATCAATGTGGACTTCAACAGCTTCCTCATTTCCCCTTCCCCCACCTCATCCTAGTTTCAAACTTCCAGCTCAGTTACTGTCTCCTTGACTTGTCCGACCTGCCTATCTTCTTTTCCACCTATCCTATCCACTCCACCCTCTCCTCCTTGACCTATCACCTTCATCTCCTCCCCCACTCACCCATTGTACTCTATGCTACTCTCTCCCCACCCCACCCTCCTCTAGCTTATCTCTCCATGCTTCAGGCTCACTGCCTTTATTCCTGATGAAGGGCTTTTGCCCGAAACGTCGATTTCGCTGCTCGTTGGATGCTGCCTGAACTGCTGTGCTCTTCCAGCACCACTAATCCAGTATTTGGTTTTCAGCATCTGCAGTCATTGTTTTTACCATACAAAACTATCAGCCAGGACACCCATAATTTATTCTCTGGCTTCTTGCAGTGTCCTTGGATGTATGTGGTCAGGATCAGGAGATTTATCTACCTTCAAACTTTCTAATATATCCAAAACACCTCCACTGTGATATGAACTGTCCCCAAGACATGACCACTAACTTCCCCCAAGTTCCTAAGTCTCCGTGTCTTTCTCCACAGTAAACAGGGAAGAAATATTCATTGATGATCCTCCCCATTTCCTGCAGTTCTACACATATATGTCCAGTTTGGCCCTTGAGGGGTCCTATTCTCTATCTAGTTATTCTTTTTTCCTTTTAATATACTTAAGGAACCTCTTTGGATTCACCCTAATCTTCTCAGCCCAGACTGTCTCAGGCCTGCTTTTTGACCTCCTGTTTTCCTTCTTTAATAAACTCCTGTAATTCCTCTTTACCTCTAGGGATTCCCTTGATTTCAGCTGCCTGTACCTGAACCATACCTCCTATTTTCTGGTCAAAGCCTCACTATTTCTTGTCATCCAGGATTCTCAATTTATGTCAACCTTGCTTTTCACACTCGCAGGAAGATATAGACCTTGAACTCTAGATATCTCACTTTTAAAGGCTTCCCATTTGCTGGATGTCCCTTTGCCTGCAAACAAACTAAGCCCTGCAAGCTCCTGTCGAATTCTATCAAAATTTGTCTTCCCCCAATTTAGCACTTGAATCTATGGATCAGTTTTGTCCCTCTCCATAACTTTTAAAATTAATAGAACTATGGTCACTGGTCCCAAAATGTTACCCCACTGTCACCTGTCCTGCCCTATTTCCCAAGAGTAGGTTGAGTTTTGCCCCTTTGTGAGTAGGAACCTCAATATACTGCTTGAGGGAACTTCCCTGCTCTGGCAGTCCCACTCTATGATAGGAAAATTAAAAGCGCCTACTATGAGAGCCCTACTGCCCTGCAAATCTCCCCAATCTCCCTGCACATTTTTTCCTGTAATTCCCGTTGACTATTTGGGGGCCTATAATATAACTGCAATAACGTCACCATCCCTTTCTTATTTCTTAGCTCCACCCACAAAGCCTCACTGGATGAACCTTCAGTTATTTCATCTGATTACTGCTGTGATACTCGCCTTAATCAAAAATGCAACTCTCCCTCCCCTCCCTCCACCATCTCTGTCCCACCTAAAGCATATGTACCCTGGCACATTAAGCTGCCAGTCCTGACCCTCCCTTAGCCATGTTTCTGTAATGGCTATCTAGTTTAAACCCTTCCTAGTAGCACTAACAAACCTCGCTGCCAACATAGTGGTCCTGCTCCAGTTCAGATGCAACCCATCCCTCTATAGATTGGTGAGCTTTATGTTAATGGTTGTAAGTTATTAGAGGGGATTCTGAGAACTGGATTTCCAGAATTTGGAAAGGCAAGGACTGATTAGGGCTAGTCAACATGGATTTGGGCATGGGAAATTGTGTATCAGTAACTTGACTGAGTTTTTGAAGAGGTGATAAAGAAGTTTGTTGAAGGCAGAGCAGTAGACCTGGTCTACATAGACTTCAGCAAAGCATTCAACAAGGGTTTGCATAGTAGGCTGTTGAGTAAGCTTACATCACATGGGATCCAGAGGGATTTAGCCAATTGGATACAAAATTGGCTTGAAGGTAGGAAATGTGTCAGAGGGTTGTTTTTAGGACAAGAGACCTGTGATCAGCGGTGTGCCACGAGGATTGGTACAGGGTCCACTGCTTTTCGTCATCTATATAAATGATTTGGTTGTGAATATAGCACATATGATTAGTAAGTTTACAAATAACACCAGATTAGGTGGTGCAGTGGACAGTGAAGAAGATTATTGCAGAATATGATGGGACCTTGATCAGGTGGGCCAAGGAGTGGCAGATAGAGTTTAATTTATTTAAATGTCAGGTGTTGCATTTTGGCAAGGCAAACCAGGGCAGTACTTATACAGTTAATGGTTGCCAAATAAAGAGACTTAGGGGTGCAGGTGCACACTTCCTTGAATGTGGAATCACAAGTAGACAGGGTGAAGAAGGCGCTTGATACTTCTGTCTTCATTGGTCAGAACATTGAGTATAGAAGTTGGGATGTCATATTGCGGCTTTGCGGGACAATGGTGGGGGGTGGGGGAGGGGGGGAAGGGAAGACTCCAAAACTAGCAGGCATTGGTTTAAGGTGAGGAGCAAAAGTTAAAAGACACCTGAGGGGTAACTTTTTCATGAAGGGAATGCATGTATGCAATGAGCTACCAAAGGAATTGGTGGAGGCTGGTACAATTACCACATCTAAAAGGCATCTGGATGGGTATATGAATAGGAAGGGTTAGAGGGATATGGGCTAAATACTGGCAAATGGACCTATGTCATATTGGGATGTCTGGTTAACATGGACGAGTTGGACCCAAGGTTGTGTTTCCGTGCCAAATGACTCTATAGTACAATAGATGTTAGAGAGCAAGGAACCCCTGGGGTGTTATAGAAAATAATTTTTACTGTGGCTTATGATAGGTGGGGTCAACATTGAAGACCATTAATTTCTTTTTGATTCTGGGTAATCAAGGATTCATCTCAGCTTAGAAAACCTGAAGATGGAAAACTCTTAAGGCAAGTCATAGGAGACCTAAATGGAGTCAGGAGAAAATGTAGTAGATTTTATAGAAAGGAGCATAGGACAATTCGGGAAAAACACAGTTACTTCAGTAGAAAAGTTTGGTTTGTGATGTTTACAAATAAAGAGTGCAGAGTTAGAAATCTGAGGTGATTAAAAGCTGAGAAAGACTAAACTGATCGTTTTGATAGTATTCATGGAAGAACATGTTCACAGGAAAGGAACGGAGAAGAATCGGTTAAATTGCATTGAAAGCTTTTTTTTCCATTTGTGGAATATGGTGTCATGAACTAGGCTGGCATTTATTGCCTATCCCTAGTTACCCAGAGAGCAGTTAGGATCAATTATTTGTTGGTTTGGTATCACTTAGACACCATACTAGACCAGACAAGGATGGTAGGTAGGCAGTGGCCTAGTGGTATTATTGCTGGACTGTGAATCCAGAAACCTAGGTAGTGTCCTGGGGACTCAGGTTCGAATCCTGCCATGGCAGACGGTGGAATTTGAATTCAGTAAAATCTGGAAGTAAGAGTCTAATGATGACTGTGAATCTATTGTTGATTGCTAGAAAAACCCATCTGGTTCACTGATGAACTTTAGGGA
Source organism: Chiloscyllium punctatum (assembly GCF_047496795.1). Lineage (NCBI taxonomy): Eukaryota > Metazoa > Chordata > Chondrichthyes > Orectolobiformes > Hemiscylliidae > Chiloscyllium > Chiloscyllium punctatum. Next base: position 109,799,917 of record NC_092748.1, read on the forward strand.
AGGAATCTGCTGTCCTTGCCTGGACTGTCCTACATATGACTCCAAACCCACAGCAATGTGGTTGATTCTTAACTGCCCTCTGGACAATTAGGGATGGGCAATAAATACTGGTATGGTCAGCGACGCCCTTTTCCCATGAATGAATCAATTTTTAAAAAGTTTCATTCCCTCAAGGACATGAGTGAACAAGATGGGATTATTTTATTCAAAAACTGACAATGGTTATATTGTTTCCACTAGGCCAAGTTATTTTTTTATTGCAGATTTTTATTGGATTCAAATTTCTCCATCTGCCATGGTAAGATTTGAGCCCATAATCCTGAGAATATCACCTTGGGGTTCTGGATTACTCATCCAGTCTCATTACCAATTTCTAATGGATAGTGTTGAGAAACAGGATAAGACTTTTTATTATGTGTTCAAACTGTGTGCTATATTTAGATGGTTTGTTTTTTTTTCCCTTTTGTGTAATAAACCTGTGTCATGAAATAAAGTCTGCAGCCTTGTGTGACTGTTTCAATACATGACCCACTGCATTAACTAAAATTAGAAAAAAGTATAGATCCATCAAGTCCGATTTAATTCTGGGACCTGGCATGCCTACTGCTAAAAACTGGGGCCGTTTCAAACTCCACATTACACTTGTTCACAGATCAAAATTTGATATCTAGATTTGACAGAACTGACTCGAGTGAAGAATGTTGACCAGGATGCTCCAGAACTTCGTGCTCTTTTTCACATAATGTCACATGGATTCTTTACATTCACCTCAACGAGACTAGGTTTAACGTTTTATCTTTTTTAGATTAGATTAGATTACTTACAGTGTGGAAACAGGCCCTTCGGCCTAACAAGTCCACACCGCCCCGCCGAAGCGTAACCCACCCATACCCCTACCCCTACCCCTACATCTACATCTACCCCTTTCCTAACACTACGGGCAATTTAACATGGCCAATTCACCTGACCTGCACATCTTTGGACTGTGGGAGGAAACCGGAGCACCCGGAGGAAACCCACGCAGACACTGGGAGAATGTGCAAACTCCACACAGTCAGTCGCCTGAGGTGGGAATTGAACCCGGGTCTCTGACGCTGTGAGGCAGGAGTGCTAACCACTGTGCCACCGTGCCGCCCTTAATAGCAGTATCTGTGAACATTGCATCTTTCCCTGTGTAACTGCATTGAGCGTATCTGCGCTTATCACAAAACTGTACGCCGTAAGGATACGATGTGAGCTAGCAGTTTAGGGAGATATTATTGTTAGGGGGAGTTTCTAGGCCCTCAATGAAAATAGAAAATGAGTGACTCGGTGTGATGGCGAGGAAACGTTTGAGGGACAAAATTGAGTTTATGTTTGAGTGACGCAAGCATAAAGCTGTCATTCATTATAAATGTCGAGAGCCTAAGGGAGGTCGCCAGCTGAAATTATAGGCTCACAAGCTCTAAGTAAGCGATGATCAAGCCCTTCTTGCTCCTCGGGCTTAGAAATCTTCTCTTTTTCATTCCGCTCTCCAGCTTACTGTGAGTGTGCGGCAATTTTCAAGCCTCAAAATCGGATCACAGTGAGAAAAGGTTTGGGAAGCACTAATATGCATTCTACCGATGAAACTATTCTTATTTCTCTTGCCTGCACTCTTGGTTGCATTATTTCAACATTTGTTTGGCTCCATGCAAATAAAGTAATCGTGAGTTTTGCGGATTGAGACCTGGATGAGAGATGTTATTGCATGTTGAACAAATGTGGAAACTTAAATGCAGAATAATGTCTTGCTCAAAGCACTTTTGTTCAAACTTGTAAGCAGGTCAATGTCAGCGTAAAGATCAACTGTTTCTGTAGCACATAGATTAGTCACTGCAATGTGTACATTGAATTAAAGAATAGTTGGTGGAGAATTGGCGGTATGCATGTGGTTGGCTTGGGCTTGTGCATTGTACTGGTTGAAACTTGCCTTAAAATGAAAGAAGTGCAAAAAGCCAGCTTTACTATTATTCCAGAGGTCTTTGACTCCCAGACCACATTTGCCTGTTTCATTAATTATCTAAAATGTCACCATGTTTCTGCAGTTCCCACCACAATCTGAGGTCAGCCCCACTGATGTGCTGTAACCTAGCAAAAGAGGTCATTCAGCAAAGTCATAAGAGGTGATGACTGACGCTCTTTAATTCAAAATTAATGATCTTGTTGAAAACATGAAATGCAGTGACATAAATTTCTCTTCTTCTCTACTGTAAGCTGATGGTTTTAAAGTAAATTTGTTTTTCTTCTCCTCCTCCAGTGAAGGTGTCTAAGTGTATTTGCCCTGATTACACAACAGTGACATTGAATCCAGCTGTAGTTTTCGTATATTACAGCCTTCTAAAAAAATGTTTAGGGAAATAAATAAGCTCAACATTTAGAACAAAGAACAAAGAAAATTTACAGCCCAGGAACAGGCCCTCCAAGCCTGAGCCGATCCAAATCTACTGTCTAAACCTGTTGCCCAATTCCTAAGCATCTGTATCCCTTTGTTCCCCACTTCCTCATTCATCTGTCCAGACGCATCTTAAATGAATCTACCATTCCTGCCTCTACCAGCTCTGCTGGCAACGCGCTCCAGGCACGCACCACCCTCTGTGTGAAGTACTTGCCGCGCGTATTCCCCTTAAACTTTTCACCTCTCAACTTGAAAGCGTGACCTCTCGTTATTGAATCCTTCACCCTGGGAAAAAGTTTATCTCTATCTACCCTGTCTATACCCTTCATGAGTTTGTAAACCTCAATCAGGTCCACCCTCAATCTCCTTTTTTCTAATGAAAACAAACCTAACCTACTCAATCTCTCTTCATAGCTAGCACCTTCCATACCAGGCAACATCCTCGTAAACCTTCTCTGCACCCTCTCCAAAGCATCCACATCCTTTTGGTAATGTGGCAACCAGAGCGAGTTTAGAAGCTAGTTTGTTCAATGTCTGCAGTGGGAGGCCTTTGGAATCAATCTGGAAAAGAAATAATTCCCATTTGGAAAAATGTGGCTAATAAATCAACATTAGCGCAAGATTTGTTAAAACCGCACCAAATTTGACTAACTCAGTTGAGTTCTTTGAAATAAGTGAGACACTTGATGGGTATATAAACTTTAACAAAACATTTGACATAATAGAAGAGAGAGAAGACAGTGACTAATGGTAAATGATTGCTTTTTCAGACTGGAGGGAAGTCGAAAGTGATGTTCCCAGTTGGTGAAAAATGTCCACATTACAGAGGAGGAAGTGCTGAATGTCTTGAAACGCATAAAGTGGATAAATCCCCAGGACCTGATCAGGTGTACCTTAGAACTCTGTAGGAAGCTAGGGAAGTGATTGCTGGGCCTCTTGCTGAGGTATTTGTATCATCGATAATCACACATGAGGTGCTGGAAGACTGGAGGTTGGCTAACATAGTACCACTATTTAAGAAAGATGGTAAGGACAAGCCAGAGAACTATAGATCAGTGAGCCTGACGTCGGTGGTGGGCAAGTTGGAATCCTGAGGGACAGGATGTATGTGTATTTGGAAAGGCAGGGACTGATTAGGGATAGTCAACATGGCTTTGTGCATGGGAAATCATGTCTCGTGAACTTGATTGAATTTTTTAAAGAAGTAACAAAGAGGATTGATGAGCGCAGAGCATTGGTTGTGATCTACAAGGACTTTAGTAAGGTATTCGACAAAGTTCCCATGGGAGACTGGTTAGCAAGGTTAGATCTCATGGAATGCAGGGAGAACTAGTCATTTGGATACAGAACTGGCTCAAAGGTAGAGGGCAGAGGGTGGTGGTGGTGGGTTGCTTTTCAGACTGGAGGCCTGTGACTAGTGTAGAGTGCCCACAAAGATCGATGCTGGGTCTGCTACTTTTTTTTTAGATTAGATTACTTACAGTGTGGAAACAGGCCCTTCGGCCCAACAAGTCCACACCGCCCCGCCGAAGCGTAACCCACCCATACCCCTACATACCCACCCATACCCCTACATCTACATCTACCCCTTTCCTAACACTACAGGCAATTTAGCATGACCAATTCACCTAACCTGCACATCTTTGGACTGTGGGAGGAAACCGGAGCACCCGGAGGAAACCCACGCAGACACGGGGAGAACGTGCAAACTCCACACAGTCAGTCGCCTGAGGCGGGAATTGAACCCGGGTCTCCGGCGCTGTGAGGCAGCAGTGCTAACCACCGTGCCACCGTCACTTATATAAATGATTTGGATGTGAGCGTAAGAGGTATAGATAGTAAGTTTGCAGATGACACCAAAATTGGAGGTATAGTGGACAGTGAAGAGGGTTACCTCCGATTACAACGGGATCTTGATCAGATGGGCCAATGGGCTGAGGAGTGGCAGATGGAGTTTAATTCAAATAAATGCGAGGTGCTGCGTTTTGGAAAGGCAAATCAGGGCAGGACTTGTACGCTTAATGGTAAGGTCCTAGGCAGTGTTGCTGAACAAAGAGACCTTGGAGTGCAGGTGCATAGCTCCTTAAAAGTAGAGTCACAGGTGGATGGGATAGTGAAGGCGGCGTTTGGTATGCTTTTCTTTATTGGTCAGAGTGTTGAGTACAGGAGTTGGGAGGTCATGTTGCAGCTGTACAGGACATTGGTTAGGCCACTGTTGGAATATTGCGTGCAATTCTGGTCTCCTTCCTATCGGAAGGATGTTGTGAAACTTGAAAGAGTTCACAAAAGATTGACAAGGATATTGCCAGGGTGGGTGATTTGAGCTATAGGGAGAAGTTGAATAAGCTGGGGATCAAAGGCTGAGGGGTGACCTTTATAGAGGTTTATTAAATCATGAGGGGCATGGAGAGGGTAAATCGGCAGTCTTTTCCCGAGGGTGGGGGAGCCCAAAACTAGAGGGCTTAGGTTTAGGGTGAGAGGGGAAAGATATAAAAGAGACTTACGGGGCAGCCTTTTCACGCAGAGGGTGGTACATGTATGGAATGAGCTGCCAGGGGAAGTGGTGGAAGCTGTTACAATTGCTATATTTAAGAGGCATTTGGATGGGTATATGAATAGGAAGGGTTTGGAGGGATACGGGCTGGGTGCTGGCAGGTGGGAATAGGTTGGGTTGGAATATCTGGTAGGCATGGACGGGTTGGACCGAAGGGTCTGTTTCCATGTTGCACATCTCTATGACTCTATGCCTCTAATTGTTTATAATTTTAAAGTTCACACCTGACTCAAATCTAAAAAATTTGGTAAATATTGAGGAGAATAATAGCAGATTTTAGTGGAACATAGACCAGTGAAATTGGAAGCCAGTGGCAGCAGTATGAAACATTACATATTGGTATGAAAACTGAGAGAGACTGCAAAGACAATTTCAAAGTGGGTGTAGAAGCAGATAGGCATGAACATGTATGTTCACATTTTTTTTCAAGATATAAGGTAATGGATTCCTTTACGTTAATAGATAGAAGGTGCAAAGAATAAAATCTTCATAGACACTGCTCATGCCTCAGTTGAAACATTTCTTTGCTGTGACTCTGTGCTAACTTAGAACCCTTTCATGTGGCCAAATAAGGCTTTTATTCCGTGTGTGGCTGAATTTGAGACCGGACTGTAGAGGAGAAAGGGTAGTCTGTGCTTCCCAGTTTCTATTATGTCACTGCCCCAGGAATCCTGAACCCCAGAATACTTTTCGATTGACATGGATTCGAATCCCACTATGGCAGATAGTGAAATTTAAATCCAATTTTTAAAAATCTGGAATTAAAAGCTACTCTAATGGTGACCATGTAACCATTGTTGATTGTCATTATCAATCCATCGAATTAATTGCTGTCCTTTGAGGAAGGGCATCTGCAATTCCTTACCTGGCCTACAGAACACTCCAGATCCACAGTAGTGTTGTTGATGCTTAACTATCCTCTGAAATAGCTGAGGAAGCCACTCAGTTCAAGGGATTAGGGATGGGCAATATATACTGACCGAGACACTGACTCCTGCATGCAGTGAATAAAATATTTTTCCAACATCCTAAGATAACATCAGAATGAAAGTAAGGGTTGTGTTTTTAAAGTTCTTACGATTGTCATTATTGTTTTAACAAAATACATCTGTTTCCATGGTTGGTTTGATAAACTCTGAAGAATCATCTAGACTCAAAACATTAGCTTGCTTTCTCTTTCTGTCCATCTATGCTGCCTGACCCTCTGTTTTTATATCTTTCTGGAATGTGGACATCACTGGTTAGGCCAGTATTTATTCCTTGCCCCTAATTGCCTTGGAGAAGATGGTGATTTGGGGAACACAGAGTGAGGTTGGGAAGAGAATTGCAAGATATTGACCCAGAAACAGTGAAGGAATGCTGATATAGTTCCAAGTCAGGATGGGGATTTTGCAGCTGGTGCTGTTCCCATGATTCTGCTGTCCTTGTCCTTCCAGCTGTGTTAGCACCTTCCAAACCTGCAAACTATCAGAGAAGCTTTACTATTGTGCATCTTGTAGATGGCACATACTGTTTCCATCATGCATTAAGGATGTAGGGAGTGAATGTTGCGATATGGGCTGCCAGTGAGGAGGTGATGTCCTCCTGGTATTATCACAAAACTATTAATCCAGAAACTCAATTAAAATTCCAGGGACTTGGGATTGAATCTCACTATTATGCAGATATTGGAATTTGGATTCAGTTCAAACAAATCTGGAATGAAGACCGTGAAACCATTGCTGATTATCACAATAATCCCATCTAGCTCACTAATGCAATTCAGGGAAGGAAATCTGCCCTCCTCACTTGGTCTGACCTAAATGTGACTCCAGACCTACAACAATGTGGTTGACTGTCAACTGTCCACTGAAATGGCTTAGCAGTTCAAGAGCAGCTAGGGAGCAGGCAATAATGCCTACCAGCCAGCAAAGCCCACATCCCACAAATGAATTTTTAAAAAGTCAAGCTGGCTGCTTTCTCCTGCCTGTGTCTGTATCTTGAGTGTACTTGACGTTGACTTATCCAAACAACTGGGCAGTATTCCAGCACACTTCTGACTTGTGCCTTGTGGCTAATGCATAGGCAGTGTGAAGACAGGACGCAAGTTACTCACTACAGAATTCTAACCTCTGACATGGTTTAGTAGCTACAGTTTTTGTATGGCTGGTCCAACTCAGTTTCTGCTCAGCCGTAGCTCCAGGATGATGATAATGGACAATTCACTGATGATATTAGGAACAGAGCAGACCATTCAGCCCGTTGCATCTCCTCTGCCGTGTAATATAATCATGTTTGGTCAAACACTTCAGTGCCTTTTAGCCACATCATCAATGGCATAAAGGGTTATGGAGATAATGAAACAAAGATTAACGTCTATACTCAAAAAATTGAGCTTCCACAGTCCTCTAGGGTAGAGAATTCCAAGATTTCACCCCCTCTTGAGTAAAGAAAACTCCACTTGGTCCTTAGTTTGAAACAGTGCCCTCTGGTTGTAGACTCCTCTACCAGGAGAATCATTTTACCTATATCAACCCTATCTATCCCTTTAAATATTTTACAGATTTCAATGCGATCACTTCTTTTTCTTTGAAGCTCTTGAATGCAGGCACAGTTTGCGCAGTCTTCATAGATCAGTTTCCCCCATTCTGGGAACCTATGTTATTTTATGACCTGATTTGGAGGTGCCAGTGCTGGACTGCAGTGGACAAAGTTAAAACTCTCACAACACCAGGCTAAAGTCCAACAGGTCCAAATAAACCTGTTGGACTATAACCTGGCGTTGTGTGATTTTTAAACTTTGCTTTTATGACTATATATTTTGAGATAAGGAGACCAAAATTGCATAGAATACCCCAGGTGTGGTCTGTCTAAGCTGCTATACAATTGAAGCAAGACTTCTTTACTCTGCACATCTGTTCTTCCTTGCTTTAAGAGAACTACCTTGTATTGTTTGGCGTTGAGGAATCACGGCCAGAGGAATAACGGCCAGATTCCTCTTGTTTGGTGATTGTCACTGCCTAGCATTTGAGTGGTCACTTGACACTTATCACTCCAAGCATGCGTATGGTCCAGGACTTGCTGTATATGGACACAAACTGATCCAGAATGCTCCAGAAAGGCTGAGGAGTCGTAAATGTTTCCATACACTGTTCATTTATAAGTGAGTATTCATATTTCTGAGTTTATGTTGGAGGGAAAGTCATTGATGAAGCAACTGAAAATGGCTGCACTGAGGACATCATCCTGAAGAACTCCTGCAGAGGTGTCCAAAGGCCAAGATAATTGACCTATAGATAACCTTCAACCAGCAGAGAGTTTTTCCTCTGATTTGCTAAGGACTGTTGATGCCATTGTTGGTGAAATGCAGCCTTTATGTCAAAGGCAGTCACTCTCTCAGTTCTGAAGTGCAGCTTATTTATAAAATCATAGAAATGTACAGCACGGAAATAGACCCTTCGGTCCAACTTGTCCATGCTGACCAGATAGCCCAACCCAATCCGGTCCCACCTGCCAGCACCTGGCCCATATCCCTCCAAACCCTTCCTATTCATATATCCATCCAGATGCCTTTTAAATGTTCCTCTGGCAGCACATTCCATACACGTACCACCCTCTGCGTGAAGAAGCTGCCCCTCAGGTCTCTCTTATATCTTTCCCCTCTCACCCTAAACCAATGCGCTCTAGTGCTGGACACCTCAACCCCAGAAAAAAAGACTTTGTCTATTTATCCTATCCATGTCCCTCATGATTTTGTAAACCTCTATAAAGTTACCTCTCCGCCTCCGACGCTCCAGGGAAAACAATCCTAGCCTATTCGACCTCTCCCTATAGCTCATATCCTCCATTTCTGGCAACATCCTTGTAAATCTTTTCTGAACCCTTTCAAGTTTCACAATATCTTTCCGATAGGAAGGAGACCAGAATTGCACGCAATATTCCAACAGTGGCCTGTACAGCTGCAACATGATCTCCAAACTCCTGTACTCAATACTCTGACCAATAAAGGAAAGCATACCAAACGCCGCCTTCACTATCCTATCTACCTGCGACTCCACTTTCAAAGAGCTATGAACCTGTACTCTAAAGTCTCTTTGTTCAGCAACACTCCCGAGGACCTTACCATTAAGTGTATAAGTCCTGCTAAGAGTTACTTTCCCAAAATGCAGCACCTGGCATTTATCTAAATTAAACTCCATCTGCCACTTCTCAGTCCATTGGCCCATCTGATCAAGATCCTAACCTTCTTTGCAGTCCACTACACCTCCAATTTTGGTGTCATCTGCAAACTTACTAACTTATACCTCTTATGCTCACATCCAAATCATTTTTATAAATGATGATAAGTAGTGCACCCAGCACCGATCCTTGTGGTACTCCATTTGTCACACATCTCCAGTCTGAAAAGCAACCCTCCACCACTACCCTCTGTCTTCTACCTTTGAGCCTGTTTTGTATCCAAATGGCTAGTTCTCCCTACATTCCATGAGATCTAACCTTGCTAACCAGTCTCCCATGGGGAACTTTGTCGAATGTCTTACTGAAGTCCATATAGATCACATCCACAGTTCTGCCCTCATCAATCTTCTTTGTTACCTCTTCAAAAAACTCAATCAAGTTTGCGAGACATGATTTCTCATGCACAAAGCAATGTTAACTATCCCTAATCTGTCCTTGCCTTTCCAAACACATGTACATCGTATCCCTCAGGATTCCCTCCAACAACTTGCCCACCACCAACGTCAAGCTCACCGATCTATAGTTCCCTGGCTTGTCCTTTCCACCTTTCTTAAACAGTGGCACCACATTAGCCAACGTCCAGTCTTCCGGCACCTCACCCTTGACTATCGATGATACAGATATCTCAGCAAGAAGCCCAGCAATCACTTCCCTAGCTTCCCACAGAATTCTATGATACGCCTCATCAGGTCCTGGGGATTTATCCACTTTTATGTGTTTCAAGACATCCAGCACTTCCTCCTCTGTAATATGGACATTTTTCAAGATGTCACCATCTATTTCTGTATATTCTCTATCTTCCATGTCCTTTTCCACAGTAAATACTGATGCAAAATACTCGTTTAGTATCTCCCCAATAGCGAGTTTTGAGATGATTTTTAGTTCAGGTTGAGATTTTGGATGTAGGTTTGCTCGCTGAGCTTGAAGATTCATTTCCAGACGTTTCATCACCCTACTCAGTAACATCTTCAGTAGGCCTCATAGGGAACCCTTGCTTAAAATTTCCTGCTTTCTCTTTATATGTTTGGGTTTCTTTGGGTTGGTGATGTCATTTTTTGTGGTAAAGTCACTTCCTGTTCCTTTTCTCAGGGGGTGGTAGATGGGGTCTAACTCGATATGTTTGTTCATAAGTTCCGGTTAGAATGCCATGTTTCTAGGAATTCTTGTGCGTGTCTTTGTTTGGCTTGTCCGAGGATCTCCCTTATCTCCTGCGGCTCCACACAAAGGCCACCTTGCTGAACTTTGAGGGGCCCTCTTCTCTCCTTAAGGCCCTTTTGTCCTTAATGTATTTATAAAAGCTTTTTGAATTCTCCTCAACTCTATTTGCCAAAGCTATCTCATGTCCCCTTTTTACCCTCCTGCTTTCTCCTTTAAGTATACTCCTACTGCCTTTGTCGCAGTTTTGACCAAGACTATAATGAGGTCAGAAGCTGAGTGGCTGTAGTGGCTCTCAAACAGGGTATCCGTGAGCAGGCTGTTCAACTACAGGTACTGTCTAATAGCACTGTGTGATAGTCCCTTCCATAATTTTGCTGATATGCCATTATATTACATTTGGAATCAGTGCTTTTGGCCGAGACAGCATGTAATTTACTATAGAGTGAGGAGCATCTGGGAGTCAATCTTAGTTTTAACTTTTCCCTTTTAAAATTAAATGTTTGGCCGCAGTATTGCTCAGACATTGGAATTTCAACTCGTGACAGAGCAGTAGGCTCATGCCTACTAATCTGTCCCAGTCATGTCACTGACGTGGAAGTGATGACGTTTGTTTTTTGCAAGTTGGACGAGAGAGTCATTCGGTAATCCTTTTCTTGTCGACTATTTTGCATCTTCCACTGGCTGGTTCAGAATAGCTGAAAGTGTCTGAGCACATTGCCTGCTCTCCTTAATGTCCATGAGGCAGAGACACCGGGATAAAGCAGAAGCTGTATTTCCTACAAAAAAGTGTTTATTTGCCCACACTTTCACTGCTCTCCAATTTTGTCTTTTGATGTCTGTGATCAATAATGTGCTTCAATTGCTGTAGCAGCCCATTGTTACTATATGTTTTGCTGTAAATAAATCAGCAATTTTCATATTTCAACCCAACAGCCCTGTAAGACTATCCTTTAGTTCACCTATTGATGCCTGAACCTTTGCCATCCACCATGTAGCTCAGAACTTGGCCAAATATCTTTAAAAAATTAGTTTTGCAGTTTACATGATACTTTAATATTGAGGTTTGCTTCCACACAGCTTTCTTAGCACAGTATAAGATATCAGAATCCAGTTAAATCCTAGTTGGCGAATGATGTAAAAGGTTTGGAAATGGTTTAGCATAGATTTACGAGGATGTTACTGTTAGAAAGAGACAAATTTAAAATCAAGGATTTTCATTGGTACTGGGAAAGTTGAAGGATGACCTGCTATAGGCCTTCAAGATACAAAAGAATACACTGAAGTCAATGTCTAAAAACATGTTTCCATTGGTGAGACAGTGCAAGTAAGGCACACATTTTATGATCATCTCAAAGAATCCTGACTTGGAATTATACTGCTGGCTCAAATTCCTAGAACTTATTCCCAACAGCATCGTGACACTACTCTGTGGTCTGCAGCAGTTCAAGAAGGGCAGCTCACCATTACCTTTTCTGGAACATTTGGAGATGGATTGTAAAATCTGGCCTATCCAGTTAGTTGAGCTAACTGACTGGACAGCTGGTTTGCAATGTAAAGTAATGCCAACAGCATGGGTTCAATTCCTGCACCTGTTGAGGTTACCCAAGAAGGTTACCCAATTCTCTTTCTCAACCACTCCCCTTGCCTGACTAATGGTGGTTTTACCTTTGATCCATTGACCCCCTCATCCAATGAATGAATAATTTTAAAAAGGCTAGAAAAGTGAAGCACCTGAATAGAGCATAGAGTTCTTTTGAAAACCCTCAAAGTATTGTAACTTGTGCAGGAGACCTGTTCATGCTGGTGCAATCCTGCTACTGTTGTACTGCCACATTCTGTGAACCTGAGTGGTAGCTAAATTTATATACTCTGTCAAATTTGGAGTACGACTTAAAAAGTGTTTTTAAATTTTTCTATTTAATAGAGGCAAGTGCATTTAATATATTTTGAATTGTACAATAGACTAATTTTAATAATGTACATTCTGTGCTAGTATTTATGAACCGTTTTGTTACAGTACATGTTCCATTATTTTTTGTATGATATGTTAATAACTTTTTTTCTTCTCCTTAGTTTTATAAGCTCATTGGGACTGGGGTATATGATGATCTGCTCTGAGAATTATCCAAATGTCCTCGCTTTCTGTTTCTTGGATGAACTGCAACGAGAATTTATAACGTTATATGACACGATGAGGATAAATATTGCTGTCAGGCCATACTCCTTCATAGAATTTGGTGAGCTTGCATATTTCTTTTCTGTAAATTGTTATATGACAATGAAAGCAATGATAGTTTGTCTTCTAAAGTGGAAATTTATGGAGAGGAAAACATGCAAAGTATTAATTACATATTGAGAAGGGAAAAGCAGATATATTTTAAAAATTCTGTTTATTAATTTTATTACATTGAATATAAATTTTCATTTTGGTCCTGTGAATTCAGATGCATAAGTCACATCTTTCTCTTGTATAGCAATTCTGGTACAAATGAAATTATAACAAGGGGGCCAGTTGTATAATTGTCCTCAATTTGATAGATTGGTTAAACTAGAATAACGAGCAGGAAAGTTTGTGTTATCCGGCATGTGCAAGTTTTGAATCTTGGCAATAAATCAAAAATTATGCTGAGTTTTAAAAACTAGTTTAAGGGTTGTGGGTGGCACTGGCTAGCCTTCCATTTACTAACCGCGCTGCGACTAACCTTGTAAACGTGGTCATGATTTGCCGCCTGAATTTCTACAGTCCATGTGACATAGGTACACCCGATATGCAGTCAGGAAGTTCCAGAGCTTCTGTCCAGCGACATATATGGAATGGTGACATATTTCCAAGTTGGATGTTCTGTGGCTTGAAGGGGAGCTTGCAAGTGGTGGTGTTCCCATGCATCTGCTATCTTTGTCCTAGGTAATACAGGTTGTGGGTTTGGAAGGTGCTGTTGAAGGATTCTAATCATTCTGTTATTTAGGGACTGTTTACACCCAGTGCTTTGTCAATCATTTCAGACCGACAGCATCAGTATTTTGATTGGTAACTTTGCCTGTTGTATTTCTTTAATAACTGACAACATTTGACCTACTGTTGTGGTCTATGCAACATTGGTGTCAAGGGCAATAACTCTCACCTCAACTCTGGATCGAGCAGCAGCTTCCTTCCCTAAAGGAAGTTAGAGAACCAGAGTTTTTATTTTATTGACAGCAGTTTCACGGTCATCATTAAACTTTCAATTCAGATTTTATTTTAATTCAATTCAAATTCCCCATCTGCCGTGGTGGGATTTGAACCCAAGCCACTGGAACATTACCTTGGTCTCTGACTTACTATGCACTAAATATCGTCTTTCTTGCATGACCTTGAATTCACTGCACAGATCGTGGAAGTGTACACAGTGAATAGTTTCAAAGGAAATCGGATGAACTTTTGAGAATAATGGTCTGATAGAGTGGGGAAGGGGGGACTAAGTGAATTGCTGTATGTGGGCCCAATGTGGAATTAATGGCTGAATGGCATTCTCTTTCACTCCAAGAATCTTTTTTTTTAATTAATGTAAAGGTCTTATGTTCTACTAGTTAAAAGAGAGAATGATTTTCATGTCTTAATTTTGTCTACGTTAAATCCCTAGATAATTTTATCCAGAAGACCAAGCAGAGATACAATAACCCTCGGTCTCTATCAACAAAGATAAATCTTGCTGACATGCAGACGGAGATCAAGTTGAGGCCGTCTCATCAGCTAACTATGCTAGATGTTGGAACAGTGAATGGTAATGTGCATGCACATTCCACCCCTTCCAAGGGAATAGGTGAGGAAATTTTATTTTTTCTAAGTTTCATTAATATTTGGACTGCAGCATCATGTTAGAAGCATTAGGTTCTCGTCCCTTGAGACCAACTACCGATTTCTTTTGTTTCCTCTCTTAATGGCTGATGATTGAGCTATCATTCAACAACAACAATTCATCTTCATGTGGCATATTTAATGGAACCCCCCAAGATACTAAATAAAAGTATGATAAGACAAAAATCTCCCCAGATCCCTAGTTACTAACACCATTGACTATCTTTCAGGTGCTCCTTAAAGTCTATAATTTTGCTGAAATTTTTGGTCACCTTCCCCAAGACCCCTTTGTAGTTTGGTGCTAAATTTTTGCTTGTTGCTTTCTGAAAAATGTTTCAGAATTATTTACTATTTTAAATATGCTATATTAATGTAAAGCAGTGTTGCTCCCTTGGCTCAGAATTTGGTCTTTCTCATGCCTTTTAAACCTGCCGGCCTCACCATTCCAATGCCAGAGTTCATTCGGTCCCTCCATACTCCCCTTCTGTGGGCTCTGCCTTAACCTCTCTCCCTTTATAAGGCTCTCAAATACCTGAGTTTAAATTAAAACCAAAAGAAATGCCAAACATGGAAATCAGAAAAGTTGGAAAAGCTCAGCAGGTCTGATAGCATTTATGGAGAGAAATCAGAGTTAACGTTTCGGGTCCAGTGACCCTTCCTCAGAACGGATTTGAATATCCTTGAGAGGCTGCAGAAGGGATTTACTCAAATAATTCAAGAGTAAGGGGAATTTTAGTTACAACGATAGATTGGAGAAGCTGATGTTTTCCTCCTTTAAGAAATAGGATTGAGGTGACAGGTTTGGACAAACTAGGCGAAGTAAAAAAGCTGTTCCCGTTACTTGAAACTAGGACAAACAGATACATGGTTTTGAGCAACAGATTGAAGAGGAATTGCGAGAGGTAATGATCTGGAACTTACTGCTCTCAGGTATGGTGGAAGTGGACACAATCGGTGATTTCAAAAGTAAGGGAGGTGGGCATTTGAAGGAAATAAACTTGGAAGGGCTAAAGGGATTGAGTAGAGGAATGAAACTGGATTGCTTCACAAAGAGCAATCTATAAGCCAGTCACTATTCATTAGGCATAATGAATTCTCCAGACTTGGTCCAGCTGGTAGGGTCTGGGTGAACTTGCTGGGTTACTGCTTGTACTACCCTGAAATTAGATTGGTGAACATTCTGTTCATTCTCACAATGACAGACCTTTTGGGTGTGCTCCATTTCACCCAACTATTTGTCCTTTCCCATTCAGGTCCTTTCAATATGGGTTCCCTATTGTCCACTATTGTAGGATCGCCACACCCTAAGAAAAAGTCACCATCATGTGT
Source organism: Chiloscyllium punctatum (assembly GCF_047496795.1). NCBI lineage: Eukaryota > Metazoa > Chordata > Chondrichthyes > Orectolobiformes > Hemiscylliidae > Chiloscyllium > Chiloscyllium punctatum. The sequence goes on from NC_092748.1 coordinate 109,815,427, forward strand.
CCCTGCAAGTCCAGTGCATTATCCCTGTTGCATAAATTCAAAAGTGCGCATAGAAAAGCGAAAGGACCACCACCTAACCCATAGCAATGAGGTGGTGAGGAGGATATATTAAATGTGAGGATCTTTCAGCCAGGCAAAGTTAGATGATAATCGGTAGAAAGTGTTCATCTGAGAAAGAAGCAGCAACAACTCTGATCTTCTTGGGGATGAAAGTGCAGATGGATTGGGCATCTGTGGTGAAAAGAAGGTGGTTCAGGCTAGGAAACCATCAGTATTCACACTCAAAAAAGACAATGTGGTTGAGGAGAATACTGAGATACAGGCTGCTAGACTAGATGGGATTGAGGTACATGAGGTGTAAAAATAGATAAATCCCTTGGGTTGGATGGGATTTATCCTAGGATTCTCTGGGGCACCAGGGAGGAGATTGCCGAGCCTTTGACTTTGATCTTTATGTCATCATTGTTTATAGGAGTAGTGCCAGAAGACCGGAGGATAGCAAATGTTGCTCCTTTGTTCAAGAAGGGGAGTAGAAACAACCTTGGAAATTATAGACCTGTGAGCCTTACTTCAGTTATGGGTAAAGTGTTGGAAAGGGTTGTTAGAGGATTTATAATCATCTGGAGATAAATAAGTTGATTAGAATAGTCAACATGGTTTTGTGAAGGGTAGGTCATGCCTCACAAACCGTATTGACTTCTTTGAGTAGGTGACCAAATAGGTGGATGACAGAAAAGCGGTTGATGGGGTGTATATGGATCTCAGTAAGACGTTTAATAAGGTTCCCCACACTAGACTATTGCACAAAATATGGAGGCATGGGATTGAGGGTGATTTAGTGGTTTGGATCAGAAATTGGCTTGCTGGAAGAAGAAAGGTGGTGGTTGATGGGAAATATTCATCCTGGAGTTCAGTTACTAGTGGGGTACCGTAAGGATCTGTTTTGGGTCTACTGTTGCTTGTCATTTATATAAATGACCTGGCTGAGGGCATAGAAGGATGGGTTAGTAAATTTGCAGATGACACTACAGTTAGTAGAGTTGTGGATAATGCCAAAGGATGTTGCAAGTTACAGAGGGACATAAATGCAGAGCTGGGCTGAGAGGTGGCAAATGGAGTTTAACTCAGACAAATGTGAGGTGATTTGCTTTGGAAGGAGTAACAGGGATGCAGAATACTGTGCTAATGGTAAGATTCTTGGTAGTGTGGATGAGCAGAGAGATCTCAGTGCCCGCGTGCATAGATCATTGAAAGTTGCCACCCAGATTGATCGGCTTATTGAGAAGACAAAATCCACACATTTGGTGTGTTAGCTTTTATTGGTAGGGGGATTGAGTTTTGGAACTATGAGATCATGTTGCAGCTATACAAAACTCTGGTGTGGCCACATTTGGAGTATTGCATATAGTTCTGGTCACCGCATTAAAGGAAGGGTGTGGAAGCTTTGGAAGGGGTTCAGAGGAGATTTACTCGGATGTTGCCTGGTATGGAAGGAAGTTCTTACGAGGAAAGGCTGAGGGATTTGAGGCTGTTTTCATTAGAGAGAAGGTTGAGAGGTGACTTAATTGAAACATACAAGGTAATCAGAGAGTTAGATAAGTTGGACAGTGAGAGTCCTTTCCCTCTGATGGTGATGGCTAGCATGAGTGGACATAGTTTTAAATTGAGGGGTGATAGATATAGGACCAGAAACTCAGCTGAACTCACCACATAAACACTGGTTACAAGAGCAGCTCAGAGACTCGGACTCCTGTGTCAGGTAACTCACCTTCTGATCCCCAAAGCCTGTCCACTGTCCATAAGGCACAAGTCAGGAGTGTGATGGAATTCTCCCCACTTTTCTGGATGGGTGCAGCTCCAACAACACTCGAGAAGCTTGACACCATCCATGTAAAAGCACCCCGATTGATTGGCATGACATTCAGAAGCATCCACTCCCTCCACCACCAATGCTTAGTAGCAGCAGTGTGTACTATTTACAAGATGCACTGCAGAAATTCACCAAAGGTCCTCAGACAGCACCTTCCAAACCCACAACCACTTCCATATAGAAGGACAAAAACAAATACGTGGACACACCCCCACCTTCAAGTTTCCGTCCAAGCCACTTACCATCCTGGCTTGGAAATATATCGCTGTTCCTTCACTGTTGCTGGGTCAAAATCCTGGAATTCCCTCCCTAAGGGCATTGTGGGTCAATCCACAGCAGGTATACTGCAGCTGTTCGAGAAGGCAGCTCACCACCACCACCTCGAAGGGCAACTAGGTATGGGAAATAAATGTTGGCCAGCCAGCGATGCTCACATTCCACAAATCAATTTTAAAAAAACACATCTAACTATACAGATCTAATCCACTTATCATTCTGTAAACTTCAGTAATATGCCCTCTAAGCAAATGTTTTATTTTTCAAAGTAAGGCTAATTTTTGAAGCCTGTTTTGCAGGTCTATATTCATGACAAAGAACTCCAAAGATTTGTTGTTCTGGTTGTCCGGCTTTGCACCCCTGACACTGCAGTCACTAATGACTGGATGTAATTGGCATCAAAATTCTATACTGTGGATATACCAATATTTTACTGGTATTGTATTAGATAAAGAAATAATGCAAGCTGAAACCCTATTTGTGTCACTTGCAATTATGAGTTTTGCAACTATACTATTAAAGTAAGATGAAGTGGGTATGTGACCTCTTCTGAAAGCTGCCTGACGGCAAATCTGGTTGGTTGGTTGTTAGAGATTGAAGGCGGTGCAGATATTCTTACTGAGAAGGTTCATGGTGTTTACACTTGGAGGCAAAGACAGCAGCCCAAGTGCTAACAATGGAGAGACTGATCGTCTCCAAAGTCCCAGAAAAGTGTTGAGAATGCTAGATTCTAAATAGTTGCGCATTAAACTGAGTACCTATTTCCAAGATTCAAAAAAAAGAGTCAGGATCTCAATCAGCATTTCTGTTTTCATAGGCAGAAGTGGGTACTGCAGATGTTGGAGATTAGAGTCAAGATTCGAGTGGTGCTGGAAATGCACAATGGGTCAGGCAGCATCTGAGGAGTAGGAAAATCGACGTTTTGGGCAAAACCCCTAAGTGAGGAAAGATGTTTTCATGTATGGTCTATTGCATTCACATTGCCATGGAGATGGCTTTGAGAGAGAAATGTTCCTGAGTTAGGCAGGTTCGTCTGCCAGGTTCCAGGTGAAGGAGAAAAGTTATATGCACTAAGTTGTGGTTCACCACTCGGATTGAAAAGGCCAATTTCAGGAATTGAAAGGAGGCTGGAAGATTTACCAAGCCTGTGCTAGAAATAGACTTTCCAGGGAAAAACCTGAATGAATGAATGACGGTCCTAAGATTAAAAGTGTCCAGATTAACAAAGATGAAGATCAGAAATAAATCTTCGTGTGTTTGGAATCACTTGAATGAATTCCAAGAGAATTGAATATCCGCTTAAAGGACAGTTCAGTATATCTGTCAAGTCTGTTTTCAGTTACAATAACAGAGATAAGGAGTATTCTGTTTAATGATTTAAACTAAAAGTTGCCCACAAGTGTTTATTTAAGTAGTGTTTTCAGCCTTCTGTACGTTGAAAGTTTTAGAAGGTAAAATTAGCTTGTCATCTTTTGGCTTTTAAGTGGAATTTCAAATGTCCTTTTAGAAGTTATTGGTCTCGGATCATTATAAAACCTTAAATGATCATTTCTAATATTATTTTAATGCAGTTGTTAATTTAACATATACGAGAATATACAGAACTACAAACTTCTTTCACGTTAAGTACTTGTCTCTGAATTTCTAATGTTAACTTACACTGTCAAGAATAGGCAACTACAAATGAAAGGTATTTCTATCAATCTCCAAGGTTGTACACTGCAACGTACCAACTAAGAGCAGCTAATGACTATTGAGCGGTGAGATTCATGCTTTCCTTACTTTGTGAGTTATGTTTTTTGAGTGGACTGCCAATGAAAAAATTCAAATGAAGGATACTGTTTGTTTGCTTTTACCTACTTGAAACTGAGACTTTCAACAATAACAAATTAGAGATTTATATTTAGTGGATGTAGGTTTGCTCGCTGAGCTGGAAGGTTCGTTTTCAGACGTTTCATCACCATACTAGGTAATATGATCAGTGAGCCTCTGGATGAAGCACTGGTGGTGTAGCCTGCTTTCTATTTATATGTCTGAATTTCCTTGGGTTAGTGATGTCATTCCCTGTGGTGATATCATTTCCTGTTCTTTTTCTCAGGAGGTGGTAAATAGGATCCAAGTCAATGTGTTTGTTGATTGCAGAGGCAGTAACGCAGAGACTCGAACAAACAGCCCTGCCAACCATCCAACCCAAACGTTGGGTCACCTACGTGGATGACACCTTTATCATCACTAAATGAAACAAAATAGAGGAAACCTTCAAGACCATTAATAATACTCTTACTGGCAAACTGCCATTCCTAGATGTCACAGTAGAACAAACAGCCAATGGGGAACATTAAACCAACGTCTACAGGAAAACAACACATACGGACTAAATATTATACCACCGAAGCAATCATCCCAACATCTACAAACAAAGCTGCATCAGAATATTATTTCAACAAGCCACCACACACTGCATCACATAGGAACTACGTAAAGCAGGGGAAAACCTCCAATACCGTGTATTAAAAAAAAAGGTACTCAATGAACACAATCCACCGATTTCTGAGCAACAAATCCAAACAGGCAGGCAAAACGTGCCCAGAAACCCTAGCCACTCTCCCCTACATCAAAGACATCTCAGAAATGACTGCCAGGCTACTCAAACCTCTTTTCATCATGATAGCCCACAAACCCACCAACACACTCAAGTTCATTAGCTGCTGTTTTATAGACCCTATACAGACAACAAGCAAAACTAATATTATCTACAAAATACCTTGCAGGAACTGTAACCAAACAGGCAGAAGACTAGCCACCAGGATACATGAACATCAACTAGCCACAAAAAAGACATGACTCACTCTCACTAGTATCCTTACATACGGATGAGGAAGGACACCATTTCGACTGGGCAACACATCCATCCTAGGACAAGCCAAACTGAGACACGCACGAGAATTCCTAGAAACATGACGTTCTAACCAAACTCTATCAACAAACACATTGAATTGGATCTGATTTACCGTCCCCTGAGAAAAAAGAACTGGAAATGACATCACCATAGGAAATGATGTCACCACAAGAAATGACATCACCAATTCAAAAAAACTCAGACATATAAATAGAAAGTAGGCTGCACTACCAGTGCTTAATTCAGAGGCTCACTAAAGATGTTACCTAGTATGGTGATGAAATGTCTGAAAACGAACCTTCCAGCTCAGTGAGCAAGCTTACATCCAGAACCTCAACCTGAGCTACAAATTTTCTCAAAACTTGCTATTTCGTGTGTGGAATCAGATTTTGTCAACAGTGTGTCTGTGAAGTGCCTTGGGGTGTTTTGCTGCATCACATATGCATTTAATTGCAAATTATATCATGAGAGTGTTACATTACAAAATTTGGCACTGAATCATATAAAATAGCATTCAAATAATTGACCAAAAGGTTGGCCGTAGAGGCAAGTTTTGAGAAGTGCAGACACAAAGGAAAGTGAGTGGCTGAGAAACCTAGTGAGGAAATTCAAGAAGTAGAGTCTGGTCACCTGAAGATCTTTTAAAATATGTCAACTTAACTTGAGTTTCATTTGACTTGAGATGAATGAGTTTGAAGGTCTAGACTTTGTATGAATTATTTTGATGTCAAGTTCTGGGCCTATCCAGATGTCAGATCCTATGGTCAAGAGATGTGAAGCTGGAAAAACACAGCAGGTCAGACAGCATCTGAGGAGCAGGAAAGTCGACATTTCAGTCCCCCAGCTCCCTCCCTCTATATTTTAGGATTTTAGGAAGCGTTTTAACAGGACTTGCAGGGCATTTTATACTCTCCAGTTTAAAAAGTTAACTTTTGAATTGTGCCTATTAAATATCTGGAAGAATAACTTCAGCTGGAAAGGGCAGTGACCCCCCGATGTATTTTGTTTTGTCTGGAAAGGAAAATCTTAGCTAACCCTCAGCTTGTGCAAACAAATATAACCATCAGTAAATATAGATTGAGAGTTAATCACCTGCATTGGGCATTAAACTTGTACTCTCATAACTGAAAAAGTAGCAGTAAATTGATGGCTCTCAGTCTCAAAATGATGAATACTCATGGCTAGTAGTGGAAATTGCTTGCTTTGCTTGAATGGAGGAATGGGTAAAAAGAATTGTTTAAATCTATCCTCTATTATTTGGTCTGGAATGCCACTTGGATTCTAAGTACAATCATTGAAAAAACAACTCCAACTTGGCTGTTTTAAGTAGGGGAAAACAGTTGCTGGAAATGTTCTGTGAATTGCGCTCTGACTGTTTAACGCTGTGAGGGAGAGCTTCAATCTCTCAGTTATCAAGTGTTAGGAGTTTGTAATTTTGAGCTGTTTTTGATTTCTGTCACTCTCTAACAGTTGGTAACCTAATCTTGAATGGCGTTTGATTCTGTTTAATGAGTGAAATTTTCTAGCTTTGCTGGGCCTCGGTGTGAGAGCCTGCATTAACGCAGAGCATTTTGACAGGGATTGAGAGAGAACTGCAGTAGAATCAATGCTATTGTGAAAATCTGTATTGATTGGTGCCTGCACAGGTCCAAGAAATCTTGGATGGATAATGTTAACAGCAAAGGAGGTGAGATTTAGATTTATTGTCACATGTATGTAAAAATATAGTGAAAAGTGTTTTGTTGCACGCAAAATGTTGTCTTTCTCCAGCACCATCTTGAAATACTGAATATAATGCAAGATTTTAGTGTAATAGATTTAATCTATCTCTCCTTTTGTTACCCTCTGCTACTCTGTTCGCTGTTTGACATTGGCTGCAGTCTCCGTAACAGGCTCCCCGTCTCAGGTACGGACTATGGGGTCTCAATTTCAGGCCCGCCTATGTCATCGCTAACGCTCCTCCAGGCACTGTTGCTGTAATCCTGGCTCTGAACTCCACCGATGACACTGAAGCCTGTACGCCATCAGCACCAGAGCCAGCCATGGATTTGGGGTGGTGCAGGGCCCAGCCCCAAACAACTCCCCCACAGAGAAACAACGAAGCTGCCATTGCACTGAACGTTGAAGTTGTATGAGATGACGTGGGTGTGGCCTAATCTGCTGCCTGGTATCCGTGAATAGTAGGGCCCTTAGATCAGAAGACAAATGCTGCCAACCCCACCATTGCAGAGAATGGGGCAGAGTGAAATATGCTTTGTCATATTTTGTTATTTTGTTGTCCCTGCTATGTTCCTGTACATGTTCATCATGCTAAAGTCAACATTACATTACAGATGACCCATTCTAATATATCTGAAAGTCCAGAGGTGCCAGAAATAATAAAACTGACATGTCACTTTCAGGTATTTTTAAATGGAGTAAGTAGAGCTGTATCCTAAACAAGTTTATTTTGCGTGGACTTATACTATAGCAAATTTCATGAAGCCCTGTATGACAGTGACCCCAACTAGGAGTGAAGACAATTACATTATCCCTGACCCCTTTCTATGAATCATTTTACCACTTTTTAAAAGCTTCAGTAACTTTAGATACACTCGGTGTTCAGTGATTCAAGATTGACCTTCAGATTCCACTGAATCTGTTATCTGCTTTAGTGTTTTGGACTTTGAAACTATAAAATTCTTCTTTCCCGCATCTTTTTGTTATATCGTGCAAAAAAGAAGTGCGATGTCCTGATTCACCAAGCATATCAAAACCTCATTTGAACCATGAGCATATAGATTAGTTGGATCAGAATTATCTTGGTCAAACGTGTTGAGGCTGATTTAGGAGTCAGAATGATATCCAGGTGTAAACAATTCCAGTCACTCTGAAATGTGAGATTGCATATATGGCACTTTTTTGAATTTGGATTTTTGAGTTCTGAGCTAGTAGTATGCGGGGTATTCTGTGTATTTGAAGGAGTTAAATGTAAGTATTTCTGTAGCCATGGTGACTTACTTTAAAACAATTTGAGGGAGATCGCCTGCAAGAGTTAATGAGTTTGTATTTACATTGAGAGGGCTCATGAAGAGCACAGCGTGCATTAGGTTTTCCATTAGAAGAAGCTGGGCATCTTTTAAGTTTCAGAAGGAACGCCCACAACTTAGTGAAACCTTTCAGTTGCAGTTTTAGTTCAGGGTAGGTCTGCTGAGTTCTTGCCTGAAGATGGATGTATAAAGCTGTTAATCGTGAGAAAAGGAGAAGATATTGAGATTTGTTAGAAACATTATTTCCTAGTAGTTACTGACCAGGAAGTATTTCGATAAAACCCTAAGGGTTATTTCAAGCTGACAAAAATTGAAGCTCCTGGATGTGGCTATCAAATTCTCCAATTGGGTGTTGAATGAATGAATGATTTTATTATGATATGTATTTTACAGTGAGAAAAATTGAAAAATACAGTGAAAAGATGTTTCTCCTGTTGTCAGTCTGGCACCATTTTGAATATTTTTAAGAATAAGAAAAAAAAAGATATAGCCCATCAGTGCAGAGCCAGCTCATCAACGACATCTCCACCACCATCCCTCTTCCACCGCCGCCTACACTGGACCCAACCAATGTTGAAGTCGCCAGTCTTCAGGCACCATCTTTTGCTGCTGTGCTGATTCTCCTCCGCTACCACCTCGCCACCACCTTTGCGGACCCACCACAGTTATAGTCACATCTCTAGCCGCTGGACCCACCTTGTCGATGTTGCCATGACGCCCTTCCACCACTGCTTCAGCACAGTCAGCGTCAAACCCAACCAACAATGAAGTTGTCACTCCTCAAGCGCCATCTTTCATCGCTGGGCCTACGTCACCAATGTTGCAGCTGCTGATTCCAATGCCAGGTCCCACACTCTCCCTGGAAAAGTGATAAGGGGCTCCCTTGTCACCACAGGTCTGCACTGGACCACAATATTCAGGAGCCAGCTGGAGAGTGAGGAATTGTGCATTTTGGCACTCAATGAGGGGTAGTTTGAAATGATCCAGTCTTGGCAATGGGTAGAGGACCTTGAAACTGGGGGAATGAAGAGATCGGCACTGGGGAAAGGGCCTCAATAAGTAACTGAGAAAGTGGACTGGGAGAACGTAAGAGTAAGCTGAGTAATTGAGGCTCAAGGAAGGGTTGAGGGATAGCACCATCTTTCTCTGTGGAGTCAGGAATGGCATTTATAAGATGAACATGGAGCAGCACTGAAAGAGGAACAGCCCGTGGAGTAACCAAAGGGGAAGGGAGGAAGAAGCTGTTTAAAACTGAAGGCAAGAGACGAGGAATTATTCACCAGATGTTGGTATTGATGGAGTGTTAAATAAGTTGTTGACTTGTTTGCTGAGCTGCTAAGTTTGTTTGCAGATGTTTCATCACTACACTAGATAATATCATCAGTGCACCTCCAGGGAAGCATTGGTGTTCTGTCCCACTTGCTATTTAGGTATCCCGGTTGGTTGAGGTGGTTGGTATACAGGGTCCAACTCCATATGGAGTTCCAGGTTGAGTTTCAAGCAGTGGGCTTGGAAGATATTGTCAGAGACACCTTGACAACTGAGAAAGTGCATGCCTTATAGGCTCTATTGTCCTGCTTTATAGCTACTCCTGTTTATATGATGAGTCTAGTTTCTGGTCAATAGTTACCCCCAAGATGGTTGGTGGGGGATTCAGCCATGGTAATGCCATTGCATGTCAAACGCTGATGGTTAGATTCTGTCTTGGTGGAGATAGTCATTCCCTGGCACTTAAGTGACACAAGTATGACTTGCCGTTAGCACAAGCCTGAATGTTGTCCAGGTGTATTTGCACGTTGGCACAGATTGCTTTAGTATTCTGAGGTGACATCCCAAATGATACTGGACATTGTACGCTTGTCAGCAAAGGTCCCCGCTTCTTACCTTTATAATGGAGGAAAGGTCATTGATGAAACAGCTGAAAACGATTGGACAGTGAAATAACAAAATTCTGGACATTTAGCAGCTTGATTCTGATCAATCCAATTTCTTTACAGGTGTAAGAGTTTGTCTGCTTGCCACTGCAGGTATTCCTCAGTATTTTGTGTTCGTATGGTATCATTAGCATACAGCAGCTCTCGAATGAAAGCTTTGTACACATTTAAAAGACTGGTCCAATTCAACACGCTCCTCGTGCTTTATTTTCCATAGTCCTTTAATTTTTTCCAACTTAACACACATCTAATTCCTTTTTGAAATGCAGCAGATCTGCTTCCACCATCCTTTCAGATAGTACATTCCAGATTATCATAGCCTGATCTTTTTAAAAAAAAATTCATCTGTTTTCCTCCACCTTCAAAACTACTTTGTCAGTTGTCTTGTAGTTATCAACTCTACTGCAGGTGGAACAGCTTCTCAATATATCTTCAACAGTCATTAGGTTTTCTGTTCCCAGTCACTGACATTAACAGACTACATGTAACAGATGGTAAATTTACCTGTTCCTCCACCAATGTCATCTGCTGTATCCGTTGCACCCGATATGGTCTCCTCTACATCGGGGAGACAGGATGCCTATTTGCAGATCGTTTCAGAGAACCTCTCTGGGACACCCACCCCCACTGCTCCATGGCTGAACACTTCAACTCTATCTCCCATTTCATCAAGGACATGCAGGTCCTGGGCCGTCTCCATCACAGAACTGTTACCACCCAATGCCTGGAGGAAGAACACCTTATATTCTGCCTTGGGACCCTGCAATCACATGGATTCAATGTGGATTTCAACAGTTTCCTTATTTCCCCTCCTCCCACATTATCCCAATCCCAGACCTCCAACTCAGTACTGCCTTCCTGTCCTGTCCATCACCTTTCCCATCTGTCCGCTCCACCCTCCTCTCTGACCTATCATCTTCTCCCTTACTTTCATCTACCTATCACATTCTCAGCTACTTCCCCCAGCCCCACCCCCTCCCATTTATCTCTCAGCACCCCGCTCACAAGCCTCATTCCTGATGAAGGGCTTATACCTGAATCATAGATTCTTCTGCTCCTTGGATGTTGCCTGACCTACTGTGACTTTCCAGCACCACATACTCGACTCTGATCTCCAGCATCTGCAGTCCTCACTTTCTCCACAGATGGTAAATTACTTGGTATATTTTCTTTAAATTAAAACAATTTTTTTTTATTCTGAAGTAGCCATTATCTCCTAGCTTTTGAGTACTATGCCTCATTAAACATCCATCATAGATGGTAAAAGTTGACCACTGATGGATTACAGAAGCATCACAGTCAAGTATAAACCTATGTAGGTTAGTGGTGCTGGAAGAGCACAGCAGTTCAGGCAGCATCCATTATGAAGTCAGTGGCTAGAGCTTAAGACAGGAATCTTGGGTACATTCCTCGTCCGTTCAAGGTTGCGGTTATTGAGCTTGATTTTTTGCAGTGTGATTGATGAGCAAACTTGGCACTAAATGAAAATCATAACTAGTCTCTGTGTTCAGTTTTGCATCCAATTATCTGGCAAGCCATCAGGGTGCTTTGTTCTATTGGGAGCACATGATCTATGTTAGCAATTCAAATGTGCAGCTAACTTCATACCACTTTTTGTATTTGTGTTCCCACAGCTCCAAATCAAAGGCTGGAACCAGTAACTCTACCGGGAATCATATCTTGTTTACTATGTTTACTGTGCGCAGCTTTAAATCTAATCCGTGCATTTCATGCAATGGAAAATGTGTTTCAGGTGAGGTGTGCAATTTGTGAATTTTTTTTTGCAAATACAGTTCCTCAATTTTAAAATGTTTCTTTTCTTTATGGGATTTAAGCTTAATTGCATAAAATTATCTTGAATGCAAAATGGTTAAAGAATAGAGAAGGACTAGTGGAAACAGCACACCACATCACCAGTCTGTTGCAATTTATCCTCTTCATTTTTCCTCACTGTACAAAAGTTTCCAATCCCAGTTGGACGGTGGTAAGCAATGGTCTACTGAGATGAAGTGTGGGAAGATCTGAGATCTAGTTGAATCGGGCTGCTGTCATTGTTAATAAGCAGTTATTGTGGCTTTAGCAACGTTCTGTGTCCACTTTCCAGGTTCATGGCTTTGAACACAGAATGGGATGACAATGAAGATTGTAAAAGTGATATGAGAAAAATTCTTTAATTTCGTAACAATTATCACATTAAGCACAAGCAATCGATTAATATCTGCATGTGTTTGTATAGTGGAAAGGTTGAATTCCAATGCACTGACTTCAATGATTATTAAGTGATCATCACAATTCGGTTCAAAGGGAGGAACTCTGCCAGAAACTGGAAAAGAAATTGCAAGATTCCTGATCCTGGATTATGGTTTTTGGCAACTTCTGTTTATTTGTATAAGACACAAACCCAGACTGACTTTAAGCAGTAGACATAGAGAGAAATGAAGCCGACTATTGTGCTCTCTTTTTCTGGGTGGAGATATGAACTTGCCGTTATTTCCTTCCAATCCTGAATCTATTAAATTGTTAAGAAAGGTGTGAGATCTCTATAGTCGGTTTCTCACGAATACTGTCAAATGATTATGAATCATGCCATGACAGGTGTTATTGTTGCATGACAAGTGTTATTGTAAACAAGACCCAAGAAAGGATGTGCTTTCTTCAAATCAAATTCCAACAGTTTCAGGCTTTTCTTCCATTGTTTAGTTCACAGAATTGCCTGAGCTAATTGCTTCCCAATGCAGCGTGAATCTTAATCATCCTGTCATTTCAGCAAACCCCAGAACCGCAGTGTTATCTTTATTGGCCCCTGACAGAACAAACTGCAAAGCATAATGAGATTCAGCAACTTTCATTATTAACTAAAGGCAAGCCAAAATCTTTAAACAAATGAGAGTAAATTCAATGTACCCACACATACACACAGTGTGTGTTGGGTGCCTTACAATAGCACACTATAAAAAGTGCAACTGTTAATGTGACTTGGAACAGACATCTTAAACTGCAACAGAAAAGTAGTTTATCAAAAACACCTCAAGGCGAATTGTTGCCATCGGTATATGCTGTCGTGTTATATGTACAGACTGAATAGCAAATATAGTCATTTGACAGCTTTCTGTTTTTGTTTTGACTTTTGATCAAATTGTGTTAACATCCCCAAGTGACACTGTACTAGATGATCAGTTGTAGTGGCATATAGTTTACTGTGTTATACTCAAATGAAGAGGGTCTTTAGCTCAGTTGGCCGAGGGCTTGTTTGCAATACAAATGAACCCCAACAGCATGGGTTCAATTTCTGTCGCAGCTGGGGTAACCAGAAAGGACACTCCTTCTCAACCCGTCCCTTATCTGAGGCATGGTGACCCTCAGGTTAAACCACCACCAGCAGCCATCTCTCTCTGTCTAATGAGAGATGTACCTAGTGGTCCACTGGGACTATGGTGACTTTACATTTGCTTTACTTCATTCAAGTGAATTCCATAGTTTTACTGGATGATATTTTATAGAGGTCGCTTTTGAGTTACCAGTAAGCCTCAAGCTTACTTTATAGCTGTTGGGCTGCAAGATGTCCACCCACATTTGTGAGCAAGCCTGGCTTCTCAGAAATGCTGACCAATTAAATGGTCAGTGGCTTTCTTGTCCTAGCCATGTCACAGGGACTGAGTGCCATTGCTGAGACTTCTTCATTGCTGGAGCTAAGCACCCAGATAGGTGAGGGGGTTTTGTCAGTGCTAATCTGGCAGTCCCCAGCAAAAGGGTGGATAAGGGTATCATTTGATGGGGTTGGAAGTGGGAGGACAATAATTCAACAGCAACAGAAAGCACTGAAGTGGACATTATTTGACCACCTTATATTTGAATTCATTCATGGCACTGCTTATCTGTAATTGCCCTTTAGAAAGTGGTGGTGAGCTGCTGCCTTGAACCAATGTACCACTTGAATTATTTGCTGTGGGTTCCACCGTAATGCCGACAGGGAGGAGTTTCCAGGATGTTAAACCAGCAACACAGAAGGAACAATGATGTATTGTTCCAATTCAGAATGATGAGTGACTTGGAGGGGAACTTGCAGATGATGGTGTTTCCTTGTTTCTGTTGCCCTTGTTGAGGATTTGGGAGGTGCTGTGTAAGGAGCAGTGATGAATTTCTGCAGTGCATCTTATACCCATTGCTGCTACTGAGCATCAGTGGTGGAGGTAATGAATGTTTGCAGATGCAGTACCAGTTAACTGGGCAGCTTTGTCCTGGATGTTGTCAACCTTCTTGAATGTAGATGGAGCTATGCTTACCCAAGTGGGGACCTTGGTGGAACCTGTCCACAAATATCTATGTACGTCATACTATTGTGTTTTATGGTGGACAAGATTTACTGAGTCAGGAAATGAGTTACTCCTTCCAAGCTTCTTAAACTCTAACCTGCTCTTGTAACCACTGTATTTATAAAGCTAGCCTAGTTCAGTTTCTGATCATTGGTAACTTCCAGGATTTCAACAGTAGGGAATTTAGTGATGATAATGCCATTGAATGGATAATGGTTGGAGTCTTTCTTGTTGAAGATGGTCATTGCCTGGCAATTGTATGCTGCCAATGTTACTTGCTGTTCATCAGCCAAAATCTGGATATTGTCCAGGTCTTGCTGCATTTTGACATTATCAGCTGGTGAGTTGCACTTTGTACTGAATATTATGCAATCATCAACAAACATAGTTAAAAATCGCACAACACCAGATTATAGTCCAACAGGTTTAATTGGAAGCACTAGCTTTCGGAGCATCGCTCCTTCATCAGGTCCTTCATCGCTCCTTCATCCATAATCACCTGATGACGGAGCGGTGCTCCAAAAGCTAGTGCTTCCAATTAAACCTGTTGGACTATAAGCTGGTGCTGTGTGATTTTTAACTTTGTACACCCCAGTCCAAAACCGGCATCTCCAAATCATCAACAAACACGTCCACTTCTGACAGTAGAATGGAAGGAAGGTCTTCGATAAAGCAGCTGAAGATGGTTGGGTGTTGGATACTACACTGAGGAATTTCTGGAGCTGGGATGACTAAAATCCCAATAACCATAGAGCCATACACCATAGAAACAGGCCCTTTAGCCCATCATGTCCATGCTGACCAACAACCACTAAACTACACTGATCACATTTACCTGACTATCTACATCCATTCCATCTTTCTATCACACTCTGGGTGGGGAAAAAAAGTTTTCCTCTGATCTCCTTTAAAGCACTTACTCCTCACCTTAAACTTGTGCCTTCTGGGCTTAGACACATCTGCCCAAAGGAAACAAGCTTAACCTATCCAGTCTCTCCTCAAATTTCTTTATTATTCATTCGTGGTGTCGCTAGCTGGGCCAACATTTATTGCCCAACTTTAATTGCCCAGAGGGCAGTTAGGAATCAACTGCATTAATGAGAGTCTGGAGTCATATGTAAACAGACCAGGTAAAGATGATAGATATTCTTCCTTAAGGATATTAGTGAACCAGATGGATTTTTCTGACAATCAGTAATAGATTCATGATCATTAGTAGAATCTTAATTCCAGATTTTTTACTAGATTTAAATTCTAACATCTGCCATGCTGGGATTTGAAGCTGGATCCCCAGAACATTATTGACCTCTGGGATTAATAGTCCAGCGATAATACCACTAGGCCTCCTCTTGAGTCTTTTCATCCTGGGAACCACCTCTGCACTCTCTCCTGTGCAGTCACATCCTTCTGATAGTGTGGCGACCAGAATTGTCCATGGTTTTCTCTGTCTGGCTTAACACTTCCTTGCTCCTATATTCTGTGCCCCAACTAATGAAGCATCCCGTATGCCTCCACCACCACCCTGTGTATCTGTACTGACACTTTTGAGGGTCTATGGACTTGTGCAGCAAGGTTCCTTTGTTCCTTAGTCCTCTCATTTATTGTGTATATCCTTCTGTTATTAGACCTTCCAAAGTGCATTACCTCGCACTTACCAGGATTAAATCCCTATGCCATTGCTCTGCCCAGTTTGCCAAATGATCAATCTCAGAATGTAGCCTGAGACCATCCTCCTCGCCGTCACCAATTTTCATGTCATCTCTAAACTTACTAATTGCACCTCAACTTTCTTCTGTTGTGTTTGGTGCATCTTCAACCAGTGGAGTGTTTTTTCTCCTGATTCCCATTTGAGTTTTGGTAAGGTTCCTTGATATCAAGGAAAGTCATCTGGAGTTCATCTCTTCTATACATGTTTGAACTAAGACTGTGAAATCAGGGGCTTTATTGCCCTGACAGAACCCAAACTGAGCATCAATGAGCATGTTATTGTGAAGCAAGTGCTACTGTTGATGACCCCTTCCATCATTTTACTGATGATTGACAATAGACTAATTGGACGGTAATAAATCAGGTTGGATTTTTCCTACTTTTTGTGAACGTTATGTTTTCCTGGGCATTTTTCCATATTAGCAGGTACATGCCAGTGTTGTAGCTATTCTGGAATTGCATTGCTCAGGGGCACAGCACATTCTGGTGCCAGAATGTTTTTGGGGCTTTTGTAGTACCCAGTGTTTTTAGATCATTTCATGAGATCATGTTGAGTGAATCAAATTAGCTAGCACCAACATCTGTTGGTGTTCTTTGGGACAGGCTAAGATGGATCATCCATTTAGCACTTTTGGCTGAGTTTGTTGCAAGTGCTTCAGAGTTACCTTTTGCTGTGATGAACTGGTCTCCCCATCTTTGATGTTTGTAGAGCAGTCTCCTCCATTGAGTTCTTCCATTGTCTACCATTATTCATGACTGGCTGTGGCAGGATTGCAGAGCTTAGATCTGATCTGTTGGTTGTGGAATGATTTAGCCATGACTATCACATGCTGCTTATGCTGTTTGGCACGCAAGTAGTCCTGCGTTATGACTTCACCAGGTTGACACTTCATTTTTAGGTATGTCTGGCGCTGCTGCTTCTGTGCCCACTGCACTTTTCATTGAACCAGGATTGATTGCTTGTTTTAGTAATGGTGGAACATGGAATTAGCTGTCCTGTAAGGTTGCAGATTGAGGCAGGCTATAATTCGGATGCTGATGGCCCATAGCATCTCATGAACTCATCCAGTGAGTTCCTAGATCTGTTTGAATTCTGACCAATTTTGGACAGTGATAGCGCCACACATTAATGGAGGGTATACTCGATGTGAAGGACTGTGTTGTCGTCACTGCTGTTAACACGATCTTGGGCAGATGCAGCTGCAGCAACATATCGGTGACTATGAGATGAAGTACGCTTCTCCAAATTGTTTGTTCCCTCTCCACTGCTGCAGACCCTGTCTAGCAGCCATGTCCTTTAACGCCGGATCAGCTTGATCAGTAATACTGCTGCCAAGTTACTCTTGGTGGTAGACATTGGAATTTCACAACCCCCAGTATATGTTGTGTACACTTGCCTCCAAGTGGTGTTTAATATGGAGGAGTACTGATTCATCAGTTGAGTGAAGCACTGTAAAGTAATCAAGAGTCATAGCCATGCAGAATGGAAACAGACTCTTTGGTCCAACTTGCCTATACTGAACAAATTTCCCAAGCTAAATAAGTTCCATTTGGTTCCTATCTCTCTCAACTTGTCCAAACATCATTTAAATGTTGTAAATGTACCTGCATTTACCACTTCATCTGGCAGTCCATTCCACATATCCTCCAAAAATTCATGGGATCCCAAGTCAATTTCATAGAGTCCTACAGCACGGAGACAGGTCCTTTGACCCAAACTGGTCCATGCCAACCAAAATGTCCATCCACACTAACCCCATTTGCCATCACTTGGCCCATATCCTGCTAAACCTTTCCTATCCAAGTACTTGTCCAAATGCCTTTCAAATATTGTTAATGTACCTGTCTCAACCACTTACGCTGGCAGCTCATTCCATATGTGTACCACCCTCTCGTAATACAGTTGCCCTCAGGTTTCCTTTTATTCTTTCCCCTCTAACCTTAAAATGATGTTGTCTTGTCCTTGATTTCCCCAACTCTGGAAGAAAAAGACGAGTGCATTCACCCTATCCATGTCTCTCATGATCTTATAAACTTGTACAAGATCACCACTCAGTCTCCTATGCTCCAAATAAAAGAAGTCCTAGCTTGTCCCACCCCTCCCTATAACTCAGACCATTGAGTCCTGGCAACATTCTTGTAAACTTCTGCATCTTTACCAGTTTAATAACTTCCTTCCAATAGCAAGATGACCAAAACTGAACACAATACTCCCAAGTGCGGCCTCACCAATATCCTGTACAATGCAACATAATTTCCTAACGTCTGTACTCAATGCCCTGACTGAAGTGCCAAAAGCCTCCTTCACTGCCCTGTCTACCTGTGACTCCACTTACAGAGAACCGCACATCTGAACTCCGAGGTCCCTCTGTTCCAAAACTGTCCTTAAGGCTTTACCATTCACCATAAAACTCCTACCTTGATTTGACTTGCCAAAATGTAAGACCTCACACTTATCTATGTTAAACTCCATTTGCCATTTCTCGGCTTACTTCCCCAGCTGATCAGGGTCCTGCTGCAATTTCTGATAATGTTCCTCACTGCCTACATTACCGCCTATTTTAGTGTCATCTGCAAACTTACTAATTTTGCCTTGTATATTCTTCTCCAAATCGTTGCTACAGATAACAAACGGTAATGGGCCCAGCACTGACTCCTGAGGCACTCCACTCGTCGCAAGCCTCCTTTCACTATTACCCTCTGCTTCCTACCATCGAGCCAATTGTGTATCCAATTTGCTGGCTCCCTCTGGATTCTGTGTAATCCAGCCTTCCAGAGCAGCCTAGCATGTGGAACCTTATCAAAGACCATACAGACTACGAAAAAGTGAGGACTGCAGATGCGGGAGATCAGAGCTTAAAAATGTGTTGCTGGAAAAGCACAGCAGGTCAGGCAGCATCAAAGGATCAGGGGAATCGACGTTTCGGGCATAAGCCCTTCTTCAGGAATCCGAAGCCTCCAACAACAGACCTCCCTCTGGATCCTCTGCTCCACGCTTGCAGCCATGCGCCGCTACCTACATTCCCTACAGTCAGCCCTACCCCAGCTCAGGACAACACTCTCACAGACCTGTAAAGGACCTCTACTCCTCTTCATCCACAGAAGAATCCATACACTAAACAAACAGTTCTTCCAGCCATATTGGAAATTAAAGATAGTAAGTACCAAAAACTTTCATGTACTTATCCCCACACTCCGGATTCCTCAACCATTCCAGAATCTTCCATCTGCCTCCGGAAGCACTCAGGCGCCATTAACCACACAGTCGCTGCAGCAACTGCCGCCGCGAACCATGATGTCACTTCCGCCCCCACCGACCATGCAGCTTCTGCGATCGCCGCCCAGACAACCGCCTCCACGATCACCACGAAGACCATTGCTGACAGATTGGCGGGCTCCGCGGGGTCCACAACCACCGGGAACAACACCGTTTCTGCATTCGCCGTAGCCACTTCCGCCCCCGGAGTTGCTGTCACCGCATCTACTTCTGCCCCTAATGACATCACTCGCCTGCACAACAACCACGCCGCATGCGTCCCCGCCCCCACGCCAATCTCCGCCCCCATGCCTAACCCCGCCACACCTAACTCCCAGCTCCAGTCCCACACCAGGTTCTAGCTCCCAGCCCTGCCATATTTTCATGATCCCTCCAGACCTCCCCCTCTCTGAGGATGAAAGATTAGTCCTCAGCAGAGGCCTCACCTTCATCCCTTAAGCTCATTCCTGAAGAAGGGCTTATGCCCGAAATGTCGATTCTCCTGTTCCTTTGATGCTGCTGTCCTGCTGCGCTTTTCCAGCAACACATTTTTAAGCACCATATAGACTACGTCTACCACCCTGCCGTCCTCCGCCTTCCTGGTCATTTCATCAAAGAATTCTAACAAATTTGTGAAGTATGATCTCTCACGCACAATACCATGTTAACTACTCCTAATCAAACCCTGTCTTCCCAAATGCACTGATGTCTTATCCTTCCAAATTTTCTGAAGTATCTTATCTACCACAGATGTCAGGCCTACTGATCTATAGTTCCCAGGTTTTTCTTTGCAGCCCTCCTTGAATAAGGGCACAATATCACTATCCTCACATCTTCCAGGATCTCGCCCAGGACGAGTGCTGATGCAAAAATATTCCAAGGGAATGTGGTGGCCCAATTAAAGCCCCACCGAATGACTTTTTTCTGAGAGCTTTATTCCTTTTTCCATGTTCACCATGTTTTTCTAGTGACTATTTGTTGCCCATTAATGTGTTGGCTTTAATGCAAAGCAAAAAGATTGAGCATGCAGCTGAAATGTTACTTAATGGCTGAATTAAATTCAATACAAACAAATGTATTGACTTTTTAAATGCTTTAAATGCAACCTTTGCACAGTAGGCCCGAAGGGGATTAGTAGTTGTTGAATAGATTCACTTAGTAAGAGCATGCAATACTAAATCTTGCAAATGTCATGTATTTAGAATGATTATTCTATTAGAAAACAACAAGGCTTTTAGTCTGGATTTGGAGTGATTATAGATGAGAAAATGGTTGTGGCTCATCGAGGAATAAAGGGAAGTAGTGTTCAAGATACAGAATGACAATCAGTTGGAAGAAAAACAGAAATTGTTGGAATAGTTCAGCAGGTCTGGCAGGATCTGTGGAGAGAAATCAGAGTTAACGTTTCTGGTCGAGTGACCCTTAGAACTCAGATGGGATTTTGATCAATTAGAAGAGGTTGCTGGTGAAATTGCCTGTGGATCCAATGCATCTTACTACTTTTTAACAGGTTAACCTATTCTATCCATCTTCTCATAATCTCAAATTCTGGAAATAGAAGGGAAGCAATATTTCCAGGTTAAAGTTCAGGCTGATTAGATTACATTACATTAGATTTAGATTAGATTACAGTGTGGAAATAGGCCCTTCGGCCCAACAAGTCCACACCGACCTGCCGAAGTGCAACCCACCCATACCCCTACATTTACCCCTTACCTAACACTACGGGCAATTTAGCATGGCCAATTCACCTGACCTGCACATCTTTGGACTGTGGGAGGAAACCGGAGCACCCGGAGGAAACCCACGCAGGCAAGGGGAGAACGTGCAAACTTCACACAGTCAGTCGCCTGAGGCGGGAATTGAACTTAGGTCTCTGGCACTGAGAGGCAGCAGTGCTAACCACTGTGCCACCGTGCTGCCCTCTCACTTTACTCTATATTGCATGGAAGGCAATGATACTTAGTTCATTGAAAACCAGTGAAGAGACTTGATGACATTTAATATCCATCTCCAGTTGTTTTGAGAAGCTGGAGACAACTGACTCATTTGCTCAGGTGCTCCAGCTTAAAAAAAATGCCAGCCACAGGGATTGGTTCTACAATCTCATATACAATGGGAATAACACAGAATCATAGGATGGTTGCTGTACTTCTTAAAAACATTTATTCACAGGATGAGGGTGTCACTGGCTAGGTCAGCATTCATTCCTAATGGCCCACAGGGCAGTTAAGAGTCAACCACATTGTTGTGAGTCTAGAATCACCTGTAGGTCAAACCTGGTAAGGATGACACTTTCCCTCCCTAAAGGACATTAGTGAACTAGATGAGCTTTTCCAACATTCAACAATGGATTCACGATCATTTAAAATTCTTAGTTCCAGATTTCCTTTTATTGAATTCAAATTCCACCGTCTGCCTTGAGTGGAGTACCTGAGTCTCTAGGTTAATAGTCTAGTGATAGTACCAGTAGACTATTGCCTCCCCCAAGGGGATAACACTGTCCAGCCCATACTGAAGAATGCCATACAGCCCCATTGTGTCCTTGCCATTTCTCTGCAAGAGCACTTTGACTAATCCCACTTCCTTGCCCTTCCTCTGTACCTCTGCAATGTTTTCTTTTTTCTTCGGGTGCTTATATAATCCCCTTTTGACAATCCTGGTTGTATCTGTGTCTATCACACTCCAAGCAGTGGATTCCAGATCACCAATTCTTACTAAATAAAAATGATTTTCCTCATGGTGCTGTTGATTTGTTTGCCAACTGTCTTAAATCAAAGTGATTTAGGTGTTGACCCTTCTGTCAATGAGAGCAATTTATCACTATCTACTCTATCTACACCCCACATCATTTTTGTCAAAAAACGTTTCCATTTTCTTTCCTCTACCAGCAACAACCCAGACTGCTGCTTTTTCCTGTGTAACTGAAATCCTTCATCCCTGCTGCCATTCTCATAAATCTTTTCTGCACCCTCTCCAAGACCATCTAATACCATTCGTAGTGTGTTATCTGTTTCAGTCTCAATTCGAGTACTGTGCCCAATTCTGAATACTTTTAAGAAGGATTAGAAGTTATTGGAGAAGGTACTAGAATGATGTATGAAAATAATTCTGAGCACGTGAGGTGTCAGTTACAAAGTTAGATTGAGGAATCTGGGCTTCTTCTTTAGTGAAGAGAAAGTTGAGAGGATATTTGATATAGATAGTCAAAATCTATAGATGGGAAAAACTGTGTCTAGATTAGAGTGGTGTTGGAAAAGCACAGCCAGCCATCTTTCTCCTGCTCCTCGGATGCTGCCTGATCTGCTTTGCGCCACTCTAATCTAGACTCTGATTTCCAGCATCTGCAGTCCTCATTTTTGCCTGAGGGAAAAACTGTTCCCATTTGCAGCAGGGTCCAGGACTGTAGGGCAGATGAAAGGCAGAAGCAGCAAAGATAACATAAAGGCAACCTTTTTATCTAGCATGGAAACATGACTGGAATGTACTGCTTGAGTAGGAAACAGATTCAACTGTGGTTTTCCAAAGGAAACTAAATAATTATCTGACCACAAAAATTGTAGGAAAAGGGCAAGAGAGTGGGGCGAGCTGAGTTGCACAGAACCACTGTAAGATTGGTGGGCTGATCGGCTTCCTCCTGTGCTGAAGGAATTCTATGGCCATATAGTGAAATAGCAAAGTTGTTCACAACACAGCAGGAGAGCAGTCAGAAGAAATGAGTAGAAACTTGCTTTGTTAGAGTAAACAAGGCAATATTTGGCAATTGTAATCAACTTGAGGTAACGGCGGTAACAGGCAGGTAAGAGATGGTGTCAGAAATCATGCTGTGTTTTACAGGAGATTTTAGTATCCGGAAGCCAATTGGACGAACTTGACACAACTGGAAGAAAGGGCGTGGTACTCCATCAATTGAGGGCTTATGATTTAAAGCAAGTTGTTCTAACCTGGTGCACACAATCGATGAGGTTATGGCTGGGTTGGTACGTTGTTTTGAGTATCTTGCCATCAAAAGTATATTAATACATTGGAAAGGCTTCAGAGAGGACTGTCAAAGATGATTTCAAGGCCGGTGTTCCAAATTCTGAGGGAAGATCTGTTTAAAGTGCAGGAAAGAAGAGAGTGAATCTGATCGAGGGTTTTTAAAATGCTAGAAGGGGTACTATCTAGCATCAGCATACAACTTAAACAGGAAAGGATCAGGTTTACTAGCCTAAAGCAAGACCTGCATTGTGAACAGTGGGTTTTAAATCCTCAGAGTAATAGATGTAATTAATAGATCCCAAGTTAAATTGCTGGAGTGGTCACAAATATTTGTGTTAATCGTTACAATCAGCTATCTGACTCAGACCAACATTGGTGAGAGGTTAATGATTAAGAAATTCATTATTTCAGGTGAGAACTGTAAAGAATTTGATTCCCTCTTTACACATGCTGCCTGACCTGACTGTTTCCAGCATTTTCTGATTAAAATTGGGAAAATGGGAGAGCAAACTGCTTCCAGTTCTGGGCAAGAAGTGATATTTTAGCTTTACCTTCAGTGGCTGACAACTGTGGCATTCTGTGGAGAATTCAGCAGTTGAGATCAAAGTTATGTTATGATGAATCTAAAAATATCTCAGGATTTTTTTTGGTGTGATAAGTCTGTGTTTTAAATATTTTTCTTTGCTTATCTTATATCTGTTAAAGGTCACTGGAAGACTGAACAAATTTCAAGAAAGAAGTGGTTCTTTTTCAACATATTTTCTCTTCCCTGTCTGAATGTCAGTGCAGAACAGGACTTGTGGTTCATTAGGAAGGAAGCTACTGAGACCTACTAAGTGCTTGCTTCACATGTCCGGGATGCATTCTGTAGATTCAGGACTGCAACAACAACTTATATAGCACTTGTATTGCATTAAAGTGTCGAAGATATGACACTAAGCCACAATAGAAGGTGTTAGGCCAGATAGCCAATACCTTCGCCAAAGAAGCATATTTTGAGGGATGGTTTAAAGGAGGAAATCAAAGCAGTGAGGTGAAGAGCTACAGAGAGGGTATTCCAGAATTTAGGGCTGAGGCAACTGAAGGCACTGCCACCATTGAAGGAAGAATCAAAATTGGGAATGTTCAAGAGATCAGAATTGGAGGAGCACAGATATCTCACAGTAGTACAGGGCAGGAGGAGGTGGTTACATATTTAGAAGAGGGGATAAAACTATGGTAGGGTTTGAAAAGACTATAAGACATAGGAACAAAAATTAGGCCATTCAGCCCATCGAGTCTGCACTGCCATTCAGTCATGGCTGATAAGTTTCTCAACCCAATTATTCCACTTTCTCCCTATAACCCTTGATCTCCTTGACAATCAAGAACCTATCTATCTCAGTCTTAAAATACTCAATGACCTGGTCTGCACAACCTTCTGTGGCAATGAATTCCTAGGATTTACCACTCTCTGGCTGAAGAAGTGTCTCCTTATCTCCATTCTAAAAGGTGTTCCATCTACTCAAAGGCTGAGCCCTCAGATCTAGTCTCTCCGACCAATGGAAACGTCTTCCCAAATCTACTCTGTCCAAACCATTCAGTATTCTATTTTCAATTAGATCCTCCCTCATCCTTCCAAACTCCATCAAGTATACACTCCAGATGTGGTCTGAACAGAGCCTCAGAAGTACATCCCTACTTTTATATTTAAATCCACTCAAAATAAATACCATCATTGCATTTGACTTCCTAACTACTGACTCAAACTGCAAGTTTAACTTGAGAGAATCCTGGACTAGAGCTCCCAAGTCTTCTGAATTTTCTCCCCATTTAGAAAATATTCCATGCCTCTGTTCTCCCTACCAAGATGTATGACCTTACACTTTCCCACGTATTCCATCTGCCACTTTGCCCACTCTCCTAACGTATCCAATTCCTTCTGCAGCCTGCCCACCACCTCAATGCTACCTGTCCCTCTACCTATCTTTGTATTGTCTGCAAACTTATCCAGAATGCCCTCAGTTCCTTCATCTGGATCTTTAATGTATAAAGTGAAAAGTTGTAATCCCAATATTGAGCCTTGTGGAACACCACTTGTCACCAGCTGCCATCCTGAGAAGGACCTTTTGTCCTCACTCTCTGCTTTCTGCCAGACAGCCAGGTTTCTATCCATGCTAACACCTTGCCTCTAGTGCCGGACCTTCCTGAAGTCCAGGTAGATAAAGTTCATTGGTTCTCCTTGGTCTAATCTTCTTACTTAAAGAATTCTAGCAGATTTGTCAGGCATGACCTCCCATTGATAGGACCATGCTGATTTTGCCCTATTTTAACAAGTATTCAGAAATTTCATCCTTCACAATGGATTCCAGGATCTTACCCACTACTAAGGTTAGGCTAATTGGTCTGTCATTTTTTGACTTCTGCCTTACTCCAATTTTAAACAGGAGTGTCACATTAAGGATTTTCCAGTTCGCTGGGACCTTCCCTGATTCTAGCGATTCCTGAAAGATCACCACTGATGCCTCCACTATCTCTTCAGCTATCTCCCTTAGTACTCAAGGGTGTTGCCCATCTGGTCCAGGTGATTTATCCAACTTCAGGCTATTCAGTTTTTCTAGCACCTTCTCCTTGGTGATGGCCACCATACTCAGCTCAGCCCTCTCACACTATTGAATTTTTGGGCTATTGCTTATGTCTTCCATCATGAAGACTGACACAAAGTAATTATTCAGTTCCTCAGCCATTTCCTTGTTCCCCGCTACTATCTCTCCAGCATCATTTTCCAATGGCCCAATGTCCACTTTTGCCTTGCTTTTTCCCTTTAGATAGATAAAGAAACTCTTCCCGTCTTCCTTTTAATACCGACTAGCTTATCCTCATATTTTATCTTCTCCATCCTTTTTTTTTTGTTGCCCTCTGTTGGTCTTTGTAAACTTCCCAATCCTCTAGTTTCCCTCTACCCTTCACCACATTATATGCTTTCTCTTTTGCTTCCATGCTATCCCTGACTTCCATAGTCAGCCTGGTCACCTCATCCTCCCTGTACCCTGCTTAGTCTGAGTAGTCTGGCAGAACATTATTTCAATGAGCCAACACACTGCAGCACAGAGGAACTATGCAGAGCAGCGGAAAATCACCTATACTGTTTATTCAAAAAGAACGAGTACCCAGTGAACACAGTCTGCCAATTTCTCAGCAACAAATTCAAACAAGCAAACAACGCGTCTAGAAACCCTACCACTCTCCCCTACATCAAAGACATCTTGGAAATGACTGCCAGACTACTCAGACCCCTTGGCATCATGGTAGCCCACAAACCCAGCAACACACTAAAACAGCAGCTAATGAACTTGAAACACCCTATACAGACAACAAGCAAAACTAATGTCATCTACAAAATACTGTGCAAGAACTGTGACAAACAGGCAGAAACCTAGCCACCAGGATACATGAACATCCACTGGCCACAAAACGACATGACCCTCTCTTACTAGTATCCTTATATACAGATAAGGAAGGACAGCACTTCGACTGGGACAATACATCCATCCTTGGACAATCCAGACACGACGAGAATTCCAAGAAGCATGGCATCCCAACTGGAACTCTTATCAACAAACACATTGAGTTGGACCCCATTTACCACACCCTAAGAAAAAGAACAGGAAATGACATCACTAACCCAAAGAAATCCAAACATATAAATAGAAAGAAGGAATCATCAGCAGTGTTTTGGTAGGAGGCTTACTGAAGACGTTACCTAGTATGATGATGAAACATCCGAAAATGAACCTTCCAGCTCAGCGAGCAAGCATCCATCCAAAGTCTGTGCCCATAAATTTTATTTAAACAGGGCTCATTAATGTTTGAGTTTTGTTGGTGAGGCACTAAGGTTAGTGATAGTTCCAGTTTAATTGACCATTATGCTAAAGGCGGTAAGGGTAACTAGACTGATCACATGATCTGGGGCATCATTATTCCTTTGCTAATGGCAATGCACAGATTGTCTGAAAATTTACATAAATTGTTTTTGGGAATTTTCATGCAGAATGTTTCCTTCCTGCGATTGAATGGGTGCAATAGATTTCTTGACTAAATAGATTCTACATTGCCTGTGTGGAGTCAGTGAACTGAACAGTCTGTTCCTACTCTGTGGAGAAAACATTGGCTGCTGCTTATTCATTTAAGGGATATGAGTGATTCTGCCAAATTCAAAACTTATTGCCAATTTCTAATTGCCCTTGAAACGACAATGGTGAATCACTGGTTATTTGCTAAACCATTTCAAAAGACAATTCATGAATAAACCAGACTACAGTGGAATTGCTTCCCTAAAGGACATTAGCAAACCAGTTGAGTTTTTAACCATGATCTGGTAGTTTCATTGTCACCTTTCCTGACACTAGCTTTTATTTCAGATATTTCAGAACCAAAATTGGAGGTGTAGTGGACAGCGAAAAGGGTTACCTCAGATTACTACAGGATCTTGACCAGATGGGCCAATGGGCTGAGAAGTGGCAGATGAAGTTTAATTCAGATAAATGCGAGGTGCTGCATTTTGGGAAAGCAAATCTTAGCAGGACTTATACACTTAATGGTAAGGTCCTGGGGAGTGTTGCTGAACAAAGAGACCTTGGAGTGCAGATTCATAGCTCCTTGAAAGTGGAGTCGCAGGTAGATAGGATAGTGAAGAAAGCGTTTGGTATGCTTTCTTTTATTGGTCAGAGTATTGAGTACAGGAGTTGGGAGGTTATGTTGCGGCTGTACGGGACATTGGTTAGGCCACTGTTGGAATATTGTGTGCAATTCTGGTCTCCTTCCTATCAGAAAGATGTTGTGAAACTTGAAAGGATTCAGAAAAGATTTACAAGGATGTTGCCATGGTTGGAGGATTTGAGCTATAGGGAGAGGCTGAACAGGCTGGGGCTGTTTTCCCTGGAGCGTTGGAGGCTGAAGTTTACAAAATTATGAGGGGAGTGGATAGGGTAAAAAGGCAAAGTATTTTCCCTGGGGTCGGGGGGTCCAGAACTACAAGGCATAGGTTTAGGGTGAGAGAGGAAAGATATAAGAGAGACCTAAGGGGCAACTTTTTCACAGAGGGTGGTACGTGGATGGAATGAGCCGCTAGAGGAAGTGGTGGAGACTGGTACAATTGCAACATTTAAAAGGCATTTGGGTGGGTATATGAATAGGAAAGGTTTAGAGGGATATGGGCTGGGTGCTGGCAGGTGGGACTAGATTGGGTTAGGATATCTGGTCGGCATGGACGGGTTGGACCGAAAGGTCTGTTTCCATGCTGTACATCTCTATGACTCTAAATGTTTAATTCACTAATTTCCAATTTCTCCACTGCCATGGTGCGATTTGAATCCACATCTCCACCGTGTCCCTGGTTTGCAAATTCCATAATAGTGCCATTATGTTTTCGCTCCTGATCTTAAATTTCTTGTGTAATCCAGACAATTGTTCATTAGTGACATAAATAGGGGCACGTTGAAGCGGTAGTAGCTGATTGGAATGTATTGGGTGAGGATTTTTCCAGGGGAAGAATTTTTCTTCCGCATGTCCATGTGCTACTGTATAAGATCCTATTTGGGGTTGTTGCCAAGTATGTAGTTCTTGACATGCCTTTGCAACTGGCCACTGGGCAACTCCACTGGAAATATCTGCTGCCAGTTTTCCCTTTCTTCACTAAGTGTTTGGCTCAGTGCCAACCCCAAAGGGTTTCCTCACTGAAATCCAGACCTCTCCATGTGTACAGTTACTGGCACAGGCCAGTCAAGCTGAAGCATGCTGGTACCTAGTTTCCCTCTGTACTTAACGTTGCTTCCAGGAAAGTAGCCTCTTAACTCAGGATTATAGAGGTTTTGGAAAATTATGAAAAGCCTTTTCATAAATGACTTTTCTTTATACACTGATGTCTCAGTCTTTGTAAATGCTAGGTTTTAATGTTGGTTCTTATGTTGTCTTGTATTTTAATGCAAATATATGATCTTATAGTTTGCGCAATTGCGGTCTTCAGAAGCTGCAAGTAATCCTTTCTGCTGTGTTGGAATTTAAAAGGATTATTTAGAAACCAGATCAATTCTTTAAGACTAATTCACTATAATGTGTCATGTTATAGTCACTCAGTCACTACATTTCAAGACTTTTGAGCAGGTAAATGGTGATTTGACATGAGACAGGCTGCGGTCTTATATGGCCCTCTACTGGAATTACACGCTATTGTTGCTTCAGATGGTTTGTTTTACCCACTTATTCCTGGCCAAGATAGAGTTCCCTGGCACCTCACTCGCACTTGTGACTGCATCCACGTGGCTGCTTTCTCAAGTGCAAATCTAAACATTTGAGTGTGGGCTGATTGTGCAAGAGGTAGTGTCGAGCCTGATCCTGTTTGTACAAGTGTGGCAGGAGTGATCACTTAAAGTCGATCAGAAGCAGGAATCTTGACTAAATTCTTTGCCTCAGTGGCTCAAGGCCATCAGAGTCAATTGTAGTTAACCCACTCCCTCAAACTCAAGGCTAGTAATCTAGCCCAGACCCTCTGTGTGGCTTCATGTGCAACAGCTGATGACAGAAAAAAAAAACTATTTAAAGATTATTGATGAAGATCGGACTGATCCATTTGGTTTGTTCCCATGTTTGATTGCTTGTGGGTTTTGTTTTTGCAAACAGCACTCCCAGTGTCATTCCCAAGCATTGGGCAATCAAGTTATGACAAAGGCAGCTTCAGAGAGTCTCTGCTCTCCTCCTAGCTTTAGAAACTTACTGCAAAAGTGTGACTTTCCTGCTTCTCACACCAATGTGCCTGCAGCCTTTCCAGTCTGTTTAGAAACTATGAATATTTAATTGTGTTGGAGTGCATGCCATGTGGGAAAGATCAGGAACCTTGAAATCAATTGAGAGACTGCTTTCATTCCATCAATCTGGTTAGGAAAAATGTTGTTAAACTTGAAAGGGTTCAAAAAAGATTTACAAGGATGTTGCCAGGGTTGGAGGGTTTGAGCCATAAGGAGAGGCTGAACAGGCTGGGGCTATTCTCTCTGGAGCATTGGAGGTTGAGGTATGACCTTATTGAGGTTTATGAAATCATGAGGGGCATGGAGAGGTTGAATAATTCAGGACTTTTCCCCAGGGTGGGGGAACCAAAACTAGGAAGCGTAGATTTAAAGTGAGAGGGAAAATATTTAAAAGGATTGAAGTGACCACTTTTTCATGCAGAGTGATGCATGTATGGAATGAACTGCCAGAGGTGGTGGTGGAGGCTGGTACAATTGCAACATTTAAAAGGCACCTGGATGGATATGTGAATAGGAAGGGTTTAGTGAGATATGGGCCAAATATTGGCAAATAGGTCTAAATTAATTTAGGATATCTAAGTTGCATGGACAAATTGGACCAAAGAGTTTGTTTCTGTGCTGTACGTCTCTATGACTGTAACCAGATTCAAACTGAAGTGCTGGGTAAAGTGACATGTCTCGTTCCCTTCATTTACCTTCTCTTTTAATTTAAACAATTTCACGGTGATATATAATTAATTTTGACGACTGTTATCTATGTCCCTCAAGTCACTGTTTAGTTTAGTTTGACTTGTAAAGAAATGTAAAAATGTAAACAAAGAAAGCTCATTAATCTGAGCAATGACATTGACTGTGCTGCCTGACTGCTCAGCAATGGCAAGAATCTGTGATGTGGACATTGCAGTTTTTAGCTTAGAATATCATCTTTTGTGCCTTTTTATGTTTGTTCCTTCATGCTTTGAATAACAATTATTTTTAAACAGGATGATGAGGAGGAATTCAACAACATTGCTGTCTTTTTCATCGGTACTGCTGCATGTTTGTATCAGGTAGGTTCCCAGTTACTGAACAATTTCAAGCGAGCATTCTCTTCTTTGGGGGCAGCCAGGTGTCTAATGCATGTGGAAACATGTCCTTATGTTTGAGACTTTGAGCCAAGCTGCTGAGAAATCCCCTTGGCTAGAATGTCTGTTTTATTAAATACCATTAAGTTCTTGTTATCATTCTTGCCTGTAGCCATGAAAAATATGTTTTGCATGGACCTGACACAGTTAAATGAGAGAGTCAATGTCTTACAGAAAGTAAATATCAATTCCAGCTGCATCAGGTTAAGTTCAGTGTAATGGAGGGCAGGTGTCGTTTCAAAATATTTCTTCACACAAAGGACAATCAAGAGATTGGGCATGTTGTCAAAAAGAATAGATAATGTAGGGTCTTTCTGACCAACCAGATGTTACAATGAAGAAAGGAATAAGAATTTTGTTTCGGAAGGATAAGATTAAAATGCCCAGAGGGTTGATGTTATTAGATCACTTATTGTAATCTGGAATGTATATTTCCAACTACTATCAGTAATATCCTTGGTCACTTCTTCCAAGATTTTGCTATTGTCACCTAAATTGAACTTTGTTGCACAAGAGTAGTACAACTCTGAAGCAAAATGGAATATGTTAACGTAGCACAGTGCCTTTCTCATCCTCAGTGTCCCAGAGTTCATAAGAGCCAATGAACTGCTTCTGTGGTGCACCCATTGTTGGTGGGTGAGCGCACCAGCCAGTTTCCAAGCAGATTTTCTTTCTTTTCCCTCGTGATACTTCCTGGTTCCTGCAATAAATTATACCAGGAAGGTTCCTATCGAACTCTGGAATGTCTGATTGATTGTCTTTTAAGATAGAGATAGGTAAGTTCCTTCTCCATGGGTAAGTTCTTGATTAGTAAGGGGACCAAAGGTAATGCAGAGAAGGGAGAAAAATGGGGTTCAGAAACATATTGGCCTCTGCTGAATGGCCAAATTCTGCTCCGATATCTAATGATTTTATTATGGTCTTATGGTTTCATTGGGTGGTTGGACATGTTCTATGTCTCAAATTGATGTGAGGGTGTGGCAGAGAGGAAGACTTGGTTAAGCCAGGATTCAAATGCATTCTAGAAGGAGTTTTAGGAACATTTTGATTTCTTTTGAATTGTAACTTTGTTATTCAACATAATACTAAATAATATAGTGGAAATGGTGCTGAATATTGAGATTCAGCCATACATTAGAGAAACGTGCATCGGGAATACATACCTGTGTTCAACTAAGTATGTGTATGCGCTGAAAAAAAACTAATGTTTCACCTTCTGTCCAGCTTGGCCCATGTGGAAAATCTGACTAAAAGTTGTCATGCAGCTGATCTTGCAAATGATTGAACCTTTGTGAGATTATACTATCTGAAGTCTATTTACCTACCCCCTTCTGAACCTGACCCGCTGCCTTTCCTTAGAATTTGCAGTTACATCAAACACTTTTTCAGTTGTTTATCTTAATCCATTAGAGTCTTGAAAAGCTTAAATAAAGCCTCAGTGTCTTTTCTCTAGGGTAAGCATGCTCAGCTACTTCAGTCTCTCACTGTGACTTAAGTGTCTAATTTTTGAAATAATTTCACCCTTGTTTAGAGTTGTGTTTTAAATAGGTTGGTCATTTTTCTCAGCTAGAGAAGTGCTGTTTGCTTCTGGTGAAAACCCTGTTGATGTTAGAGGGATGAGGTCTGCTATTACTCCAGGTTTATTGTCCTTGAATTAAATCTTCAAAGGAAATTCTCTTTAATGTTTGATTTCTTGTTTTCAGTGTTACCTGCTAGCATGTTACAGCGGACGTAGGAACTTGAAATCTTTTCTGATGTTCGGCTTGGTCTGCCTGTGCAATCTGTACCTGCATGAACTCCGCAATACCTGGCAAATTCTCTTTCATGTCACAGTTGCTGCATTTGCTACTCTGCAGACACGGATGAGGCAGCCACAGGGAAAGGCACCAGACTACAACGTGTGACAATCTGTGACTGTGGAAAGCAGCTGTTTCGAGGGATTTGTAATTCTGCAGGAAGCACATGATGGTGTGGAACAAATAATTAGCTTCTTTTTGCAAAACAAAACGACGAGAAATGAGCCAAATGGGGGGAAATTGTGTTAGAGTTCTTCAAAGCATTGTGACCAAATGCTGCCATTCTGAAACTGAGCGCTACAAATCAAAATTGAGGATGCATTTGTGCTGCCAGCCCATTCATGTCCCACTGCTGCAATACATGTATAAAACGTCACCTGTTCCAGCATGAAGCTAGAAAACCGTGGATATTATGTTAATTCAGTCCAAACAAAGAACTACTGTGAGCCTTGCCCTTTTTATACTGAAATTTATTTTGATTCTATTTTTCTCTACAGAAGACAGTTTTCAGGGGTATGGCTCTGTTGGCCCTGGCACCTTTGCCACCTTAACCTTAATCGCCCTTAATTAAGCAGCCATTTTGTTTGTGTATGAGAGAGAGCAAGAAGGTCCTGCAAGTGTTGCATTAGGTGTGGCCTGGGCCAGAGATGCTAACACATACCAAGACACTGCAGCACCGTCTGAGGATGCTGAATCTCTGGTGAGGTATCTTTTCCCTTGGGCGCTCATAATAGGTCCCCAAGCTTACTTTAGTATTTCCCAGCTACTATTAATCCTTCATCCACTACCACTTCCAGTGAACTATCAAGTCCATTCCTCTTTTTTTTAAACTTGCTTTCTTTAGTTCTGACCCTTCCTGAATGTTCCTGTATCCACAGTCAAGTGGACCCACAGTCAGACCTCCTTGCCTGTGCCAGTATGGGAGGCTGAAGACAAGTGCTTATTGCACCTTATAGTTTTTATTTGCATTGACACGCACTAGTGAAGAATCTAGCCTTTGTTTCAGGATTTGCCTTTCTGAATTCAAGGTTTTAAATTTGTGAGCAATCAGCTGAAATGAACCTGCTGTGTCCCTGTCCATAACACAGTCCCTTCCCACTCCAGCACATTGTGCCTCTGTTACCTGTCGCGTTCTAGATAAATTTCCAATCAGATTTTCATAGAAGTGGGAGAGACGTGGCTGTTTTGGGAAAGGTATCATATGTGCAAATGTCTATACACAGTGCGTGAACATGTTCCAAACTTTTGTAGAAAATTGGTAAGAAATAAAATATGTAAGATATATATTTAGAGAAACTAGTAATCCCAAATGTTTCTCCAGTTTAAAAAAAATACACTGAAGTCAACTTGTATATTTGATAAAGCCTGCAGTATGGTAAATAGCAGTTATACGCCCAAAAAAACAGAACAACGCAGCACCTATATCTGTATCCTAAATAAAATTAGAATGTTGCTGGAAATATTCTGCAGGTTTTCAGCAGTTGTGGGGTCAGAAACAGAGTTAACATTTTAGGCCTGTAACCTTTCATAATGACTGTCAAAGCTTGCCAATGAAAGATTGAAACAAGTAGTTATTTCCTAAGCCTTTGGATGCAATTTCAGGCCCTATTGATTTGTGCTCTTTCTAGAATTTTTTTGCCCCTGTTTGTTGTTGGAAGGCATGGCTCATTTCCCCACAGCCCCAAATTACAAAAGGCAGTGTGTTGATGCAACAGCCACTTTGGTGGTAGAAGTAACTTGTAAATAATATTGTAAAAAAAAAATTGGTTAACATAAGTAAGCAGTGATTAATCAGGACATCCCATGACAATGAGTGATTTAGTATTGTATGGTGTAGTGGTAATGACACTTGACTAGTAATCCAGAGGTCCAGGATATGCAGAGGTATAGGTTTAAATCCCACCCTTAGAAGATAGGTTTTTTTTAAATTCATTCATAGGATGTGGGTATCAAGGACTAGGCCAGCATTTATTTCCTATCCCTAATTACACAGAGGGCAGTTAAAAGTCAATCACAGTGCTGTGGGTCTGGAGTCACATGTAGGCCAGAGCAGGTAAGGACGACAAATGTCCTTCCCTCAACGACATTACTGAACCAGATGGGTTTTTCTGACAATGGTTTCATGTTCATCAGTAGATTCTGAATTCCATGTTCTTTTTTGAATTCCAATTCCTACCATCTGCCATATGGAATTTGAAACTAGCTCCCCAGAACATTAGCTGGGCTTCTGGATTGACAATCCTGCCATAATATCACCAGGCCATTGCCTCTGTGGAATTTACATTTAATTGATGAATCTGATATTGAAAACTAGACAATAGTGATGGCCATGGCAACTATTCCTGATTGTTGTAAAAGTCCACCTGATTCACTAATATCGTTTGGAGAGTAAGAGAGTTTACATCATAGCAATGGGGGAGACGATGATGTAATGGTATTGTGTATGGCACAGTGACACTCAGCCTTTCTACAGAGGGAACATGGCACAGTGGTTATAGCACTACTACCTCACAGAACCAGGGACCCAGGTTTGATTCCAGTCTCTGTGGCCATATGATTGGAGTTTGCACGTTCTCCCCATTGCAGAATCATAGCCCTACAGTGTGGAAGCAGGCCATTTGGCCCATCAGGTCTCACCAACCCTTTTAAGAGTATCCCAGCCTATCCCTGTAACTCTGCATTTTCCCATGACTAACCTACCTAGCCTGCACATCCTTGGACTGTGGGAGGAAACCGGAGCACCCAGAAGGAGCCCACACTGACACTGGGAATGTACAAGCTCCAAACAGGCAGTCACCCAAAGTTGGAATCAAACCCTCGTCTCTGGTGCTGTGAGGCAGCAATGCTAACCACTGAGCCACCATGCTGCCCGATGTCTGTGTGGGTTTCTGTTGGATGTCCCCAATGTTCAAAAGATGTGCAGGTTAGGTGGATTAGCCTTGCTAAATTACCCCATTGTGTCCAGGGATGTGCAGGTTAGGTGGTTTTAACCATGTCAACCATTAACCAAATATGGGGTTACAGGTATAGGGTAACTATGCCTGTATAACTAAATCCTGGATTCTGAATAATAATTCTAGACATTAGGTCTGTAGCTGAACAAAAGAGTTAGCAATTCTTAGCAATACAGTAAATTTAAACAAGATTTGAACTCAATAACCATTGTTTTCAGCTCCATTCACTCAAAAGGCTAGCAGACAAACACAGTTATGGGATAAATAAAAGGAAAATAACAGAACGGGCCAGATTACTTAAATGGAGCACTTAGATCAAGAACCAACATGCAAACAGCTTTCTGGCCTGGCCTCCCAAGTTTGTCTTTTGCTAACACAAGCTGCCACCCACAGTCCAAAAGTCATCATCAACTCTTATTCATCACTCCAAATATTTGTAAAAGAAAACAATGAAAATATCAGTGAAGGCTCTAACAAATGTCTCTGGAATAGTAATACAGAGCCTCAGACTCATGCTATCAGACATGAGTTTGAATGCTGTCATAAAAGATGGTGAAATCTGAATTCAGGAAAATCTGGAATTAAAACGCTAATAGTGACCATTGCTGATTGTCTAATGATCGGATGGAAGTTTTACAGGTTTTAGTATAATAGCCTTTGATGTTTTTCTATGGCTGGAGACAGATGATTCATCTCGAGCTTCACTGACTCACTTTAGCCGGATTATCTACACCATGCAGGGACATCAGAATCTTCACTGATTTGATCATGTGGGCATTTTGAGTCTGGCAATGATATCCATTTTAAAAAGAAACAACTTAAACACAGAAGCCTAGAAGAGAATTTAGTTTATTGTCTTCCATTGACATTCAATGGCATTACCATTGCTGAGTTCCCCAAACAACCAATATGCTGGGGTTACCATTGACTAGAAACTGAACTGGACCAGCCATAGAAGTACTGTGGCTACAAAAAGGAAATCAGCGACTGGGAATCCTGCAGTGAGTAACTCAGTACCTGAGTCCACAAAGCCTGTCTACCATCTACAAGGCACAAGTCAGGAGTGTGATGGAATACTTCCCCACTTGCTTGGATAAGTGCAGCAGCAACAAGCCACAAAGCTTGACTCCATGCTAGACATAGCAACCCCCTTTACTGTCATTCCATTCACCAAGTTGAATATTCACTCCCTTCACCAAAGGTGCACAATGGTAGTGCACCATCTATGAGATGCACTGCAGTCACTCACTGAGGGTCTTCTGTCAGCACTTTACAAACCTGTGACCTCTACCAACTAGAAAGATGCATGGGAGCATCAACACTTGCAGGTTCTCTTCCTAGCCACACACCATCCTGACACATAATTGTAATTTGTGTTTCTTCCCTGTTGCTGGATCAAAATCCTGGAACTCCCTTACAGTGCTGTGTGTGTATCTACACACGAAGGACTGCAGCAGTTTATGAAGGCATCACACTACCACTACTTCTAGGGTAATTAAAGACAGAGAGTGAGGGAAGAAAGCTGCCTTAGGAATATTCCATGCCCGTATCCCACGAATGAATAAAAAGCAGAACTCCTAACTGCCCTCTTAAAGTGCCCTATAGGCCAATCAAATCATGGCAATTAGGGACGATTAAGAGAGGTCAATGACAATTACATTTTAAGAAATGAAATCCTGGTGGAAGTTATTCAACAGGAGGAGGCTATTTAGCCTTTTGAACCTCTTCTGTTTTTCAGTGAGGTCATGGCTCGTCTATAAGCTGGCTCCATACTCCCTAGTGTCTTTGCGAAGAGAGAAGGGAGTTTTACTGTGTACATCAGCTTGGCTAAAATGTCACATTTAAATGATGTAGATAGCATATTTTCTTGCAAGGTTTCATTTGTCATCTAGTTTGAATCAAGTCTGAAATATCATGAATGCAAACAGAAGCACAACAAACTTTACCAAACAAAATAATTTAAAATAAATTGTCCCAAATACCAGTACCAAATTGTTGAATGAACCTCAAAGTACTGAAATGTATTAAAATAAATGCAAAATACTGTGGATCATGGACATCTGAAACAATATTGAATGTTCGGGAAATACTCAAGACCAGCAACATCTATGGAGAGAGAAAGAGAGAGATGTTGCACACTTGTGACTCGTACATAGAGTCATAGAGATGTACAGTATGGAAACAGACCCTTCGGTCCAACCCGTCCATGCTGACCAAATATCCCAACCCAATCTAGTCCCACCTGCCAGCACCCGGCCCATATCCCTCCAAACCCTTCCTATTCATATACCCATCCAAATGCCTCTTAAATGTTGCAATAGTACCAGCCTCCACCACTTCCTCTGGCAGCTCGTTCCATCCACGTACCACCCTCTGTGTGAAAAGGTTGCCCCTTAGGTCTCTTTTATATCTTTCCTATAATAGGGCGACCAGAACTGGACGCAGTATTCCAAGTGCAGTCTAACCAAAGTTTTATAGAGCTGCAACAAGATCTCCCGACTCTTAAACTCAATCCCCCTGTTAATGAAAGCCAAAACGCCATATGCTTTCTTAACAACCCTGTCCACTTGGGTGGCCATTTTAAGGGATCTATGTACCTGCACACCAAGATCCCTCTGTTCCTCCACACTGCCAAGAATCCTATCCTTAATCCTGTACTCAACTTTCAAATTCGACCTTCCAAAATGCATCACCTCACATTTATCCAGGTTGAACTCCATCTGCCACCTCTCAGCCCATCTCTGCATCCTGTCAATGTCCCGCTGCAGCCTACAACAGCCCTCTATACTGTCAACGACACCTCCAACCTTTGTGTCATCTGCAAACTTGCTGACCCATCCTTCAATCCCCTCATCCAAGTCATTAATAAAAATTACAAACAGTAGAGGCCCAAGGACAGAGCCCTGTGGAACACCACTCACCACAGACTTCCAGGCAGAATATTTTCCTTCTACTACCACTCGCTGTCTTCTGTTGGCCAGCCAATTCTGTATCCAGACAGCTAAGTTCCCCTGAATCCCATTCCTCCTGACCTTCTGAATGAGTCCACTATGGGGAACCTTATCAAATGCCTTACAAGTTTATTTCTCAATTTCCCTCTATTAGTGTGTCTATTACAATCCCAATTAGGTGATCATCCCTTTCTTATTTCTCAGTTCCACCCAAATAACTCCCTTGAATGTATTTCCGGGAATATCCTCCCTCAGCACAGCTGTAATACTATCCCTTATCAAAAACATCACACCCTCTCCTCTCTCGCCTCCCTTTCTATCCTTCCTGTAGCATTTGTATCCTGGAACATTAAGCTGCCAGTCCTGCCCATCCCTGAGCCATGTTTCTGTAATTGCTATGATATCCCAGTCCCATGTTCCCAACCATGTCCTGAGTTCATCTGCCTTCCCTGTTAGGCACCTTGCATTGAAATAAATGCAGCTTAATTTATTAGTCCTACCTTGTCCCTGACTGTTTGACTAGCTTCTGTTCTCAACTGTCCCAGTCTCAAATTGATCTCTTTCCTCACTACCTCCCTGGGTCCTACCCCTCATCTTACTAGTTTATATCCTCCCGAGCAGTTCTAGCAAATCTCCCTGCCATTATATTAGTCCCCTTCCAATTTAGGTGCAATCCGTCCTTCTTGTACAGGTCACTTCTACCCCAAAAGAGATTCCAATGATCCAAAAATGTGAATCCTTCTCCCATACCCCCAGCTCCTCAGCAATGCATTCATCTTCTCTATCCTCCTATTCCTGCCCTCACTAGCTCGTAGCACTGGGAGTAATCCAGATATTACTACTCTCGAGGACCTCTTTTTATATTCATATTAAATTTAATTTAATTTAAAGTCAAAGATTCAGCAGCCCTAGATCCCCACCCTTCAGCTCTTGTACTGCATCTATAGTTAAGGCATGCAGTCTTTAATGAGCTTGAGTTTCCACTAGTTCTAAATTGGGAAGACGGAAGAGATTGGCTTTGCCTTGCACCTTAAATTACACACCCTAGCTTCCAATTCTAGCCTTCTCTTCAGTGATTGGCCCGTTCACAAACGTAGCATCTAATTGTTCCTCAACTTGAGCTATCAACCCTATCCACTCCATCACAAAGATCCTTACCCAACTGGTTTCTTGTCTTCCAGTGTGTCATGTATGTAGGGCCATCCTGGCCATGCTGGCCATGTACTAGAATTAATAACGTTTCATTCACCAATACCCATGTCTTTCTTGTCCTAAATTGGCTCCTAAAGTATCCAATTTTAAATGTTCACCTTTATGTTCATATCTGTTGCTAAACCCATCTCCCCTCAGAAACATCCTCCATCCCTATCATCTTTCAAAGTTCCTCATCGCTCTGTATTGCCCTTTTCTCATTTGCCTGTCTTTTTGATCATAGTTGTCCATGCTTATATCCAGTCCTCGTTCTCAAGTGTTGTCGCTGAACTGACTTCATCTCCTTTGAGACCCTTATTAAAGCTTGGATGTGTTTTTGGTCAAGGTTTACAAATCTTCACTATTTCCCATTTTATCTGCTTCTCATTCTTCAATATCACTCATCTCTGGTGTAATAATTTTCTGCTTCCTGGTGTAGTTTTCAGTTTCATAGTTGGAGCACTGTCTGGAGACACGGTGGGGCATTCACGAGGTGGAGAGTATCATCGCTAGAATGTATGGAGAGGTGGCCACATCACAGATTCAAAGACCACATGCAGAGTAGGAGAGTCAAGCAGGAAGTTCAGGAATCTCCTGTGGCTATTCCCCTGCAAAACAGATGTACCATTTTGGATGGCCTCTTGGTATGATGTGGAGGTGCCAGCATTGGACTGGGGTGGACAAAATTAAAAATAACACGCCAGGTTATAGTCCAACAGGTTTATTTGGAAGCACTAGCTTTCAGAGCGCTGCTCCTTCATCAGGGGATAACAGCAACAGTCAAATTCATGGTACCTTGGTTGTCTCTGCTGCAGAGGGAGGGGGAAATAGGCAAAGAAATATGATAGTTACAGGGAATTCAATCATAAATGGGATAGATAAGCATTTTTATGGCTGCAAATGAGAGTCCAGGATGGTGTGTTGCCTCCCCAGTGCTAGGGACCTGGATGTCTTGCAGCAGTTGTCGGACATTCTGGAGGAGGAGGGTAAACAGCTAGTGGTTGTGCTATAAGTTGCTACTATCGACATACATTTTTTAAAAAAGTGTTGAGGTCCTAAAAGCAGAATATAGAGAACCAGGAAGAAAGTTGAAACGTAGAATCTCAAAGGTAGTTATCTCAGGATTACTACCAGTGCCACGAGCTAATCAGAGTAGAATATATAGGATGAACATGGGGCTGAAAAGATGGTGTGAGTGGACGTGTTTCAGATACGTGGAGCATTGGGACTGGTTCTGGGGAGGTAGGACCTGTACTAAATGGATAGGTTACATGTGGGCAGGACCGAGACTGGGGGGATACGTAGTCGATTGGTTGGGGAGGGTTTAAAACTAGTGTGGCAGAAGGATGGTCAGAGGATAAGGCAGGAAATGCAGAAATTGAGGGAGAGTAGAAACAAGGAAAACGTGACTCACAGTTGAAAAATGTGGCGCTGCAAAAGCACAAACAGTCGGGCAACATCCGATGAGCAGGAGAGATGATGTTTTGGGATAAGTCCTTCATCAGGAACTGGGACTGATTACATGCTAGGGGCTTGGTTGGGGTTAGAGCTTTTAAGCACCATGCCTGATGAAGGAGTTTTGGCCGAAACATCGAATCTCCTGCTCCTCGGATGCTGCCTGACTTGCTGTGCTTTTCCAGCACCACACTTTCCAACTCTGAATCTCCAGCATCTGGAGTCCTCACTATCTCCTCCAAACATGACTAAGAACAGGCAAGGAAATGCTGTTAAAAAGAACAAGGGAGGTGGTATGAAATGCATGTGTTTCAATGCAAGAAGTAAAATTGTCAAGGTAGATGAACTCAGCGTTGGTTAGTACTTGGAACTATGACACTATTGTGATTACAGAGACTTGGCTGAAAGAGGGTCAAGACTGACAGCTGAATGTCCCAGAAGTTACATGTTTCAGGTGTGATAGAAAGGGAGGTAAAAGGGGTGGGGGAATTTCATTACTGGTAAAGGGGTATCTCACAGCTGTACTGAGGGAGATAACATCAGAGGACTCATGTAGTGAGGTGGTATGGGTAGAAGTCAGGAATAGGAAAGGAGAAATCGCAATGTTGGAGGTATACTACAGTCTTCCCCACAGCCATCGGAAGATAGAGGAGAGAATACGTGGACAGATTTTGGAAAGATGTAAAAACAGCAGGATTGTTGTGGTGGGTGATTTAAACTTCCCCTAAATCGACTGGGACTCACTATATGCTCGGGGCTTGGATGGGGCAAAATTTCTAAGGACCATTCAGGAAGGTTTCTTGACACAATATGTGAACAGTCCAACCAAGAAAGAGGTAATACTGCACCTGGTTTTGGGAAATAAGCTCGGCCGGGTGAGTGAAGATTTAATGGGGGAGCATTTTGGGAGTAGTGACCATAACACCGTGAGTTTTAAGTTACTCATGGATTGGGATAACAGCAGTCCTCTGGTAAAGGTGTTAAATTGGGGCACGGTGAATGACAACAATATTAGGCAGGAACTGGAAAATGTTGATTGGAGGCGGCTGTTTGAGGGTAAATCCACATTGGATATGTGGGAGTATTTCAAGTGACAGTTGGATAAGAGTTCAGGAACGGCACGTTCCTGCAAGAATGAAGGATAGGAATGGAAAGTTATGTGGATTTTGGATGACCCGAGATATTATGACCTTGGTCAAAAAAAAAGCATACTTAAGGTTTAGGAGGATGTGAACTGACAAAGCCCTTGAAGTACACAGGGAAAGTAGGAAAGAACTTAAACAAGGAATTAGAAAGGCTAAAAGAGGTCATGAAAGTCATTAACCATACATATTATATAAATAAAAAGCAAGAGGATAGCCAGGGAAAGGGTTGGCACAGTCAAGGACAAAGGAGGGAATGTATGCGTGGAGCCAGAAGAGATTGGTGAGGTCCTAAATGAATACTTTGTGTCAGTATTCACCAAAGAAAAGGAATTGATGAAGGATAACCTCAGAATGGAGTGTTGAACTTCTGAGCCAAGGTGCTTTTAAAAATGAAGAGATATTCTGCATTAAAACATATTAAGGTAGATAATTCCCCAGATCCTGATGGGACCTATT
This sequence comes from Chiloscyllium punctatum, assembly GCF_047496795.1. NCBI lineage: Eukaryota > Metazoa > Chordata > Chondrichthyes > Orectolobiformes > Hemiscylliidae > Chiloscyllium > Chiloscyllium punctatum. The sequence goes on from NC_092748.1 coordinate 109,858,546, forward strand.
CCAGAATATTGAGGGAGATTAGATTAGATTACTTTACAGTGTGGAAACAGGCCCTTCGGCCCAACAAGTCCACACCGCCCCGCCGAAGCATAACCCACCCATACCCCTACATCTACATTTACCCCTTACCTAACACTACGGGCAATTTAGCCTGGCCAATTCACCTGACCTGCACATCTTTGAACTGTGGGAGGAACCCGGAGCACCCGGAGGAAACCCACGCAGACACGGGGAGAACGTGCAAACTCCACACAGTCAGTCGCCTGAGGCGGGAATTGAACCCGGGTCTCAGGCGCTGTGAGGCAGCAGTGCTAACCACTGTGCCACCGTGCCGCCCACAAGAGAGGCAAGAGAACAAATTACTGGAGTACTGACAGACATCTTTGCATCTTCTTTGGCCACAGATGGGGTCCCAGAGGTCTGAAGAATAGACAAAGTTGCCCCATTGTCCCAAGGAGGATGCTTACAGGATGGCTTTTTGGAACAGCTTGTCATGGAGCCCACAAGAGAGCAGGCTATTCTTGACCTAGTGCTTTGCAATGAACCAGACTCTATAAAAGATCTTAAAGTAAGGGAACCCTTAGGAAGTAGCGACCATAATATGGTAGAGTTCAGTCTGGAGTTTGAAAGGGAGAAGGCAAAATCGGATGTAATGGTGTTACAGTTGAATAAAGGTAATTATGAGGGCATGAGAGAGGAACTGACTAAAATAGACTGGAAGCAGAGGCTAACTGGGAAGACAGTAGAGCAAAAATGGCAGGAGTTTGTAGGTATAATTGAGGACACTGTACAGAGGTTCATTCCCAAGAAAAGAAAGATTAACCGGGGAGGGATTAGACAACCTTGGCTGACAAAGGAAGTCAGGAAATGTATTAAAGAAAAAGAGAGATCCTATAAAGTGGCTAAGAACAGTGGGAAATCAGAAGATTGGGAAGGATACAAAAGCAAACAGAGGATAACAAAGAGTGTAATAAGAAATGAGAGGATCAAATATGAAGGTAGGCTAGCCAGTAATATTAGAAATAACAGTAAAAGTTTCTTTCAGTACATAAGAAACAAACGACAGGCAAAAGTAGACATTGGGCCACTTCAAACTGATGCAGGAAGTCTAGTGATGGGAGATAAGGAAATAGCAGGAGAACTTAACAAGTACTTTGCGTCAGTTTTCACAGTGGAAGACATGAGTAATATCCCAAAAATTAAAGGGTGTCATGGGGCTGAGTTGAGTATGGTTGCCATTACGAAAGAGATAGTGCTAGAAAAGTTAAAAAGTCTTAAAATTGATAAATCTCCTGGCCCCGATGGGATACACCCTAGAGTTCTGAGAGAGGTGGCTGAGGAAATAGCAGAGGCATTGGTTGAGATCTTTCAAGAGTCACTGGAGTCAGGAAAGGTCCCGGATGATTGGAAGATGGCTGTTGTAACCCCCTTGTTCAAGAAAGGATCAAGGCAAAAGATGGAAAATTATAGGCCAATCAGCTTAACCTTGGTTGTTGGTAAAATTCTAGAATCCATCATTAAGGATGAGGTTCCTAAATTCTTGGAAGAGCAGAGTCTGATTAGAACAAGTCAACATGGATTTAGTAAAGGGAGGTCATGCCTGACAAACCTGTTGGAATTTTTTGAAGAGGTAACAAGTAGGTTAGACCAGGGAAACCCAGTGGATGTGGTCTATCTAGACTTCCAAAAGGCCTTTGATAAGGTGCCACACGGGAGGCTGCTGAGCAAGGTGAGGGCCCATGGTGTTCGAGGTGAGCTGCTGGGATGGATTGAGGATTGGCTGTCTAACAAAAGGTAGAGAGTTGGGATAAAAGGTTCTTTTTCAGAATGGCAGCCGGTGACGAGCGGTGTCCCGCAGGGTTCGGTGCTGGGGCCACAGCTGTTCGCATTATATATTAATGATTTGGATGAGGGAACCGGGGGCATTCTAGCGAAGTTTGCCGATGATACGAAGTTAGGTGGACAGGCAGGTAGTACTGAGGAAGTGGGGAGGCTGCAGAAGGATCTAGACAGGTTGGGAGAGTGGTCCAGGAAATGGCTGATGGAATTTAACGTGAGCAAGTGCGAGGTCTTGCACTTTGGCAAAAAGAATAAAAGCATGGACTACTTTCTAAACGGTGAGAAAATTAATAAAGCCAAAGCACAAAGGGATCTGGGAGTGCTAGTTGAGGATTCTCTAAAGGTAAACATGCAGGTTGAGTCCGTGATTAAGAAAGCGAATGCAATGTTGTCTCTTATCTCAAGAGGGTTGGAATATAAAAGCAGAGATGTACTACTAAGACTTTATAAAGCTCTGGTTAGGCCCTATTTGGAGTACTGTGTCCAGTTTTGGTCCCCACACCTCAGGAAGGACATACTGGCACTGGAACGTGTCCAGCGGAGATTCACATTGATGATCCCTGGAATGACAGGTCTAGCATATGAGGAATGGCTGAGGATACTGGGATTGTATTCGTTGGAGTTTAGAAGATTAAGGGGAGACTTAATAGAGACGTACAAAATAATACATGGCTTGGAAAAGGTGGATGCTAGGAAATTGTTTCCGTTAAACGAGGAGACTAGGACCCGTGGACACAGCCTTAGAATTAGAGGGGGTCATTTCAGAACAGAAATGCGGAGACATTTCTTCAGCCAGACAGTGGTGGGCCTATGGAATTCATTGCCACGGAGTGCAGTGGAAGCCGGGATGCTAAATGTCTTCAAGGCCGAGATTGATAGGTTCTTGTTGTCTAGAGGAATTAAGGGCTACGGGGAGAATGCTGGTAAGTGGAGCTGAAATGCGCATCAGCCATGATTGAATGGCGGAGTGGACTCGATGGGCTGAATGGCCTTACTTCCACTCCTATGTCTTATGGTCTTATGGAGGGTAACAGGGATAATCCTGGAAATTACAGGTCTGTGAGCCTCATATCAGTGGTAGGAAATCATTGGAAAAGATTCTCAGGGACAAGGTCTATATCATTTAGAAGCAAATGGACTTATTAGTGATACCATGGTTTTGTGCAGGGGAAGTCGTGCCTCACTAACTTGTTAGAGTTTTTTGAGGAGGTGACGAAGGTAATTGATGAGGGAAAAGCGGTTGATATTGTCTGCATGGACTTCAGTAAAGCTTTTGATAAGGTCCGTTGTTGCAAACTGGTGCAAAAGGTGAAGTCACATGGTATCGGGGTGAGCTGGCAAGATGGATATAGAACTGACTTAGTCATGAGAGACAGAGGGTAGTGGTGGAAGGCTGCTTCTTGGATTGAAGGGTTGTGACTAGTGATGTTTCACAGGTGTCAGTGCTGGGACCTCTGCCGTTCCTGATCGACATAAATGATTTGGAAGAAAATATAGCTGGTCTAATTATTAAGTTTGTGGACGATACAAAGATTGGTGGAGTTGCCGATAGTGAGGAGGATTGTTAGAGGATACACCAGGATATAGATCATTCAGGGATATGACCGTAAAATGGCTGATGGAGTTTAATCCGGACAAATGTGAGGTGATGCACTTCGGAAAGTCAAGTACAGATGGAAATTATACAGTAAATGGCAGAACCAGACATTGGTTAGGCCACTTTTGGAATATTGCATGCAATTCTGGTCTCCTTCCTATTAGATGGATATTGTGAAACTTGAAAGGGTTCAGAGAAAACTTAAATGGATGTTGCCAGGGTTGGAGGGTTCGAGCTATAGGGAGAGATTGAATAGGCTGGGACTGTTTTCCCTGAGAGGCACGGATAGGGTAAAAAGACAAGGTCTTTTCTCTGGGGTGGTAGAGTCCAGAACTAGAGGGCATAGGTTTAGGGTGAGGGTGAAAGATATAAAAGAGACCTAAGGGGCAACTTTTTCATGCAGAGGGTGGTACGTGTATGGAATGAGCTGCCAGAGGAAGTGGTGGAGGCTGGTACAATTGCAACATTTAAGAGGCATCTGGATGGGTATATGAATAGGAAGGGTTTGGAGGGATATAGGCCGTGTGTTGGCAAGTGGGACTAGATTAGGTTGGGATATCTGGTCGGCATGGACAAGTTGGACCAAAGGGTCTGTTTCCATGCTGTACATCTCTATGACTCTATAAATTTCAACTTCTGCTATATTAGTTACAGCAATACTATGACTTTCACCATTTCATGGTAGAATATTTGCCACTGTTGTGCACTGTTTTACTTACTAATTTCTCTCTTCAGTTCCTACAGGTCTCGTTGAAATTGATGCTCGATTTACTAAGCATTTTTGACATATGTTCCAATTTGCTTTCTTGCAACAATTATATAAAACATAACCATTATACATTCTCTCATAAAACTTACATTTTGTTTTTTTTTCAGGTGTTGTAACTCCCACTGGCTGAGTCAGCATTTATAGCCCAATCTTAGTTATCTTGAGAAAGTGTACTGAGCTGCCTTCTTGAACCACTATTTGCTGTGTTAGACACAAAGTGCTAATGGGAGAGAGTTCCAGGATTTGGATCTGGAATACTAGAGGAATAGCAATATGTTTCAAAGTCAGGATAGTGAGAGACTTGGAGGGGAACTTGCAGGTGGTGGTGTTCCCATATATCTGCTGTGATGAGGAGGTGTTGGTGTTGGATTGGGGTGGACAAGGTCAGAGGTCACACGACACCAGGTTATAGTCCAACAGGTTTAGTGACCTGACGAAGGAGCAGCACTCTGAAAGCTTGTGATTTCAAATAAACCTGTTGGACTGTGACCTGGTGACTTGCCGTTCTAGATGGTAGCAATCATGGGTTTGTAAAGTGCTAACTAAAAAAAAAACTTGGTGAATTTCCACAATCAAAAATTGTGACAAAAAGAGCTCTTCTAGTTTTTGACAGTTTGTAGGATTAAGCAATGAGCACAGAAAATCACAATTCAAGCATGTCCAGGGCTAATCGTAAGTGTCTAGTTTCATACTATGGCTTGAGGATTATAGTAAGCATTTCATGTAGAAAGGAAATATTTTGAATGATGAAAGTAATTACTGTAAAGATATTGGAAGTGCACAAAACTCTGTTCCCAACCAAAAGAGGTTTTACTTTCTTGAGGGATCGGTGGGTAGGCTCTGAGAAAGTGGTGAGGACAGTTCGAAGAGGTTAGGAGTGTTATCCTTGGAGAGAAGAAAGCCAAGAGGAAATCTGACAGAGGGCTTCAAAATCATGAGGGGACTGGATGGACTAAGTCGGGAGGACTTGGGAAAAGTATTGAGAACAAGAGCGCACAGTTTTTAAAGTAAGCTGCAAAAGAAACAACTGCAATACGCAAATAATTTCTTCACGTGACTGACTCAAGTCTGGATAGAAGCATGGCAGGTTTAACTGAGTTATGGAAGAGGAAATTGGGTGGTTATTTAAATGGAAATAATGTGCAAGGGAAAAGCAAGGGAATGGCACTTAGTAAAGATACTAATTTGGAGAGTGGGTGCTGGCACAATGGGCTGAATGGCCTCTTCTTGCACCAAAACACTAAAATGATTCTGTGACAATGGCTACAATGAACATGCATGTACGCTAAGATAAAGCACAGGATAATGAGTCAAAGTGAGGAAGCAATGAACGAGAACAGAATTAACACACAACAATTTGGAAATGATACTAAAAGATAAAAATAAACATTTTTAAAGGAAATTGAATGGTGGTTTGGTAGCACAGAACTTTTCACATTGTTAAAAACAGGTTTTGTTGAAGTTTATTATCTTGCATTCATTGTGGAAATTTGTAAGAATTACCAAAGTAATGGGAAAGAAACATTTATACTGTGTAAGAGGAGAGTGCTGATTGGTAGAGGTGTTCCTATGCAGAAGGCATTAATTAATGATGACAGACAATTAATTGACTTCACCTGACAAAGCAGCAGTGCTCCGAAAGCTTGTGATTTTAAGTAAATCTGTTGGATGATCACCAAGGTTGTGTGACTTGTGACAATTAACTGTCAAACTTTGTTTAAATTTTAAACTAGGAAGGTTGACTATAACTGTTCAAGTCAAGAGTGTGCTGCTGGAAAAGTACAGCTGGTCAGGCAGCATCTGAGGAGCAAGAGAATCGATGTTTCGGATATAAGCCTTTCATCAGGAATGATGCTTGAAACGTCGATTCTCCTGCCCTTCGGATGCTGCCTGACCTGCTGCGCTTTTCCAGCACCACACTCTCGACTCTGATCTCCAGCATTTGCAATCCTCACTTTCTTCTATAACTATTCAAGGGATATATTTTTGGAATATAAATTGGGAAAAACTGACATTTCCTGTGTTGCAAAACGTGTACAACGTATATGTTTTCACAACTTGAAGATGGTGTAAATTCTGAAGAAGCTGGATTTAAAACTCTTGTGAGATAAGCTGACATCAGTGCCTTTAGGTTGTCAAGCTATCTGACAGCAGCCTTTTGATTTGTTCTAAACTGCAGGTTGTCACCAATCTGAGAATCAATTGCACTCCAGAAAGCTAGTGGTGTGTATTTATAATTCTCTACACCAGAGGACTATGAATGTTCACTCATTGGGTATATTTAAGGCTGAGACAAGCAAGGATAAAGTAGGGATGAGTAATTGTGGTGGGAGGTTAGCCATGATCTTATTGATTGGTATGGTTGACAGAAATGACCTCCTACTGTTCCTATTTCATAATTATTTATGTTGGATGTATGGGTTTTTAGAATCATATACTCCCGATAGTGAGGAAGCAGACCAACTGGCCCATCAAATCCACGGTGACTCTCTAAAGAGCATCCCACCCAGACCTACACCCTTACCTCATCCCTGAAGCCTTGCATTTTCCACAGCTAATCCACCTAACCTGCACGTCCCTACATATGTGATATGGAGATGCCAGAGTTGGACTGGGGGCTGAACAAGGTCAAAAATCAAACAATACCAGGTAATAGCTGAAAATGTGTTGCTGGAAAAGTGCAGCAGGTCAGGCAGCATCCAAGTAACAGGAGAATCGACGTTTCGGGCATAAGCCCTTCTTCAGGAATGAGGAAAGTGTGTCCAGCGGGCTAAGATAAAAGGTAGGGAGGAGGGAGTTGGGGGAGGGGCGTTGGAAATGCAATAAGTGGAAAGAGGTCAAGGTGAGGGTGATAGGCCGGAGTGGAGTGGGGGCGGAGAGGTCAGGAAGAAGATTGCAGGTTAGGAAGGCGGTGCTGAGTTCGAGGGATTTGACTGAGACAAGGTGGGGGGAGGGGAAATGAGGAAACTGGAGAAATCTGAGTTCATCCCTTGTGGTTGGAGGGTTCCTAGGCGGAAGATGAGGTGCTCTTCCTCCAACCGTCGTGTTGCTATGGTCAGGCGATGGAAGAGTCGGATGCTGCCTGACCTGCTGCGTTTTTCCAGCAACACATTTTCAGCTCTGATCTCCAGCATCTGCAGTCCTCACTTTCTCCTCGAATACCAGGTAATAGTCCAGCAGGTTCGTTTGAAATTGCAAGCTTTCAGAGTTCAGCTTGTTCCTCAGGTGTGGTATGATAGAGAGGTATAAGACATAGTATTTATGCAAATTTGATGTTGTGGAGATCCTCTCTACTTTGAGCCAGCGGTTCATGGTGTTGATCATAGCCGTGATGTGGAGATGCCAGATTGGGACTGGGGTGGACAAGGTCAGAAATCAAATGACACCAAGTTATAGTCCAAGTATAAGAGGCTCAAAGTAGAGAGAATCTCCAAAAAAATCACACATATAGACACAGACATCAAATCTGTGTAAATACTGTGTCTTATACCTCTCTATCATTGCAGTCCTGAGGAAAGAGCTGCACTCTGAAAGCTTGAAATTTCAAATAAACCTGTTGGACTATAATCTGGTGTCATTTGATTTTTGACCATATCTGTGAACACTATGTGCAATTTAGCACGGCCAATCCACCAAACCTTTATAAATTAGATCTACAGAGATCAATGCATTGAAGAACCCTAATCCATTAGCCATTACCTACATCGGTCGGTGAAACAGAATGGCAACTTATTATCTAAATGGGTAGAAACTTCAGAGTGCTTTGATGCATGGGGATCTGAGTGTCCACATGCATGAATTGCAGAAAATTATATACAGGGACAGCAGGTAATAAGGAAGGCAAATGGAATGCTGGCATTTAAAGGAATAAAGCATATAAGTAGGAAATGTTGTTAGCAACTGTATGAGGGCATTACTGAGATTTCACGTGGGGTATTGTGGATAATTTTGGTTCTTTTGTTTCAAGACGAATGTAATTGCATTGTAGGCAGTTCAGAGGAGGTTGACTAGATTGATTCCAGAGATGAAGGGCTTGTCTTATGAGGAGACATTGAGCAATTTAGGCCTGTACTCACTGGAGTCTAGAAGAATAAGAATTGAGGTATTAAAGATGCTAAAGGGAATTGATAAAGTAAATGTAAAAAGGATATCTCCATGTGAGGCAATATAGAACAAGAGGTCATTGTTTTAGGATAATGGGTAACAGAATTAAATAGAGGAGAAACTACTTCTCTCAAAGGGTTGTGAATCTGTGGAATTGTGGGCGGCACGGTGGCACAGTGGTTAGCACTGCTGCCTCGCAGCGCCGGAGATCCGGGTTCAATTCCCGCCTCAGGCGACTGACTGTGTGGAGTTTGCACGTTCTCCCCGTGTCTGCGTGGGTTTCCTCCGGGTGCTCCGGTTTCCTCCCACAGTCCAAAGATGTGCAGGTCAGGTGAATTGGCCATGCTAAATTGCCCGTAGTGTTAGGTCAGGGGTAGATGTAGATGTAGGGGTATGGGTGGGTTACGCTTCGGCGGGCGCGGTGTGGACTTGTTGGGCCGAAGGGCCTGTTTCCACACTGTAAGTAATCTAATCTAATCTAATCTAATCTAGAGTGAGGTGTATGGATGCTGGGATATTGAGTACATTTAAAAGGAATTTTAATTAGTTTAAGCTTTATGGAGAATGGACAGGAAGGTGGAATTGAAGCTGAGATGCAATCAGGCCTGATCGTGTCAAATGGCGGAGCAGGCTCGAGAGACTGAATTGCCTCCTCCTGCTGCTGGGTCTTACAGTCATTATCTGTAATTACCCTTTGTGGTGGCTACAAGCGAGGTAGGTAGAGGGACATAGGAGACTCACTCCTTGAGCTCGTCTAACAGGTTTGAGATCCCACCTCAAGGTTTGAGAGCGGGGGTCATACAGAGGATAAGCAAAGTGACCATAGCGCCATGGTACAGGGAGAAATTCAAAAGGAGGGAGGACAAAGAAATGGAGTTGTAATCGGGGAAAGTACGTTCAGGGAAATAGACACTGTTCTCTGTGGTCAAAGCTGATGTTGCCTGCCTGGATGTTTGGGTTCAGGATATATCCTCTGGGTTGCTAAGGAACTTAGAGTGACACGGGAAAGATCCGGTTGTCATGGTCCATTTAGGTACCAACGATATAGGTAGAAAGAGGAAAGAGGCTCTACTGAAGGAATGCAAGCAGCCAGAAGCTAAATTACAAAGCAAAACCAAGAAGGTAATAATCTTTGGCTTGGTATCTAAGCCACGAGCTTGTTGGCACAGGGTCAACAAGGTTAAAGATGTAACCACATGGCTCAAAGATTGGTGTGGGAGAAACAGGTTTGAATTCATTGGACATGGGGACAAGTACTGGGGAAGTGGGAGCTGTACCAATGGGATAGGCTCCACCTGAATCATGCTAGGAGCAATGTCCTGTAAAATCACTTAACTAGGGCTGCAAATAGGGCTTTAAGCTAAATAATTGAGGATGAGAATTGGATGGAGCATATTGGAGGGGGGTGCTTTGAGTCATGGAGATGTACAGCACAGAAACAGACCCTTCGGTCCAACTTGTCCATGCTGACCAGATATCCTAACCTTATCTAGTCCCACTTGCCAGCACTTGGCCCATATCTCTCTAAACCCTTCATATTCATCGATCTATCCAGATGTCCTTTAAATGTAATTATACCAGCCTCCACCTCTTCCTCTGGCAGCTCATTCCATACACGTATCACCCTTTGCATGGAAAAGTTGGCCCTTAGGTCTCTTTTAAATCTTTCCCCTCTCAGCCTCCTTCCCCTCTAGTTCTGGACTCACCCACCCCAGGAAAAAGATCTTGTCTATTTACCCAATCCATGCCCCTCATGATTTTATAAACCTCTATAAGGTCATCCCTCAGCCTCCGACACTCCAGGGAAAACAGCCCCAGCCTATTCAGCCTCTCCCTATAGCTCAAATCCTCCAACCCTGGCAACATCCTTGTAAATCTTTTCTGAACCCTTTCAAGTTTCACAACATCCTTCCCATGGCAGGGAGATGAGAATTGCACACAATATTCCAAGAAGTGGCCTAACCAATGTCCTGTTCAGTCACACACGACCTCCTGACTCCTATCCTCAATGCTCTGACCAATAAAGGAAAGCATATCAAACATAAAAAGGTCAAAGGTAAAGGCACAAGTCGGATTGCAGGTTGGTGATGAAGCTGATTTATAGAATGCCTGCAGTATGGAAGCAGATCATTCAGCCCATCTAGTTCAAACCAACCCTCTGAACAGCATCCCACCCAGACCCACCCTATCCCTGTAACCTTGCATTTCCTGTGGCGAATCCACACAGCCTGCACATCCCTAGATGTGGCAATTTACATACATAAGAACATCATAACTGGGAGCAGGAGTAGGCCTTCTGGCCCTTTGAGCCTGCTCCGCCATTCAATAAGAATCATGACCTTTCTGTGGACTCAGCTCCACTTATCCGCCTCTCATTGTAATCCTTAATTTCTTTATTGTTCAAAAATAATCTACCGAAGCCTTTAAAACATTTACTGAAGTAGCATCAACTCCTTCACTGGGCAGAGAATTCCATAGATTCACAATCCTCTGGGTGGAGCAGTTCCTTCTTAATTGAATCCTAAATCTGCTCCCTCTAATCCTGAGGCTATGCCCTCTTGTCCTAATTTCACCCACCAGTAAAAACATCCCCTCTAAGTCTATCTTATCTATTCCCTTCATAATTTTAGATGTTTTTATAAGATCCCCCCTCATTCTTCTAAATTTCAACAAATATAATTCCAGTCTACTCAGACTCTCCTCATAAACCAACTCCCTCAACTCCAGAATAAACCCAGTGAACCTCCTCTGTATCCCCTCTAGTGCCAGTACATCATTTCTCAAGTGAGGAGACCAAAACTGCATGCAGTACTCCAGGTTTGGCCTCACCAGCACTCTGTACAGCTACAACATGACCTTCCTGCTTTTAAACTCAAACCCTTTAGTAATGAAGGACAAAATTCCATTTACCTTCCTAATTACATGTTGTACCTGTAAACCAACCTTCTGTGATTCAATAGCAAGGACACCCAGGACCTTCTGCACAGCAGTACACTGCAACTTTTTACCTTTCAAGTAATAGACTTTTTACTTTTCTTCCTACCAAAATGGATAACTGCACATTCTTTAACATTGTATTCCATCTGCCAGACCTTTGCCCACTCACTTAAAGTAACCATGTTCTTCTGCAAAGTTTCACATCCTCTGCAAACTTTGCTCTGCCAGTCATCCTAGTGTCGTCGGCAAACTTTGACAAACTACACGTGGTCCCCAATTCCAGATCATCGATGTAAATTGTGATTAATTGCGGTCCCAACATTGATCCCTGAGGCACAACACCAGTTACTGATTACCAGCCAGAATAGCACTCATTTATCCCCATTTTCTGCTTCCTGTTAGTCAACCAATCCTCTATCCATGTTAATACTTTATCTGTAATGCCATGCATCGTTATCTTATGCAGCTGCCTTTTATGTGGGACCTTGTCGAAGGCTTTTTGAAAATCCAGATATACCACTTCGACTGGGTCCCCGTTTTCCAGTGTACATAATGTCTTCATAGCATTCTAAAAAATTAGCTAAGCGTGACCTGTCCTTCATGAACCCATGCTGCATCTGCCTAATGGGACAATTTTATCGAGATGCCTTGCTATTTCTTCCTTGATAATAGACTCAAGCATCTTCCCCACTACAGAAGTTAAGCTAACCAGCCTATAACCAGTTTATAAGCTAACCAGTCTATAAATACTGCTTTTAAATGATGGCATTGCAAATCACAATCTGCTGGAACTGCCCCAGAGTCCAGCAAATTTTGGAAAATTACCACATGTGCACTTGCTAGTTCTCCCACCATTTCTTTGAGTACCTTAGGATACATTCCATCAGGGCCAGGAGACTGGTCTATCCTTAGCTCCATTACTTTGCCCAATGCTACCTCTTCTGTGATAATATTTCCAGGTCCTCACCTACCTTCACCTCTTTGTCAATTACTGGCATGTTGTTAGTGCCCTCCACTGTGGAGACCGATACAAAATACGTGTTCAATGCCTTGGCCATTTTATCATATCTCATTACTAAATGCCCTCTCTCATCCTTTCTCTTTATGTATACATTTATTGAAAAATAATTTCACTCTTTTACAAAAAACCCAAAACAGCTATAAAGTACAAAAGTATAGAAAAGTAGAAATAATATCGTACTATTATATATTACAATAACATTGACAATAAACTGTCTACTATTCTTCAAGATATAGTTGTCGCATATTTATTTTACCCAAATTAGCATAAACTCAAATTAAATAAAATAACATTAAATTAGATTACAATCCACTAAAAGTAAATTACACTACATTGTACTATATTACATTATTACATTACACTACTTGTCGTACCTCCATCAAGGCTCCCGTCCATATTCCTGTATTTACTAAGCCTTCCCCCTGCCATTGTCCCTGGACCATCATATATGATCCTTGTGGCTATATAAAGGCCCTAATCAGTACCGCTGACAGATCCATGTCTATGTAGTTTAGAAAGGGCCACCATGTTTTATAAAATTGCTCCGTTCCAGGGCACACCATACTTGTCAGGTAATCTTGAGGGACGTGCTCCATTGCAAGTTTGTGCCACCTTGCAAGACCTGGAGGCTTTTCTGATATCTAATTCATTAGGATGTTCTTCCTCGCACAGTGTGTAAGAATATTGAATAATCTCTTCCCATTCTCACCCAAAGAGGGAAGATTCGGTAGTCCCAAAAGGAGGGACACTGGATCTTCCCTAACTTCCATTCTCAGGATCCTCTCCAGCTCAATCACTACGCCCCCCCATCCCCACCATATCCATGGATCTTGTAACAGGACCAAAAGCAATGTGTAAGGGCGCCAATACTGTTTTTTACATTTGGGACATTTCGGGGAAGATCCTTTCTTAAACTTTGCTAACCTCACTGTCACCATATGGGTCCTGTGAAGGATTTTCAATTGCATCGCTTGCACCTTATTGCATATTGAAATTTTCTTTGCATTCCCCCATCTATCCTCTTGTGTTTCCGATGAGATATCTTCCCCTAACTCCTGATTCCAAACCTCATGGAGTCTCTCCATAAACCCCCCCAGGCATTCCCTCCCTGCAGATGATATACGGTATTAACTGAGAGAGCATTCCACATCAGAGCACTCTTCATTCTATATCAGATTTGTAGGGCTGGGTCAAGTGCGTGGTCTTCTTCTATATGTAATTCCTAAACTGGAAATATCAGAAAAGGTCCGTATTAGAGATTCCGTATTTCTAACCTAACTGGCTGAAAGACATAAGACCACTCCCTCAAATAAATCTCCCAGACAGAAGATTCCTTTATCCTCCCGTGCTCTGAAGCCGGACTCCATTGACGCTGGTCTAAACTCTGGGGCTCCCACTAACAGGGTAAATGGTGAAGTCTTAAGCAAAATGCCTTTACCCTGCTGCAATAGCGTCCATGCTTTCACCGTATTTATGATAATCGGACTTTCACAGTGCTCAATTCCCGATCTCAATTTTTACAAGAACAGTAAGTTTATGAGGGGACATCTCACCTTTGAGGCCGTTACATCAAGCCATATCAACTTCGAGTCATTGTGCACCCATTCACCTACATATGACAACAAGGTAAAAACAATGACTGCAGATGCTGAAAACCAAATACTGGATTAGTGGTGCTGGAAGAGCACAGCAGTTCAGGCAGCATCCAACAAGCAGCGAAATCGACGTTTCGGGCAAAAGCCCTTCATCAGGAAATGGGGCTTTTGCCCGAAACGTCGATTATGACAACAAGGTGCCGATACGGTTTCTCTTCAGATCGGGGAGGAATTACCCCTCCCCCACCACCCCCCAATATCCTGCAGAAGTTGCATCTTGGTAAGTTTAATTAGGGGGCGCCTACGGCACCAAATAAATGATCCAAGCTATCCTGCCAACCTCTGCACTGCCTGTTTGGGTAATAACGATGTGAGCATCCTCATAGGATATAACAACCGAGGAAGAAAATGCATTTTAATCAAGGCTATATGGTAACCTAGCCATGATATGGTTAATCCCTCCCATCGCTGCAAGTCCTGCTCTATTGTCTCAAACAACTGCACAAAGTTAGCTCCATACAGCTGCCAGAAGTAAGGGGTAATGAAAACTTCCAGACAGAGAAACCTTTCTGTGACCATCTAAAAGAAAATTCCATTCCGTCCTCCAGCTTCAGTACTTCCGCCAATCCCCCCACTAGCGTGACTTCTGACTTTGTAAAGTTTATCCTGTATCTCAAAAAGCTGCCAAATAATTTAAGTTTTTGTATTAGCCGGGGTATGGACTTTTCAGGGTTTGCCAAAAACAGAAGGACATCGTCCGGATAGAGACTGATTTTGTGTTCCCCGGCTTTCAGCTTTGGTGCCATTATGTCAGGGTCCTTTTGAATAGCCTCCATCAGTGGTTCAAGTACCAAGGTAAACAGCAACAGCGACAGGAGACATTCTTGTTAGCTACCCCTCCCCACACCAAAAGTGCTCAATTTAACCCCATTCATGATAACCGCCACCTAAGGGTCTTTATATAACACTGGCACCCACCTGGCGAAGGCCTCTCCCAGACCAAAATGATCTAGAATAGCAAAGAGATATGACCATTCCACCCGATCAAAAGCCTTTTCTGCATCCAGGGAGCCCACCAAACTCGGAATCATTCTCTGCTGACATATTTGCACTATATACAACACCCGTCTGATATCATTGGAGGAGCTGCGGCCCTTGATAAAACCCATCTGCTCTTCTTTTATAATAACGGGCAGCACTTCTCCAGTCTCAGAGCCAACACTTTTGATAGGATTTTAAAATCCACATTCAACAACGAGACGGGTCCATACGATGCGCAATCCTCAGGGTCTTTCCCTTTCTTTAAAATAAGGGAGATATTGGCCTCCCTAAGAGAGGGCGGAAAGCAGTCCTGGCTATATGAATGACTATACATCTCCAGCAGTTGTTCAGCTAACATGTGTATGGACTCCTTGGGAACCCATCTGGACCAGGTGCCTTGCCACCTTGGAGCTGCCTTACTGCCTCTTACACCTCCTGTACTGTCAGAGGTATATTTAAAAGGGAGGCCTGTTCTACCTTTATACTGGGGAGGTCCAAGTTTTCAAAAAATGATTCCATTCTCACTTCATCCCCACAGCCCTCCTAACTCTGCATAGAACTCCCAGAATCTGGCATTGATCTTTTTCAACTCACGAGTGACATTGCCAATTCTCTCCCTGATAGACACAATGGACTGTGGACCACTTTTCTTCCTAGCTACGTAAGCCAGGTATCTACCTGGTTTATCCCCATATTCAAACAGCCATTGCTTTGCAAAGGAGACCCCTCTCTTTGCCACTTGTGTGATCGCTGAGTCCAGAGCAGCCCGGAGAACCGTGACCCGTTGCAATTTGATCACAGGTGGTCTGGTATAATATGCTGATTCGGCTACCTTCAGCCAGGCCTCAAGCATCCACTGCTGCTCTTTTTTCTGTCTCCTTTTTGTTGTCAAGTATGAAATAATCATACCCCTTAAAAATGGTCTCCCAGAGCACTGATGGATTACTGGCTGTAGCCCGATTGATATCCCAAAAGGCCCTGAACTCTCTTGTGATATACTGTACAAAGTTGTCATCCTTCAACAGAAATGGATCCATGTGCCACTGCCGTATGCCTACTCCACTACCTTTGGTCTTAACATCTAAATATACCACCACATGGTCTGAAATAGTTATGCGCCCAGTCCTGCAGGCCAACACCAAATCCAAACAAACTGACAGAACAAAGAACATATCAATTCTTGTGTGGCACTTGTGTGGGTTGGCGTAAAAAGTAAAGACCCTCCCATTCGGGTGGAGGCACCTCCACACATCCACTAGCCCCAACTCCTCACACAAGTCCACCACCTTGCCAGGCTGCCATCTTGGCATCCTGACTATGCCAGGGTCCATGAGATGATAAAAGTCTCCTCCTATAATCGCACGGTGCATACCAAGACCACACCCACAGCGTGAAGCCCCCCGAGAGGAAGAAGCCCATTCAATGTGCAACGAGTGGAGAAGAAACAAACTTTATCAAATCTAAAGACTATTCCTATGAATACTATCAAACTACTAAAATTATAAAACTAACTTCTACTCCTAACTTGAACAAGTAAACACAAAAAACACAAATCTGCAGAGATCTCCCCTGCACCCCCCCACTTTGCCCATAGGGGGCCTTCGCTCCCAACCGCACAACCATCCGAGCGCCTTCCAGTTCAGGCCACGCCCCAAACCCAAGCAATGGAGAAAAAAACATATTATTTACACTTCTACAAGTTAACAATGGACACCCACCCCTCCCCCTCCACATCTCAGCCCCATACATCTTTACATCAAAGGAGTAACCACCCCTCACCCAGCAAAACAGAACAATAGAATAACTAATAACCACCAAACAGATATAATATAAAACATACCGGATTTTACACAAAAGCAATATCAAACCTAAAAGGCCCAAGACTCCAAAAGGGAAAAGAACAAAGACAGGGAAAATGAAGAAAAAGTTATATTATGCCATTATGCGCACACATCTTTTCCTCCTTCACCCTCGGCCAAAGTCTATCATTTCAGCACATTCAAAAACTCTTTAACTTTTTCCGCCAAATTAAAGTTGTGGACAGCTCCCCCATAATTGAAACGTAGCACTGCTGGGTCCGTCAGAGAATACAGAATGTTGAAATCTCTTAATTTTTTTTCTTTACATCATCAAAGGTCTTCCTTTTCTTAATTATGGCCCCAGAAAGTCATGAACAAACATGATCTTCAAACCTTTATAAGCCAAAGCCTGTGGATCTCCTCCCAATCTACTGGCTGTTTCTATTACGAATTGCTTTTCCTTGTAAGGCCAGAGTCGCACTAGGACCGGGCCAGCTCGAACCTGTGCATCTCAATCCAGTAGGTCAACTCCACACTCATCCGGCCTGACTCGATCTCCAGGCCCAGCAAGTCCAGAAGCCACCACTCAAGAAAATCAATGAGGTTTTCACTTTCTTCATGCTCCGGTAAGCCCAAGATCCGTAGATTTTTTTTGTCCAACCCTCGATTTTCAAGGTCATCTACTTGTTCCAACAGGACGTGAACCTGGCCTTCCAAGGTTCAGACCCGCCCCTTGGAGCTCTCTGTCACGGCCTCCGAGGATGCAGTCCTCTGTTCCACTGCTTCCACGTGCTGATCCAAGGCCCAGATCTCCTGCTCATGCTTTGCCAGCGTGGCAGTAATTGGTTCCAGCCCTCACTTGATTTTTTTTTCACAGAGTTGTGCGAACTCCGTGAGTAAATGCTGTTGCTTCACTGAACTTAAGGGCGTCACCACGGGAGTCAAGGTAACGGCTGTGGGTGTGCCCGACATAGTAGAGGAGTGTCCTGCCTGCTGCGCTCCCTTTGCTCTCTTTCCCTTGGATGTCTTCATTTCAGCTCCAGATCTGTCAAATCTTAATTTAAAAGGACTCTACATATTCTACCGACTTTACATTACAAACTTTCTTCTGGGGTGGCGGGGTGGTGGTGGTGATGGTAGGAGCCCACTTTGCCTGTAGTATGGCCTAGAACCCAACACACCAGACTGTTCAGTCTACTGCCATCTTGAATTCCCACCCCCCACCCCCTCACTCCCCCAGCCCTTCTCATCCTCTAAAGGACCAATGTTTACTTTAGCCACTCTTTTTCATCTTATATATTTAAAGAAATTTCCCATGGCCAATCCACCTAACCTGCACATCTCTGGACTCTGGGAGGAAACTGGAGCATTCAGAGGAAATCCATACAGATGGAATGTGCAAGCTCCACACAGAGAGTCATCTGAGGGTGGAATCACACCTGGTCCCCAGTGCTGTGAGACAGCGGTGCTAACCACTGAGCCACTATGCCAACCCAATTGTTACCAGGAAATTAAAGGATGAGACAGAATGTGTGAAATTATATTGTACCAGGGAATCATGAAAGTGTTGGAAAATTCTTTAATAGAATTAACTTAAAGGCTTTGTATCTTCATGCACAAAGCATTTGTAATAAAGTAGATGAACTGATGATGCAAATGAATATGATGTCATAACCATTACAGAAACATGGTTACAAGAAAATCAAAACTGGGAACTTAACATTCAGGGATATTTGACATTTTGGAGAGACAGAAGGGATGGATAAGGTGGTGGCATAGCACTATCTGTAAGGGATTAAATGAGGACAGTTGTGAGAGATGATCTCGGCTTGAAAGGTGTAGAGTCTGTTTGGGTGGGGTGTTAATAATCAGAAACGAAAAGAAGACACTGGTAGGGATAGTGCAGAGACCCTGAGAGAGTAGCTACACAGTAGGCAAGACTATAAATCAACAAATAATAAAAGCATGTAAAAAGAATAGAGCAATAATTATGGGTAACTTTAATCTTCATGTTGTTTGGGTTAAGCAAATTGGAAAGATACCTCTGACAACAAATTCATAACATGAATTAGGAATAGTTTCCTAGAGCAAGACAGCATGGAGCCAGCCAGGGAGCAGGCTATTTTGGATCTGAAAATGGGTATTGAGGAAGGTTTAATAAATTATTTCAGAATAAAAATCCCTGAGGAAGTAGTGAAAATAAAATGATAGAATTGAATATTCAGTTCAAGTGTGAGAAAGTTGGGTCAGAAACCACAGTATTTAACTTAAATTGCAATTAAATTACAATGACAGGATAGAGTTAGCTAAAGTGAACTAGGCGGACAGATTAGTAGGAATGACAGTAAGCAAGTAATAGCAGACAATCGCGGAAGGAATATGGCTCTCAGCAAAACATACATTCAAGTAAGGAAGAAAGGTTTTCATCATAGAACTTATCATAGAATCCCTACAGTATGGAAACAGGCCATTTGGCCCAACAACTCCACACTGACCCTCTGAAGAGTAACCCACCCTTCCCCAAACCTATTTCTCTACGTTTACCCCTGACTACTGCACCTAACCTACACATCTCTGAACACTATGGGAAGGGAGGGATGCACCAATTGTGGCTAACAAATAAATTAAGGCGAGAATTAAGTTGAAAGGAAAAGTATATAAGGAAGCTAATTTCAGTGACAGCTCTGAAGACTGGGGAAATCTTCAGAACCTAGAAAAGGAGGACTAAAAAGACATTAAAGGTGGAGAAAATAAACTGAAGGCAAACTATCAAGGCATATAAAAACTGACAAAAAGAGCTTCTTTAAATATATAAAAAGGAAGAGACAGGTCAAAGTGAACAGGCCCTTTAAAAAAGTAAATCTGGAAAAATGGTTTTGGAGAACAAAATAATGGCAGAGCAGCTCAACCATATTTTGCATCAGTCATTATGGTGGAGAATATTTTGATCATCCCATTAATACTAAAAAGTATGGAGGAAGAGTTAAGTACCATCACCATCACTGGAGAAGTAATATTAGACAAACTAATTGGTTGCAAGGCAGATGAGTGCCCTAGCCTTGAGGGTTTTCATGAAAATTCACTAATGGGACATGGGTGTCTCTGGCTGGTCAATATTTATTGCTGTTCATAATTGCTCTTGAGAAAGTCAGAAATCACATGACACCAGGTTATAATCTAACAGGTTTATTTGAAATCACAAAGTTTTTGGAGCGCTGCTCCTTCACCTGATTAAGAAGCATCATTCCAAAAGCTTGTGATTTCACATAAACCTGTTGGATCATAACCCTGTATCGTGTGACTTCTGACTTTGTCCACCCCAGTCCAACATCGCCATCTCCACATTATGCTCTTGATACCATCCAAAGCAGCCTCCTCAGCTGATACTACTTCCACAAGTACCCACTTCCACCACTACTGATGCTCAATAACAGCAGAGTGTACTATTTACAAGATGTGGAGGAGCGGATATTGGACTGGGGTGGACAAAGTTAAAAATCACACAATACCAGGTTATAGTCCAACAGATTAATTTGGAAGCACTAGCATTCGGAGCACCTCTCCTTCATCAGGTGGTTGTGGAGGAGGACAATAAGACACAGAATTTATAGCAAAAGATTACAGTTTCATGCAAGTAAAAGGTCTCATGAGGAAAGGCTGAGAGACTTGAACCTGTTCTCATTGGCAAGAAGAAGGATAAGAGGGGATTTGATAGAGACATACAAGATGATCAGAGGATTAGATAGGGTAGACAGTGAAAGTCTTTTTCCTAGGATGATGATGTCAGCTTATATGAGGGGGCATAGCTACAAATTGAGGAGTGATAGATTTAAGACAGAGATCAGAGGCAGATTCTTTACTCAGAGAGTGGTAAGGGCGTGGAATGCCCTACCTGCTAATGTAGTTAACTCAGCCACATTAGGGAGATTTAAACAATCCTTAGGTAAGCACATGGATGATCTTGGGATAGTGTAGGGGACGAGCTGAGAATAGTTCACAGGTCGGCGCAACATCAAGGGCCGAAGGGCCTGTTCTGCGCTGTATTGTTCTATGTTCTATGTTCTAAAATCATTGAGTATACTGGCATGGCTAGAGACTTTGCTCATGGGCAGGATACAGAAAGTGGGGATAAGGAGTTCTTTTTCAGGTTGGTGACCTGTGACTGGTGGGGTTCATATATTATTGGCTTGGAGAAAGAAATCAATGTACTTGTAGCCAAATTTGTAGACAACCCAAAAATAGATGGAAAGAGATCAGAGTTAATGTTTCAGATCCAGTGACCCTTCTTCAGAACTGATGGTTGCTAGGCAAACTTTTTTTTTAATGCAGATGATAGTGTGGGGGAAAGGGGTAAGGAGCAAACAATAGATGGAGATAGAGCCCAAAGAGAGAGAAGTGGACATACATAGAGGTGGATAATGGTCAGCCCCTGGGAGAATGAATTGCTACTAATGGGGAGTATTAGTGGCTAACTATGGGCTGTGTGTAACAGAGTGTGTGATAACAAGACCTGGTGTGTGAGGGTTGGGGTGAACCCAGAAAAAGGTGCCACAAGCCCTAAGGTTGTTGACCTCGATATTGAGTCCAGTAGAATTCCCAAGTGGAAAATGTTCTTCCAGCTGTGCTGAGCTTCACTGGAGCACTGCAGCAAGCCTGAGACAGGGATGTTGTCAGGGAACAACGTGGTGTGCTGAAGTTGTAGGCAATGGAAGCTCAGGGTCTTTTTTGCGGACAGAACATAGGTGTTCTGTAAAGCAGTCACCCAGTGTATGCTTAGTTTCCCCAGTATAGAGGAGACCACATCAGGGGCAGCGAATACAGTGAACTAGATTGAGTAAAGTGCAGATAAAACATTGGAAGGTGTGTTTGGGAACTTGGATACTGAGGAGGGAAAAAGTAAATGGGCAACTTCTATGATGGCAAGGGAAGTTGCCATGGAGCTGTGGGGGCATGTTGGGAGTGAAGGAGGATTGGGCCAGAGTGTCCCAGAGGGAACAGTCCTTGGGGAAGGTTGACAAGAGAGGAGAGGGGAATATGTGTCTGGTGTTGGCATTTGACTGGAATTGGAAGAAATGGTGGCTAATGCGGGAGAGAGGGGGTGAGGGCTGAACTGTGGATGAAGAATGGACCCTGCTGAAGGCCCTCTCAACTACAGTGCTGGGGAATCCCCAGTTGAGGAAGAAGGTGGGCATTTCGAAGGCCCCCTTGTCAAAGTTGGCATCATCAGAATGACTGGTGAAATGGTTAGACTGTACAGTTAAGGTGAACCTTGAGTATTGGTTTGAGGAAAGCCAAGTATGTTGGACTAGGAAAATGTGTATGTAAATTGCTGAAGACAAATGTTGCAAAAACTGTTAGGAAAATCAATTGTTGGCTGCATAAGTTTCTGGAATAATCTGATAATACTCCTTTCTAGTTAGTGCTTATCCCTTTGTTAGAAAGGGATGGATTTAAGTCTGAACTCAAGACTTCAGTTTGTAATTCCAGCTACTTGTGTTACTAGCATTATTAGAAATTCTGTCCTTAATAATGTATCTGCACAGACATAAAAGATGCTCCTGGCACTTGGGAAGAAGAGGGAATTCTGGCATAGCAACCAACCTAGGCACAGGAGTAGATTATTTGTTCCCTGAAGCCCCAGTTCTACCTTACTGCTTATAAGTTGAAATCAAAACAAATAATAAAACTATGTACCCAGTTTATTAAAATGTTGCTGTTCCACAGTTAATCATTCTCCAACAAAAGAAATACCAAAACTGACTTTGTTCTTATTACTTCTATGTACGTTAGCACATGAAATTCAATATAAAGACTGAGCTAAAGCAATTACAATAGCAAAAAAGCTGATCCTTGCATTTGCTGCAATTGATACTGAACTAAGACATGAACATCTAATTTGCTGTTGATTTTTATAAGGCACCAGCCCAGTCTTCATCAGTTTTGCTATGAGAGTATTTGTGTTTGAGAGTAAATTAGAACTACATCAAACGGAAGCGTGGAGTTATGCCTTTAGGGAATTCAAATGCAATCTACAACTTTTCTTCCAAATTGTAGAACCATTTGCAACTTTGAAATTTCCTTCTCAGGTGTAGCCCGGACTTCAGATTTAAAAACATAATTGTTTTCTCGTTATCAATGGTAAGTTATACCTAAGTATCCTTCTAAGTTCATTGGAGTGCGCTCAAAAATAAAATGGACAAAAATCAGTGTAAATGACCAGTAGTTATTTTAATCATACTGCTCAGAAATGTTATGACACACCTCTGGGACAGGAGGGACATGAAAACAGCTCTTCTGGCCCAGAGATAGGGACACAATCACTGTACCACAATGCTATCTCATTTTTAAATAAAAGTTGGGAGAAACACATTTTGTGTTCCTGAGGGGATACTAAAGCTTTAGCGATATTTAGGCATGGTTTCAAACTGGGGATGTTTGCATGTCAGATGTGATAAATTCTACACTACAAAAACACACCATTTTGAAATGACTCGCCCAACAAGGGGCTGGAAACTAGGACCTTGAGGTTAAATATCTCATCTTACTAATTGGGCTAGTAAAATTCCAACCACTGTCATTGTAGGGATTGAACCCATTTCCCCAGAGAATTAACTGGGGTTGATGGATTGCTTGTTCAATGACATTACCATGACACCACAATTTCCCCAAATGTGAGTTGTGTTCACCTGTTCATCAATAGGTCCAACGTGGGGATATCTGATCCTGGAACTTCTGGCCCAGAGGGAATGGTACTGTACCACAAAAGCCCTTCAACCTCAATGATCAATGGCCACTACCCCTCGAAAATGTCAAATTCAAATCACTGTATTCCCTCCCCATATCTTACATTTGGAGTTTTAGTTCATTTAACCATTGTTTTTGAAGCTAATCTGTAATTAAGGAAGCTTTTCAGTTCTTCCATGACTTCTGCCATTCAAAGTTTGTACAGACAGACTGATAGGTTAAGTAAGTGAGTACAAAGAAGGCAAATAGATTATAACATGGGAAAATGTGAAATTGTACGTTTTGGAAGGAAGCACAAAAGAACAGTCTTATTTATATGGAGATAAACTGCAGAAAGCTCCCATATAAAAGGTTTTGGGGGTAATTGTGCATGAAATATAGAGAGCTAGTACATAGGTGTAGCAGGTAATCGGGAATGAAATGTTAGCTTTTATTTCAAGGGGTTTAGAATATAAGATTAGGGAAGTCTAACTGTAACTGTACAAGGTGCTGGTGAGACCACATTTGCAGTATTGTGAGTAGTTTTGGTCTCCTTATTTAAGGAAATACATTATTTAATTAGAAGCAGTTCAGAGAAGGATGATTCCCAGTATAAAGGATTGTCTTATGAGCAAAGGTTAAACAAGTTGGAAGTCTATTTGTTGGAATTTAGAAGAATGAGAGTTGATCTCTTCGAATCATAAAAATATGACAGAGTCAATGCTGAGAGGATGTTTCCCCTCTTAGGAGAGTCTTGGACTGGAGGGCAGAGTCTCAGAGGGACACCAATTTAAGACTGAGATGAGGAGGAATTTCTTCTCTCAGAGGGTTGAGAGTCTTTGGAAGTCCTTACCACAGAGAGCTGTGAAAGCAGAATCCTTACATATCTTTAAGGTTCTTGATCGGGCCAGGAATCAAGGGTTGCAGGGAAAGGACAGGAAAGTGGGTGTGAGGAATATCTGATCAGCCATGATCCTCTTAAATAGCAGAGCAGGCTATGGTATTAAAGGAACAAAAAAATTCAAAGCATAGCTACAGTGCAAATTCTTATGTGGGAAGGAGTATTTTAAAAAAGCCTTAAGAAATTGTTATTAAAATTCCAAAAGCAGGTTTTTTTCCTGCTGCATCTGCCAATATGATATCCCTAAATGAGCAAAATTGAGATGTCATGGATCAGGCATCACCCCTTTAAAACGTTTTGAGAATAGACAATATAGACAATAGACAATAGGTGCAGGAGTAGGCCATTCTGCCCTTCAAGCCTGCACCACCTTCAATATGATCATCCTCAATCAGAGTGTATCCCAGACCTCAACTTTCATTGTTGTTTTAAACAGGTGAAAAGTGTATGTACCAGGAATGATGCAGCTGGCCCAACTATGCCGTGTTAACCAAAATATAATTTATTTATACATGAACAAAAGGGAATATAGAATAACATAACTTATCTGAAAACCCAATTGCAACTCAATAATGATGTTCCAAATACTTGCAACATTCCATAAAAACCCCTTGGCAAAAAGGTAAATACAAACACAGGTTCTTACAGGAGAGAGATTGCAGAGAGATTTAACATGGAACCTCCTTCCACTGGAACTGTTTCTTTTGATTCTGCAGTTTAAACTGACCAACAGCTTCTGAACAGGCAGACTGCTAAAAGCAAAATAAAACAGAGAAAAGCTGAGCTGGGAAAAGTGGCCACTCTGCTTTCATTGTACAAGTGTTTTTTTAAAAGCTTGATCGTCTGAGGCAGTATCTGTTGGCTATAATCAAATTGGCCCTAAAATCCATACAAATCAGACACATCGGAACCTATGCATTTATGACCCCTCTCAAAAAACACAAGGACAGAATAACCTTGTCAAAGGAGCAGCATCATCATAAAGAAATAGTTAATTGATAACAGAGATGAATTCTAATGGAACTTTTAGAAGAAATAAAGGATACCTGTAGTACCTGGATAATTTGCTTATAACCAAAATTTCACAAATTTGTGAGCCATGTAATTTGCTTGTGCTTAGATTATGGGACTAGAGCATGATCAGATACAGATTGTACATTTATTGAATATTGTCAAAAAATATACATTATGTTGGAGGTTTTCGTCTTGCACTCAGGACATTTGTAAGAATATCAATGTAAAAAAATCTTTAAAATTGTTTAAATTTAAACAAAGCTTGACAGTTATCTGTCAGTCATCCTATAACTGGTACCTTTAGCACACTCTTCTCATTCAGTATAAAATGTTGTTCCCTTTTACCATTTTTATTTCTTGCAAATGTCCAAATGAATGCAAGATCAAAAGCTTGACAAAATGTGTCTTTGAACAGAAGTACCCAAGGAATGAATGAGCAAAATATATTTCCTTCCCTAAAGGATAATTGTGAACCTATTAAATTTTAATGATGATGCAACATTTTTTTTTCAAAACTGACATAAACTTTGATTTTGCTTTCAGATTTGTTTGTAATTGAATTCAAATTCTCGGATTTGATTTTGATTTGATTTTGATTTTTGGTTTGATTTAATTTATTATTGTCACATGCTGTGATATAATAAGAAGTATTGTTTTGCGTGTTAACCAGACAAATCATACGTTACATAAATATTTCAGTGTATTAGAACAGAATGCAGAAATATACTGTTACAGCTACAGAGATGGTGCAGAGAATGACCACATCCAATATATGAGAAGTCAATTCATAAGTGTGATAACAGTGAGGAAGAAGCTGTTCAAAAATCTGTTGGTACATGCTTTCAAACATTTGTATCTTCTGCCTGATGGAAGAGAGTGGAAGAGAACATAACTGGAGTGGGAGGGGTCTTTATGTTGGTGGCTTTCCTGAGGCAGTGGGAAGTGTAGATAGAGTTATTGGAAGGATGGTTGGATTTCATAATGGACTGAGCTGCATTCACAACTCTCTGTAATTTCTTGCGGTCTTGGGAAAAGCATAGAACATAGTACAGAACAGCACAGTACAGGCCCTTCGACACATGAAGTTGTGCCGAGCATTTATCTTAATCTAAGGTCAACCTAACCTACACACCCTTCAAATTGCTGCTAGTTGCCACACCAAGCTGAGATGCATCCGGATAGGATGCTTTCTATGGTGCACTTACAAAAATTGGTAAATGTCATTGTGGACATGCTGAAATTCCTTAGCATTCTGAGGAAGTAGAGGCATTAGTGTGCTTTCTTAACTGTAGTGTTGGTGTGGCAGGACCAGGACAGATTGGTGGTGATATTTACTCCTATAAAGTTGAAGCTTTCGACCACCTCCACCTCAGCATCATTGATCTAGTTAGGGGTATGTCCTCCACTCCACTTCATGAAGTCAATGACTAGCTCCTTCGTTTTGCTGACATTGAGGGAGAGATTGGTGTCTTTACACCATGCACTAAACTGTCTATCTCTTTCCTTTACTCTGTCTCGTCATTGTTAGCGATCCAACTCACTATCGTGGTGTCATCAGCAAATTTATAAATGGAGTGGGAGCCACACAGTTGTATGTATATAAGGATCACAGTAAGGGGCTGAGCACACACTGTTGGGGGGCACCGGTTTTCAGGACTATCATGGAGGAGGTCTTGTTGCCTATCCTTACTGTTTGCAGTCTGCAGTCAGGAAGTCAAGAATCAAGTTGTAGAGGTGGGAATACAGTCCTAGGTCTCAAAGTTTGGAGATGTGTTTGGTTGCAGTTGTGGTCATAGAATCATAGAGAATCCCTACAGTGTGGAAACAGGCCCTTCGGCCCAATAGGTTTACACTGACCCTCCAAAGAGTATCCCATCCAAACCCATTCCACATTACTCTACATTTACCCCTGATTAATGTACCTAACCTACACATCCCTGAACACTATGGGCAATTTAGCATGGCCAAT
Organism: Chiloscyllium punctatum; assembly: GCF_047496795.1. NCBI lineage: Eukaryota > Metazoa > Chordata > Chondrichthyes > Orectolobiformes > Hemiscylliidae > Chiloscyllium > Chiloscyllium punctatum. The sequence continues at coordinate 109,885,855 of NC_092748.1, forward strand.
TCACTGAACCTGCACATCTTTGGAATGTGGGAGGAAACTGGAGCACCCGGAGGAAACCCACGCAGACACGGGGAGAATGTACAAACTCCACACTGACAGTCGCCCGTAGACCTGGGAAAATGGCATCTGCCATAGACCTATTGTGATGCTAGGCAAATAATAGTGGATCAAGATAATCTAGGAGGCTGGAGTTGATACGTACTATACCAACTTCTCAAAATACTTCATATTGGGCGGCACGGTGGCACAGTGGTTAGCACTGTTGCCTCACATTGCCAGAGACCCGGGTTCAATTCCCGCCTAAGGCAACTGACTGTATGAACTTTGCAGCTCAGTTGCTCAAAAGACATCATAACCTCCCCCTCAAACAAGTCTCCCAAACTAGAAACTCCTCTCGCTGCCCATAGTTTGAACCCAGAGTCCATCATCCCTGGTCGGAACCCTGGCATGCCAACTATAGGTGTAAGTGGCGAAGTCTTGGACAAACAACCCTCACTCTGATGCATCGTCCTCCCTGCCTTGACTGTACTAATGACTATGGGGTTCCGGCAGTGGTCCATAACTGTCCTTATCTTATCCATGAACAATAGATTAATAAGAGGGCACTTTGCTTGGGAGGTTTCAATATCCAGCCATATTGAGCTTGGATCGTTACCTACGCAATCGCAGACAAAGGACAGCAGGGAACTCAATTGATACCTTCTGATGTCTGGGAAATCAACTCCTCCCCCTCCTTGAGGCAACTGCAATTTAGAAAGTTTGATGAGGGACTGCCCATGATGCCAGACAAAGGAACCAAACCACCCCATAAGCTTCTGCAGTGTTGACCTGGGAAACATTATAGGGAGCATACGCATGGGATAAAGCAAACGAGGAAGAACATTCATCTTAATGAGAGATATTCGGCCCAGCCATGAAATTGGAAGAGCCTCCCATCTCTGGAGATCTCGCCTAATATTGTCGAGCAAGTGAGCAAAGTCAGTCTGAAATAACAGATCAAACTTGGGGGTAATAAAAATGCCTAGGTATCGGAGCCCTGCCCGTGACCACTTAAAAGGGAACTTAGAGCCACCTTCAACTTCTGGTACATCCCTAAGGTTCCCCAAAGGCATAGCCTCCGATTTTGCAAAGTTAATCTTATAATCCTGAAATAGCCCCAAATGAATTGATTCATTGTATCAAATGGGTTACAGAGGTCATCGGGTTCGATAAAAACAGAAGGACATCGTCCGCATACAGTGTAATCTTGTGTGCCCTCGATCCCACTTCCGGCGCGGTTATGTGGACGTTCTGACGAATGGCTTCTGCCAGCGGCTCTATCACCAACATAAACAACAACGGTGAGAGGGGGCAGCCTTGCCAACTACCCCTACCAATCCTAAAGTTCCCAGACTTCACCCCATTGGTGATGACCGTGGTCAGAAGGTGGCGATATAAAACCTCTACCCACCTCACAAAGACTCCACCCAACTCAAACTGTTTGAAGACATAGAAAAGATACGGCCATTCCACTCGGTCAAATGCTTTCTCTGCATCTAAGGAAATCACCAACCCCTGAAGCGATCGTTGCTGACAAGCTTGGACCATATTCAGTAACCTTCTAATAAAATTGGAGGATCCTTATAAAGCCTGTCTGGTCCTCTTTAATAATATGGGGCAACACCCTTTCCAATCTCAGTCCAGGATCTTGGACAGAATCTTGAAATCTGAATTTAATAGAGAGATGGGCCTGTATGAGGCACAATCCTCAGGAACCTTCCCCTGCTTAAGAATTAGGGAAATATTAGCTTCTCTCAAAGATGGTGGTAGGCATTCATGCATATAGGAGTGATTGTACATCTCCAACATCGGCCCTGACAGAATCCCTATAAACTCCTTATAAAACTCACCCGGAAGACCATCAGGGCCTGGCGCTTTCCCACTCTGAAGTTGCCAAGCTGCCTCCTGTATTTCCTGAACTGTCAAGGGGGCATTAAGGAGAGAGGCCTGTTCCAAGGTTACCCCTGGGAGGTCCCGGTTCTTAAAAAATGTCTCCATTTTAGCCCTCCTGGCCTTGCAACCTTCAGACTGATACAATTCAGAGTAAAAGCTCTGAAAAGCCTCATTAATCGTTTTAGCATCGTATGTAAGGACTCCGGCACTGTCTCTGATTGCAGTAATGGATTGGGAGCATGCTATTTCCTAGTCAGGCATGCTAAAAACATCCCTGGCCTATCCACATGTTTGAACAGTCTTTGTCGAGCAAAAGCAAGTTCTTTCTTTGCGTTTTGTGTCAGTATTGAATTCAAGGCAGCCCGAAGGGCTGTGATCCTCTGTAGCTTAGTCACTGAAGGCCGCACAAAATGTGCCGTCTTGGTGGCTTTCAACTGAATCTCAAGTAGACGCTACTGTTCCTCCTTCTGTCGTATCTGGCGTGCCAAATAGGAAGTAGCTAATGCCCTAGCAAAGGCCTTAGCAGTCTCCCATAGCATAGATGAACTACTAGCCATGCCTGAGTTGATAGTCGAGAATTCCTGAAACTCCTTTGAAAGGTATTCCACAAATTTGGAATCATTAAGGAGAAATGGGTCCAAATGCCAGTGCTGCAAACCTAGCCCCTCACTCTTGGCCTTAACCTCCAAATACACTGCTGCATGATCAGAGATAGCTATAGCCTCAATTTTACAACTCATAATCAAATCCAGAAGGGCCGAGGGAGCCAGAAAGAGGTCAATCCTCGTATGACATTGATGTGGGTTTGAAAAATAGGTGAAGTTCCTGCTGGTGAAGACATCTCCAAATATCCACCAATCCCAACTCCTCGCATAAATCAACCACTTGCTTGGCCTGCAAAGAAATAGTTGGGGGCCCACAAGGCATCCTGTCCACTGTCGGATCCAAAACACAATTAAAGTCCCCCTTATAATAATGTGCCGTATTCCAAAAGCAGTCAATTTAGAGAAAGCACTAATCAAACATTTGAGGGGATGCACCGGAGAACAGTGGACATTTAAAATGCCATATTCCTCCCCATGTATCAGGGTTTTAAGTATCACAAACCATCCCTGCTCATCTTTCACCTGCACTAATAATGTGAATGGAAGATTTTTCTGGATAAGTGCCACCACTCCCCTACTTCTGGCAGTAAAGGATGAAAAGAATACCCGGTCATAACGCCCTCCGTTGTAATTTCAAGTAAATAAAGACTCATAGATTTGAAGAACTATATATACAAAAGCTACTCTATCATAACTATAAACAACTATTACTACCAAAAAACTACAAATAAAAACTTTAAAACCTTGAATGGAAGACTCTTCCCCCGCCCATAGGGGGCATTCACCCTACCCACCCCCTCCTTCACAGCTTCTTCAAACCTGGACTGTGCCCCAGCCTTAGGGCAGAAAAAATACAAGGAGATGATCCTGAAATCAACAGAAAAAAACACAAAGTCAGGATGAACACTCCACCCATCCCTGGCTTCACGTCACCCCCACTTGTGATTAAAAGAGAAGCAGAACAAACAATAAAAAAGGGGAAGAGACAACAAAGAACATCCACAAAATTTCCCATCAGAAAATCCAGTTACTAAAAAATAAGAACAACTTATTCCAAGGTCTTTCGCCCCCCACTTTCCAAAAAGGAAACTATTAAGGAGAAAGAAAGGAATTAAAAAAAAAGGGAAAACGTGGGGAAAGATAGAAAAGAGAACAAACATTAACGGTATTCTTCAGTCAATCCGTCTATTTTAAAGTGTCTACAAAGCTTTTAGCTTTATCTGCTGAGTCAAATGTATAAACTGAGTCCTCGTGGCTGAAGTGGAGCACTGTGGGATATCTTATGGAGTACTGCATGCCTAGGTTCCTCAGCCTCTTTTTAACTTCATCGAAGGACTTCCTCTTTCAAATTACAGCTGCAGAGAAATCCTGGAAAAACATGATTTTTGACCCCTCATACAGCAGTGCCTGTGGATCTTTTCCCAGGGATCTGGAAGCTTCTATGACTTTTGCTTGTCCTTATATGAATGGAAGTGCACTGGGACCGAGTGGGGGCACTGCACCAGCCCTGACTTGTGCACTGTAACCCGATAAGCCCTTTCAATCTGTAGCCTGCTGGACTCGATGTGAAGGCCCAAAAACTTCGGCAGCCAGTTTTCAAAGAAACTGACTGGCTGCTCACCTTCCTCACCTTCAGGGAACCCAACAATTTGGAGATTTATCCTCCGACCTCGATTTTTGAGTTTGTCGATATGGTCTCGCAAGGCCCGCACCTCTCACTCCAGCACCTGGATCCAACTGGATGAGGACTCCATCGCAGCTTCCAAGGCCTTAGTTTGACCCTCCACGTCCTCCAGCCTCTCCCCGAGGCCCTGGATCTCCTGCTCATGCTTCTGCAGCATGGATGCAATAGGTTGGACCTGAGCACGAATCTCCCCACGGATATCCTCAATCGCAGCCCCAACTTTCAAGGTAAGTCTCTCCATCACCGCAGCCAATTCCTGAGAGTCTGTCAGGTCCCCAGGAGCTTCAGGAGAGGCTGCTGCTTCTGCAGTCTCTGGTGTGGTAGGTGCTTCAGGGGAGTGTCCTCCCTGCTGCTGTTTGCTGGCTCCTTTTCCCTTTGGCATCCTTCCCACTCCCAAATATTAACAAACATGTGTTCTGTAATGTTATAAACTAATAATTCTACCACATAGGTTGGCAAAAAAACACCAGTATGCCTTGGTTGTTAGGCAGAGCTGTCCACAGCAGTTCTACAGAATCGTCGCCATCTTCAGAGTTTTGAGTCAAGTGACCTTTCCTCACTCACTCCCTTCCTCCTCATGCGACCTGAAATGTTGACTCTGATTTCTGTCCACAGTTGCTGCAAGAAAGCATCTGCAGTTCTTTCAGTTTGAATTGCTTATTCCTGCTTTCAGTCCTTATGTTCTTATGTGCAGTAATCAGAATATGATTGAATTAACACTGCATTTTGAAAGGGAGGCAATAGAATCAAAAGAAATGGTTTTGGATTTAAAATATTAGTGTTGTGTCGCTTGGCCACCATACTCAACTCTGCCGCTGACTCTCTTGAATTTTTCGGAGATTACTCTTGTCTTCCACCGTGAAGACTGACATGTAGTAATTATTCAGTTCCTGAATAAAGGCAATTTCAGATGTATGAGGGAGGAGCTGGGTAGAATTGACAGGGAGAGGAACCTAGCAGGAAAGACAGTGGAACAACAATGGCAAGAGTTTCTGGGAGTAATTCAGGAGACCCAACAGCTATACATCCCGAGGAAAAAGAAGCATGGTACAGGGAGGATGAGGTAACCAGGGATGACTAGGGAAGTCAGGAATAACATAAAAGCAAAACAGAAAGCATATAATGTGGCAAAGGGTAGTGGGAAACTGGACAATTGGGAAGCTTACAAAGACCAGTAGGGGGCAACAAAAAAGAAAAAAGGAGGAAGGAGATTAAGTATGAGGATAAGCTAGTCAGTAATATCAAGGAAGACTGGAAGAGTTTCTTTTGACATATAAAGGGCAAAACAGAGCAAAAGTGGGCATTGGGCTGCTGGAAAATGACAATGGAGAGATAGCAGTGAGGAACAAGGAAATGGCTGAGGAACTGAATAATTACTTTGTGTCAGTCTTCACGGTAGAAGACAAGAGTAATATCTCATAAATTCAAGAAAGTCGGGGCAGAGTTGAGTATGGTGGCCAACACCAAAGAGAACGTGCTAGAAAATCTGAATGGCCTGGAGGTGGATAAATAACCTGGACCAGATGGACTATACCCCAGCGTTCTAAGGGAGATAGCCAAAGAGATAGTGGAGGCATTAGTGGTGATCTTTCAGGAATCACTAGAATCAGAGAGAGTCCCAGAGGACTGGAAAATTGTTAATGTGACACCCTTGTTTAAGAAGGGAGCAAGGCAAAAGATGGAAAATTATAGACCAATTAGCCTAATCTTGGTCTTGGGTAAGATCCTGCAGTCCATTGTGAAAGATGAGATTTCCAAATACTTGGATGCCTATGGTAAAATAAGGCAAAGTCAGCATTCTTCCATCTTCCATCATGCCTGACAAATCTGCTAGAATTCTTTGAGGAAGTAATGAGCAGGTTAGACCAAGGAGAACCACTGGATGTTATCTACCTGGACTTCAGGAAGGCCTTTGACAAGGTGCCACATAGAAGGCTACTGAGTAAGATAAAGGCCCATGGTGTTAGAGGCAAGGTGTTAGCATGGATGGAAGTTTGGCTAAATTGCAGAAAGCAGAGAGTGGGGATAAAAGGGTCCTTCTCAGGTTGGCAGCCGGTGACAATTGGTGTTCCACAAAGCTCAGTGTTGGGACCAGAAATTTTCACTTTATACATTAATGATCTAGATGAAGGACTGAGGGCATTCTGGCTAAGTTTTCAGACAATACAAAGATAGGTAGAGGGATAGGTCGCATTGAGGAGGCAGGGGAGGTTGCAGAAGGACTTTAGACAGGTTAGGAGAGTGGGTAAAGAAATGACAGATGGAATACAATGTGGGAAAGTGTGAGGTCATGCACTTTGTTCGGAAGAATAGAGGCATGCATTGTTTTCTAAATGGGGAGAAAATTCAGAATACTGAAGTGCAAAGAGACTTGGGAGTTCTAGTCCAAGATTCTCTTAAGGTAAACTTACAGGTAAGTCAGTAGTTAGGAAGTAAAATGCAATGATGGCATTTATTTTGAGAGGACTTGAGTATAAAACCAGGGTGTACTTCTGAGGCTCTATAAGGCTCTGGTCAGACCACATTTGGAGTATTATGATTGTTTTTGCACCTCATATCTCAGGAAGGATGTACTTGTCCTGGAGTGTGTTCAGAGGAGGTTCACAAGAATGGTCCCAGGATCGAAAAGCTTAATGTGTGAGGAACGTTTGAGGACTCTGAGTTTATACTCGATGGAGTTTAGAAGGATATGGGGGGAATCTACTTGAAATTTACAGGATACTGAATGGCCTGGACAGAGTAGATGTTGGGAAGATGTTTCCATTGGTAAGAGAGACTAGGACCCAAGGGCACAGCCTTAGAATAAAGGGAAGACCTTTTAGAAGTGATAAGGAGAAACTTCTTCAGCATGAGCGTGTGAGTCTATAGTGTGTGTAGAAGTGTTTGAGTGGTTGTGGTTGTCTGTGTGTGTTGCATCTGTCTGTGTGTGTGCATCTGTCTGTGTGTGTGCACAGTGCAATGGGGTCACCTATAGTGTGACATGAACCCAAGGCCCCATGGATACCGAACTTGGCTATCAGCCCCTGCTTGCCCACTTTTCGTTGTTGCCTGTCCCGAAGTCCGCCTTGGAGGACGGTCACTGAAGGTCCGAGGTCGAATGTTCCAGACTGCTGAAGTGTTCTCCGACTGGGAGGGAACACTCCTGTCTGTTGATCGTTGTGCGGTGCCCATTCATCTGTTTCTGTAGCCTCTGTTTGGTTTCACTAATGTACTATGCCTCAGGGCATCCTTGCCTGCAGTGTACGAGATAGACAACATTGACTGAGTCACATGAGTACCTGCCACGTACATGGTGGGTGCTATCCCCACGTGTAATAGTGGTGTCCATGTCAACACGTCTTGCATCATCTACCGTGGCAAGGTTGTATGGTGTTGTTCTGAAAACTGGGCAGTTTGCTACAAACAATGATCTGTTTGAGGTTTGTTGGTTGTTTACAGGTGAGAAGTGGAGGTGTGGGGAAGGTCTTGGCGAGGTGCTCATCCTCATTGACAATGTGTTGCAGGCTGCGAAAAACATGGCATAGTTTCTCGGCTCCTAGGAAGTACAGGACAATGAAGGGTACCCTGTCGGTTGCAGCTTGTGTCTGTCTCCTGAGGATTTCATTACGGTTTCTCATTGTGGTACATCGGAACTGGAGGTCGATGAGTTGAGCATTGTACCTGGACTCATGCGACTCAGCCAACGTTGTCTAAATCATACGCTGCAGGCAAGGATGCTCTGATCCATGGTACATTGGTGAGACCAAGCAGAGGCTACAGCAATGGATGAATGGGCACCGCACAACAATCAACAGACAGGAGTGTTCCCTCCCAGTCAGAGGGCACTTCAGTGGTCCGGGACATTTGACCTCAGAGTTTTGGGTGACCATCCTCCAAGGTGGACTTCAGGACAGGCAACAACACAAAGTGGCCGAGCAGAGGCTGATAGCCCAAGTTTGGTACCCATGGGGATGGCCTCAACCAGGACCTTGGGTTCATGTCAGACTACAGTTAGCCCCATTGCACCACACACACACACACACAGACACACACCTACAGACAAATGCACTCTCTTACAGCCCCATACATTCACGCAGACCCTCTCTCATGCGATCACACATACACTCCCACACTCACACATGCATCCTCTCACAGACGTATACTGCTTTACATTCACACTCACACACATACATTCTCTCACTCATAACCTCTTCCCCTTTACCCTGCCACACACATATCCACATGCACACATACACATATAAGTTTGTGGGGTGAATCTGTACTTGCAGAATTACATTTTACTTTGCTCAAAAACTGCATGAATCCATGTAAGATTCTGTAAATACATTTATTAGATTAGAATCAATCTGACCATTGTGGCACAGACAGTCTCACACAGGGCAGCTCACACCTTCAATGCATTATCTGGGCTGACATGACACCAACTGGTAAAGTTCACTTAGAATTTAACTTTTAAATAAAGATCTGAGATTTACATATGAAAGAACCGAAACCAACATGGTCATTCGAAAAGGTGAGAGACTTAACAAACAATCCAGGTCTTTTTCAATACATAATTTCAGTTGCATCACACTGTAAACTTTTGCTATAAATTCTGTATCTTATGATCTTATACTACACAACCACCTGATGAAGGAGCAGCGCTCTGAAAGCTAGTGCTTCCAAATAAACCTGTTGAACTATAACCTGGAGTTGTGTGATTTTTAACTTTGTACACCCCAATCCAACACCGGCATCTCCAAATCATTACTTTGCATTGTGGTTCACTCAGGGACTGTATGAGCAGCAACGCAGAATGCCTGGAATGGTTTGTGCTTCCTGCAGTAATTAAAAAATGTTGCCTCTGAACATTTGTTGCCTGGTTTTTGGATAATTTGTCCCAAAGGTTTGCTCTCAAGAAACAAGAAAATCACATCTCAAATGCCGCGAGTTAGAAGTGAATTTCCAATTTTAGTAATCAGCAAAATGGCCTGAATAATGAATTTTCCTCAACACTGGAATGTTAAAAGGAATAATTTGTACGATAGGATTGAGCAGATAAAATGACGTGCATTAAAGGTTGGTAATTTGCTTTTGAATTATATCTAAGACCAGAAATTATTTGCATTAATTGTGATAGGGATCACACAAAGCTCACACAGCTGAGGATATGCTGAATCTATCCCTGTTCAGCCTTTTTCAGTATTTAATGCATAAAAGAAAATTGAAACCTTTTCTCTTATAATTGTTTTGGCTTCATACAATGCCCATTAGCCAGCTGTTGGGGCACTGAACTTGGCTGCTGTTTAATCACATCATGTTATTAGTGCTTTACAAAACAGCAATCCTCTGCAGTTGGTAAGTCTTTGTTGGTTTCGTTACATTAAGAAATGAAATTTTATTAAAGTGGTAAAATGTGTGACATAGGCAAGATGGGTTTGTGAGCTAGCTGCATAGATAGACTTTTTAAATCTTCCTTGATGCTGTGAATCTGAACTCATCCAAAACGAGGTTCTACCAAATCTGATACCCCTTTTGCGAGGTGGCGATGGTACAGTCACTGGGCTAGTAATCCAGTAGCCCAGTCTATTGGTCTGTGGGCAATGGTTTAAATCCCACCATGATTTATGATATAATTTAAATGCAATTAATACAACCTGAAACTGAAAGCTAGTCTCAGTGGTAACTGTGGTAACTATTACTGAGTATTGTACAGATTTGTTTACTCATTCACAGGATGAGGGTGTCACTACCTGGGCTAGCATTTATTGCCCATCCCTAATTGCCCAGAGGGCAGTTAAGAGTCAACTACGTTGCCATGGGTCTGGAGTCACATTGGGCCAGACCTGTAAGAATGACAGTTTCTTTCCCTAAAAGACATTAGTGTGCCAGATGAGTTTTTTTTTAACAGCAATCAACAATAGGGTCATCATTTGACTCTTCATTCCAGATTTTTTATTGAATTAAAATTCAACCAGCTACCATGGTAGGATTCGAACTCAGTTTCCAAGAACATTACCTGGGTTGCTGAATTAGCCGTCTAGTGATAACACCACTAGCTATCACCTCCCAAATCTGATTCACTATTGTCCTTTAGGAAGGAAATCTGCCATCCTTACTTGGTCTAGCCTGGATATAATTACTGACATTAATGAGGTGAACTCTTAATCATCCTCTGAAGTTATCTAGCAAACCACTCAGTTAGGATAGGTAATAAATGTTGGATTTGCCAGTTAGATCCATAGTCCAGGTGTGAATGTTTTAAAAAACAGACGCATCTTTGTATGCTGGCCTGTAATGGCCCCTGTTTTAGAACATAGAACATAGAACAATACAGCGCAGAACAGGCTCTTTGGCCCTCGATGTTGTGTTGACCTGTGAACTATTCTCAGCTCGTCATCCCATCATCATCCATGTGCTTATCTAAGAATTGTTTAAATCTCCCTAATGTGGCTGAGTTGACTACATTAGCAGGTAGGGCATTCCACATCCTTATCACTCTCTGCATAAAGAACCTGCCTCTGACATCTGTCTTAAATCTATCACTCCTCAATTTGTAGTTATGTTCCCTTGTATAAGCTGACATCATCAAGCTAGGAAAAAGACTTTCACTGTCTACCCTACCTAATCCTCTGATCATCTTGTATGTCTCTATCAAATCCCCAGTGAGCCTTCTTCTTTCCAGGCAGAACAGGCCCAAGTCTCACAGCCTTTCCTCATAAGACCTTCCCTCCAGACCAGGCAACATTCTGGTAAATCTCCTCTGCACCTTTTCCAATGCTTCCACATCCTTCCCGAAATATGGGGACCAGAACTGTACACAATATTCCAAGTGTGGCCGCACTAGCGTTTTGTATAGTTGCAGCATGATATTGCAGCTCTGGAACTCAATCCCTCTATGCATGAAACCTAACGCACCATATGCCTTCTTAACAGCACTATCTACCTGGGTGGCAACTTTCAGGGATCAATGTACATGGACTCCAAGATCCCTCTGCACATCCACACTACCAAGAATCTTTCCATTTAGCCAGTATTCTGCCTTCCTGTTATTCTTCCCAAAGTGCATCACCTCACATTTAGCTGCATTGAACTCCATTTGCCACCTCTCAGCCCAATTCTGCAGTTTATCCAAGTCCCCCTACAACCTGTAACATTCTTCTAAACCATCCACTACTCTATTGACTTTAGAGTCGTCTGCAAATTTACTAATCCATCCACCTATGCCTGCGTATAAGTCATTTATAAAAATGACAAACAGCAGTGGTCCTAAAACAGATCCTTGTGGCACACCACTAGTAACCGGACTCCAGACTGAATATCTTCCATCAACCACCACTCACTGCCTTCTTTCAGAAAGCCAGTTTCTAATCCAAACTGCTAAATCACCCTCAATTCCATGCCTCTGCAATTTCTCCAAAAGCCTACCATGTGGAACCTTATCAAAGGCTTTACTGAACTCCATGTATACCATGTCAACTGCACTACCCTCATCTACATGCTTGGTCACCTTCTCAAAAAACTCAATGATGTTTGTGAGTCACGACCTGCCCTTGACGAAACCATGTTGACTATCTGAAATCAAATTGTTGCTTGCTAGATGATTATAAATCTTCTCTCTTATAATCCTTTCCAAAACCTTTCCTACAACAGTAGTAAGACTCACTGGTCTATAATTATCTGGGTCATCTCTACTGCCCTTCTTGAACAAGGGCACAACATTTGCAATCCTCCAGTCCTCTGGTACTAAACCTATAGACAATGACAACTCAAATATCAAAGCCAAAGGCTCTGCTATCTCCTCCCTAGCTTCCCAGAGAATCCTTGGATAAATCGCATCCTGCCCAGGGAACTTGTCTACTTTCACTCCCTCTAAAATTGATAACACCTGTTGGTAACTAACCTCAATCCTTTCTAATCTAATATCTCATACCTCATTCTTCTCCTCTACAATATTCTCCTTTTCCTGAGTGAATACCGATGAGAAATATTCGTTTAGCGCCTCTCCGATCTCCACTGGGTCCACAATCAACTTCCCGCTTCTGTCTCTGTTTTGTTTCTTACACATTCATAGGTTGTTTGTATCACTAGCTAGATCAGCATTTATTCCCCATCCCTAATCACTGTGAGAAGGTGATTGTGAGTTACCTCCTTAGAACACTGCAGACCTCGAGCTGTAAGGACACCTGCCATGCTGTTAGGAAGGGAGTTCCAGAATTTTGATCCAATGACACTGAAGGAGCAGCAATATATTTTCAAGTCAGGATGGTGTTTCTATCGTCTGCTCTTATCTTTCTAGATGGTGGCGGTTGCAAGTTTGCTGGCACTGTGTTAAAGGAAATGAATGTTGAAGGTGGTGGATGTGGCTGCTTTATCCTGGATGCCATTGAGCTCCCTGAGTGTTTTTGGAGATGCACCATCCAGGCACAACATTGAGGGCCAAAGGGCCTGTACTGTGCTGTACTGTTCTATGTTCTATGAAGTAAACAGTATGTACTCAATCAGCTGAATGATCTCCTTCTCTATCATTAATAAATCTATTGACTCAATATTGTGTTTTCCCCCTGTGTGTATTTTCATTATGGAGGCAATTAAATATGACAGCTGCTTAGCACACTACCTTCCTGCTCACCCCCAAACTGATTCCTTTTGATTTTAGGGTTGAGTAAGGCAGCCATTAAATGCCCTGACCTTTAGCCTATTGAAGCTGAGTATTGTCCAGGTAGGGACTTCAATCTATACTGTTTGTTGGGAGACTGACAAGCCACTTCCTTCTCATCAAAGTTGATATAAAGATTGTACCTCTCTCCCTGACTCCTAGTTGGGTCACTTGGCCCAGGTCCCCTCTTCCATTGGATACCTGATCCCACAACAAAGCTCAGAACTTACCCATTTTGGTACCTGTGATGGGTGACTAGCTCACATCTATCCTGTCCACCCCCTGATCTGATCCAATCCCATTAATAGTGGTGAGGAGGTTGGTGGGGTAGAGGCTGGAAGAGGTGTAGGGGTTCCTTACAATCCCAGCAGGGTCCACTTCTCTTGTTTGGTGCTACTGGGCCTGCAAAATCACTCTCAATGGTGAGGCTCCTTTTACTGTGGGGTAAATCAAATTCTGAGCTTGTTAAGGCCACCCAGAGTGCAGCATAACTGCTGGACAGCCATTCTTCTAGAGAGGAGATGGTTAGTGAAGTGGGAGGAGGGTAAGGAGTATATTCCACCCCCCCTCCACCACCTCCCCCCCCCAACCCCCATTAAAAAATCAGACCTATTACTCTAAAATTTAATTCTTTGACCATGCAGTATTTTGCTCATTTCTCTTAAAATTGCCCTATGTGTAATTCTCAAAGCTTGTTTTATTAACAGTCCTGTGAGATGCCTCAGGATGTTTTATTCCGTTAAAAGGTTGTAATATAAACAGAAACTTTGTGTTTCAATTAACTGAATCCCATCATGCATTTCCCATATATAGATCTGAAACCTAATGAGTTCCTGAGGTTCTCTGAAGTTTTATTTCCATTTGTCATGCTAAGATGTGTATTGAACACGTTTCCCAATAATCAACACAATTAGTTAGGAATGCCCCAGAGCTGTTGAAATGTTCTTCAAAACATGCTTTGGGTTTAAAACAAATACTGTGAGAAAATGATGTCCTCCAGTGAAAATCAATGAATTTCTACTTTTCTTTCTCACTTTTTCATCCTGAATGAATCCAGTGCGTTAGATTTTGTTTTTCTCTCTCTTGACAAGATTTGGTTGATATTTGTGTGGTTGCTGTAGCAAATGGGCCTATACCAGGTATCACATGGGAGCCCATACTTCAATTATTTCTCTCACTTGGGACGGTAAGGTCTGGTGGGCAAATTTCAGAATGATAAGGTTTGACGTAACAGTCATCATTTAAAAAATAAAATAAATAAATGATTAATAAAAATGACCTTTAAAAATTACCAGCAGCAGATCATTGACTGTCTCTTTGCCTTTCTAGGTTAAAAAGCAGAGCTAGAGAGAGAGACAGGCTAAATCTCAAATCCTGATCAGCAAGGAGAGGGAGGAAAAATGGGCCTGAGCAAAGGAGTTGGAGTTTAACTAGAACAGACCTTGTTACATCTCTGGTGGAGCACTCTGCAAGTTGGCCTTGACACCATTCATACGAAGAGTTGGAAGTGAATTATCTTTCAACCTGGTTTCTTTGGTTCATTTTGGGAGAGAAAGGATTAGAAAAGAAAGGGTAGATATATGTCAGGATTTCGAAGCTACTTGGATGCTGCCTGAACTGCTGTGCTCTTCCAGCACCACTAATCTAGATATATGTCAGGTTCACTCTTAAGCCTCAGAATTCATACACTTCCTTCCTCTCCCTCTTCTGTTACAAGCTCACAGGACCATAGTTTTTATGGTATTGTATTTTATTGAACTCGCTGTAAGATGAATATTTGCAGTGAGCAGCTCAATAAAAGTGACATGACTGCAGTAAACCAGGAGGTACATTTGTAGAGTATTAGATTTCTATCCCAAACATCCTCCTTTTCATACAAACACAAAAAAAATGCAAGAATTATCACTTACACTGCAAATCACTCAAATTACCAACTATACACACCACTGTTAGCAGTTTGATAGTCAGTGATATAGTCAGATGTATGCCTGACCATGACCAAAATTCCTGGACTGCGTGTGGACTCTGCATTTGATGGAAGGTACCGAGAGCCCTTTAACTTGACAAAGGACTGTGCTCCACATAATTTGAGACACAGTCAATTGCTTGAATGAAAATGCAGTGTATTCGCTGCACAGGCAGCTAACATATGTTACAGATGTAGGATTGACATATTGTTGTGCCATACAGCAAGCTATCCACCCCCTGGATTAATCTCTATTGACAAGTATGACAAGCAGCCTGGCTTTGTATGTGCATGGACCAGTAATGGAATAAAGCGGTACTATGTGCCTTTAGGCTCTGATTGAAGCACCAATGTATTAAAAGGCACAGCACAGCCCGGATGCTGTGAAATGCATGTAGGAGCTGAGTGAGTGAGAGGTGGAGTGCAAATAAAGCAGATGTTTGGACCAAATTATGAGCTGGGTACCTGTCCCTGTGCACAAAATACCTTTGCAGTTGCATTGCAATGTTAGACAAAAGTGAGGACTGCAGATGCTGGAAACCAGAGTTTAGATTAGAGTGATGCTGAAAAAGCACAGCAGGTCAGGTAGCATCTAAGGAGCAGGAAAATCGACGTTGCAGGCAAAAGCCCTTCATCAGGAACAATGTCCGAAACATCGATTTTCCTGCTCCTCGGATGCTGCCTCCCCTTGTAATGCTAGATGCGAATGCCTCTCAAAGTACAAGTCTAAAATTCAAATGAATGCATTTGAGATGCATGTGCTGGTGACCTGAAGCATACTCTGACACCATGATTCTAGGCATCTAAGATGTTGGCCTGGAGGAACAACAAACTATCTAAAGTTGGCAGATACCTACTCGGACTTTCACATCAGGAATTGTTAACTTCTAACTTACTCACAATGAGTGATAGAATAGGCACCTGGATATTAATGTTCATGAACAATAATCCTATTTAATAATCATCTCACTGCTTCCTAGCAAGAATCTTGTCTCAATGTCCAGAACTCTGCTTGAAAATGCAACAAGGTGCTCTCAGCATCAAGAAAGACTTTGCCCAAATTCTCACACCATTCTCTCACAGCCCATGCCAGTTGTGTTTCTATAAGATTCTGCCAATAATATTTAAATTATGCCAATTTCTTAACAGGACACATTCAGTTTGACATTGGTTATTCATCTGGGTGATGATACTTCTTTGGGGAGTGCTGTTCTTGTGTCATCTCTTGTTGCCGTAGTAAATGTTGCACTATTTCCTTTGTTGAAGTGCTATGGATCTCTTGGAACTGGGGGCTTGATATGTGGTCAGTGCAGATGGTGAGTTCACATCTTCCTAATCAGCTACATTGTCAGAAGTTTGGAGTTTGGAATCATAGTTAGCTAATATAAACAATTTCTAATAATCAATGATTGACTGCTTATGCTTGGAGGAAACGAGTTATTTGAATTCTCAAATTACGCTGAAAATGCTAGAAGAAAATCAGTTTTTAAAAGAAATTTAATTTCCATCAGTCTATAGTTGTGCTTATGTGCCAGCAATTATAACAGGTACATTGTTCACTCCCACCATGTATGATTGAAGTGACAACTGCTCCACACAAGTATGAAATTAACACTTGGGC
The DNA here is from genome assembly GCF_047496795.1 of Chiloscyllium punctatum. Taxonomy (NCBI): domain Eukaryota; kingdom Metazoa; phylum Chordata; class Chondrichthyes; order Orectolobiformes; family Hemiscylliidae; genus Chiloscyllium; species Chiloscyllium punctatum. The sequence goes on from NC_092748.1 coordinate 109,902,301, forward strand.
TGACTTATATGGAGTATTGAAGGTTTGTACCCTGACGGGCTCCCCAGTGTTCAACTCTCGCAAGAGTTTGACTGTTTAGTCAAAATGAAGTTCAGCTTTCTGTCATTTCATCCAGATTTTGTCCCTCACAGCTGTTACGATGTCTAGCTTCAGTAGCACTATTGCCCTTGAAAGAGTAGTTTGGGGCCAGCAAGACATTAGTCATTGTAATGGATTACTTCTCCATCCATTCAGTAAGTGTATTTCTTCACTTAAAAATTATCCTGTATACATCTGCATGTGATTTGCTTGACTTTCTTACAAGTCCTTTGGTGAGTTCACTGCCATTTCTATCTTTGCATTTGATTGGGGATGCTGTGATGTGTTGAATTTCCCATACATTTATGAATGAATTCATTCATGAACTAAGGGCCATTGTTGCCCATGACAATGTTAGGCATGCGATAATGGCTTGAGTATACTTTTAGGCGTTCAACCATGTTGAAGGGAATTAGACAAATCCAGTCTGAGTAGGTCATAATAAGATGGTCTTTATTCAAGCTTGTACCAACGTGAGGTGGGAGAGGCCTCACAGTCAAGCTCCAAGACACCTGCCATTCACAATTCATAACAACATATTTATACATTTTTGCATCACAATGGTACATTCAATATTAGCAAAATTAAACTATATATCTGTCATCAATTGCAAAAACAGGATTCAATTTAGTTTCTTGTGAAGTGCTGAATCCTCTGATTTCAACAGGACTTCCTTTTCAATGTTATCTTCAGGGCTTATCTATCCCCACTATCTGCTCCTAGCATCCAAGCCTTCCCCTATAATTAATGCTTGCATGAATATCTTAGCTATATAATGGTCTCTGGATCCTAGGTAACTGCTGGCTATTTTGTATGATGCTAATGACCTGTGATCTAGGTGTCGTATAGTACGACCACCTTGTCCAACACAAATAACTGCTGCTCCTTCAGTTAATTGCGAAATGACCTCTTGTGGATGTGCAGTTAAACTACCTGAAACACACTATTTCCTTATATGAATATATCTCAGCAAACTGGTTACTTAAGCTATTTGCTGTCTCCCATACACCACACTCCAGAACATACGACATTATTCCAACCTTATACCCATCTAATCTTCTTCAGTCCATCTCAGTGGAATACAGGAAGTCAGCTAGTCCAGCTCCCAGTAATGAGAATAGCAGCCCACAACAACAATACAATCAGATTCTACAAGTGAGATCTATCCCAGCTTTAACTATGGTCCATCTTGGATGTCATGTGCTGTCAGAGGCTCTTTAGCTGGCTTAGCTTGGTATTCATTATAAGCAATACATGAGCTGATGTGGTCATTGATTTAATTGTTTAGATTAGAGTGGTGCTGGAAAAGCACAGCAGGTCAGGCAGCATCCGAGAAGCAGGAAAATCGACGTTTCGGGCAAAAGCCCTTCATCAGGAATGGAGGCAGGAACCTCCAGGGTGGAGAGATAAGTGGGGGGGGGGGGGGGGGGAGCTGGGATGAAGGTAGCAAAGAGTACAATAGGTGAATCGGGGTGGGGATGGAGGTGGTAGGTCAGAGGGGAGGGTGCAGCGGATAGGCGGGAAGGGAGATTGGGAGGTAGGACAGGTCATGAGGACAGTGCTGAGCTGGAAGGTTGGAACTGGGGTAAGGTGGGGGGAGGGGAAATGAGGAAACTGGTGAAGTCCACATTGATCCCCTGGGGTTGAAGTGTTCCGAGGCAGAAGTTGACACGTTCTTCCTCCACGCGTCGGGTAGTGAGGGAGCAGCGATGAAGGAGGCCCAGGACCTACATGTCCTCGGCAGAGTGGGAGGGGAAGTTGAAATGTTGGGCCACGGGGCGGTGGGGTTGATTGGTGCAGGTGTCCCGGAGATGTTCCCTAAAGCGCTCTGCAAGGAGGCGTCCAGTCTCCCCAATGATGAGAAGACCGCCTCGGGAGCAACAGAAAGAATAAATAACATTGGTGGATGTGCAGGTGAAACTTTGAAGAGTGTGAAATTCTCCTTTGGGGTCTTGGATGGAGGTGAGGGAGGAGGTGTGGGTGCAGGTTTTGCAATTCCTGCGGTGGCAGGGCAGGGTGCCAGGACAGGAGGGTGGGTTGTTGGGGGGGCATGGACCTGACCAGGTAGTCACAGAGGGACTGGTCTTTGTGGAAAGCAGAAAGGGGTGGGGATGGAAATATACCTCTGGTGGTGGGGTCCGTTTGGAGGTGGTGGATGATGCAGTTTATGCGAAGGTTGGTAGGGTGGAAAGTGAGGACCAGGGGGATTCTGTCCTTGTTATGGTTGGAGGGGTGGGGCTTGCAGGAGGTGCAGGATGTGGATGAGATGCGTTGGAGGGCATCTTCAACCATGTGGGAAGAGAAATTGTGGTCTCTAAAGAAGGAGGTCATCTGGTGTGTTCTGTGGTGGAACTTGATCCTCCTGGGAGCAGATACGGCGGAGGCAGAGGAATTGGGAATATGGGATGACATTTTTGCAGGAGGTAGGGTGGGAAGAGGTGTAATCCAGGTAGCTGTGGGAGTCGGTGGGTTTGTAAAACATTGATTTCATTGCTCATTGTTGGCCAGTAGAACACATCACTTTCCTTCCCCTGATTCAACTCAATTCCTTCATGGTTTGCTTGGATGCATTTCAATGTCTCGCTTCTCACTCCTTAGGGATGATGACTTTATTTTCTTTGTACAATATGACATCTTGGGCTGTCAATTATCTTCTGTATGCCCAAAATACACTTGTTAACACAGTGGTGTCTTGATGCTTTCAGGTCATCCTTTCATTACTGTGTCCTGCTACACTTGATTCACTGCATCTTGTTGGAGAGTTTGTTTGATTTGAAAAAGGTATTTTTCTGTTATATTCAGATGATATACAGAGTATAAATGTTGCTTCATATTGGATCTGCAAGATTTCTCACACTATCACAACAGCCTCTACTTTTTTCATAGTTAGTGCAGCTCTCAACAACTTGTCAGTAACATACATCTGCTTTCCTTGCTAGTATGTCACATCCAGGTGCTACCTCTTTAATCAAAGTAACATTATTTATGGATACTTTAGAGAAGATAACAGCAGCTTGAGAAAAAAGGTTTGAAGTGTCTTGCAGTCAGAATCCTCTCACTGTCACTTCGAAGCGGGTACTGATGAAACATTTTCATAAGCAAAGCCTTCTTTCTCTGAACAGAGCATTGATCTCCTTCCCTAGATACCCTGGATACAAATGTAACCAGTGCTACACTCAGACTGCTCCAAGTCCTGCTTTGTAGGCATCATACTGCAAGGTGACATCACTATTTAAGATATATTATTTCAGCACTGATAGTGCTGCCCTAGCCGCTTGACTTTTGTGAATGCTATTTCTTGCTGTATGCTCAATACCACTGCACCTCTTTGGCAGTGAGATGGCATGATAGTTCACACTCAAGAATTTTTCTAAATAGTTGATGAATCCAATAAATTAATGCATTGCTTTTATATCTAGGAGAAAGTGAGGACTGCAGATGCTGGAGATCAGAGTTGAGAGTGTGGTTCTGGAAAAGCAGATTCGGTCAGGCAACATCCAAGAAGCAGGAGAATCGATGTTTCTATTTAAGCACTTGGTCACCACATTGCTGCTACAGCTCTCAATATATTGTGATCTGGGTGAATAAGTTTTGCTGTCGTGACCTACGCACTTCACTTTGGGCATTGTAATTTACATTTTCTTGTTGTTCAGCTTCAGGTTTATCTGGTGAACTCTATCGAGCAGTCACAATGGATTTTATTTGTGGTCAGCAACACCATTGTCTCTCCACATCCATAAACAAGCAGTTCATCCACCATAGTCTCCACCCTTGGAAGAGCATTAACTATCTCATGTTGTGTGTATTGATATTCTTCATGCACAACCATCTGTATCTTTCAAAAGATCTTGTACTTTTCTAGGATATGTTCCATGATCAATGATTTAATGACTGTGCCAAGTTGCAAATCTCCTTCAGCATTGAGAGTTACCTGTCCAAGTTTAAGACTAAGTCCAGATGAGTGGCTTTTGCTTGCTGCCTATGATCTGGAACTCTAGATCATTGTTCTCTTATGCAGTGACTCTCAAATTACATAGCATCAACCCTACTTTTGAGGAATTCATTTTCTAATTCACATTTTGTGCTACTTTGCACATGTCTGTGAAGGTCATGATGATGCATGGTACATGAGTCTCTATCTGACATTTATGTCGATCTGATGTTCTCATCCTGCAGTTATCATTCCAACAGTCATAAACAATTTATCATCAATTGACCTGACTGAACCAACCTGTTATTTGGTGTACAGTGATTCATCAGAATCTTTCGTTGATGGCTCTCCCAGACGTGCTTTCTTTCCCTTTATATTCTGCAGTATTTGTATTGGTGTTTGTGATCTTTCTGCCCTATCAGCCTGGAATGTCTATTAACATCATACAAGGCCTGGTCTATTCTGCCATAAATATGCTGAAGCTGCTGACATATAACCTCTGTACTTCTCTCAGTAGATATGTTCTCATTGCAGATCTCTTATGCTTGATAGAATCTTGTCTTTAATTAAATGACCTTCTTGTTGTGTCACAGGATCCTGCAAGCTGTGATAATAATCATATATATTGATCAATTAACTTTCTTTCAACATGTGTCTTAATATTGAACACTTATCATTCATAAGCTACATTCAGTTGAGGTTCAAAGCATACCTGCAAGCATTCAAAATTTCAGCTATCCTTTTCTTTTTTACTTTTGGAGTGAAATAAGTTCACATATATTTTCTAACGTGTTCTTTCCACCAAACAGTGATACAAGTGTAATGATGCTTAGCTATTCTGGTCACAGAGTCATACAGCATGGAAACAGACCCTTCAGTTCAACCAGTCCATGCCGACCATGTTCCCGTAAGATCATAAGACATAGGAGTAGAAGTAAGGCCATTTGACCCATCGAGTCCACTCTGCCATTCAATCATGGCTGATAGATATTTCAACACCACTTACCCGCACTCTCCCCCGTCCCTTAATTCCTTGCGAGATTAAGAATTTATCAATTTCTGCCTTGAAGACATTTAACGTCCCAGCCTCCACAGCGCTCTGGTTCAATGAATTCCACAGGCCCTTCACTTCCCAAACCAAACTAGTCCCACTTTGGCCCATATCCATCCAAACCTTTCCTATTCATGTACTGATCCAAATGTCTTTTAAATGCTGTAACTGTACCTGCATCCATCACTTCCCCTGGCAGTTCATTCCACATATAAACCAGTCTAAGTGTAAAAAAAGTTGTCTCATGTCCTTTTTAAATTTTCCACCTCTCACATTAAAAATATGCCCGCCACCCCTGCTCCCTCCACCACTGCGCACCCCCCGCCCCCCCCCCCAGTTTTGAACTCTCCCATCCTGCAGAAAAGATCCTTGCGAGTCACCTTATCTATGTTCCTCATGATTTTATAAAATTCCAGAAAGGTAACTTTTCAACTTCCTACATTCTACTGAAAAAGGTTCCTGCCAATCCATATAATCATACTCTCCATTCCCCGTAATATCCTGCTAAATCTTTTCTGAACCCTCTCCAAATCTGTCCAAATTTTGTAATTCTGCTAAAATGAATATAAAAACTGCCAGTTCTACTTCATAACTTGTTTTGCCTCACCTAGTGCAAGGTGAGGAAAGTATGCAGCCATTGTGTCTTATCCAGTGCTTTCAGCTATGGTCTGCGCTTTCCTTTTTTGTGGCTCCATGTGACTTTCAGCAGCTTTCTGTAGGTCTGAACATTCCAGTGGGGTTCCTCTGTTCTGAAGAAGTGTCACAGGACCTGAAACTTTAATTCTGATTTGTCCCCAGTGATGCTAAGGTTTCCTAGCAATTTCTGTTTTCATTCCTGTTTTAGTAATTATGCTTCTATACAGCTTTTCAACACAAATCTCAGCTCCATTCTAACATCATGCCACAAGCTCACAGGACAACAGTTTCTATTGTGCCATCATGGACCATTTTGGCACCGACCTAGCCACCAAAAATAACAACAGCAAACTCCGACCTAAAATTGTCCCTACCAATGTCTGGGGGCCAATGTTAAAATTTGGATAGTTGTTCACATAAATTAGTTAAGCAACAGCCTGACATAATCATACTCATGGAATCATACTTTGCAATGTTTCTGAAAAAACCATCACTATCCTTGAGCATTTGCTGTCCTATTGGGAGGGCAGAACCAGCAGAGGTGGTGGTACAGTGGTGTACAGTCAGGAAGGAGTTGCCTTGGGAGTCCTCGACATTGCCTCTGGACCCTATGAAATCTCGCGCCATCACATAAAACATGAGCAAGGAAACCTCCTGCTTATTACCACACACTGCCTCACTCAGCTTCCATGATGAACACTACCTGGAGAATAAACTGAGGGGGCAAGGGCACCAAATGCACCACGAGTGGCTCAGCAGCGCCACTACTGAGGGAGCTGGTCAATTTCTAAAGGAAATGGCTACTAGACTGTGTCTTCTGCAGGTTGTGAGAGAACTAATAAAAGGGTAAAACATACTTAACCTTATCTTCACCAATGTGCCTGCTACACTTACATTTGTCAATGACAGTATTGGTAAAAGTGAGTGTTGCATAATCCTGTGGAGACACAAGAAGATTGACATGACAGGAGAGGCAATGACCTGGTAGTACTATTGCAGGACTGTTTATCCAGAGACCCAGATGATGCTCTGACGACTCGGTTTGAATTCTGCCATGACAGATGGTGAATTTGAATTCAGTTTAAAAAACCTGGAATTAAGAGTCAAATGATGGGCATGATTCCATTGTTGATTGTCATAAAAATCCATCTGGGTCACTAATATCTTTTGGGGAAGGAAACTGCCATCCTTACCTAGTCTGACCTAAATGTGACTCCAGACCCACAGCAACGCAGTTGACTCTTAACTGCCCTCTGGGTAATTAAAAATGGGCAGTTACAGCTCGCCAGGCCAACAATGCCCTCATCCTGTGAACTAATTAATTAAAAAAAGAAATAAAGAAAGCATCACTCTGGACAAATCAGAAGCTTGATTGGCACCTAATCCACAATGTTCATTCTCTCCATCATTGATGATTAGTGAGGCATGATTAAAATGTTTGCTGATGTCACTGAAATAGGCAGTATCATGGACTGTGAGGAAGGTCCTTAGAAATTGCAGCAGGGCCCTGATCAGCTGGGGAAGTGAGCTGAGAAATGGCAAATAGAGTTTAATATAGTTAAGTGTGAGGTCTTGCATTTTGGAAAGTCAAATCAAGGTAAGAGTTTCATGGTGAATGGTAGGGCCTTAAGGAGTGTAGAGGAATAGAGGGATCTTGGAGTTCAGGTTCACAGTTCTCTGAAAGTGGAGTCACAGGTAGGCAGGATATTGAATGAGGCTTTTGGCACACTGGCCTTCATCAGTCAGGGTATTGGGAAATGATGTTGCGGTTATACAGAATATTGTTGAGGCCGCACTTGGAGTATTATGTTCAGTTTCGGTCACCTTGTTATAGGAAGAATGTTATTATAGAAAGAGTGCAGAAGAAATTTACAAGGATGTTGCCCAGACTCAATGGTCTGAGTTATATGGAGAGGTTGGACAAGTTAGGGCTTTTTTCTTTGGAGCATAGGAGACTGAAGGGGGATCTCATAGAGGTATATAAGGTCATTAGAGGCATGGATAGGGTGAATACACTCAGTCTTTTTCCCCAGAGTTGGGGAATCGAAGACGAGAGGGCAGAGGGGAAAGAATAAAATTGAACCTGGTGAGTTATTTTTCTACACAGAAGGTGGCACATATGGAATGAGCTGCCAGCTGAAGTGGTTGAGGCAGGTACATTAACAATATTTATTTGGCATTTGGACAAATACATGTACAGGAAAGGATTAGAAGGATGTGAGCCAAGTGCAGGGAAATGGGTTTCGTGTGAATGGACATTTTGGCCAGCATGGACCAGTTTGGGCCAAAGGGCATGTGTCAATGCTGTAGGACTCTATGATGCGTGCTACCTACAATAAAAACAGAAATTGCTGGAAAAGCTCAGCAGGTCTGGCAGCATCTTAGGAGAGAAATTAGAGTTAATGTTTCGGGTCAACTGACCCTTCTTCAGAACAGTTCTTAGGAAGCATCGCTCGATCTGACACGATAACTCTGATTTCTCTCCACGGATGCTGCGAAATCTGCTGAGCTTTCTAGCAATTTCTGTTTTTGTTAATGATTTACAGCATCCGCAGATCTTTTGGTTTTATTTATGTACCATCTACAAGTTGCACTGCACCAAGACTCCTTAGACAGCACCTGTCACACACAAGACCACCACCATCTATGAAGACAAGAGCAGAAGATCCATGGGATTACCATCACTTGAAAATTTCCCTCCCAAGCCACTCACTATTAGATTAGATTAGATTCCCTACAGTATGGATACAGGCCCTTTGGCCCAACCAGTCCATATCGGCCCTCCGAAGAGTAACCCACACCTCTCTGACTAATGTACCTATCACTATGGGCAATTTAGCATGGCCAATCCACTCTAACCTGCACATCTTTGTGACTGTGGGAGGAAACTGGAGCACTCAGAGGAAACCCACGCAGACACGGGGAGAATATGCAAACTCCACACAGTCTGTCCGAGGCTGGAATTGAACCTGGGACCGTGGTGCTGTGAGGCTGCAGTGCTAACCACTGAGCCACCGTGCCACCCCTTTGTAGCTTGGAAGTGTATTGCCATTCCTTCAGCAGGTCAAAATCCCAGAATTCTCTCCCTAATAGCACACTAGCACTAAACAGATTACAGTGGTGCAAGAAGGCAGCTCAGCACTCCTCTCTATGCCACTGATGCCCACATCCCATGAATGAACTTTAAAAATACCATATCAGAACAAACAAAATGCAAAACTGGCCTATGTTTCCTAAAGTATATTGTTTTTATGATGACATCTGTAAATATCATTGCCTTCATTCCTTGATCGATTAAAAAGATGAAATTGTACCACTATTCCAGAACTTATTCACAATCTGGAAGTCTTTGAAGATAGATCTATCTTAAGTCTTTTTGCTGACAATTTGCCTTTTCTTATTTAACTAACTGATAATGGATATTCCATCAAACCTGGATGGATGGTCCAAGAAGTTCCTGGCATTATTGGTAAGACCAGTATTCATTGCCCATCCCAAACTGGCCTTGAACTGAGAAGAACACAGCACATGCTAGAGAAACTCGGCAGGTCTGGCAGCATCTGATGAGTGAGAAACTCCAATAAAATGACTTCTTTGGAAGTTTTTGACTTTGAACTGAATGGCTTGCTCAGCTGTGTGACAGGACGGTTAAGAATCAACCCATAAGTCACAATGTAGGCCAAATTGGCTAAGGATGGCAGATCATTCCCTAAAAAGCACAAGTAAACCAGTGGTTACTATTGTTCAGGGGCAAAGTGAGGACTGCAGATGCTGGAGATCAGAGTCCAGAGTGTGGTGCTGGTAAAGCACAACCAGTCAGGCAGCATCCGAGGAACAGGAGAATTGATATTTCAAGCATAAGCTCTTCATCAGGAATTGTCCTGCTCCTCGGATGCTGCCTGACTGGCTGTGTTTTTCCAACACCACATGCTTGACGGTTACCATTATTAAGACTATCTACCACCTCTCAGAACCACCTGATGGAGGAGCAGCATTCCGAAGGCTAGTGCTTCCAAATAAACCTGTTGGACTATTACCTGGTGTTGTGTGATTTTTAACTTTGTCCAGTTTTATTACTATTACTATTATTACTAATAGTGTTTAAACTTCCAGTAGTTGCTGTGGTGGAGTTTGAATTTGTGTCCCCAAAGAATTAGCCTCTGGATTATTAGTCCAATAACGGCTACTGCATCGCCATCACCTTTAAGCATCCTTTTAATGCCATAGTTATGAGGTTGATCTATGCTGATACTAGTCTCATTTATATAAGTATGTTTAATGCATTATGGTTCACTTTGCTGGAATTTTACAGTAATTTAAAACATGGCTTCAGGAGCTAATAACACTGTTTTCTTCAAATGTCTTCGAATAGACAACACATTCTTGAATGTCAGCACAGAAATGATGAATGAAAGCCTATTTTCCATACAACATGCATTCAGGCTCAGAACTAGAAACCATAGTTTTCAAGTTATAGCAGGTTAAAGGGTAACTTTAATCTAATCTTTGGAATATAGCAAATAATTGTGGCAAATAAACATTAACTTGGACTTCGACATTTCAAATTAAGTTTCTTTCTATGAAACTTTTAATTTTTCAAGAAAATTGTTGCTAAACAACTCTGTATTTTCGCATTTTTGACAAAATCGGGCAAATGCAGGTCAAGTGTAGCACAGACATTTTGCAAATAACCAGAGCAAAGCACTCTCAACATTCACTCTAAGGTCCTCTTTTAAAATTAAGAATTTAATTTTACCTGTACAACCAAGCGGAAATTTAAGTTTATGTTATGATATTGCAACATATGGGACCTTCCGTCCATCAGAAAGTCAGGAGTGGAGATGTTCACCAACGACTGTGCAATTTTCAGCACTATCCGTGATTCCTCAGCTACTAAAGCAGTCTAGTTCAAACACAACAAGACCTGAACGATATCCAGGCTTGGGCCAACAAGTGGCAAGTAAAATGCGCACCACTTAAATGCCAGCAATGACCATCTCCAATAAGACACAATCAACATGTTACAATCACTGAATCCCCCACTGATATCCTGGGAGTTAACATTGATGAGTAACTGAACTGGACCTACTATATAGATAGCCGGTCAGGCAGCATCCAAGGAGCAAGAGAATTGACGTTTCTGGCATTAGCCCTTCATTAGGATTCCTAATGAAGGCTTATACCCGAAACGTCGATTCTCCTCCTTCCCAGATGCTGCCTGATCGGCTGTGCTTTTCCAGCATCACAATCTTCGACTCGGATCTCCAGCATCTGCAGTCCTCACTTTCTCCTACTATACAAATAGAGTGGCTACAAAAACACATCAACGGCTAGGAATATTGCAGCAAGTAACTCGCCTGACTCCCCAAAAGCTGACCACCATCTATAAGGCACAAGTCAGGAATGTAATAGAATACTCTCCACTTGCTTAGATGACTGCAGTTCCAACTACACTCAAGAAGTTTGACATCATCCAGGTCAAGGCAGCCCATTTGATTGGTATCACATCCACAAGCATCCATTCTCTCGACCACCAACGCTCAGTAGCAGCAGTGTGCAATATCTACAAGATGCACTGCATAAATTCAACAAAAGTCCTTAGATACCATCTTTCAAACTTACGACCACTTCCATCTAGAAAGAGAGGGGTAGCAGATACACAGAAAACCACCACCTGAAAGTTCCCCTCCAATCCACTCACCATTCTGATTTCGAAATATATACTACTGTTCCTTCACTGTCGCTGGGTCAAAATCCTGGAATTGTCTTCCTTATGGCATTATCGGTCAACCTACAGCATGTGGACTGCAGTGCTTCAAGAAGGCAGCTCACCACCAACTTCTCAAGGGCAACTAGGAACGGATGATAAAGTAGTGGCCAGCCAGCAATGCCAACGTCCAACGAGTGAATTAAAAATAATTACGTATAGCATGTAACAAGATGCATTTAACTGGAATTGAAAAGATGTTTCTTGTGGGAGAGACTAGAACCAGGGGATATAGTTTAAAAATAAGGAATCTTCCATTAAAGATGGAAATGAGGATTCTTTTTTAGAGAGGGCCCTGAGCTTTTGGAACTCCTTTCTTCAGCATCAGTGGAGGCAGGGTTGTTGAATATTCTGAAAGCAGAGGTCAATAGATTCTTGATAAGGGTCAATAGTTATCATGTGGAGCAGAAGTGGGAATGTGGAGTTCAGGCCATAGTCACAACCATAGATTCACAGAATGGCAGAGCAGGCTCAAGGTGCCAAATCGCCTGTTTCACTCTTATGGTTTCTATGTTTGTATTATGAACCTCTGATCACCAGGGCAAGATGTGCTACAAGCCTTGGCCTGCATCTGGCTTCTTACTGTGGGCTGAATCCAGCCACTTTTTCAATTCACTTGTCATCCAACCTGCATTATAGACATCACTGAAGCAACAAGGTTAGTTTAACTTCATAGTCAAAACAATTTTTGCTATACTGTTACATTCTATAAAAGGCAAATAAACTACTATCCTTTGGTCCCTGTTGAGTTCTCTTCACAATAAAATAAAGTCTACTTGTCCAGTACTTACTGTCTAAGGACATAAACCATGAAATTGTAATACTCTTGCAAATATTTTTAATGGCCCAATAATGATTGGAACTATACCTGAAGAATAAAGAATAGAAAGTCTTATTCCATAATTTATAAAAAGTGTGAAAATAAATCTAGAAGTGATAGACCAGTTAGTCTTTAATTGGGAGGATGCTCAAGAGACTTATATCGTATGATACAAATGTTTATCTAAGGAGTACAGATACCATCTGCAGTCGAGATAGATTTAGAAGCAATTCGGCATGGCTCATTAATCTTCTTAAAATTTGAGCAGCTGAACTAGTGGATGAGGGTGTAATTTTCTTTGGTTTTCAGAAAGTGTTTAATAACATCTCACACCTGAAATATCTGAAAATGCTTGAGGCTCATGGAATCAATCAGCTCACAAAATGAGGCCATGATGATACAAGACTCTGGATTCAAAGCAACAAGAAGTGATTTACAGATCTGAATTCTGCTGGTTAAAGAGACATAATGTCAAAGGTGTTTTGATAACTTTGCACTCATCAGGTCAGACAGAAAATGCTAAATTTCGAATAGAGCAACAATTTGTACTGCATGACAAAAGGGTACTGATTGGTTGGTAAGACGGAACTATTTGGTTAAAATGTAGATGTGGAGAATACACCAATTGTTCTTCATCTTTTTGTTTAATTCAAAAGGTGTTAAGTCTGGACAGATTTCTTATATCTGCAGAGGACAAATATGAAAAAATATTTTGCATTCATTTATGGGATGTGAGCAATGGTCAGCATCCATTGCCCATCCCTAGTTGCCCATGAGAAGGTGGTGATGGTGATGAGCTGCCTTCTTGAATTGCTGCACTCATTGGAAGTTTAAAACACTCACAGTGCTATTTGGGAATGAGTTTCAGGATTTTAACACTGAATGCATGGTGATATGGTGAGCATTGTAAGATGGTGAGTGGCTTGGAGCATGCATTGTAGATAGCGATGTTCCAATGTATCTGCATATATGCAGCTTCTGGCATAACCAAAGTACATGGTGAGTCTAATAGACTTGGTGATTAGTGTAATTCTCAGCACACTAAAGATTGTTCTGTAAGTGCTGACATTTGGCATCCTTACATCAGTTCTGAAAGTAAGAGATATGCCTGTCATGTAAAAATAAATAATTGAGGTAATTACACAAAGTGTAGTGGGAAGCAGGCTTGCAGCTTACAATATAGGAATACACAACATTACTCCACTCAACTTACAGAAGTAAGCTAGTTGATGGTATTTTGCCCCAACTCCATCTACACTATTTCCCTTGTTGGTTTTATATTTTTTACCAAATACTTTTCATCATAATTATACAATTAGTCTCTAGAATTTGAGGAACTTAATTGAAGACTGAGGCTTACAAGAATAAATCCAGGGACAAGGAACTTCAATTAAGAGGATAGATTGAAGAAATTGGGATTGTGCTCGTTGGAGAGACAGGACCTCAACACTGTCCTGTCCCCCTTAGTCCAAGAGCTCCCCACCTATGTTCGGGACACCACCCATGCCCTCCACCTCCTCCATGATTTTCGCTTCCCTGGCCCCCAACGCCTTATCTTCACCATGGACAGCCAATCCCTATACACTCCATCCCCCATCACGAAGGCCTCAAAGCCCTCCGCTTCTTCCTTTCCCGCCGACCCAACCAGTACCCTTCCAATGACACCATCCTTCAACTGACTGAACTGGTCCTCACTCTGAACAACTTCTCTTTCCAATCCTCCCACTTCCTCCAAACTAAAGGAGTAGCCATGGGCACCCGCATGAGCCCCAGCTATGCCTGCCTCTTCGTTGGATATGTGGAACAGTCCATCTTCCGCAGCTACACTGGCACCACCCCACCTTTTCCTCTGTTACATCGATGACTGTATCGTCGCTACCTCGTGCTCCCACGAGGAGGTTGAACAGTTCATCCACTTTACTAATACCTTCCACCCTGACCTCAAATTTACCTGGACAGTCTCAGACTCCTCCCTCCCCTTCCTAGACCTCTCCATTTCTATCTTGGGCATTTACTATCAATCGACCGACTCCCACAGCCACCTAGATTACACCTCTTCCCACCCTGCCCCCTATAAAAACGCCACCCCATATTCCCAATTCCTTCGCCTCTGCTGTATCTGCTCCCAGAAGGACCAATTCCAATACCGAACAACTCAGATGGCCTCCTTCTTCAAATACCGCAATTTCCCCTCAGAACTGGTTGACGATGCTCTCCACCGCATCTCCTCCGCTTCCCGCTCCTCTGCCCTTGAACCCCGCCCCTCCAATCACCACCAGGACAGAACCCCACTGGTCCTCACCTACTATCCCACCAACCTCCAGATACATCATATCATCCTTCATCATTTCTGCCACCTCCAAACAGACCCCACCACCAAGAATATATTTCCCTCCCCTCCCCATCAGCGTTCCGGAAAGACCACACCCTCCGCAACTCCCTCGTCAGGTCCACCCCCCCCACCAACCCAACCTCGACTCCCGGCACCTTCCCCTGCAACCGCAAGAAATGCAAAACATGCACCCACACCTCCCCCCTCGCTTCTCTCCAAGGCCCCAAGGGATCCTTCCATATCCGCCACAAATTCACCTGCACTTCCACACACATCATTTATTGGATCCGCTGCATCCGATGTGGCCTCCTCTATATTGGGGAGCCAGGCCGCCTATTTGCGGAACGTTTCAGGGAACACCTCTGGGACACCCGGACTAACCAACCCAACCACCCCGTGGCTCAACACTTCAACTCCCCCTCCCACTCCACCAAGGATATGCAAGTCCTTGGCCTCCTCTATCGCCAGACCATGGCCACACAACGCCTGGAGGAAGAGCGCCTCATCTTCTGCCTAGGAACTCTCCAACCACAAGGGATGAATGCAGATTTCTCCAGCTTCCTCATTTCCCCTCCCCCACCTTATCTCAGTCCCAACCCTCGGACTCAGCACCGCCTTCTTGACCTGCAATCTTCTTCCCGACCTCTCCGCCCCCACCCCCACTCCGGCCTATCACCCTCACCTTAACCTCCTTCCACCTATTGCATTCCCAGTATCCCTCCTCCAAATCCCTCCCCCCACCTTTTATCTTAGCTTGCTCGGCACACCCTCCTCATTTCTGAAGAAGGGCTTATGCCCGAAACGTCGATTCTCCTGCTCCTTGGATGCTGCCTGACCTGTTGCGCTTTTCCAACAACCCATTTTTCAGCTCGTTGGAGAGAAGATCTGATCGAAGTTTTCAAAATCATGATCAGGTTAAATAGATAAGGAGAAATTGTTCACATTCATAAAAGAAACAAGAGCTACAGGGCATAGCTTTAAAGTGATCTGTGACAGAAGCAAGGGTAAAGAAAAACATCTTCATTCGGTGCATTGCTTGCCTGGAAGTGTGTTGGAGGCAGGTTCAATGGAGGTATTCAAGAGGACATTGGATGATTATTTGGATAGAAATAATGTGGAAGGGTATGAAAACAAAGGCAGATTGGCACAAGGTAATCATTTGAGACAGTGCAGGTACAATCAGCTGAAATGTTGTGGTTCTTCTCACAAACTTTGAATCAGCTGAAATGCCTCCTTCTAGCCTTAACATTTGTGATTCTTTGAAGACAATGCAATTGATTTTCTTGACTGCAGTCTATGAGGATGAGTGAAATAGAATATGCAAGTAACATGAACATAGAAAAATTATATGTGTAATCTGTCTCATGAGGTGACTAAGCCTCAACACTCCACAATGGTAACTTTTTTTGGATGGAGTTAGGAAAGGGAAAAACGCTAGCCCATTCCAGAACAGATAAGTATAAGAAATAAGTGCAAATCCTAGAAATCAATCAAAGCAAAGCAATCTGAAACCATTTTTAAAAATCCAATTCTCCACCTACCAGGGTCAACTCTAGGCAATCCCAATGCGCAAAGTCCAGAATATCAGGTCTGGATATTGACTCGATATTATATGGGAGTATTTCTGTTCAATGAACGTGGGCTTCTCCCATCACAGTGTAGGTGAGACTCCCCCAAGGTACTTCAAAGACAAAAATCAAGGCATGACGTGATGTTACTTGAAATAGATACAAAGAATACAGAAAATAGTCAACAGGCCGGGAAGTAAACATAGAAAATGCTGCAGAAACTCAGTAGGCCTGGCAGCATTTGTGGAGAGAGAAAAACAGAGTTAACATTTCAAATCTGATATGACTTCGTTAGATTTTTTATTACCAGGTCAAAAAGCATTTATGAAGAGAGAAAGCGAGTTAATTGTAATATGACAAAAGGTTGTCGACCTGAAATATTAACTCTGTTTCTCTGTGCATACGCTTCCTGACCTAATTTAGGATTAATTAGATAACATTTTCAAAGATGCAGCACAGGCTGGTTGATTTGAGTGAATTACTACTTTGCAGCAGGTTTCTGTGAATCTAAATGAAGCAAATTAAAGCAAACGGCTGCAGATATGATATAAATGCAGAAAGTGCCATGAAAGCTCAGCAGGTCTGGTAGCATCTGTGGAAAGAAAAATATAGTTAATACTTCAGTCCAATGTTTTAATTCCATTTCAGCTCTGTTTTTATTTCTAGACCTGCTGAGTTTTCCTAGCACTTTATAGTTTTGTATTAAAGGATCAAATGCAAAAAAAAACGTTGTGTTGGAATAATTCTCCTTTTCTTTCTTGCAAACATTAGCAAAGCGGGTCAGAATTTTTACACCCCTTTGACAGATCATGGCCATCAAGCACCTATCTATTTTAATCTATTCCCATTTCTTGGCCTGTAGCCTTGTATACTACGATGTTTCAGCTGTTCATCCACATTGTTCTTAAATGTCTTGAGGATTCCTGCCTCTACCACTCTTTCAGGCAATGAGTTACATATCCACACTACCTTCAAGGTTTAAAAGAAAACTTCCTCAAATCCCCTTTGTCTCTCCTGCTTCTTACTTTAAAACATGGTTATTAATCCTTCTACGATGAAGAAATATTTCTCCCTATCACTACCACTCATAACAAAACCCTTGGGGCTGGTACACGAAAAATAAAAGTAAAACGTGTCTTTCCTATAAGATTGATTTCTTAACCTGCGTATCGATTATATTCATTGACAGAAAAAAGGTAAGGATTAGCGTTCGTGCTGGGGATAAAGGTGAGCGCAAGGCGGGGGAGGGTCTCGGGCTTTCGAAGAAAACCCACGAGAAACAAAATGGCGCCCAACGGCCACGCGCGGCCAACGGCTGTCAGTTAAATTCGGAAGGCGGGAAAGGCGGAAACCGGATCCGTTTTGCGGCAACCCACCAATCACAAGGGCGCAATGGCTTGAAGCCCCGCCCCCTGCCTGCGGCAAGGACAACGGACGGAGCAGGGCGAGACACCCACCAGCAGAGTCACGTGAGCGGCTAACTGTGGATCCTTCCATTTGCCAGTTGGCATCAACCCCCTTCCTCACAACCCAAACAGCACCAGCTGCTGGTGACCACTGAAATTGGACAGGGTGGGTTAGCTGGGCAAACAGTGCAGGCAACAATCGCCACACCAAACCGCCTTTTCTGTAGAGAACAAAACAAAGCTGCCAAGATCCCAGCCTGTCTCAAATCCTCCAGCGGTTTTACAAAGTAGAAAATAACACAATGAACATACTAAAGCTTCACCGCCCGGTAGGTATCGTTCTCTCATTTTGGCAACCTGTTTTATAACAAACATAAAAGTTTTCCTTCACATAGAGTCAAAGGGATGTTCAGCACGGAAACAGATCCTTTGGTCCAATTTGTCCATGCCAACTCTAAGATAGTCTTTGGAAGGTTGATTGAAGCTTTTCAAACCAAAATGTGTTCGTTTTGTTTGGGTTTGGGGACTGTTATGTGACTTTCTCACGTTTTTATTCCATCTTTGGTTTCAGTTGGGCTCAGTTCCTTACCTCAGGATTCCTGATGAAGGGCTTTTGCCCGAAACGTCGATTTCGAAGCTACTTGGATGCTGCCTGAACTGCTGTGCTCTTCCATCGCCACTAATCAAGAATCTGGTTTCCAGCATCTGCAGTCATTGTTTTTACCTCAGTTCCTTACCAGCATCTCTATTCAATGCCTTTGTGTAAGCTAATGGATTTGTGGCTTCCCCTTAATGCTTCTCACCCTCCAAAGGGTAAAAACCAAGAGGAAAGCAAACAGCCATACTTGGAAATGAACATATCGGACCTCCATTTTAAGGCAGTCAAAGATGGGTTGGATCAGTATATGGCATTTGCAAGTGTTTACAGAATTTTTATTGCAGGCTGGCATGGTCAGTTTTGAAGTATTGGTGGTATCAATGTGGTAAAAACAATGATTGCAGATGCTGGAAACCAGATTCTGAATTAGTGGTGCTGGAAGAGCTCAGCAGTTCAGGCAGTATCCAAGGAGCTTCGAAATCGATGTTTCGGGCAAAAGCCCTTCATCAGGAATGAGTTTGCTTGTGACCAGTTCCATGCACAGTAAGATCCCACCCCAAAAACAGCACTCCACCAAGCTTGTTTTGATGGCATGAAATCATTTGCATGAGCAGGAAAGTGCACAGCTGAAAATAAATTGCACAAGAACCTGGTGAGGGAGGTGAAGCCAATTTTATACTGTGGTTGTTATGATTTGGATCATGCTGCCAGAATAGATGGTGGCAGATATTGTAATGTGTTCCAGAAGGGAATTGGATTAATATTTAAAAAGAGAAACATTTGCTTTGGGACATTTGATGCTATGGGGAATGGCCAGGGACAATGCGATTAATTGTATAGTTAGTTATTCAGTGAGAGACAAAGAAATTGCAGATGCTGGAATCCAAAATAGACAGGCAGGAGGCTGGAAGAACACAGGAAGCCAGGCAGCATCAGGAAGTTGATGTTTCGGGTGTAACCCTTCTTTCAGGGCTGGGGATAGGTGTGGGGGAGCTGCAGATAAAGGGGTTGGCAGGGGCAGAGTGGTGAAGTGGGGACAGCTGAAGACAGGTAGACGGTACCATCTGGTTGGTCACTGATAGGAATGAATCTGGTTGGTGGCAGGGAACAGTGGAAGGGATGGGGAGGGGCTGGGAAGGGAGTAGGGGGATGGGGAGGAAGAGTTATTTGAAATTGGAGAAGTCAATGTTGAGTCCTCCGGGTTGTAGTCTGCCCAGATGCAAGATGAGGTTTGTTCCTCCAGTTTGCACTGTGGTTTGTTGTGACAATGGAGGAGGCCAAGGATGGTCATGTTGGAAAGGGAGTGGTTAGGGGAATTGAAATGGGTGGTGACTGCGAGGTCTGGTTGGCCTCTGCATGCCCCGTTGCGATGCTTGGTGAACCATTCCCTAAGTTTATGTTCAGTCTCCCCTAGACAGAGACTACTAAAATGTCTTTCCAAGTTTGCCTCTTCGTTGATGTATAGGCTTTTCTGTCTGTGAAAAAGATGCTTAGGACTGGTTTGAGCAACTTTTTCAACAATTTAGCTAATTAATGTTGTGTGGAACCAGTCATAGATAAGATAGGGTGTCAATAGATGTTGTCCATTTTTTGTTATGAATCCAATGAGTCAAAGGATAAAATAAAACTGGAGCAGAGCAGCTGTGAGAGAGTGAATGGGTGCTACTGAAAAAAATGGATTGGTTGGACAGATGCACTCTGTTTCATTGTTGTAATTTTTGTGTATAACATAAGTGGAAATGAGAATGTGCTTCCTTGCGGAATCCCGGGTGAGCCCTGAGAACAGTTTAATTACTGTGTTAAATAATGCTGACCATACAGTATTTTAGTTTTGTTGGCTTGATGAGATGAGACCAAAAACATCAAAATTGAAAACCTCAGTGGTGAAAACTGGATCCTTTGCCTGATCTATGGGCAAGACATGGCATATTTTAACAGATTAATGAAAGCTGGCTGAGTGAGGTTGCTTCATGAATCATAATTCTGTTTTTAATTTCTGTTCATGTAGAGAACATTTGAAGAGAAGCGTAAGATTTGTTTATTTCACACATTAGTCATTTTACAACCACCGACTAAAATTGCCATTTCGTGTTGAGTCATTACCATTTCTTTTGTCTCTCTATGACGATAGTCTTGAGCTAAACTCAGGTCTCAAAGATCAAGTGCTATTTTCTAATACATTATACATACACATTTCCTGAAGGTGATTTCCTATTTTTGTGCAGATCTAAAGATATCTCATAATCACTTAATTTTATTCCCTTGTTCATAATTTTGAGTTAGAAAAGCATTTCATCACCTAGGACCCTCCAGGGACAATTTTTGTTGCTTAGACCATAGCTAATCTTTCTCTCTGCCATGGATGATATTTCATTTGGCAGATCTGTCTTGGCAGCTGGAACCTTTTATTCCTTTGCCAAAGTATACTAACTTCTTGGCTCTAAGTTCTACTTTTACTCAGTCATGAACAAATTCTGGACAATACAAATTTAGTATGGAGAAAGATTGTTGAACTTGGCATTGTAAACAGCACTCAGTCAATTTGGTTCACCAACATTCTTCAGGGAAGGAAAACTGCTCAGCTTACCTGGCCTAGCCTACATGTGACTCCAGGCTCACAACAATGTGGTTGACTCTTAGATGCCCTCCGGGAAATTAGAGGTGAGCAATAAATACTGGCCTAGCCAGTGATGCCCACACTCTCCAAATGAATAAAAAAGTTAACATAAGAATGCAAAATATTTTTTTAAAAAGAAGCGCAATGAAAAGACATACAAGACAATGGGCCAAATGCAAGAAAATGGGAATAGAATAGCTAGATGGTTCTTTTTGACCAGTGCATCTGAAATGGGTTGAAGGGTCTTTTTCTGTACTGTAGGTCTCTGTCATTCTATGACTTTATGAAGTGGATAACTCTCACTAGGAGTGGATGAATTATACCCCAGGCTGTTAAAGGGAGCATGGGGAAATGGATGCTCTGATGATTTTCTTATCCACATTAGATACAGGTGATTATAAGAGAATTGGAGTTCTGCAAATGCTATGCCATTATTCAAGAAGGGTGCGAGGGCTAAGCTAAATAATAGACTGTCAGCAGTGAAAAAATTACTGGAATCAATATTCAGATGGGATTAACTGTTAGTTGGAGAGGCGTGGATTAATCAAAGATAAAATGGTTTTCTGAAGAGAACATTGTATCTTAGGGACTAAATTGAAATTTTTGACGAAGTAACAAGGACAATTGATGAGGATGGATTTTGCGAAAGGTAAGCAGTTTCCAATGGTGTTCCACATGGCCCAGCTGCGGGTCCTTTGCTATTTGTGTTATGCATGAATGGTTTAGATGTTTATTCAGGTGGTAAGATTGGAAAATTGGCAGATGAAACAAAAAATGATCATGTAGTTAATAAGGAAGGAGATGGCTATTGACTGCAGGAAGGTATCAATGGTCTGGTTCAGTGGGTGAAAAATAGCAAATGGAGTTCAATCTGAAGAAGTGCTAGGTTATGCATTTGTGGAGAACAAATGAAACAAGTCAGTAAACCATAAATAAGAGGGTATTGGGTAGAGGAAGTAACAGAACTTGAAGTGCATGATCACAGATCCCTTAAAATGGCAGATAAGTGGAAAACAAAGTAAATAGAATGCTATCCTTCATTGGGAGAACGTGAGGACTGCAGATGAGAGTCAGGAGTGTGGTGCTGGGAAAGTACAACAGGTCAGGCAGAATCGACGTTTTGGGCATAAGCCCTTTCTGTATTGGCTGAAGTTGTCATGAAGATCTCTTTTGTCAGTCCTGATGAAGGGCTTATGCCTGAAACATTGATTCTCCTGCTTTGTGGATGCTGCCTGACCTGCTATGCTTTTCTAGCACCACACTCCCGACACTGCTTTCCTTCATTGGCCAAGGTATTGAATATGAGAACAGGATTGTAATACTGGAACAATATAAGACTCTGTTTCAAACACAGTTGGGGTTTTGTGCATGATCCTTCTCACAGGTTCCGGTAAAGACTATCATCTTTAGATAGTATGAAAATTTTCTCAGGGCTTGAAACTTACAGCTCTGGGGAAAGGTTGGATCATCTGATGTTGTTTTCCTTAGAACAGAGGAGGCTAAGGAATAACTTTATTGAGGTGTACAACTTAATGCATGAAAGAATAGTTTTTAGTTCAGATGGCTGGATGACTAGTTTGCAATGCAATGTGATGCCAACAGTGCAGTTTCAATTCCTGTACTGAGTAAGGTTACCATGAAGATCTGTCCTTCTCAACTTCTCCCCTTGCTTGAGGTATGGTGACCCTCAGATTAAATAGCTACCAGTAGTGTCTCTCTAATGGGAGAGCAGCCCCTATGGTCCTCTAGGAATATGGCTACTTTACAAACTAATGCGAAACTTAGAGTGGTGAGGGACGACCTATTTTTTTTCCCAGAGAAGAGATCAATTATCAGATTTAAAGTGATTGATTGATAGAAGAATTATAGGGAGTTTAGAGAAAAGATGTTTTCACCCAGCTAATGGTGAGTGTCTGGAATTTTCTACTCAGTTTGGTGATTGCAGTGGCTACCCTCAACTCTTTTTAAACAATTCCTAGATCTGCACCTAAAACAAGATTACAGGCCAAATGTGCTAAATGGGGTGAAATGAGTGGCTAGTTAATTCAGCCATAATAGACATGATGAGTTGACTGGCCTTTTTTTATGCTGTGACATTTCCATGGTTTCTGTGCTATTTTTTGTACAGAAAAGTGAAATAATTCCACAAAGGACATTCACCAAGTCATCCTTTATTTACACGTGTGTAGTACGTGATACTAGCCCATCTAGCTCAGAGCTGCCTCCCAGATTGAATGGAGCTCCTGACACTTCTGTTTATGTCTGTCAGCTAGGACTCCCTGATTGGACATTGTTAGCCCTATTCAGGATGACCTTGTTGCATTCACTACAAAAAGACATTTACTTTCTGTTCTTTTGCTTCCTTTTCGGATCTTTGCCAGCAGTGTTCTTTCATTCACAGTAGATAGAGTCTTAGAGCTGTGCACTATAGAAACACACCCTATTGGTCCAATTCATCCAGACATCCCAATCTGATCCCATTCCATTTGCCGACATTTGGCCCATTTCCCTCTAAAACTTCCGTATTCATTTACCCACTCTTTTAAATGTTGTATTTGCCCAGAAAGCTGTGTAACTGTTCGAAGAGGGAATAAACAGTCAGTGCAGGGATCTCCCGTGGTCGTTCCCCTGAAAACAACTATACCATTTTGGATACACTTGGGGGGGGGGGGGGTGGAATTGCAGGTCTCTGGGAGTCTGTCTCTGTTGCACAGAAGGGAAGGAGGAAAAGGAAGGGAGAGTGTTAGTCATTGGGGAGTCAATAGTTAGAGAGTCAGATAGAAGGTTTGTTGGGAACAATCAAGACTCGTGGTTCGTGTGTTGCTTCCCAGGTGCTAGAGTCCTTGATGTCTCAGATCATGCCTTTGGGGTCCTGTAGGGAGAGGGTGACCACCCCCAAGTCATGGTCCATGTAGGTACCAACGACGTAGGTAGAAAGAAGGATAGGGATGTAAGGCAGGATTTTAGGGAGCTAGGGTGGAAGTTGAGAGCTAAAACAAGCAGACGTGTTATCTCTGGTTTGCTACTTGTGCCACATGAAAGCGAGGCAAGGAATAGGGAGAGATATCAGCTGAACACGTGGCTGCAGGGATGGTGCAAGACGGAGGGTTTCAGATGCTTAGATAATTGGGGCTCATTCTGGGGACGGTGGGACTTGAACCAGAGGGGTACTAATGTCCTGGGTGGGAAATTTGCTGGTGCTATTCGGGTGGGTTTAAACTAGTTCAGCAGGGGGATGGGAACCTGAGGTGTAGTTTCAGTGCACAGGAGGCTGAGAGTAGGGAGGGCATGGACAGGATTTCATGGTCGCAGGAATATGCTGGCAAGCAGCACGCTGGTTTGAAGTGTGTCTACTTCAATGTCAGAAGTATCCGAAATAAGGAAGGTAAGCTTGCAACATGGAAAAGTACCTGGGACTTTATGGCTATTTATTGTGGTTGGAATATAAAAGCACCGTTGTGCTACTGAGACTTTATAAAGCTCTGGTTAGGCCCCATTTAGAGTACTGTGTCCAATTTGGTCCCCACACCTCAGGAAGGACATACTAGCACTGGAACATGTCCAGCGGAGATTCACAAGGATGATCCCTGGAATGGTAGGTCTAACATACGAGGAATGGCTGGGGATCCTGGGATTGTATTCATTGGAGTTTAGAAGATTAAGGAGAGATCTTATAGAAACCTACAAGATAATACATGGCTTGGAAAGTGTCGTCGCTGGGAAATTGTTTCCGTTAGGCGAGGAGACTAGGACCCGTGGACACAACCTTCGAATTAGAGGGGGTAAATTCAGAACAGAAATGTGGAGACCTTTCTTCAGCCAGATAGTGGTGGGCCTATGGAATTCATACCCGCAGATTGCAGTGGAGGCTGGGATGCTAAATTTCTTCAAGGCAGAGATTGATAAATTCTTGATGTCACAAGGAATTAAGGGCTATGGGGAGAATGCGGGTAAGTGGAGTTGAAATGCCCATCAGCCATGATTGAATGGCAGAGTGGACTCTATGGGCCGAATGGCCTTACTTCCGCTCCTATGTCTTATGGTCTCAAGGGAACAGTGATTTACTACAGAAATTGCATCTCTTGTTAAGCGGAAGAAGGAGGGTTATGTGATGATAAGGCGATGGAGAGTTACAGATTAGCTAGGAAGGATTTAAAGAGAGAGTTAAGAAGAGCAAAGAGAGGACATGAGCAGTCTTTAGCAGGTAGAATAAAGGAGAACCCTAAAGCTCTCTATAGATATGTGAGGATTAAAAGGGTGACTAGGAACAGGGACAGTTAAAGACAGAAGTGGAAAGTTGTGTGTGGACCCTATGGAAATCGGAGAGGTGCTAAATGAATATTTCTCATCAGTTTTAACTCCAGGGAAAGGAGAATATTGTAGAGGAGAAGAATGAGCTATGAGATACGAGACTAGAAAGGATCGAGCTTAGTGAGGAAGAAGTGTTATCAATTCTAGAAGGAGTGAAAGTAGACAAGTCCCCTGGGCCGAATGGGATTTACCCGAGGATTCTCTGGGAAGCTAGGGAGGAGGAGGTGTTGGAGCCTTTGGCTTTGATCTTTGAGTCGTCATTGTCAACAGATTTAGTACCAGAGAACTGGATGATTGCAAATGGTGTGCCCTTGTTCAAGAAGGGCAGTAGAGATGACCCAGGTAATTATAGACCAGTGAGCCTTACGTCTGTTATAGGAAAGGTTTTGGAAAGGAGTGTAAGAGATAAGATTTATAATCATCTAGCAAGCAACAATGTGATTGCAAATAGTCAACATCGTTTTGTTAAGGGCAGGTCATGTTTCACAAACCTCATTGAGTTTTTTGAGAAGGTGACCAAGCATGTGGATGAGGGTAGGTCTGTTGACGTGGTGTACATGGACTTCAGTATAGCCTTTGATAAGAATCCACATGGTAGGCTGTTGGAGAAAATGCAGAGGTTGAGATTGAGGGTGATTTAGCAGTTTGAAATTAGAAACTGGCTTTCAGAAGGCAATGAGTGGTGGTTGATGGAAAATATTCAGCCTGGAGTTCAGTTACTAGTGATGTGCCACAAGGATCTGCTTTGGCACCACTGCTGTTTGTCATTTTTTATAAATGACTTAGACGTAGGCATAGGTGGATGGGTAAGTAAGTTTGCAGATGACACTAAAGTCGGTGGAGTAGTGGACAGTGTGAAAGAATGTTGCAGGTTGCAGGGGGACTTGGATAAACTGCAGAATTGGGCTGAAAGGTGGCAAATGGAGTTCAATGCAGATGAGGTGATTCACTTTGGGAAGAATAATAGGAAGGTAGAATACTGGGTAATTGGAACGATTCTTGGTAGTGTGGGTGTGCAGAGGGATCTTGGAGTACATGTACATAAATCCCTGAAAGTTGCCACCCAGGTTAATACTGCTGTTAAGAAGGCATACGGTGTGTTAGGTTTTATTGGTTAGAGGTGTTGAGTTCCGGAGCCCATAATGTCATGCTGCAACTATACAAAATGCTAGTGCGGCCGCACTTGGAATATTGTGTACAGTTTTGGTCACCCCATTACAGGAAGGATGTTGGAAGCATTGGAAAGGTGCAGAGGAGATTTACCAGGATGTTGCCTGGTCTGGAGGGAAGATCTAATGAGGACAGGCTGAGAGACTCGGGTCTGTTCTCATTGGAAAGAAGAAGGCTGAGGGGATTTGATAGAGACATACAAGATGATCAGAGGATTAAATAGAGTAGACAGTCTTTTTCCTAAAATGATTACGACAGCTTGTGCGAGGGGGTATAGCTACAAATTGAGGGGTGATAGATTTAAGACAGATGTCAGAGGCAGGTTCTTTACTCAGAGAATGTCCTGCTGCCAATGTAGTTAACTCTGCCACATTAGGGAGATTTAAACAATCCTTGGGTAAGCACATGGATGATGATGGGATAGTGTAGGGGGATGGGCTTAGATTAGTTCACAGGTCGGTGCAACAAGGGCCTGTTCTGTGCTGTATTGATCTATGTTCTGTGTGTCAGCCTCCACCACTTCTGGCCAGAAATGCCCTACCCTGTGTGTGAAAAAGTTGCCTCTTATGTCTCTTTTCAACATTTCCCTCTCACCTTAAACCTGTGCCCTCTAGCTTTAGACTCCCCCACACTGGGGAAAGGCCTTATCTATTCATCCTATCCGTGCCCCTCATAATCTTACAAATGTCTATAAGGTCACCCTGCAGCTTCTCTCATTCCAGGGAAAATAGCCCCAGCCTATTCAGCCTCTCCCTATAGCTCAAACCTGCCAAGCCTGGCAATATCCTTGTGAATCTTTTCTGAGCCCTTTCAAATTTCGCAAAATCCTACCTATAGGAGGGAATTGCACACAGCATTCCAAAAGTGGCTTAACCAATTTCCTAAACAGCTGCAACATGACTTCCCAACTCCTATACTCAATGCGCTGACCAATAAAGACAAGCATACCAAATGCTTCCTTCACTATCCTGTCTACCTGGGACTCCACTTTCAAAAAACTATGAACCTGCACTTCAAGGTCTCTTTGTTCAGCAATACTCCTAGGACTTTACCATTAAGTGTATGATCTCTGCCCTGATTTACCTTTCCAAAATGCAACACCTCACATTTATCTAAATTACACTCAATCTGCCACTCCTCGGCCATCTGATAAGATCCCGTTGTACTCTAAGGTAACCTTCTTCGCTGTCCACTACACTTCCAATTTTGGTGTCATCTGCAAACTTACTAACCATGTCTCATATATTCACATCCAAGTCATTTATGTAAATAATGAAAAACAGTGGACCCAGCATCAAGGCAGACGTTGCTAATTAAAGTGATTGGGGATATTGTACGTAAATGGTGTTGAAGTAGTAAATGATCCATAAGGGTGAACAGCCTTGAGGGACCAAATGGTTCAGAGGGATCTGGGCCAAATGCTGGCAAATGGGACAAGATCAGATTGGGATGTCTGGATGAGTTGGACCAATAGGGTCTGTTGTTGTGCTGTATGACACTATGCAGCTACCTAATTCCCATTTAAAATAATTTATGGGCTCTCCTACTGCCAGGACTGCATTTTAGTTTTCTCCCAGGTTTTATGATTCTGTGTTTTTATTGCCTGTTAGGAATTTTATGGTCCAAAGACTCCCAGAAAGACAAAATAAAGAAGGAGTTGGTCTTGGTATTCACTCACAGCTTAAATTAGTTGTTTATATGCTGTACCTCTTATATTTCAGAAGGTTCCTTGTACTGCAAAATTTGATGAAGAATTACGTGAGGAGTCAATAGTAGTTATTAAAGGAAAATTGACTGATGATCCCCTCAGGTAACATTAATTTTAAAATCCAATGATAGCATTTAGACAATAAAGAAATTGTATATTCATACTATTTGCACATTCATTATCATGCATGTGTTAATTTTCAAAGAAATGGTTGATCCAAGTTTTGTTTAACATTAGCTGCTAATGTGGTTATAAGTATTGTAACTAAAGGAATCGTTGTTTAGGTGCTGAATACCAAATTTGTCCCAAATATCTTATTTTATTGTGTGAGTATGAACCTGGAATATATTCTCGACAAATCTGGAGCATTCAATTATACCACAAGTAAGGTGGTATAATTTCATTTTAGGTTAAATGCACTGCTTATATTGCTATTTCACAGATATATTTAATGAGGAATGTGGAAGTACAAAGTACACATTAATATGTTTTTACTTGCTGAAGTACATGTTTTCTTGAGGTAGCTTTTGGAGTGCAATGACCAGCATCTTAAGAAATCCATTGAGGCAGATATAGGAGGAAGAATGAAGAATAAATAATAAAATGCACCTTTATAACAATTTAAGATTTTCAGTTTTATATTTCATAATTGTAAAACATGTGGCACATAAATGTACTTATTATATTACAGCCTATATTTGTTTTCTTGATGACTAACCATTTCCTCAAACCCTTTTTATTTTATCTTGATACTTGACATTCAATTCCAATATCACATGGAAAAATGCTATTGTTTCTTCATCTCTAATGTGGTGCATCCAACTGCCTACATTGTTTCCTGTTCACCGTGATTGGCCATTCTTCCCATTCCTGCCTATCAACTTCTTCCTTATTTGCCTCATTAATCTCATGTAAAAGTTTTCTCGTACTCCTTTGCCCTCTTCCATCCATATCAGAAGAATTTACAGTGGAAAACAAGGAAATGATAGAGAAGCTAAGCAGTTACTTTATACCTGTCATTATGGAAGATGGTACAGAAACTCTCCCAAAAGCATTAGGCAATCAAGCTAAAATAAATTGGTATTACCTGAATAAAGTTAGCTAAATTGAGATGTTATAAACCTCCTGGACCAGATAAGCTTAATCCAAGAATGTTCAAGAAAGTACATCAAAATCTCATTCTCCATGGTAGGTAGGGTCATGAAATCTGTGGATAAGAGGGAACATGGATACAAGCTACCCTGTAACTCTCCCATCTATTATAAAGCACTGTGCAATCAGAACAGACAGATCTGTGAGAAACAAAATGGGGTCTGGGGCTCACCTGATAAGTACATGGATCCACAGGTAGTGAATCCACAAAAAAAAACGAGTGAGTATAGTTATTGGGATAATGGATGCATTGCTGATTATCTTTTATTATTCTACTGATTATGGAAAGGTTCTTGCTGACTGGAGGGCAGCAAATCTAACTCCATTGTTTAAGAAGGGAGGGAAGTTGGTGAACTACAGGCTTGTTAGCTTAATGTCAGTAGTAGTTATAAAGGATATAATAAACACTTTGAAACGAATGGCAGAATTGGGCATAACCAACATGGATTTGTGAAAGGGAAATAGTGTTTGACAAATTAGTTGGAGATTTTTGAGGATGTTACTTGTAGCACGTAAATGATTACTAGTGAATGTGGTAAATGCATGGCAGCTGAAAGATAAGTTAGATAAATGTGGGGTTAACCACTTTGAGGTGCAAACAAGAAAGCATATTATTGTCTGGATGGCAATGGTTTAGGAAAGGGAGATGTCATGAGATTTGGGTGTCCATGTAGACCAGTCTTTGAAAGTAAGCATACAGGTGCAGCAGATGATAAAGAAGGCAAATGATATGTTGGCCTTCCGAGTGAGAAGGTTTGAGTACAGGAACAGGAACGTCTTGCAATAATTGTACAGGGCCTTGGTAAGACCACAACTTGAGTACAGTAGCCCCTCTGTACCCACGGGGGGATACATTTCAAGACCCACTGCAAAAGCCCAAAACCATGGATAGGAATGAACCCATTCATTTAAATGGGAAATTTACCTTCCTGGCAGCCCCGAATTGCTGGTTCTGAAATGTTCCCTGTAATATGTTCGGACCGTGGTAAACCGTGGGTAACTAAAATCACACTAACAGGACCCACAGATATGGGGGTTGCCCTGTATTGTATGCAGTTTTGGTCTCCCCACCTGAGGAAGGATGTTCAAGCTATGGAGGAGTTCAGCAAAGATTTATGAAATTTATTCCTGGGATGGCAGAACTGACATCTGAAGAAAGACTAGATGAGTTAGGACTATATTTACTATTGCTTAGAAGAGTGAGGGGAATCTCCTAGAGAGCTAAAATATTCTAACAGATTATACAGGATTAACACAGGGCAGATGCTCTAGATGACTGGGGAGTCCAGACAAATGGGTCACAGTCTTAATAATATGGGCTAGGCCATTTAGGAATGAGACGAGGAGAAATGTTTTCACAGAGGAGATAGAAATAGTTCCTAGAGTTAAAGGACTCAAAAGATATGGGGTGAAAGGTTTATTGAGGGTATTGAGTTAGATGATCAGCCATGATTATATTGCCTTTGAGCAGGCTCAAAGAGCCAAATAGAGCACATGGGTTGGAACGAGTATATGAATAAGGATTGAAAATTAGCTAATAGTCAATATAAAGTAGGATTAAACAGATCACTTTCAGGATGGCAGGCTGTTACTAGAAGGGAATCACAGTGGTCACTGCTAGGTCCATAAGTGTGAATTTATTCACTTTGACAGAAAACACAGAGATAAAGTCATTCTTAAAAACTGGTTTTGGTGTCCAAAGGGATCTCTATGTCATGGAGTCATAATGATGTACAGCATGGAAACAGACCCTTCGGTCCAACTCGTCCATGCCAACCAGCTATCTCACTCCAATCTAGTCCCACCTGCCAGCACCCGGCCCATATCCCTCCAAAGCCTTCCTATTCATATACCCATCTAGATGCCTTTTACGTGTTGTAATTGTACTTGCCTCCACCACTTCCACACACACACTGTACCCTCTGTGTGAAAAAGTTCCCTCTTAGGTCTCTGTTTCCATGAGTCATTAAAAGCTAACATGTAGATGCAGTAAGCAATTAGGAAAACAAACAGTGTGTTGACTTTTATTTCAAGGGGATTTGAGGACAGAAATAAATATGTCTTGCTGTATTAGTAAAATGCCTTGAGGAGACCTTACTGGATTATCGTGTACAGTTTTGGTCTCCTCTTCTAAGGAAGGATACTCCTGCCGTAGAGAGAGAGTTTGTAGAGGTTCATCTGAATAATTCTTGGAATGGCAAGTTTGTTTTATGAGGAGTGATTGAAGAAGCTGGGTCTATGTTCCTCAGTTTATGAAGAAGGAGAGCAGATCTAATTAAAACTAAATTCTTATAGAGTGTGACAGGCTGCATATGGGAAGGGTGATTCCCCTCTGGTGATTTGAGAATCAGAGAACAAGTCTCAGGTCAAGGAGTAAGGCATTTAAGACTGAGGTGAGGATTTTTGGTCTACTCAGAAGTTGATGAATCTTTGGAATTCTCTACTACAGAGCAGTATGTGACTCCATAAATGATGATATTCAAGAGATTATAATAGATTTCTAGTGATTAATGGCATTAAGAGATAGCATGGGAAGATGATCAGCTGTGCTCTCATTTATTGTCAGGGTAGGCTCAGTTGACTGAATGGCTTACTCCTATTCCTATGTCCCTATGACTTGATCATTCAATTTCTTCTCCTGTCCCTGTTGCCAACTGACATTATGAATGGCTAGCTCTCTGTCTAATATCCTCAATGAGTCACAACTTTCTGCAACTAAATGAGAAGACCAAAGCCATCATTTTCAACTCACAATGTGTGTAGGCGATAGTCCCTTAGAGTAAGGATGGCGTTTTAGTCATGGTAAAGAATCTGCACATGGAGTCCTTTGGTGTGTGGAAGCTGTTGTGCTATAGCTGCTACATGGTTCTAGCTGACTAGACAATCGACCCAAATTTACCACCTGCCATAAGCATATTGGAAGGATTTACAAATTAATAATCTGTTTATCAATGTTATGACATTCCTTCTATGGCCATGAAGTGGGATTTGAACCTGGAGCCTCCAGCCTAAGGGCAGTATCTTGTAAAACTACTACTTTTACAAACCACATTTCTTGTCAAACCAGTCTTGATGTTTCATGTTAGAGAAACCAAAAGTCTTCTTATATGTGCCATTTGTAATGGATATAAGAGCAGATCAGGCAAGAATGTAAATGTGTTGTAGAAATGCTGAGAAGGTTTACCAGACTAATATCTGCTTGTTTTCTCACATCACTCTTGCTTCTTTTTCACATCACTTTACAACTATACTCCCTCATTTTTGTTTCTTCATGGCATTGGGAACAGCTCCTCTTTACTCTATCCAGGCGACAGAAGAGTCCAAACTTCTTCCATCTATCCTCATATCTGCAGTTTCTCATTCCTGCAGCCATTAGGAATGAGAATGGCTCATCTGAACTGATCTAATGGCTGATCTAAATCAGTTCAGATCTCTCACCAATGTTTTCACGTTTCCTATAATGCAGCACCCTCAATTGTATACCTAACGTCTTTGATTTAGTTTTGATTTTGGTTTGATTTTTATTGGCAGCACAGTGGCTCAGTGGTTAGCACTGCTGCCTCACAGCAATAAAGTCTCAGGTCCAATTCCAGCCTTGGGCAAGTCTGTGTGGAGTTTGCGCATTCTTCCTGTGTCTATGTGGGTTTCCTCTGGGTGCTCCGGTTTCCTCCCACCGTCCAAAAATGTGCAGGTCAGGTGAATTGGCCATGCTAAATTGCCCGTAGTGTTAGGTGCATCAGTCAGAGGAAAATGGGTTACTCTTCGGAGGGTCGGTGTGGACTTGTTGGGCCAAAGGGCCTGTTTCCACACTGTAGGGAATCTAATCTGTAGGGATTTGAATATGTACCGTTATGCAGTGAAAAGTATTGTTTTGCATGCAAACCAGACAAATCCTATCTTGCATAGGTACATCAGGGTAATAGAACAGAATGCAAAATATAGTGTTACAGCTACAGAAAAGGTACAGAGAAAGATCAGTTCTAATGTATGAAAGATCTGTTCCTAAGTCTGATAACAGCAGAGGAAAAGCTGTTCTTGAATCTGTTTGGTAGGTGTTTCTTTAAAGAGGTAACAGTGGATATTATCTATCTAGACTTCCCAAAGGTCTTTGATAAGGTGCCTCATGGGATAAGATGAGGGTCCATTGTGTTCAAGGTGAGCTACTGGCATGGATTGAGTATTGGCTGTCTGACAGAAGGCAGAGAGTTGGAATAAAAGGTTCTTTTTCAGAATGGCAGCTGGTGACAAGTGGTGCCCCGTGGGGTTCAGTGTTAGGGCTGCAGCTGTTCACTTTATATATTAATGATCTGGATGAAGGGACTGGGGGCATTCTGGTGAAGTTATGCGAATAGGCAAGTAGTACTGAGGAGGTGGGGAAGCTGCACAAAGATTTAGACAGTTGAGGAGAGTGGTCCAGGAAATGGCTGATGAAATTCAACGTGAGCAAATACAAGGTCTTACACTTTGGAAAAGTGAATACAGGCATGGACTATTTTCTAAACGATGAGAAAATTTATAAAGCCAAAATACAAAGGGATCTGGGAATACTAGTCCAGAATTCTCGAAAGGTTGACTTGCAGGTTGAGTCCGTGATTAAGAAAGCGAATGTAATGTTGTCATTTATCTCGAGGGTTGGAATATAAAAGTAACGATGTGCTTCTGAGACTTTATAAAGCTCTAGTTAGGCCCCATTTAGAATACTGTGTCCGGTTTTGGGCCCCACGCCTCAGGAAGGACATACTGGCACTGGATTGTGTCCATTTCACACGGATGATCCCTGGAATGGTAGGCCTAACCCATGATGAGCGGTTGCGGAACCTGGAATTGTATTCATTAGAGTTTAGAAGGTTGAGGGGAGATCTAATAGAAACTTACAAGATAATGCATGGCTTAGAAAGGGTGGACATTGGGAATTTGTTTCCGTTAGGCGGGGAGACTTGGACCCGTGGGCACAGCTTTAGAATTAGAGGGGGTCAATTTAGAACAGAAATGAGGAGACATTTCCTCAGCCAGAGAGTGGTGGGCCTGTGGAATTCATTGCCATGGAATGCAGTGGAGGCTGGGACATTGTCTTCAAGGCAGAAATTGATAAATTCTTATCTTGCAAGGAATTAAGGGCTATGGGGAGTGTGTGGGTAAGTGGAGTTGAAATACCCATCAGCCATGATTAAATGGCGGAGCAGATTCAATGGGCCGAATGGCCTTACTTCCACTCCTATGTCTTATGGCTTTAGGGTGTTTTCAAACTTTTAAAATTTTCTTCTTGATGGAAGCGAGTATAACCGGGGGCGGAGGGATCTTTAGTTATATTGGCTGCTTTTCCAAGGCAGCGGGAAGTGTAGACGGAGTCAATGAACGAAGGCTGGCTTGCATGGTGGACTGGGCTTAGTTTGCAACTCTCTAGTTTCTTGCAGTCTTGGACAGAGCAGTTGCCATACCAAGCTGTGATGCTTTCTATCGTGCGTCTATAAAAATTCGTAAGAGTCATTGTGAACATGCTGAATTTC
Source organism: Chiloscyllium punctatum (assembly GCF_047496795.1). Lineage (NCBI taxonomy): Eukaryota > Metazoa > Chordata > Chondrichthyes > Orectolobiformes > Hemiscylliidae > Chiloscyllium > Chiloscyllium punctatum. Next base: position 109,936,953 of record NC_092748.1, read on the forward strand.
CTAAGCCTTCTGAGGAAGTAGAGGCGTTGGTGTGCTTTTTTTGATTGAAGCGCTGACATGGATGGATCTGGATAGATTGTTGATGATATTTACTCCTAGGTCTACAAATCTTATATAAATTGCTCCTTGCACTTGTACTTTAGTTTCTGATGAAGGGCTTATGCCCGAAACATAGACTCTCCTGCTTCTCGGATGCTGCCTAACCTGCTGTGCTTTTCCAGCATCACATTTTTCAACTCTGATCTCTAGCATCTGCAGTCATCATTTTCTCCTCCTTGTACTCTATGCTCTTGTTAATAATGCTGAGGATACTGTACAAAGTTACAAAGGTCGTGGATAAAAATCGTTTTGTGATTTACATATGAAAGAAGAGAAACTATCATGGTCATTCTAAAAATGAGAACAAAGGTATTTTTCAATGTATAATTTGTTACATCATGCCGTAAACTTTTGCTATAAATTCTGTGTTTTACAATTGTGCACTCTACAACCACCTGATGAAGGAGCAATGCTCCGAAAGCTAGAGCTTCCAATTAAACCTGTTGGACTATAACCTGGTGTGTGATTGGTAACTTTGTGCACCCCAGTCCAACACCGGCATCTCCAAATGAGGACACTGTATGCTTTTTGAACTGCTCTCTCCATCTGTCCTGCAATCTGCAATCCACATATACATCCAGGTCCCTTTGCTCCTGTAACACCTTTAGTATTGTAACCCCTGTTTTATGTTGTCTTTCAATGTGCTTCATACCAAAGTGCATCACTTCACACTTCTCTGCATTGAACTTCATCTGTCACTTGTCTGCACCAACTTGAAGAAAGTGAGGACTGCAAATGTTGGAGATAAGAGTTGAACAGTGTGGTGCTGAAAAAGCACAGCAGGTCAGGCAGCATCCGAGGAGCAGGAGAATCGACATTTCAGGCATATGCCCTTTGTCAGGATGCTGTCTGACCTGCTGTGCTTTTCCAGCACCACACTTTTCAACACTCCTCCAATTTGTCAATGTCCTTTTGGAATTTCACATTGTCCTCAGAATTTACAGTTCTTCCAAGTTCCATGTCACCTGCAAAAATTGGCTCCTGTACATTAAAATCCAAATCATTAGACAAAGCATGGGTTTCAATATTGACCCCTGGGGAACTCCATGACAAAACTTCTTCTAGCCTGAAAAATATCCATTATTCTGTTTCCTATCAATCAGCCAATTTTGGATCCATGCTGCTACTGTTCTCTTCATTCCATGACCTATACCTTCCCTCACAAGTTTGTTGTGTGGCACTGCATCAACACCTGGAAATCCACATCTCCCACATCAACTGTGTTACCCTCACAAAGCCTTTCTATTATCTCTTAAAAATACTCTAGCAAGACAGTTAAACATGATTTCCCCTTTAGAAATCCATGCTGACTCGGCATAATCAACTTCTTTCCATGTCACTAATAAATCTATCTTGAGTAATTGTTTCTAGATGCTTCCCACCATCGAAGCTGACTTGTCTGTAATTGTTGTGTTTGTCCTTACAAACTTTCTTGAACAATACTGTAATATTTGTAATTCTCCAGTCTTCTCGCATGTTCCCTGAGCCCTAGCAAGACTGAACATTTATGGTTCTATTCCTTGTTGAATTGGACATGTACTGCTGTAGGAACCCTCCAGAACACAATCTAGGAACATTTGCCTCTTGCTGCCCCTTATGTAGCCTGTATCCTAATTTGCATATGAGTAATCAAAATATCCTATTAATAACAACTCTTTAATGTTGTCATTTGTCTGTAGATTCCCTGCAGATTTATTCCTCTGCATCCTTTCCACTAGTTGCTGGTCTATAGCCTAACTGTGCTATATAATTGAATTATTTTTCTTTCTTAGCTCTAACCAAATTAACTCTGTTCTTGACCCTTCTGAGACATCTTCATTTTACTTTGTTAAAGGTGCTAAGTTGTGTCTATTTTTTAATTCCTGGCTAACCACCTGCTTTTGTTTAAATAAAGTTAAATTTCTATCACAAAAATCACGCAGACAATGTTTGATCAGTTGAGGGAAGGATGAGAGCTGTTACATATGTGATACAAGTCCCAATAAAGAGAAAATCAGTGCAAGATTTGGTTCTCCTATTCAATGTATATTTGATATCAAGAAGTTACTCAGTCTTCCATTTCCATGATATGGATGTGCTGGTTTTGGACTGGGATGAACAAAGTTAAAAATCACACAACGTCAGGCTATAGTCCAACAGTGCTGTTTCTCCTAGCTACCTGACTAAGGTGCAGTGCTCTGAAAGCTTATACCTCCAAATATACCTGTTGAACTATAACCTGTGATTTCCCATTTCTATGTAAGGGTTAGCAAGGCCACCAAGTTGTAATGTGACTAACCACGATAACTACCTGTTCCTAATATCAGTTGTTTATTAAAGTGCTTTGAAGTCAATAATATGATTACTTCTTATCAAGAATATCTTTTCTTTAGATTCGATGTTAATTTTCAGAAGGGCGACCATCCTGATGCAGACATTTTATTCCATTTCAATCCCCGTTTTAAAGAGGACCTTGAGAAAGTGATATTTAATTCTCGGGGACCGGATGGTTGGGGATTTCAGGGTGAGAAGTATGAAAAGATTTCTTCCAGAAATTCTCCATTTAAGCTGGTGTTCATGGTGTGGAACAATTCTTTCCAGGTACTGTTTTACCAGTCTTATCTTTAAGGAGAAGATTTACTATTGAAAATGACACATGATGGCATAGTGGAATACCAACACTCCGAATTCTAAAATATGGGCTGATGTCAACTATCTCTTACATCTCTGCTTATTTCACCATGTGGACATCCTAGGTAGAGTCTTGATCCTTGCCCAAAGGGTGATATGCTTTTACTGGGCACTTCTGGCACAATAATGTTATTCTAGTACTTTTGAATAACATTCATGTGAACATCCCCTTAAGGATAGTAACCTCAGGATTCCTCCTGGTTCCATGTGCTAATGAGAGTAGAAATTGGAGGATAGGTCATATGAATGCAGGGGACAGGGATTCAGATTTTTGGGATCTCTTCTGGTGCAGTGGTGTCCTGCACAAGTGAGACAGGTTGCACCTGAACTGGAGGGGACCAGTATTCTAACAGGGAGATTTGCTAGAGCTACTTAGGAGGGTTCTAACTAGTCTGTGGGGCTGGGGAGAGTCCCTAAACAATTGTCAGGCAGAAGAGAAGGTTGAGCTTAGTACAGAAGTTAAAGAGAGCAAGTTAATTAGGCATGGCAGGGGATGAGGGAAGACTGATGAATTAAATGCATTTATTTCAGTGCAGGAGGCCTGACGTAAAGTAGATGAACTCAGCACGGATGGGTACATGAGACTGAAATATCATGGCTATTACAGAACGCTTGGCTGAGGGAGGACAGGGACTAGCAGCTCAGTGTTCTGGAGTGCAGATGCTACTGGAAGGATAGAAGGGGAGGCAAGAGAGAAGGGAATGGTGTTTTTGATTGGGGAAAATAACATAGTAGTACTTTGAGAGGATATTCCCAAGGTTTGTCCAGTGAGGCTGTATGTGTGGAACTGAGAAATAAGAAGGTGGTCACTTTGAAATTGTCAGTAGGAAATTGAGGGCCAAATATGTAGGAGATTGCAGATACCTGTAAGAATAATAGGGTTGTAATAAAAGGAAATTTTAGTTTTTCAAACATAGACTGGGATTGTCGTAATGTTAAGGGTTTGGATGGGGAGGAATTTGTTAAGTGTGTTCAGGAAAACAATTCAGTTCAATATGAAGATGGCCCTACTAGAGAACGAGCAAAATCTGACCTCCTCTTGGGAAATAAAGCAGGGCAAGTGACTGAGGTATTAGTGGGGGAGCACTTTGGGATGACTGACCATAATTCTAATATTTTAAGATAGTTATGGAAAAGGATAGGTCAGGTCCACAAGTTAAAGTCCTGAATTAGGGCAAGGCCAATTTTTGATGGTAGCAGACAGGAACTTTCAAACATTGATTGGGGAAGACTGTTTGCAGATACAGGGGCATCTGACAAGTGGAAGGCTTTCAAAAGTGAGATAGTGAGTGTTCTGGGCCATTCATGTTCCTGTTAGAGTAAAGGACGAAGCTGCCAGGAGTAGGGAACACTGGATGCTAGAGATTGACTCTGATCAAGATAAAGAATGAGGCATAAGTTAGGTAAGGTAGCTAGGATCAAGTGAATCCCTTGAGTAAAAAGGGTGTAGGAGTACACGTAAGAAGGAAATCAGGAGGGCAAAAAGGCTAAATTTCCTTTTATTACAACCCTATTATTCTTACAGGTATCTGGTAGCTTTGACGGGTAAGGTAAAGGGCAATCTAAAGAGATTCTACAAGTATAAGGGCAAAAGAGTAACTAGGGAGAGATTAGGGTCCCTTAAAGATCAATGAGGTTGTCCAAATGGGAGCCACAGGAAATGGGTGAGATCCTAAATGAATATTTCTCGTCAATATTTACCGTGGTAAAAGACATGGAAACTAGGGAACTTGAAGAAAACAGTGATGTCTTGAAATGAGTCCACATTACAGAAGCAGAGGTGCTGAGGTCATAAAACGCATAAAGGTAGGTAAAGCACTGGGACTTGATCAAGTGTATCCCAGATGTTGGAGCTATGGAAGAAATTGCACAGCCCGTAGTGGGACCACTGTCATACTAGAGATTTTCATAACCTCCTAATCTATGCCCCTAATTATGAAGTTTGGAATACTGAATGCTTTAGTAACAACTCTGTCTACCTGACCTGACTTGTGCAATACACACCACTGTGCTGTGCTCTTTATTTTGTGCTATCTCTCTATGTTCTTTGTATTAAAGATCATGACCTCCCACATTTCTGCATTGAACTTCAACTGTACCCTATTCTTCCACTAACTTGTTTATGTTCTTTTGGAGTTCCATGCTCACCTCATCACAGTTTACAATTCTCCCAAGTTTTGTGTCATCCACAAACCTTAAAATTGCCTCCTGCATATCAAGATCTAGATCATTACTATATCAACAAAAGCGAGAGACCCAATACTGACTGCTGTGGAACTCCACTACAAACCTTCTTCCAGCCCTTAAAATATTCATTACCCAATTAGTTTTATTTCCCATCTGTTAGCCAATTGTATCCATGTTGTTACTATCCCATGATTTTTGTCACAAGTCTGTTGTTGGGCACTGTATCAAACATCTTTTAGATGTTGTGTACACCACATCAGCATCACCATCAACCCTTTCTGTCACCTCTTCAAAAATCTCCAGCACATTAGACAGGACTGCAGTTGCATTGAAATCTTTCTTAACTTGGGATATACTTAGAATATGGGGTGGCCATCTGAGACTAGGATATTTTCATTCAGATGGTGGTAGACCTTTGCAATTCTCTACCCATTGGGCTGCGGAGCTTGATCATTGAGTACATTCAAGACTGAAGTTGGTAGATTTTTGCATTTTAATGGCACCAAGACATAGGAGTATCTCGAATGGTGGTGTAGAGGTAAATTATCTTACATCCTTTGTTTAAATGACACAGCAGGCTGAATAGGCTGAATGTTTTCTGTTTTTCTATCAAGTTATATCAAGTGGCAATTTGTTGTACATTTTTACTTACTGTAATGTGTCAGACGTTCTATTTGTTGGCTTTTGTTTTGAAATTAATTTATCATTTATGAATTATCTATTTAGGTATCTGTGAATGGTAGACATATCCTTGACTATCCACACCGTTTAGAAGATTGGAAGCCAGATACTGTTATAGTATTTGGAGATATACAAGTTGAAAGTATTGATGTTCTCAAACTTTGAGGCTAAAAAAAGTAAGTATAATTTGAAATGTAATCCCAACAATATTAAATTATATTTGTGTAGGTAGGTTTATGGGATGTGTGGATTATGGAATCTGTGCTTGAAGTTTCCTTTATGACCATTGCAGATGAGTGCGTATAAAAGTGATGATATGATTGGGTTATTCTATGTAAACCATTGATTCACAGTAAGTTTTCCATTTGTGTAATCGTTTTAATTGCTGCTGTTAGTTGGCATTGTAAGTGAGAGGCATGTGTGTATTTTGGTAGTTAGACACCTTTACAAAATTGACAATTACTTTTGAGCAAGGGGTTAGGACTTAACTCCAAGGAGGACTTCAACTAACGGGATTTGGTAGTGTTCATGCACACTGACCCTAAGTTGCTTGAGTGGAAACTTAATTTTTGCCAGTAGTGTAAAACACATGATATAACAGAGTTGCTGCCCCTAATGTACCTCTCCTCAAATTTGGAATTGCAGATCATGAGGGGATGTCTGATGGATCACAAAACCAAAATCACAGATTTGTATACCGTTGAATAAATTTAAAATTATCTCCATCTCGCTGTTGAAACCTACATCTTATGGGTTTGGGTAAAGCTCATGAAATGAGCTTTCCAAAAGTACAGCTCAGCTGTAGGGAATTAGATTGTACCCCACAGCTGAACGAATGTCTCCTGTAGGTAGTTAGGACACTTGGGACTTGTGAAACCAGCATTTCCAGCATTTACTACTGCTCAGATTTGTGCCATGAACATAATTGCAAAAGTGATGAAAGTTTGCTCCCCACTGGCAAAATGAGGGATTTCATATAGAAAAATACTCATACTAAACCCAAGAGTTTATACTCCTAGAACCAACACAACATTCTTGAATTTAAATCACGACACTACATACCTTTTGTAATTAAGTATTTTATGTGAACATGTTGGGGAACCTATTTGTCAAGGTTTGTATTATGTTGCAATTTACAAAAGTAATATCTAACTTTCATAGATGCCTATAGTTATCATATTCTTAACTATTTTAAGTGTGAATCTCCAACAAGTGCCCTCAATTTATTGTACTCCTATTAACCTGTGCATATATACCAAGTATTATATTGGAATTAAACACTTAAATTATAAACTAATTAATTATAAATGATTATATTGGAGTTGAACTGCCTTTATATCTAATTTATTATACTTCAATTAAACACTTCATTTATAATTAATTAGTTTAAAATTTAATATGCTGCAGTTAAACTCTTCATTGATAATGAATTAATTTATAATTTATTATGCTGAAATTAAGCACTGCATTTGCATTCAATTTATTCCACTGTCATTAATGTTATACCACGTACACCAATGTATTTGTACTCAATTTATTGCACTGCTGTTAAACTCTACAGGTTGTCAATTCTTGTGTCCCAGTGTGGTTGTATTAGTGTGGTGGCAAGCACCACCTTTACCGAAGTCGATTCTTCCTGCTCCTCGGCTGCTGCCTGACCTGCTGTGCTTTTCCAGCACCACTCTAATCTTGACCAAGTCAGAGTTACCTACATGATTCGCACTTTATTTATCACTTTAAACATTCGCACCCTCTGCCACTTACAAACAATGACAGTAGCATGTACAATCTACACAATGTACTGCAGCAACTCACCAAGGCACTTCCAACAGCACCCTAAGTTGCTTGAGTGGAAATTTAACTTTTGCTAGTAGCGTAAAACCAATGGTATCTCTCCTGACATTGGAATGGTGTATGAGGTGGTGATATCCAATGGGTGGCAGATCAAAATTGCACATTTGTATCCTGTTGAGTAAATTTAAAATGATCCCCCATCTCTCTAATGGAGCCCTACGTCCACAGTTTGGACAAAACCCTGTCCTTGAAATGAGTTTTCAAATGTGTGGCCGAGCTGTAAAGAACCCATGACCTCTACCTTTTAGAACAATGAGACATCCGATCCATGGAAATACCACCTGCACGTTCCCTCCAAACCATACACTTTCCTGACTTGGAACCATATCGCTGTTCCTTTACCTTCTTTGGTGTAAAGTTCTGAACTTCCTCCCAAATACATCTCATCTCTGGTCATACCCACAATGAATCAAGATGGTGACTCATCATCACATTAACCTGGTGCATGCATATTGCACATATTCTACTACACAATCCAACCCCGCATGTATAGACATTTTATCACACTACTAGTAATTTCATGCTTGATTACCCAATTTATCACCATTGATGTTAAACTTTGGTTGTATCCATTATTACCTTACCATTAATCTTGTGCACGTACACCCAATTGTCTCACTTTCATTAAACTCTGTATCTATTTCTAATTGATTACCTTACAATTAACTATCGTATTTATACTCTATTTAACCTTGTCCTTAACACCTGTATATGCAAATGATAATATTGCTATTAATGTCATTTTGTATTTTTTCCCCAATCCTACAGCTGAAGGAAGAGAGTGAAACTTCTAAAGCAAAATTGAATTACACGTCAAGAGTTAAAGTAGCAGTTCATCAAATTCTGTATTTCTTTTTGTTTATACTTGAAAATTGTGTTAGTTCGTGATGACTTTAGATATATTTGTTACAAAGCCAATATTGATTCACTTTAAACCATAGGGAATGAAAAGGTGGTTTATATTGGGCCATGTGGAAGAGTTGGTTATGTATATCTCATTGTTCAGTCAATGTTATTTTCAACTGGATAATTAAAGCAATATTCTCTTTAACAAATCAATGGTATTCATTTCATTTTAACTTATGGTATTGTTTGCAAATTAAATATGTAATGATTGTGTAAGTTATTTGCAAATCCAAAATAAAATAGAAATCAGCGAAGAAACTGACCCTTAACAGGGGGGTAAGTGTTTTGGCGGAACCTTTACAAAACTTAATAAGAATAAAACAAAAAAACCTGGAAGTCACTGATGTTTTAATATGTCAATGGTGTGATATGTCGGAGAAATTGCAGCATAGGTCCATGAGGTCAGCATCCATAATGAAACAAATGTTAGCCAGTTATAAAGAAAGCAATTCACAAGATTTGGCAAGAGAGTAAGCAATATATCTCAGCCAAAGTGGGTTCGTGAAAGGCAGGTCATGCCTAATAGACTCAGTGGAAATCTCTGAGGTAATGTGGCTGACCTGCTATATCTTAACTTTTTAAAAAAATCCACCTGCAAAAGACTTATGGCTAAAGTAAAAGTTCTAAAGTTCAAGGAGGAAATCATAAATTAAGTGATAAATTGGCTAAGTTTGAAGCATACTGTAGTTAACAGTTAAACAGTTCTAACTGTAAGCATCGACCCACAAATTCTTACCATTTATCATCTACTGAGTAATAGTTTCAGTGAGGTTGTTTTAGCCTCTGGATGGCAAAGCAAGAGAAAATACATCTATTGAATAAATATCTCATCCTTGTATTGAGGCAGAGTTGCTAGTCTGAGTTGATATTCTAAGTGGAAATTAAATCACATAAGAATTTTTTTGTTAAAGATTTTTAAGCTGTACATTGCAATGGTAATATTGTAATAGTTATCAGTTCTGAGGTAGGGGATTTCTTCCAAATTTTGCCCAACTTATTGATCTATTAAGAAGAATTAGAGTAGGTTTTCAATCCTATAATGTTTCCATGGTAATAAACTTGAGTTGGAAACATCCAAAATCTCTGACTTTAATTAAGAGTAAGGTACATTTTTGGAGGGTTTCAGACCCTGGGTATTTCCCTTGAGACAATTTCAATTCATTGGATAATTCCCATAGTGTGAGTATTTATTCATGGTCTGAACCTGCAGTTCCACTCATTGCTGCTGCAACTACTATCTTCCATCAGAAATAATTGTATTTGGATGTTACATCTAATTTTGATCATCCTACTTACAAGAAGAAAGACCTTAGAAATGGCTCAATTTGAAATACAAATTATTCGGGTCTGAATGAAGCAATCAATTATAATGTAGCACAATGTGAAATTATCCATTTTGACAGGAAGTATAAAAAAATTATTCTACATAGAGATAAAGCTCAGGTGCAGAAGGATCTGAATATGAATCACAAAAGGTTAATATGCAGGCACAACAAGAAATTAGGAAAGCTATCACAATATTTTTGCTTATTGAGAAGAGAATTGAACTAAAAAGTAGGGAAATTGTGTTTCAGTTCTACAAGGCATTGGTGATGCCATGTATATCGTGTACAGTGTTGGTCTCCTTATTTAAGGAATAATGTAAATGGTTCAGAGAAAGTTTACTGGACTGATACCTAGAATGGATTGATTGCTTTATGAGGAATGTTTGGGCAAGCTAGTCTGTATCTGCTGCAGTTTATAAGAGCAAGAAGTAACTTTGTTGTGAAATATAAGATCCTGACAGGTGTTGACAGGGTGGACATAGAATGGATGTTTCCACTAGAATCTAGAACAGGGGTACTGTTTAAAAATAAGGGGTCACCCATTCACAACATAGATTCATAGAAGCCCTACAATGTGGAAGCCATTTCATCCATCAAGTGTACACTGACCCTCCAAAGAGCATCCTACCTAGACCAACCCCTCTACCCTATCCCTTTATCCTCAAAGCTAATTCTACTAGACTGCACATTGTTGAACACAATAGGCAATTTAGCATCACCAGTCCACTTAGCCTGCATATCTTTGGACTTCCTCTTTGAATAAGGACATTTTTCTTTGTGATAGAAAAACAAATCTTTGGAATTCCACTTCTGCCACCTGTTAAGGAAGAAAGTCTGAATATTTTTAAAACACAGATTCATGACAAGGGGATGAAAGGTGCTTGGGAGTAAGCAGAAATGTATAAGCGGATCAGTCATGATCCTTTTTGGATGGGAGAGCAGACATGAGGCATTGAGTGGTCTACTTTTACTCCTATTTCAAATGTTCATTTACATTATGGTTTTTATCCCATTAACCCCCAGTGGAAACAGTCAGAATGTCCATCACTGCTTTCCTATGGAATCAACTCAGTTTGGAAAGAAATGCGATTTTCTGTTTGATAAAATACAATGCAAGTTTAACCTTGGTTTGTGGCTTTCCTGCCAGATCATCCAGTTAGCAAAAAAAAAACGAAATGGAAGAGGCTAGAGAACTTAATTGTTTTCTGTTCTTTATCATGTCACAAGGAGCAGGTGTGTTCCTCTGGGCCTCAAGGAAACCTGGAATCTTTCCTTGTCCTCTGCAGTTTTACACTTTCACTGACACTAGAGTTGCCATTCTTCTAGGGTTGGTCTGGAATTTCCAGGAATTGGAGGTTACTTTCTTTGACACTGTTTGTAGCCTTGGGGGAAAAAAGTCACAGGAATCATAGAAAGGTAAATTTCTCATCAATTTTTTTCAACTATTTTCTTTAGATTAAAAAAAAAGTATTGAAAATAAGGGAAAAGAGAGATTGTTAAAAGTCAAGCATCATTCGGTTGATTAGATGAGTCTTTTTTACTTTTGGATAGGCAAAGGAAGGCAATGTGTCACAAAGATGGATGTGATGACTGACTCATAGTTGGAGCATAGGGGCAAGTCATGTGATGAAACCTCTAGGAATAGATTCAATCACAATTATCAAGCTTGTCTGAAACCACCACCTTCTTCCCATACAGCCTCTGCAGATGAGTTTTTGGGTTCTTGGGTTTAATGTAGTGTGTCCATTGTCTTGCCATCTGCCTGTATCCCTGTTCACATGACTCCTAGGTAGGAAATAAAATCGGCACTATTGAGGGAGCAATGCCACAGGGCAATCAAATAATCCATTGTAAAAGAGCAGGCTGCATTATCAGATTGAAATCTCACAACATCAGGTTATAGTCAAGCAGGTTTATTTGGAAGTACTAACTTTAAGCTCTGAAAGTTAGTACTTCCAAATAAACCTGTTTGACTATAACCTTATGTGGTGTGATTTTTAAATTTGTCCACCCTAGTCCAGCACTGACACCTCTACATCATGCTGATGCATTGGACAAAAATGCTAGCATGTTTCAGTTGAACCAAATGATCACTGATGTCTTTAAATCCATATTTTTACTTGGCTGATCCATTTTATTCACAAGACATCGCACTTATTGATACTACCTGTTGCTAAATTATCTCCTCTTTCTGAAAATGCCAAATTAATTTTGAAATGTTTAAGGTATTTGATCACACCTGCAGGGGCTGAATACACTTTCATTGATTTACAAATACAAAGCATAACAGCTGCCTCAGAATATAAAACAGAATAAAAAATTCAAATTCAAACCATGATATAACCTCTCAAGTATATCCAATTGCAAATTAAATAAATATTGCCTGAGCAGAAGGGCTATGCACATTGGAATTTCATGTTCAACTAACTAACAGTGGTTCAAGGAATTGCAGATGAAGTGCCAAATTTTAAAACATCAAAATAATAAGGTAAATTGTAAAATGCACTCAACTAAATTATTGTGATATAGGTGGCGTGGTGCCAACACATTGGGCTAGTGATTCAAGGGATTCATTTAGACAAGTCAAGTAGGAGAAGGGATCACAGTTGTGCATTTTCCAGGTAGTGGTTTATAGGACAGCATTAGCAGAACAATAAGGTTTCTGGTTAACATAGATGTGACATGCATTAAAAGACTTGCATTTATGTAGTACCTTCCACAACTTCTACACATCCCAAAGTATTTTATAGTCCATGAAGGACTGAAAGTCACTATTGTATGAAAGAGACATGACAGCCAATTAGTGCAAGTTTCCACAGCTTGCAATGTGATTATGACCAGGTGATTGGGGCCGGGTGGGGTGACTTTATTGCGATTTATAAAATCATGAGGGGCATGGATAGAACCTTTTTCCCAGAGAGGAGTCCAAAACTAGAGGGCATAGGTTTAAGGTGAGAGGAGAAAGACTTCAAAGGGATGTAAGGAACATTCTTTTCAAGCAGAGATGTGTGTGTGTGTGTGTGTGGAATGAGCTGCCAGAAGAAGTGGTGGAGGCTGGTACAACTACAATGTTTAAAAGGCAGCTGGATTGTATATGAATAAGAAGGGTTTTGTGGAATATGGGCCGGGTGCTGGCAGGTGGGACTAGATTAGATATGTGAATAAGAAGGATTTACCCAGATATGGACCAAATGCTGATAAATGGGACTAGATTAATTTAGAATATCTGGTTGGCATTGATTAGTGGAACCAAAGCCTAGGGAGTGTTGCTGAACAAAGAGACCATGGAGTGCAAGTTCATAGTTCCTTGAAAGTGGAGTCGCAGGTAGTGAATAAGGTGTTTGGTATGCTTTCTTTTATTAGTCAGAGTATTGAGTACAGGAGTTGGGAGGTCATGTTGTGGCTGTACAGGACTTTGGTTAGGCCACTGTTGGAGAATTGCATGCAATTTTGGTCTTCCTATCGGAAAGATGTTGTGAAACTTGAAAGGGTTCAGAAAAGATTTACAAAGATGTTGCCATGGTTGGAGGCTGTGAGCTATAGGGAGATGCTGAACAGGCTTGGGCTGTTTTCCCTGGAGTGTTGGAGGTTGAGCGGTGACCTTAAAAAGGTTTATAAAATCATGAGGGGCATGGATCAGATAAATAGACAAAGTCTTTTCCCTGGGGTGGGGGAGTCTAGAACTAAAGGGCATAGGTTTAGGGTGAGAGGGGAAAGATATAAAAGAGACTTATGGAATGAGCTGCCAGAGGAAGTAGTGGAGGCTGGTACAATTGTAACATTTAAAAGGCATCTGGATGGTTATATGAATAGGGTTTAGAGGGATATGGGCTAGGTGCTGGCAGATGGGACTAGATTGGGTTGCGATGTCTGGTCAACATGGACGGGTTGGACCAAAGGGTCTGTTTCCATGCTGCACATCTCTATGGCTCTGTTTCTAAGTAATGGTATGGATGATTTGCTAGTGATGGTTATTAGTTGAAAAAAATACTTGGGGTGATTTGGTGAGGGGGAGAAAAAATGTTCAGTTGAGTGTAAGAGCACTTTTGGATATGCAAAAGAAAATTGGCCAGGCCACCAATGAGAACTCAAAAGACAAAGTGCTGAAGAAACGAAGTAGGTCTGGCATTATCTGTAGTGAGAGAAATAGAGTTAACAGTTCAAGTCCATTATGGCTGTTCTTCAGTTCTAAAGAATATGCAACAGGAGGGGCTATTGTGGCGCAAAGATAATTTTGAGGAAACGTTTGATACTCAAAAGAGAAAGGATTTGAAGAAAATCCCTGTAGAGCGAGTTTGAGAAAGAAGGGAAGACACTTGTGTGGGGTATAATGGCTAACTTCTCTGCTGTAAATAGCATGTGATTCTATGTAAGGAAAAGATTTTTCTTTTGTGGGATGTGGCTGCCCAGCATTTATTGCCTGTCCCTAGTTGCTCTTGAGAAATTGTTGGTGACCTTGAAATACTGAAGTCCACCTGCTTTGGGTTGATCCACAATGCCATTAGGGAGAGAATGCCAGGATTTTGACCCAACAACAATGAATGAACAGTAATATATTTTACCAGGTCGGGATGGTGAGTGGCTTGGAGGGGAATATGAGGGTGGTGATGTTCCCACATACCTGCTGCCCTTTTCCTTCCAGATGGAAGTGATTGTGGGTTTGAAATGTACTGTCTGAGGATCTTTGGTGAATTTTTACAGTGCATCTTGTTGATATTACATGCAGCTACTAATGTACATTGGTGGTGGAAGATGTAGATGTTTATGGATGTAGTGCCAATCAAGTGGACAGATTTGTCCTGGATGGTGTCAAGCTTCTTGAGAGTTGTTGTATTCCATCACACTCTTGACTTGTATTTTGTAGATGAAGCACAGGCTTTGGGGAATCAGGTGGTGAGTTGCCACAATATTCATAGCTAATGATCTGCTCTTGTAGCCCCTGTGTTTATGTGGCCAATAATAGCCCTCAGGTGATTCAATTATGATAATGCCATTGAATTGTCCAGGAATGGTGATTTGATTCTCATGTTGGAAATGATCATTGCCTGGCATTTGTGTGGCACAAATGATACTTACCACTTAGAACATAGGCTATTACAGCGCAGAACAGGCCCATCGGCCCTCGATGTTGCATTGACCTATGACACCAATCTGAATCCCATCTAAGCTACACTATTCCATTTTCATTCATATGTTTACCCAATGACCATTGAAATGCCCTTAAAGTTGATGAATCTACTACAGTTGCAGGCAGGGCGTTCCACGCCCTATTACTCTCTGAGTAAAGAAACTTGGCTTGTCAGCCCAAGTGTAGATATTGTTCAGATTTTAATGCATCTGAACGTGGACCTCTTCAGTATCTGAGGAGTCACAAATCGTGCCGGATATTGTGCAATCATCGGTGAACATCCTCGCTTCTGACCTTATGATGGAGGGGTAGGTCATTGAGGAAGCAGCTGAAGCAGGTTGGGCCGAGGGCACGATCCTGAGGAACTCCTGCAGAGCTGCCCTAGAGCTGAGATCACTGACCTGGCAAACACCACCATCTTCCAATGTGCTGTCTCCAACCAGCAGACAATTTTCCCTCAATTGTTTCCAGTTCTGCTAGGGCTCCTTGTTGCCACACTCAATTGAAATGCAGCCTTGCTGTGAAGGAATTAAGCTTGTGTCCATTTTTAAACCAAGGCTATAATGAAATGAAGTTGTTGCACTGAGCAGTTTGTGATGCAGTTGGTTAGGAACCATTGCCAGTTGAGCACATTTTGGGAAGGATTTGAAACAGTTCCATTGACTGATATACACAATAACAATGCCACAGTAATATCCAGACATATTCCATTTGGAGAATTTAAAAATTACATTTATTTCAGCCAGATGCTTGCCTTTACTGTTACAGATAGGAGGAACAAAATATTCCTGTTCAAATATTTGCCTTGCAGAAATAGATTGTTGAAAATAAATATGAACAAAACAGATTAAATGACTATTACCAACAATAGATTTTTATTTTAAAATTAGTTATTCTTTGTTATGTATAAATATTACGAGGTCAGACACACATCTAGATGTGGTACAGTTTCAGCATTTTCAGTATTTGTAGACTCGATCACCACTTTGGGGGTGACACTCCAATGCAGAATCAAAGGAGTACTGCACTACTGGAGTGCAGTCTCTTGAATAAGATATTAAACTGAAGCCCTGACTGGCCTCAAGTGAAGATGAAAGATTCCACATTGGCAGAATTTTGAAAAAGACAGTGGAGGTGGCTCCAATGTCCAGGCCAATATTTATCTCTCAACATCACTACGAGGAGAGTGTGAAAGAAAAGAGTGAAGAATAAAAGGATGGATAGAAGAATGAAGGAAGCAGAAGTAAGTGGTGGTGGAGGACAGTGAACAAAATAACTGTGGTTGAGAGAGAGAGGGAAAATTTGGGTGGCAAAGGGCTGAACTCTGAAAATATGCAGAGTTACCCTTAGATTTGACTCGTCAATGTTGTCCTGGCCAGACTCCCATCTCCCACCCTCCAAAACATCAAGCTCTTTCGAAACTTTGCTAGCTATATTTTAACTTACACTACGTTATGTTCATCTGTCACCCCTGTGATACTAATCTACATTGGCCTCTGGTTGACCAATGCCTTGACTTTAAAATTCTCACCATTGCATTTAATGTCCTCCAGCTATACAAATCTCCATGGTATTTGTGTTTGTCCACTTCTGCCTAGTGTGTATACCTGATTTTAATCATTCCACCACTGGGATCATGCCTTCAGGTGCCTGGCTGTAAGCTTTGTGATTGTCTTCCTGCTCCACTGTTCTTTTCCTTCTTTAACACACTCCTTAATATCCCTCCCTATTCGACAAAGCTTTTGGCCTTTCTCTTACTGTCTACTTATGTGACTCAGTGTCAAACTTTGATTATCGCTTTTGTGAATTGCATTTATGGTGTTTTACTGCATTAAAGGTAGTATATAAATAAAGTTTGTTATCATGGTTCGTGTTTTGGATTACATTTTGGGTCAGAACAAGGTTGACAATTACTTCCTTATTGAGTCCTAATTCTACAGCTAGACACACCGACAAACGACACACAGGACCCCTTTCCAGTGAAGCAATATCTTGTTTAATACAGTTTGTAATAAATTATTGAACACATTTCCATTTCCATGGGAAATTACCATAATGTCTGCAAGATGTGGATTTAAAAAAAAGTGCATTTCCCTCTTATAAATCACAAAATTTAATCTTACCAATTACATTCCAGCAGTCAGAGACCCATAAATGACCCTCTCCGTTCACAAAATATTAATTGTGGGCTACTCAAACAGTGGAAACGTGCCCATGGAATCAGGTGTTTTAACATGAAGGGAGGAAAACCAGGAAGATGGGGAGTAAAGTGTTAGTGTTCAGAAGTGGTGGATACGTGAGGGTTGGTCAGAAATCAGTAAGTCTTTTAACCCACATGCAAAAAAGCCATATTACAATCAAGGATAATGTGTGACGGGAGAGAGAAAGTTACACAGAGAGAGCGCTGCACTTAATCCTTGTAATAGCATTGAATACATCAGAATAATATACACTGGTGTACATAGCGTCTGCTATTATCATTACAAAATATAGAATTCTAGTGCTCTGCTAAGTCTGAAGTTTAATATTACAAACTAAAATAACAAGTGGTAAATTCAAAATTATTTTTGGCCCCCTGCAGCCTGTGGTGTGGAAGGCGCAGTCAGAAGAATATCCAAAGGTTCTCATGGCTGTAGACCCACAGTCGGACTCACGACAGTGCCCCAAGAAGTCTGTTGAATCCATTAAGAACAAGAAAACACTGTGAGAGTAATCGTCAGCAAGTGATCCTCATTTCCACCAGGTGTACCATTGGTGGAAACGATACCTGGCCTGAATTTAACCCATTCACACTGGGTATCTTCTGTGTCACATTGGCACTGATGGCAGTTCCCTGCATATTCCCAACATGTCAAAATGTAGCTGGGATGTCCGTAACTTGCTACTGGCACCAATCTGATATTCTGTTGAGCCTGTGTTTCATCCCATAGGGGCTTTGCTTTTGTGTGAAAGTCTTTGTGTGAGTGTGTGTGTGTGTTATATATATATATATATATATATAAATGTTTGCATGCATGTATGCCTGAAAGTTGAGTATAGTTAAGTGTTTGTGTGAGCATATGTTTGCTGGTGTGCATATTATGTGTTTATGTAAAAATGTATCTATATCCGTTAGTGTCTTTGTTTATCTTTGTGTATTTATATGTAAATGTATGTGTGTTAACGTATTTACATGTATATGTTTGCTTATGTATGTTTGCATGTGTAATTTGTAAGATGTATTTATGTAAGTGACCAGTGTGTGTGTATTTAAATGTTGCATATGTATATATGCTTGCATTAAAGTTCACGTGTAAGGTGTATGCGTGCATGTGAATGCATCTGTGTTTATATTAGAGTGTATGTGTGTTGTATATGTAAGACTGCATGTTTCAGTGTTTATGTGAATGCTTTTGTGTAAGTACGCGTTTATGTAACTGTGTATGCATACATGTATGTACCATGCAAGTGTTTGTGTATATATGTAAATGATATGTGTGTATATGTATGTGTACTTGTGGTTGTCATTAACACACTAAAATCTCCAGAACACTATTATTTAATATATATTCTTTGGTTGTGTGACATTAGAAGTGATAGGAGGGGAACAATTATCAAATCAGATTGCTGGCCAGAGTCTTCGTCATGGTCTTTATGCCTTTGACTTTTATAACATTATGGGTGGATGGAGTTCAGCCACAATCTCACAAATGCAGAGCAGGCTCAAAATGCTGAATGACCTCCTCTAGATTGTATGTTCCCATTTTCTTCTAAGTATTTTTTGCTGGGGAAGAGGGGAGGGTGTGTTCTTTTGGAAAGGTCTTTGTCTTTTGTTTATCCTGTTGAAGTCAAGAACATCACCCAGCTGTGATTCTAACATTGTACATTCTCAGTCCATTCCTCGCAATCACATGTAGGGCACAGGATTTCCAAGAGTTTTGACAAGTGTAGTTTTTTTTTGCTGTGCCTGTCGTTGCTAACTGATGTCAGGTCCCTCGTTCAGGAAATACGTACACATTTCTCCTTTGCCCTTGACTTTAACCAGTCCCCGGTATTCCAAGTGGTAGTTTTCAGCTGACAGGACCTGGTACATATCTGTAGTCACCTGAGGAGATCATGGACAACCAAATTAAAGGATGACAACAAGATAATGCAGTTAGAGAAATCAACCGGAAATCACAAATGACTGTAAATACATGAATAAAAGAAGAGTAAAAACAGCTATTACTTTGTGCATAATTGGGGGCAGAATTTGTAAGGACCATTCAGGAGGGCTTCTTGACACAGTCCAATCAGGAAAGAAGTTATACCAGACCTGGTTTTGGGAAATGGGCCTGGCCAGGTGAGTGAAGTTTCAGTGGGGGAGCATTTCGGGAGTAGTGACCATAATACCCTGAATTTTAAGATACTCATGGATAGGGATAACAGAGCCCTTGGGTGAAGCTGTTAAATTGGGAGAAGGCTAACAACAACAACATTAGGCAGGAACCTGGAGATGTGGGAGTACTTCAAATGGCAGGAGCGGCACGTTCCTGCGAGAATAATGGATCGGTATGGCAGGTTATGTGAAGCTTGGATGACCAGGGATGTTATGACCTTGGTCAAAAAGAAAAGGGAAGCATACACAAGATCCCGGAGGATGGGAACTGACAAAGGCCTTGAAGTATATAAGGAAAGTAGGAAGTAACTTAAACAAGGAATTAGAAAGGTCAAAAAGGGTCATAAATACCTACAGCACAGAGGTAGGCCGTTTGGCCCAAACTGGTCCATGCCAAACAATATGTCCATCCACGCTAACCCCATTTCCCAGCACTTGGCTCATGTCCCTCTAATCCTTTCCTATTCATGTATTTGTCCAAATGTCTTTTAAATGTTGTTAATGTACCCAACCCCAACCACTTCTGTTGGCAGCTCATTCCGTATGTGTATCACCCTCTAAAAAACGTTGCCCCTCAGGTTCCCTTTTATTCTTTCCCCACTAACCTTCAACTGATGCCCTTGAGTCCTCAATTCCCTAACCCTGGGAAAAAGACAGATTGCATTCATCCTTTTCATGCCTCTCATGATCTCATACAGTTCTTTAAGACCCTTTGGTCCAACCCGTCCATGCTGACCAGATATCCCAACCCAATCTAGTCCCACCTGCCAGCACCCAGCCCATATCCCTCCAACCCTTCCTATTCATATACCCATCCAAATGCCTCCTAAATGTTGCAATTGTACCAGCCTCCACCACTTCCTCTGGCAGCTCATTCCATACACGTACCACCCTCTGCGTGAAAAAATTGCCCCTTAGGTCTCTTTTATATTTTTCTCCTCTCACCCTAAACCTATGCCCTCTAGTTCTGGACTCCCTGACCCCAGGGAAAAGACTTTGCCTAGTTATCCTATCCATGCCCCTCATAGTTTTGTAAACCTCTATAAGATCACCCCTTAGCCTCCAATGCTCCAGGGAAAACAGCCTCAGCCTGTTCAGCCTCTCCCTGTAGCTAAGTTCCTCCAACCCTGGCAACATCCTTGTAAATCTTTTCTGAACCCTTTCCAGTTTCACAACATCTTTCCGGTAGGGAGGAGACCAGAATTGCAAGGAATATTCTAACAGTGGCCTAACCAATGTCCTATACAGTCGCAACATGACCTCCCAACTCCTATACTCAATACTCTGACCAATAAAGGAAAGCATACCAAATGCCTTCTTCACTATCCTATCTACCTGTGACTCCACTTTCAAGGTGCTATGAACCTGCACTCCAAGGTCTCTTTGTTCAGCAACACTCCCTACCTTATCATGTTGGGAAGAAGTTTCCATTGGTAGGAGAGATTAGGACCAGAGGGCACAGCCTTAGATAAAGGGAAGATCTTTTAGAACGGAGATGAGGAGAACCTTCTTCAGCCAGAGAGTGGTGAATCTATGGAATTCACTGCCACAGGAGGCTGTGGAGACCAGGTCATTGAGTATATTGAAGACTGAGATTGGTTCTTGCGTATGAAGGGGATTAAAGGTTATGGGGAGACAGCGGGAGAATGGGGTTGAGAAACGTATTAGACTTGGAAAATGTGGTGCTGGAAAAACACAGTAGGCCAGGCAACATCCAAGGAGCAGGAGAATCGACGTTTCGGGCATAAGCCCTTCTTCAGGAATGAGGCCGGTGTGCCAAGCAGGTTGAGATAAAAGGTAGGGGGAGAGAATTTGGGGGAGGGGCACTGGGAACACGATGGGTGGAAGGAGGTGAGGGTGAGGGTGATAGGCCGGAGAGGGGGGTGGGGGCGGAGAGATCGGGAAGAAGAATTGCAGGTCAAGAGGGCGATGCTGAATCCGACGGTTGGGACTGAGATAAGGTGGGGGGGGAGGGGAAGCTGGAGAAATCTACATTCATCCCGTGTGGTTGGAGGGTTCCTCGGCGGAAGATGAGGTGCTCTTCCTCCAGGCGTCGTGTGGCCAGGGTCTGGCGATGGAGGAGGCCAAGGACCTGCATGTCATTGGCAGAGTGGGAGGGGGAGCTAAAGTGGTCTCCTCTACATTGGGGAGACAGGCCGTCTATTTGCGGAACGTTTCAGGGAACACCTCTGGGACACCTGCACAACCAACCCAAACGCACCGTGGCTGAACACTTTAGCTCCCCCTCCCACTCCACAAATGACATGCAGGTCCTTGGCCTCCTCTATCGCTAGACCCTGGCCACACGACGCCTGGAGGAAGAGCGCCTCATCTTCCGCCTAGGAACCCTCCAACCACACGGGATGAATGTAGATTTCTCCAGCTTCCTCATTTCCCCTCCCCCCACCTGATCTCAGTCTCAACCCCCGGATTCAGCACCGCCCTCTTGACCTGCAATCTTCTTCCCGACCTCTCCGCCCCCACCCCCTCTCCGGCCTATCACCCTCACCCTCACCTCCTTCCACCTATCGTATTCCCAGCGCCCCTCCTCAAAATTCCCTCCCCCCTACCTTTCATCTCAGCCCGCTTGGCACACCAGCCTCATTCCTGAAGAATGGCTTATGCCCAAAATGTCGATTCTCCTGCTCCTCGGATGCTGCCTGACCTGCTGTGTTTTTCCAGCACTACATTTTTCAACTCTGGTACTCCAGCATCTGCAGTCCTCACTTTCTCCTCCTTGAGAAACTTATTAGCCATGATTGAATGGTGGAACAGACTCGATGGGCTGAATGGCCTAATTTCTGCTTCTATGTCTTATGGTGTAACGTGATTTCAAAGACAGCACCTCTAACAGTGCAGTACTCTCTTGACACTGAAATGGGAATTGCTGACAAATCCTTTTAGATATTTTAAATCAAACTGTTCAGGTATGTTAGGACATACATTTAGAGCAGTAAGACCTGAACCTGGACCTTCTGGCTCAGAGGTGGGGACACTCTGCCACAATGGCTACTTTTCAAACTTCCCATCTGCCATGTTAGGTGACAAGATTTTTATGCTTAGGTCCTGGTGTGGGACTTGAAACCAAGTTTGCTCATGGGATTATTCAAAATCTACTTGTTCCCCAGTTAGTTCTGATAGTTTACTTCCAAAATTTCAGCAGTTTCAATACTTATTTTTTTAATATTCAGGGTTGGTGTGTCGCTGGCATGGCAACCATTTATTGCCCATCCCTAGTTACTCTGAGTTTAGTGGTTTTCATGGGCATTTTGTTGGCCATCCCTAATTATGCTTTGAGAGTGGCCATTATGAGAACTATACTACTGAGGACACCATCTCCAACCCCCCCCCCCCCCCGCCAACTACCGGCCCCATATTCTCAGAACTTGAATTTGGGTCTCTAAGTTGCTGGTACAGTGATATTTACACTACACGTATCATCTTTCTGTCTCACTTATTAGGTAACCTCAGAGGGCCATTAATAGTCAATCCTGTTGGTGCGGGACTGAAGGTGTCTTTCCCACCTTTATGGTGATCAATTGATAATCGATTGATTGGTGGTTACTTGATTGGTTTTTCTCTCAGCTACGCAGCAATGCTGGATCTGTGACCAAACATGTAAGGGGTAAACAGCCATTAAATTAGGAAGAAAACAATTCAATAGCTTCTGAAAAGAACAAAATATTCATCTCAAAGCTATGGAAGTATGGTGTCTTAGGGAGAAATAGAAACTTGTTGTGTGTGCCATTTGCTTTCACTTTGTCATGAATTCAAAGTCAATTTAAGGCATAGGGCAGAGGTTTTTTTCATTTACCTGAATTCTGTCAGGGACTCCTGTACTGTCCATTCTACTTGCCACATTGACTGTGTTTCCCCAGATGTCATACTGAGGCTTGCGGGCTCCAATCACTCCTGCTACAACAGGGCCAATGTTGAGTCCTAGATAGTAAAGGAGAGATGAATTATCACTCCTGCGCACTCACATTTATTACAAATCTCCAGTCTCTTCCCAGAACCTCAGGACATTGAACTGCTCATTTGTTGCTTCTATGATCTACAGATTTTTCAACCTCACATTTACTATCAGCTAACCATTCACTTTGATTCATCACATGCTGATTTGAGAGATTTAGAGTTGTAGGGCCACAGGATTAAAGTTGGAGAATAGGACTGAATAGATTGCTCAACAGAGAGCTGGCAAGGACTTAATCAGTTCAATGATCTCTGTTATGTAATAACTCTATAATTTTATCCCATCTTGTTGTTTCTCTGCCTCAACCCTCGCTCACCCAAGCTCAAACAGCTACTGGACTATAGAAATGAGGAATTCACTATTGCCTGTCATCAATGCAATGAAACCAACAACTTGACTTTCCTGATTAAACACATCAGTCTGCTCTTCTGCAGATCCAAGTATGAGAAAGTTTTTCACTACACAGAATAAGAGAAAAATGAAATATTATTCAGAGTTACGATGCATGTATGTGAATACGATGAGAATGGCAAATAAGAATGGTGAGGTTCAGACCGGGAGAAAGTGAGGACTGCAGATGCTGGAGATCAGAGCTGAAAAATGTGTTGCTGGAAAAGCGCAGCAGGTCAGGCAGCATCAAAGGAGCAGGAGAATCGACGTTTCGGGCATAAGCCCTTCATTCCCGAAGAAGGGCTTATACCCGAAATGTCAATTCTCCTGCTCCTTTGATGTTGCCTGACCTGCTGCGCTTTTCCAGCAACACATTTTTCAGCGAGTTTCAGACCAGATTGGCAAGTGGAAGTACGATGATGTTGCTACAACAGAGACTTAACTCAAAGAAGGGCAGGACTGGACATTAAACATTCCTGGATTCAAGGTGTTTGGAAAATAATGGAAAGGACAAAAAATATGGAAGGGTGGCAGTATTGATGAAGAAGAGCATTGCAGCACTGGAGAAAGTGGATAACCTATAGTTGGCATGGACAGAATCAATTCGGATACAACAAGGGAACAGAAAAGGTGTAATTGCATTGCATGGTGTAGTTTATAGGCCACAAATAGTGGGAAGCATGGAGAATTTTCAAGATAATTACAGAGGCATGCAAGTCTTACAGTAGTCACAATGGAGGATTTAACTATACGAATATAAACTGAAATTGTAAGGTAGAGGGAAGAGAAGGGCAAACATTCCAACAAAATGTTCAGGGGAATTTTTTATCATCCAATGAGAAAGGAAACACTTCAAACCTGTTTCTTAGAAATGAAGTGGGTCAAGTAAGTCAAGTGCCAATGGAAGAACATTTGGTAAATAATAATCGCTTTATTGAAATATTTGGGTGACTATGAAAATGGATTATGAACAATTCAAAGTAAGAATAATTAATTAAGGGAGGCCAACGGTAATGGGGTAAAATGGATCTTGATCAAATAAACTGGAGTCAGAGTCAGAATTTGACAGGAAAACTGATTGCTGGACAATGGACTGCATTCAAAAAAGAACTTGTTCAGGCAGTCAAGTTATCTTCCCTTGAAAGGGAAAGGTAGGGCAATGAAATTCAGAACTTCCTGTATGACAAAAGAGGTAGAAATTTGATCAGGGACCAAATTGGGGATTTACACATAACGGCAGATGGCATGGCTGCTTTGAAAGCCTTGATTAATTCTTTGCATCTGTCTTTAAAAAGGATCTGAAGTAATTAATAAA
Source organism: Chiloscyllium punctatum (assembly GCF_047496795.1). Classification (NCBI taxonomy): domain Eukaryota; kingdom Metazoa; phylum Chordata; class Chondrichthyes; order Orectolobiformes; family Hemiscylliidae; genus Chiloscyllium; species Chiloscyllium punctatum. Next base: position 109,961,838 of record NC_092748.1, read on the forward strand.
AGTAAAAGGTTATATATTGGAAATCTTTTTCATGCAGTGAGTGGTTAAGACCTGGAATGCTCTTCCTCAGTGTGGTGGAGGCAAGTTTAATCAAAGTTTTTAAAAGGGAAGTAGATGGTAATTTGAAAAGGAACAATGTGCAAGTTTTAAAGGAGAAGACAGGAGAATGGTATTAAGTGGGTTGTTCATTCAGAGAGCCAGTGCAAACACGATGGACTGAATAGCCTCCTCTGTATTGTAACAATAATATGAGTTTGTGACAATGTTTTTGCAAGAAGTGAACCCACACACTGACTGGCTGGCAACTCTGGATCATAGGAGAGCACAGCACAGGAGGAAGCCATTCAGCCTATCTTTCTTTGGGCTGGTCAATTAGTTCCACTCACCTGCAATTTGCCACATTAAAAATAAAATGTTTCCTCATGTTACCTTTGTTTATTTTTGAATGATGATAAATCTGGTTACTGCTACTTGAAACATTCTTCTCTACGAAATGTCTTCCTAGTCGTGATCCCCTGGATTAATTTGCCTTCTTAGCTGTTGATGCTTAATGAAGGGCACTTGTGGTGCAGTTATAATGTACTTGTCTCTGAGCCAGGAGGCCCAGGTTCAAGTCCCACCTGCTCCAGAGGTATGTAGTAACGTCTCTGAACAGATTGATTAGAAAATGTCTTGCTAATTTTAAAGGAATAATCCTCAGTTTCTCAGGTGCACCCACAGAACTGAAACAGCTTTTCCTGAGCACCATTTTAGTAATTGTCTTCTGGCTAAAATTACCTATTTTCATCTGGAAGTTATTGAACGAGTGCTCATTGATGTACTTCATCTGGTCCATCAGCCTCATGGCATAGTCTGCCAGTGCCTTGATGTGTGTCTTCCCAACTTTGTCGTAAGTGGAATCATTCAGACCCGATGCTGCCATATATGTACTACCTATAGTTTTAATCTTCTCCAGCTGTTGGAATTGTTCTTCGCTGATGATCTGCAATGAACCAAACAACATCAGATTGGAAGTCGACCAGGAAAATAGTCGACTGGGAAAACTACCACCTTCAAGATCCCCTTCAAACTACATGTCATCCTGACTTGAAACTGTACAAACAAGGAGCGGGAGTAGACCATTCAGTCTCTTGAGTCTGCTCCATCATTTAATAATGTCATGGTTGATCCAATTGTATTTCATATCTGCAAAGCTGCCTATTCTGATAACCTTTCAACCCCTTGCTTACAAGAATCTATCCACGTCTGCATTAAAAATATTCGATGGCTCTTTGCCACTGCCTTCTGAGGATGTGAATTCCAAAGACTCATGACTCTATGAAATAAAAAAATGCATCTTTTCTCTATTTTAAATGCATGCATCCTTATTTTTAAACAGTGGACTCCTAATTCTAGATTCTCCCACATTCTTCCTTCCACATCCAAAGACCTCCGCAGGATTCTGAATGTTTGAATTAAGGCACCTCATACTCTTCTATAGTTCAATGGATTATATGTCCAGTTTGTTCAATCTTTCCCCATAGCTAGCCCATTCTAGGTATTAGTCTGGTAATCTCTGAACTGCTTCCAACATATTTACATTGTTCCTTCAAAAGGATGACTGACACTGCACAGCACTCAGGTGCAGTTTCAGCAGTGCCCTGTATAACTGAAGCACTGCTGCATGGTCCAAATCTTGGGCGTCATCCTCTCTCTGTAACAACAGTGCAGTGGACATGGCACATTGGTGTAGTGGTTAGCACTGCTGCCTCACAGTGCTATGAACATGGGTTTGATTCCAAACTTGGGTGATTATCTGTGTGGAGTTTGCACATTCTCCCCGTGTCTGCATGGGTTTCCTCTGGGTACTCTAGTTTCCTCCCACAGTCCAAAGATGTGTGGATTCGGGGTCGGTTCCTGAGGATTGGAAGGTGGCTAATGTTATACCACTTTTTAAGAAAGGCGGGAGAGAGAAAGCAGGAAATTATAGACCAGTTAGTCTGACCTCAGTGGTGGGAAAGATGCTGGAGTCTATTATAAAGAATGAAATTACGGCACATCTGGATAGTAGTAACAGGATATGACAGAGTCAGCATGGATTTATGAAGGGGAAATCATGCTTGACTAATCTTCTTGAATTTTATGAGGATGTAACTCTGAAGATGGACGAGGGAGATCCAGTAGATGTAGTGTACCTGGACTTTCAGAAAGCTTTTGATAAAGTCCCATATAGGAGGTTAGTGAGCAAAATTAGGGTGCATGGTATTGTGGGCAAAGTACTAGATTGGATTGAAAATTGGTTGGCTGACAGGAAACAAAGGGTAGTGATTAACGGCTCCATTTTGGAATGGCAGGCAGTGACCAGTGGGGTACCGCAAGGATCCATGCTGGGACCGCAGCTTTTTACAATATATGTTAATGATATAGGAGATAGTATCAGCAATAACATTAGCAAATTTGCTGATGATACAAAGCTGGGTGGCAGGGTGAAATGTGATGAGGATGTTAGGAGATTACAGGGTGACCTGGACAAGTTAGGTGAGTGGGCAGATGCATGGCAGATGCAGTTTAATGTGGGTAAATGTATGGTTATCCACTTTGGTGGCAAGAACAGGAAGGCAGATTACTACCTCAATGGAATCAATTTAGGTAAAGGGGCAGTACAGAGAGATGTGGGTGTTCTTGGACATCAGTCAATGAAGGCAAGCATGCAGGTACAGCAGGTAGTGAAGAAGGCTAATAGCATGCTGGCCTTCATAGCAAGAGGAATTGAGTATAGAAGCAAAGAGTTGCTTCTGCAGCTATACAGGGCCCTGGTGAGACCATACCTAGAGTACTGTGTGCAGTTCTGGTCTCCAAATTTGAGGAAAGACGTTCTGGCTATTGAGGGAGTGCAGCGTAGGTTCACGAGGTCAATTCCTGGAATGGCGGGATTACCTTACACTGAAAGACTGAAGCGACTGGGCTTGTATACCCTTGAGTTTAGAAGACTGAGAGGGGATCTGATTGAGACATATAAAATTATGAAAGGATTGGACACTTTGGCAGCAGGAAACATGTTTCTGTTGATGGGTGAGTGCCGAACCAGATTACACAGCTTAAAAATAAGGGGTAGACCATTTAGGACAGAGATGAGGAGAAACTTCTTCACCCAGAGAGTGGTGGCTGTGTGGAATGCTCTACCCCAGAGGGCAGTGGAGGCCCAGTCTCTGGATTCATTTATGAAAGAGTTGGATAGAGCTCTCAAAGATAGTGGAATCAAGGGTTACGGAGATAAGGCAGGAAGAGGATACTGATTAGGAATGATCAGCCATGATCATATTGAATGGCGGTGCAGGCTCGAAGGGCTGAATGGCCTACTCCTGCACCTATTGTCTATTGATCAAGTGAATTGGCCGTGCTAAATTGCTCCACAGTGTTAGGTGCATTAGTCAGAGGGAAACGGGTCTGGGTGGGTTACTCTTTGGAGGATTGCTGTGGACTTGTTGGGCCAAAGGGCCTGTGTCCACACTGTGGAGAATCTAATCTAAAAAAAAAGTAATGTAACTACACTTGTACTCCAGATGCCCACGCTAATTATCTGAGGACATGGGGTTTAAGCCCCAAAATAGAAGCTGATTGAATTTAAATTCAGTGAATATAAATTTGGAATTGATGCTATCATTAATTGTCATAAAAATCCTTCATGTTCACTAAGGCCCTTTAGAGAAGGAAATGTGTCGTCCTTACTCGTTCTAGCCTACACGTAACTCCAGACCCACAGCAATGTGGTTAACTCTGAAATGGTCTGGCAATCGGTTCAGTTCAAAGATAATGATTAATGAGCGACAAATGAGGGTCTTGTTAGTGACACCCTCAAAAATGAGAGAATGTATTTTCTACAAGTCCGGTGTCCACTCAGCAAAGGCCAGTACCACCAGCAACACTTACCTCATCAAAGTCAGCAATGATCTCATTCAAAAGTCGCAGGCACTCGACTCCTTCGTTGTTTGCCTCCAACTCAACGTAAAACTCAGAGAAGTTGCTGATGGAGGCGAACATAACAGCAACACATTCACAGGACTGGTAGTACAGCTCATCATTACGTCTTTCACGTGCAAGGAAATGTGCCGCAACGTCTTTTGGCAGGATGTTGTGCAGAAGGCGTCTGTTGTAGGCCTGAAGTTCCTCCATTTCTTCTTTCTCTTCAGTCGCCTGGGCCAGGAAGTGCAAACAGTCATTATTGTGTTGACAATCTCCAACACTTATTTTCAGCTAAAGTCAGGCTTGCAATCTATATACAGTGTGCCAGATCACATTTACTGTGCAGTATCTGACCACATCTCTCAGGTATGATAAATCATTTCTTTTATTTAATAAGGTGATCTTTCTCTGAAACATGAATACACAATGCTGCACATTTGGTTTTAATAATAACATTGAAGTTTAAGAAATTAAGATACACATTGTTCTGCTAAAATGCCCATTCCGTTACTGAAAATTCACTATAACACAATTGACGAATTAGTGCGAACTTTTAAAGCATATAGTGGTTACAACATGATTTCAGCCCCATTTGATGCTGCTACTACACGATTTTCTTATTACATGGGGTTGCATGAGAACATTATACCAGAACCGACTGTAAAATAGAAGAAACCACACTACTTTGAATAAACACAATTTGTAAGATTTTGAGATGCACAGTAAAAGTAAAATCCTCAATCTATCCCAACAGCATCCCTTCACAGTACTCAAACATTAGAGAAAATTCCCTTCTCTATCACTTCTCTAGGTTTGAATTAACTATTGCATTCAATTCCTAGTCTTGAAGGTGTGATAGCCCTTTCTTTTAATATTCACACAACTTAGCTTAGAGTTATAACTAAACACTACCTGGTGTAGAACTTTCAAACTGAACCCTCACACTGAGGTAACCTATTTATAATTTTTCTGAACTAACTCCTTGCTCCAGGAAAACTGTGTTCTTAAATCTAACTTCAATCAGGATGTCTGCAACTGAAATCAAAAGGTTCCTGAGCTTTGGGCACTTCAAACAAGAAAGAAAATAAATCTTGATACTTCTAATTGAAAGCAGGTTAATGCTCTTTACTGTTTGCTCTGTCCGCTTGTAAAATTCTCCCTGTGCAAACAAAATCCCATTCACACTTCAGAAACTTTCTCTCTCATATTAATTTAAAAAAGACTCCAGAAATACTCACAAATTAATCACTAAATACCCTCATTCACACAGACCAAAACCCATATGCCACTAGTTCAAACCCTAAGTTCTAAAATGAACGACAGTAAAATATATATATATATAAATCACACACCTTACATGGCAATACTACGCACTTAAAATCAGTATATTAACACATGATGTGAGAATACTTAAATCCTTAAAAAGAAACAAAATAAAAATAATACACAAACAAAAACAAACGTTGCTGGTAAAGTTCAGCAGGTCTGGCAGCATCTGTGAAGAGAAATCAGAGTTAACGTTTGGAACCACTGACCCTTCTTAGAATTGATGGCAGTTAGAAAATGTCACTTTACAGCAGAAGATAGGGTGGAGGAAGGGTTAAGGAGCAAATGATAGGTGGAGATAGAGCCCAAAGGGAGAGAAGAACAGTTGGACAGAGAAAGGAGTTGATTACAATCTGGCTGGGAGGGTGAATAGCTGTTAGTGGAGACTGTTAGTGGCTAACTGTAGGTAATGGCAGACTACATGATAACAAGGCTTGGGTATGTGGAGTGGGTGATGAGGACATGGGAGTGTTCAGGCCCTAAAGTTATTGAACTTGATATTGAGTCCAGAGGGCTGCAGAGTCCCCAAGCGGAAAATGAGGTGTTGTTCTTCCAGCTTGCACGAAGCTTCACCAAAACACTGCATCAAACCTGAGACAGAGACATTGGTCAGGGAACAGGGTGGTGTGTTGAAGTGGCAGGCAACTGAAGCTCAGGGGTTTTTTTTTGTAGGCAGAATGTAAATGTTCTGCAAAGGAGTCATCCAATCTCTGCTGCGTTTCCCCAATATAGAGGAGACCATATTGTGAGCAAATGTAGTACACTAGATAATGTGAAGTGTAGATAAAATCCTGTTTCCCCTGGAAGGTATGTTTGGTCCCTTGGATGCTGAGGAGGAAGGGAGTAAATGAGCAGGTGTTACACCTTCGATGGTTGCAAGGGAAAGTGCTGTGGGGTTATTGGGGGGTTGTTGGGAGTGAAGGAAGAGTGGACCAGGGTGTCCAGGAGGGAACAGTCCCTGCGGAAAATACACCTGTCTTCATTTTATTCAACCCTGTTAAAACATCCTTATCACTTTATTTTCAAGCTTCAAGTTTCATTATGGGAGTCTAGACTCTACAAAATCTGCAAGGTCTATTTGTTAGTAGAACACAGATATACTACCATGAAATTGAAGCATATTCTGTTTTTAGTTTTAGTTTCTTCAAACATTTCTTGCTGACTCACAGAAAGCCCCCTGAATTTGCAACGAGTTGAAATTAAATTTAAAAATCACACAAAACCAGGTTATAGTCCATCAGGTTTATTTGGAAGCACTAGCTTTCGGAGAGCTGCTCCTTCATCAGGTGGTTCATCAGGATCCTTCGTCAGACCGAGCAGAGGCTATGGTAACCGATGAATGGGCACCGCACAACAATCAACAGACAGGAGAGTTCCATCCCAGTTGGGAAACACTTCAGCGGTCCAGGACATTCGACCTCGAACCTTCGGGTGACTGTCCACACACACACACACACACACAGAGACCCTCTCTCATACACAAGCTCTCTCTCATATGCTCGCATACACACCCCCTCCCCACACTCACATGCACCTTCACAGGCTTATACCCTTTTATACTCACACTCACACACATACACACATTCTCTCACAGACACTAATAACTCCCCGCCCCCAACACACGGTCTGACCATTGTGACACAGACAGTCTCACACAGAGCACCTCACACCTTCAATGCATTATCTGGGTTGACATGACACAGATTGTTAAAGTTCACTTGAGAATGTAACTTTAAAAAAGTTCTGCGATTTACACATGAAAGAAGTGAAACCAACATGTTCCTTCCAAAAGATGAGAGACTTAACAAATAATCCAGGTCTTCTTCAATGTATAATTTCAGTTACATCACACTGTAAAAGTTTGTTATAAATTCTGTGTCTTACGACCTTTTACTCCACAACCACCTGATGAAGGAACAGCGGTCCTTCCAATTAAACCCGTTGAATTATAACCTGGTTTTGTGTGATTTTTAACTTTGTACACCCCAGTCCAACACTGGCATCTCTAAATTTTGCAACTAAATTGAAGAGATTTTTCTAAACAAAAAAAATCCTTTGAATAAATGTACTTCCCATTCTGAACCACTTGGAGGCACTATTGTCCTTGGTTTGAGTCCATCTTTACTATTATTACTTAGCAGTGCTGTACGGACCCTTTCAACACAGTAATGTTCTACTTGTACAGCACGGAAACAGACTCTTCAGTCCAACTTGTCCATGCTGACCAGATATTCTAAATAAATCTAGTCCCATTTGCCAGCATTTGGCCCATATCCCTCCAAATTCTTTCTATTCGTAGACCCATCCAGAATTGTACCAGCCTCCACCACTTCATCTGGCAGCTCACTCCATGCACATCCCCTGCATGAAAACGTTACCCCTTAGGCCCCTTTTAAATCATCCCACCCTCACCTTAATTCTATGTCATCTAGTTTTGGACTACACTACCCTGGTAAAAAGACTTTGGCTATTCACCTGATCCACGTCCCTCATGACTTTATAAACCTCTATAAGGTCACCGGAAAGCAAATCTTAGCAGGACTTATACACTTAATGGTAAGGTCCTGGGGAGTGTTGCTGAACAAAGAGACCTTGGAGTGCAGGTTCATAGCTCCTTGAAAGTGGAGTCGCAGGTAGATAGGATAGTGAAGCAGGCGTTTGGTATGCTTTCCTTTATTGGTCAGAGTATTGAGTACAGGAGTTGGTACGTCATGTTGCGGCTGTACAGAACATTGGTTAAGCCACTGTTGGAATATTGCGTGCAATTCTGGTCTCCTTCCTATTGGAAAGATGTTGTGAAACTTGAAAGGGTTCAGAGAAGATTTACAAGGATGTTGCCAGGGTACGAGGATTTGAGCTTTAGGGAGAGGCTGAACAGGCTGGTGACCTCAGAAAGGTTTGTAAAATCATTAGGGGCATGGAGAGGGTAAATAGACAAAGTCTCTTCCCTGGGGTGGGTGAGTCCAGAACTAGAGGGCACAGGTTTAGGGTGGGAGGGGAAAGATATAAAAGGGACCTAAGGGGCAACTTTTTCACGCAGAGGGTGGTACATGTATGGAATGATCTGCCAGAGGAAGTGGTGGAGACTGGTACAATTGCAACATTAAAAAGGCATTTGGTTCGGTATATGAATAGGAAGGGTTTGGAGGGATATTGGCTGGGTTCTGGCAGTTTGGGATATCTGGTCAGCATGGACGGCTTGGACCAAAGGATCTATTTCCATGCTGTACATCTCTATGACTCTATGACATCCCTCAGCTTCCGACGCTCCAGAGAAAATAGCCACAATCTATTCAGCCTCTCCCTGTAGCTCAAATCCTCTGACTCCGCCAACATCCTTGGAAATTTTTTCTGAACCCTTTCATGTTTATCGTGCTTTCTGGTGGCTCAGCCAGTGCAAAGGTCAAAGAGGAAAACCCAACATATAAGCCTAATGCATTGGCAGAGATAATCTCTAACCCTAATCATAGTCCAAGTCAAATCACCAAACCTAAACACCAAACCTAAACCCCAGACCCAAACTTAACTGCACTCTTGGCTGGAGCTAGATCTGACAGAAGTCCTGGTTCACATCCTAAATGTAGCCTGAGCCTTAATTATTTCCTGATCCTAACCTTCAGAATGATTCTATACAAAACGAACCCAAAAACTAGAGCGAATACTAATCATTGCATTAACTGTAGTTTTGACCCCAAAACCACAGGACTATCCATAACCCTAAAAGTAACCCAGGTTCAGACTGAATCCTACTTGCAATACTAACCTCAGCACTTTTCCTACCCCTATAATAACTGTAACCATAGGCCCCATCATAACTTTAACTCGCGATCTTATCCTAATCCTATCACTAGTTCCGATACCCAGCCCTGACACAAAACGCAATTCTATACATGTCAGTTGTTGCTTCCTGCCTGGAGCCAATGGAAAACAATATAGTTAATGTTTTATATCCATTTTATAACAGATTAGATTAGATTCCTAAAGTGTGGAATCAGGGTCTTCAGCCCAACAAGTCCACACCAACCGTCTGAAGAATAACCCACCCAGACCCATTTCCATCTGACTAATGCATCTAGTACTATGGGCAATTTAGCATAGCCAATTCACCTGACCTGCATATCTTTGGACTATATGGTGGGGGTGGGTCTGATGCAGACACAGGGAGAATGTGCAAACTGCACACAGACAGTCACCTAAGGTGGGAATTGACCCAGGTCGCTGGTGTTGTGAGGCAACAGTGCTAACCACTGAGCCACTGTGCCACCCTAAATTAAGATATCATTTTTCAAAATTATATTGCAAAAGTTTTCAAACATGAAATGACACAACATTAACAAGAAAACATCTTCAACCCAGCACTTTCAGATTCGCCATGATCTCACTGAATGGTGGAGTAGAACTGATAGGCTTTAGTAGCCTACTTTTGCTCCTGTATCTTATGGTTTTATTAATATTTTGGAGCCACTGCTTTAAAATTAGGGTCACAGAACTTATTAAAAGGTCTGCCTGAGCATATGTCTTGGGTGGTTTGATTCTTAAAGATCAAAGAAATGCTTTGGTTATTCCCAGAAAGTCCCAGAAAGGTATTGTATGGGGTGTGACCCTTGGATAAGGACAGTCATTGGAACAGGGTTTACTACTGATGGTAGAAACTCGCTAAAAACTGAGGAACATGCCTAAAAATGGTAATTTTAAATTAAACCTTGGTGAAGCGGCAATACAAAACCCATTGGAAGCCGGGATCAGCAGTGGACTGTTTTCCAGAACGATTGCATGGAGAGGGCAATATGTATAAAAAGGAAATGGTTCTCTCTGCGGGTTAACGTGTGAGTTGCCTACAAAGGGAAAATAGTGTCTTGCCAATAGTCATCGTGGTCATTTATTACAGTAAAAGTTTTAAAATCGTGACATGCCATTCGTTGAGCTCTTAACCAGAAGTTCAAATTTCTTGTTAAATATTACCAGTCTATCTGGTGGAGGTCATAATAAAGTCAAAGCTCTAACTCTTCCTTATTACTGCACTGGAATATCATAAATAATTACATGTTCAAATCTCCAAAGTGGGATTTGAGCCACTCATTGGGATTCATTGAGATAAACGTACAGCCACTTGCAACACACTACAAAGCTAACTTATTCATTTCAGTTATACCATTTCCTTTTTATTATAAATTTTGCCTCCTTTCAACATCACCACATAAATCTTTAGAAACATTTGTAAGAACCACTGTGGTCCTCTGTTACCTTTCTCACTTGTCAATGCACGAACGTATAGTGTCATTTGGACCTTGCACCATTGTTGAACTGACTGAGGATGTCATGTTATTGTTTTGAAATTGGAGTCACTGGCAAAAACACTTCCCCACTTTCCCCCAACCCATGAATGGCACTGAAGCTAATGTTATCCTTCATGCGCTGAATGAGATCAACTCGCACCTGCACAGATTAGGAAACTTGCTGGTGTGAATAGCTCATCAAGCACCAGTTCAGAAGGTGAAAAATCATTTCATATCGACAAGCGACTTTTCAACCTGTTGGTCAATGACTCATGAGTTAATCATGTAGAGAGTTACAGACTCTCTACAAAGTGTTGAAGAAAACTTGGCAGCAGAATAATGGTTGTGGCTGACTTCCTACCTGCAGTTTCCAGAGGAAATCCAACCTGGCAGTTGATTCGACCTGCTGAGCATGTAGATAGAGTGCCAGAACAAACACCGTGATTACAATAGGAGTCATGATCTTCAAGGCGACCTTCGAGAACTTCAGGGAGCTGTTACAAGGAAGGAAATAATACGAGCTAACAGCTGTAACCGAAGGAATTCTTTGCTGAGTTCTCACATTATAGCCAAAAAAAAAGTGATTGGGACATGCACGAGCAAGTTAAAAGCTGAGCAACTCAAGCGAGTTCTGTGCTTAACAATCAAGCTTCAATTTGTTTCTAATGCTCTTTTCTCACATCTCCATGCTCCAAGTCACACTGGCTCTGTGTCTGAGTTAGATGACTTTCAAACTTTATATACTAACGTTTTTAGACAATTTAAACCATTGTCACATTATTTTAACACTTTTATCTTCTCTGTATGATATAAAATATAAATACATTTTTGTTATTGTCTTAGCTTGCTGACACTACCTGCGTGTTCTTGCTCTTCACAGGGGATAGGTGTACCTTGTATGCATCCAGGGATGAGTGTGGTGCTGGAAAAACGTAGCAGGTAGGCAGCACCCGAAGAGCCAGAGAATCAATGTTTCGGGCAAGAGCCCTTCAGCAGGAATTTCTGAAACGTCGACGCTCCTGCTCCTCGGGTGCTGCCTGCCCTGCGGTGCTTTTCCAGCACCACACTCACAACGCTGAACTTCAGCATCTGCAGTCCTCACTTTCTCCCATTGTATGCATCCAGTCTAACCTCGTGCAATAACAAATTTCCCGTGAATACAATGATAAGTCCAGTCCTGAATCCTCCAGAGACTGGACCCCCTAATTTCTCAGTTTGTCTCCACCACAACATACTCGAACAGAAAACGCTACAAGTAGAATTGGCATTTCTCTACATCTGGGTCCCATGTGTGTGAGTTTTGGTGGCTGCATTGGTATGACACTTCCCTTCTTTCTTTTGCTCCTGAAAAGAAATTGTAATCCTATTAATGCCTGGATTAGAAAGAGTATTTTCAGGGACTAGATTCAAACACATCACCCAAGCTGGAGAAGGAGGTCTGGACAAATGGAACACAACATTCCAATTTTGCATTTGTATTCTGTTTCTGTGCTGTCAATTCAATGTAATCCAATGATTCCCCCAATACCAGAGAACAAATACCAAGTGCTTTAAAGGTGCTGGCCTTTAATTTTCACATTATTGATTTTTTTTGCACGCATTGCAAAAAATTAATTTTATTTATCATTAGATCATACCAGGAAATTGAAGAAATAAATAACTATTGACTTCAAAGCAGTGAAGTGAGGAAATGAATCTTGCTGCTGACATACATGAGCAAACTTTAACTGTAAAACCATGTTCATGTAACCCTTTCAGACCCTGTGCAAGAAGTAAATTGATTTTCATTCTGGGTTCAAAACATAGATTCCAAGTGAAAGGATGGCTTGAATTTAATGCACATAACCTTTCTCCCAGAGACAGGGGATCTTGTGGTTGGTCAGAGGGTATGGGTGGAGATTAGCTGCCTCCTCCAATCAAGTACAGGGTAGAAAACTTTCAACTGGCCTTCCCACCTGGGGGCTAATTGAATTCCTAAATGGCAATTAAAGGGGCTCATCCTGACTCTAGCAAAAACCTCCAGCAAGACGTGAGGCTCGTCATCTGAAAAGATTAGATTCCCTACTGTATGGAAACAGGCCCTTCGGCCCAGACAGTCCACACCAACCCTCTGAAGAGCAACCCAACCCAGACCCATTTCCCTCTGACTAATGCACCTAACACTATGGACAATTTAGCATGGCCAATTCACCTGACCTGCACATCTTTGGACTGTGGGAGGAAATCAGAGCAAACCCACGCAGACACGGGGAGAATGTGCAAACTCCACACAGACAGTCACCTGAGGCTGGAATTGAACCTGGGGCCCTGGTGCTGTGAGGCAGCAGTGCTAACCACGGAGCCACTGCATAACAAACTTCAAATTCCACCATCCACTCTGGTGGGATTCAAATGCAGGTCCCCAGAGAATTAGCTGAGTTTCTAGATTAAAAGGCTGGTGATAATATCAATAGGCCATCACCTCATTTGTTTGCAGTCTTTTGGGATTGGGTTGGTGGTATGGAGGGGTTCCTCTCCCTCATGTATTCTGTGCCTGATTGAGGGACCCAGCATTGAGAAATGAGGACCTAGTGAAAATCCAGACCGTGACGCTCACTAGCAACTCACCTCCCCACCCATTGTCACTGCAGTCTCACCACACTTACTCCACTTAACTTCCAGGAATCCCATCCCACCTCACATCCCTGATTCCAGTCTTCTGCTTGGCACCCGATGCAATACCAGCAGTGGCCACTACTCCAAGAGGCACTGCAGAGCTGCTGGCCTCTGACTGTGAGCAAGGACTTGGGAAAAGGGCAGCAGAGTAACAGCGGGTTTGAAAGTCATTTAAAAAAAAGCACGGATTGTAAAAGGCCTAGCATTTCTGAACCACCCAGACTCAAACCTACATAACACAGAGCTCAGGTTTTGGATTGAAACTGGATCTTGAGCAGGAAGGCAAGTCCAAGAGGGTGAAATGCAGTCAGTGATGTGGGGGGGGAAGTCCACAACTCAGAGGCTGGGGAGAAACCAATCGAGTTGTACAGGAACTGATGTTAAAACTAATCTCATAATGCTCAATAAAATTTCAGGCCTCATTAACAAAGAAAAACCAAGTTAAGTGGGACAAGTTTAAAGAAGATCTACTTTATAATAAATGTGTCATAATCAGGAGAATACTCACCAAGTCCATGTTCCGTTGATGGGGCTACTGGAGAGGAAAAGAAAGAATCAGTCAGCAACAATTTACTAAAAAACATTAAAAATTACTCCAAAATTATTCGAAGTATTCTGGTGGGTCAGGATGGAAACTTTCCAAGAAATGTGTATAAAGAATGGGTTTATAATCACATCACATTTGGAGCACTGAGACGATCTTCCTGTGAGTCAGAGATCTGTTTTCTGAAATTTACTCTTCCATGAAATGTGGACATCTTTGCCGCCTATCACGAGCTGTCCTTGAACTGTGTGGCTTACACAGATTGGTTCTGAGGACAGTCATGAGTCAACCACATTACTCTAAGTCTGGAGTCATGTGGAGGCCAGACTGGGTGAGTATGGCAGAGTTTGTTTTCAGAATGGCTTCAGTGAACAATATAATTACCGTATATACTCGTGCATAGGTCAATCCTATGTATAAATGGGCCCCTTATTTTTGGCCAAGATATCTTGTATTTTCCATTTATCTCGTGTATAAATTGACCCTAATTCTTCACAGTTACAGATCAACACTTATAAGTCAGTGTGCCTGCCCACTGCATTCCTCTCCAGCTTTCCAGTCTGTTGGTCATATCGCTCCATTCCGGGTCTTCCAGTCCACCAACAGTCATGCTCCACTCAAGGTTGTCAGAATTACTGTAATGGTATGATAGCACAGGGCGACCGCCATATCCATGGAATTGGTTTCAGTTACCCACGGTTTACCACAGCCTGAACATATAACAGGGAATGTTCCAGATCCAGGGACCGGGAGCTGCCAGGATGGTAAATTTCCCATTTTATCTATTCTGTTGATAAATATTCATCCCCTCGAAAACATTACCTCATATATAAGTCAATTAAGATTTTTTAAAAGTCTTCAAAATTCGATCTATACATGTGTATATACGGTATCAGTGATCATTGTCGCCATCACTCCTTTTGTATTCCAAATTCATTATCTAAATTTAAATAACACCAATTTAAATAACCTACCAGGCAGCATCATGGCTCAGTGGTTAGGATAGCTACCCCCATATTGCCAGGAACCTGGGTTCAATCTCAATCTTGGGCGACTGTGTGAAGATTGCATACTCTTCCTGTGCCTACATGGGTTTCGGCCGGATGTTCTGGCTTTATCACACAATCCGAAGAAGTGTAAGTTAGGTGGATTGACCATGATAAATTGTCCGTAATGTCCAGGAATGCATTGGCTAGGTAAGTCAGCCATGGTAAGTGCAGGGATAGGGTAAGGGCCTCAGGGTGTAATGCTTTTTGGAGGGTCAGTGCATACTCAATGGGCGCATGGCCTCTTTCCAAACTAGGGACTCTATGCTGAGGTGGGATTTGAACTCAGGTCCCCAGAGCCTCAGAGTAAAGCCTCTTGGTTACTAGTCCAGTGACATGGTCACAATGTCAACAAATCTTTGTTTGCAAATTGGCTGCTGTGTTTTCTGCACTAACACGGTGACTACACTTTAAGATTATTTCATTAATCGTTTCTCAATGAAATACAAATGCAAGTTTTTTTTAATAACAGATGGTCTCTATTGCTCAAAGGAAAGTCACAACCCCCTGCATGATTCCTTGAGGACACCCTTATTCTGAAAAATCCCAGCTGATTTTCCTCAGTGAGGATTGACCTGCCTCCTGCTGGAGAGTTCCAGAATATTCCTGTGTTTATTTTCCTCATACGACTGTGGGTGGTACAGAATGCTCCAATATAGCTATGGGATGTGTGGAGGGGGTGGAAGAGAGGAGGCGAAAGATCTCTGCTCATAAGTATCTGTTCATCAGCAAGTCTGAAGCAACAGCACGGGGACAGACACAAATAATTGTACCACTCTGTCCCTTGACAACTGTCAATGAATTATGAAGTAAATTCAGGTCAACAAATTTCACATTTACATTTCAATCCAGAGACCCATTATGATTCTGCTCATTAATCAGCCACAGTTTTCGCATTCCCTTCTGTTGCATTAATATTTCACTGCATCAAGCAGTCATTTCACAGCTTCATGATACCCAGCAAGCAATAGTAGGATGTAAAATCAATTGGAAAACGCATGTGTTCGTGTTCAGATGTTAATGAGGATTTCAGTAAAATGGGCAAATTAAATATTTGAGTTAGGACAAATGCACTGCTTGGAATAACCATAGCTCACAGTCATTTAAGCACAACAGAATCATAATCTACTTTGTCCTTTTTTGATTATAATTGATTCCAACATTAAAAATCTCCTGTAACATTTCTAAATGTTGAATTTAAAGAGAAGGGAGCATCATCAAGCTTCTGCTTGTGAGCCAGAGACACTGGGAGATACCACAGCACAGTGCTGAAGAGATGGCATTGAACTTTATCCATTTACCAGCCAGCTTTTATCATGCAATTTTGCAACACTGAATGGAAGTCAAATCAAAATATTTTCTTCGTGATGGGAAACAAAAAACTGTAAAAGCAGAAAGGAATTTTCAGGGACCATGTGCGTATATCACTAAAAACTAGTGTAATTTGTAAATAATTCCTAAGAATCTATACCGAGGTAGCTTTCTATCTAAGATGGCACCGTAAGTGACAATTTTGTAAAATTTTCACTGCATTCATGTGAGTACATGCAACAATAAATCTAATGCTAATTTTAATTCTAAAAGAAAGACATTTCAAAGCATTTTATAGCCAATGGAATACTTCTAGAAGTCACCTACCTTTGTAATGTAGAATACACAGTTACTAATTAGCTCCCACGAACAACAATGTAATAATTACGGGATATTTTTGTTGTGATATTGATTAAGGGATAAATATTAACCAGTAAACCTGAGACAGCTCCCCTGCACTTCAAAATATTGACTTAGGATCTTTTACATTTTCCCAAGTAGGTAGCTTTAAGCTTTACCTGAAGGACAGCACCTCAGACAATGCAGTGTTCTCTCAGTACTGAAGTGTACTGCAATATCAATCCCGAATTTTGTGCATAAAACTTGAAATGGGACTTGAATGTTGGTCATTATGTCAATGGAACTTGTGTGCAAAAGTATGGTTCTCTTTCACACCTCCTTGGACAGAATCCATCTGGGGGTCAGCGGAAATAAACACTGATTCTGGGTCAGGGGATGGTGGGATCAAGTTTTCAACTCCAGGACATAAACAGGAACTTTACGCTGACACTCCCAGTGCATTAGTGTGGGAGTGCTGTGCTGTCACATTTGTCACTTCTCAAATGAAATGTTAAAATGAGGCCCTTTCTCTGATGGAGAGTCAAATATGTGCAGGTTTAAATGGATTGGCCATGTCAAATTGTTCATAGTGGTCAGGGATGTATAGATTAGGTGGACAAAGTTAAAATCACACAACACCAGGTTATAGTCCACCAGGTTTATTTGGAAGCACTCGCTTTCGGAGCGCTGGTCCTTCATCAGGTGGTTGTGGAAAATAAGATTGTAAGATACAGAATTTATAGCAAAAGTTTACGGTGTGATGTAACTGAAATTATACAGTGAAAAAGACCTGGATTGTTTATTAAGTCTCTCATCTTTGAGAGTGACCATGTTGGTTTCAGTTCTCTGCGTTATAGTCTTATTCTCCACAACCACCTGATGAAGGAGCAGCGCTCCGAAAGCTAGTGCTTCCAAATAAACCTGTTGGACTAGTACCTGGTATTGTGTAATTTTTAACTTTGTACACCCCAGTCCAACACCGGCGACAGGGTAAGAAGGTGAATCCAGGTGGGATGCTCTTCGGAAGGTCGGTGTGGACCCGATGGGCTGATCGGCCTCCTTATACACTGTAGGATTCCATGATATATACCATTGTGTAAGTGAACACCATAAGACCTACTGAGAGTGAGAAAAGTATCCTAAATTAAGGACAAGCTTGGGATGCAATGGATTCAGAGCAGAAGGCAGAGGCATAGTGGCAATGTCACAGAATCAAGTGTTATAGTGCAGCAGGAGGTCATTCAACCTTTCACGCCTGCACCTGTTCATAAAAAAGACCATCATTACCTAGGGCCAATCTCCTGAATTTATGCCCATACTCTTGCACATTATTTTATCAAAGTAACAATCTCTTGAATGCCTCTACCACACTTCCAGGCAGAACACTCCATATCCTAACTACTCTCTTTTGGAAAAGGTTTTTCCTCACTTCACCCTTCTTTCAATTGCAGATTTCTTTAAATCTACATCCTCTTTTTCTTGTACTTTTATGAGTGTGAACACTCTATTCAGCCCACTCATGATTTTGAAAAGCTCTATCAGATCTCCTCTGAGTCTTCTTCTTTACAAGGAGAACTGTCCCAATGTCTTTACCTTATCCTCATAACTATCAATGGACTAATAACCCAGACCTTTAAGTGAATATTTTCTTGAATTCCAACATGGGAGATGGTGAAATTTGAATTAAGTAAGGTAAATTATTGGAATGCAAGTTAAAAAGCTAGCCTGATAGTGACCATGTAACCTCTGTTAAAAATATATGGATCACTAATATCGTATAAGGGAGGACATCTGCCATCCTTACCTTGTCTGGCCTACATGTGTCTCCAGACTCACATGAAATCTGGTTGACCCTTACCAATTAGGGATCTGTGATACATGCTGGCCTAGCCAGTGATGCCCACATCCCATGAATGAATCGAGAAATCCTCATTGACATTTAAACATTAGCACATGCATTTTCCAATTGATTTTACATCCTAATATTGCTTGCAGGGTATCACAAAGCTATGGAATGAGCAATCTAGTGGAACATTGCAGGACAGACACCCAAAAGAAATGCCTAATGTAGCTACAGTGGGATAAAATCCATGAAGGACCAAGCACAAAGACCTGATTCTACAGGAGTAATATAATAGACACAGCTGCTGTGGTACAAGGCATGGTCACAGGAGTTGAAACCTTGATCGATATTTACTCCTCAACATTAATCACTAAAATTAATGATGTGATCATTAATTTCACTGCTGTCATGTTCAAATTTATGCAGCTTGCTACATGTTAAAATTTATGCAGCAATTTCCCTCTTTACAAGAGTAATTGTGTTTCATAAGAGCATTTCATTGGTAAATGTTGTTCTATAAGTGCAAAAGACACTGTATAAATGCGAACTGCTTTCTTTTCATTCGTTCATGGTATATGGGCATTGATGTCTGGGCCAACATTTATCACCCACCATTTAAGGTGGTGCTGAGCTGCCGCCTTGAACTGCTGCAGTCCATGAAATGTAAACACAGCCACAATGTTGTTCTGAAGGGAGTTCCAGGATTTCAATCCATCTTATTTAGAAATTTCGACCTGCCTTTGAAATCTCATTGTCTTGAACTTGGGACATTGCTAATGGACAAGGTGTTTTCAGAGGTATGCTTGACTTTCGATCTTTTGGGAGTGTATGGCACTGTTTGGTTAAGAGAGACAGCTGGCGAGGATGATTTAAGAATTGTTTGCTCTTTACCTGATAGTTTCAGAGTCCTTGATATCTATCGGAGAGCAGGAGAGGCCTTGGTTTTAACAAGTATGTGGAGAAGATGACTCAGTCTGGGAAGAATCCACCCACTTAGTGAGAAAACTGTAAGGAAGCTACAAATAATGCTGGCCACACGCAGCAGGTTTATTGGTATGTGTCAACAGTAAGTATTGACACCTGCCAAATTAAACTGTCTTCACTCATTCGTAATGCTGACACCTCTGCATTTTCAGTGTCTGTTGCTTGCATGTTAAGTTTATAATTTTCTTTGAGAATATAAGAAACCATCTAGCTCTCAGGAGTAAAAAATAAAACCGATGGGTTTGCAATTACTCATTGATTCTCCAGTTACTTTTGTATTGTTATTGCAGCATATTTGTTGACATGCTGACTCACTCTTCATCCATATCTTTGTCATATTTTAAACCCTCTGGTTGTGGGGAGGGGAAGATGGACTCTGAAGTTCATCAAAGAAACATATGGTAAACAACCTGGATGAGTGGGGTCCCAAGAGCACTCAAGAAACTCAAGAACGTGCAGGACAAAGTTGTCTGCTGGATTGGAATCCTAAATGCCCCACCAGAAGTCCCTACACCACCAATAACTCAGTAGCAGCAGTGTGTACCATCTACAAGATGCACTACAGCAACTCACTAAAATTCCTTCAAGAGCACCTTCCAAACCTAAGACTTCTACCACCTGGAAGGGCAAGGGCAGCAGGTATGTGGGAGCACTACCAACTGTAGGTTCTTCTCAAAGCCATTCACCATCTTGAGTTAGAACACAGGATGTAGATGTCACCCAGCATTTATTGCCCATCCCTATTGCCCTCGAGAAGGTGGTGGGGAGCTTTCTCCTTGAAACACTGCAGTCCTTGGGGTCGCAGTCGCATTTCAGTCCGATTCGAAACATTGACTCTGCTTCTCTCTCCACAGATGCTGCCAGATCTGCTGAATTGCACTAGCATTTTCTATCTTTTACTTCAAATCTTCAGTTTCCGGAGCATTCTGCTTTTATGTCTGATTGAATGGAACTGACTCAGGGGGCTGAATGCTCTCCTTTGGTTAAGAGCAAATTACTGTGGATGCTGGAATCTGAAACCAAAAGAGAAAATGCTAGAAAATCTCAGAAGGTCTGGCAGCATCTGTAAGGAGAGAAAAGAGCTGACATTTCGAGTCGAACTGACCCTTTGTTAAAGCTTTGACAAAGGGTCAGTTAGACTCGAAATGTCAGCTCTTTTCTCTCCTTACAGATGCTGCCAGACCTGCTGAGATTTTCCAGCATTTTCTCTTTTGCTCTTCTTTGGTTCCTGAGTTTATACAGTCGAATCCTTAAAATTGGACACCTTGCTGAAACCTAACCAGTGATTCAAAAAGGTTTACTACACACTCTTTGCTTGCATGACCGTATTTAGCATGCTATTAGCCTCCTTTTAAAATTCATCATTTTGTTGTGGTATCATAAATATACTAGAATTGCAAAATAAAGCAGTGGGTTCGTAAATGGCTACTTACAGACTGTTGGCAGTAACCAATAGGTCTGCATTATCAAAAAGGGTGACGCCAGGCAGCTCCATCATTACAATGTAAACCAGTTCAATGATCAGCATGAGAACGAGCTTTCCAATGCTGCTGATCTGGAGGAATACAGCACAGGCCAGTAAACTCAGCAGCACACAGTAGGTGAAGTACTGTTCAAAGGAAAGCAGACAAAAACAGCTTCATTAGAATAAGTTTCCTTGTACAAAGGGAATCATTCCTACTCATATAACTTCTCCATCCCAGCACCTACAGTGTTAATATGAGCCGCCTGCAGCCGATACCTGATTGTGAAAAGATCTGCTTTGGGCAGATCTGATGCCAACAAAACATCTTGTGACACTAGTCTGCAGGGTTTATTAGCAGTGGGTGGTGAAGGAATAACCACCAACAAGACATCAGTAAAACAGGCAGTAACAAGAAGTAGAGTCATAGAGTCATACAGATGTACAGCATGGAAACAGACCCTTCGGTCCAACCCGTCCATGGCCAACCAGATATCCCAACCCAATCTAGTCCCACCTGCCAGCACCCGGCCCATATCCCTCCAAACCCTTCCTATTCATATACTCATCCAGATGCCTCTTAAATGTTGCAATTGTACCAGCCTCCACCACTTCCTCTGGCAGCTCATTCCATACACATACTACCCTCTGTGTGAAAATGTTGCCCCTTAGGTCTCTTTTATATCTTTCCCCTCTCACCCTAAACCTATGCCCTCTATTTCTGGACTCCCCACCCCAGGGAAAAGACTTGGTCTATTTATCCTATCCATGCCCCTCATAATTTTGTAAACCTCTATAAGGTCTCCCCTCAGCCTCCAAAGCTCCAGGGAAAACACCCCAGCCTGTTCAGCCTCTCCCTATAGCTCAAGCTCTCCAATCCTGGCAACATCCTTGTGAATCTTTTCTGAGCCCTTTCAAGTTTCACAACATCTTTCCGATAGGAAGGAGACCAGAATTGCATTCAATAATCCAACAGTGGCCTAACCAATGTCCTGTACAGACACAACATGACCTCCCAACTCCTGTTGACTATTACAAGATAACAGCTTAAAAGTAGCTTAGTACTGGTCAACTGCGTTAACATTAGGGCAGAGATATTATTATTACCTAATTCCTTACTTAGGGAAAGATAAAATTTCATTAGAGGTAGTTCAGAGAAGGTTCATTAGGATGATCCTCAGTATGGAGGGATAGTCTCATGAATGAAGGCTATACAGACTCTACTGACTAGAGGTTAGAAGAATGGGAGTGATCTCATTAAAGCATGCAGGGTTCTTAAGGTGTTGACGGGATAAATGCTGAGAGGATGCTTCTTCTGCCCATCTCTAAGAACTCCAGAGAAAGTTGTTTTAGATTAGATTAGATCCCCTATAGCATGGTAACAGGCCCTTCAGCCCAACAAGTCCACACCAACCCTCCGAAGAGTAACCAACAAAGACTCATTTCCTGACCTTTATCCCTGACTAAAGCACCTAACACTGTGGGCAATTTAGCATGGCCAATTCACCTGACCTGCACATCTTTTGGAATGAGTGAATGTCTTGAACCACTGCTGGGGCTGGGTTTGGGGTGTAGGACACCCACAATGCTGTTAGGGAGAGAGTTCCATGATTTTGATCCAGTGACAGTGAAGTAAAAGCGCTATAGTCAGTCCCCCTCCCACTCTGCCGAGGACATGGAGGTCCTGGGCCTCCTTCATCACCGGTCCCTCACTACCCGACGCCTGGAGGAAGAACGCTTCATCTTCCGCCTCGGAACACTTCAACCCCAGGGCATCAATGTGGACTTCAACAGTTTCCTCACCTCACCCCAGTTCCAAACATCCAGCTCAGTACTGTCCCCATGACTTGTCCTACCGGCCTATCTCCTTTTCCACCTATTCACTCCACCCTCATCTCTGACCTATCACCTTCATCCCCACCCCCACTCACCTATTGTACTCCTTCCTACCCACTCTCCTCTCTGACCTATCGCCTTCATCCCCACCCCCACTCACCTATTGTACTCTATGCTACTTTCTCCCCACCCCCACCTTCCTCTCATTTATCTCTCCACTCTTCAGGCTCTCTGCCTGTATTCCTGATGAAGGGCTTTTGCCCGAAACGTCGATTTTACTGCTCCTCGGATGCTCCCTGAACTGCTGTGCTTTTCCAGCACCACTAATCCAGAATCTGGTTTCCAGCATCTGCAGTCATTGCTTTTACCCAATTCAGGTGGGGTGATCTGGAGGGGAACTTGCAGCTGGTGATATCCCCATGCATCTGCTGCCCTTGTCCTTCTTAACGGTAGTGATTGTGTGTTTGGAAGGTGTTGTTGAAAAAGCCTTGGTGAATTTCTGCAGTGTATCTTATAGATGATACACACTGCTGCTACTGAGCGTCAGTGGTATAGGGAGTGAATGTGGAAGCTGATGGATCTGGTATTAAGCAAGCGGGCTGCTTAGCTCTGAATGTTGTTGAACTTCTTGAGTGTTTATGGAGACTTCCATTCTGAATGGCTTCACTCTAATATGTTCTGGGCTTCACCTGCAGAGGAAATAGTTTCTCTCTATTTATCTTACTGAATGTGTGTGATAACTCATCTTGATTGATATGAGTCTACTCCCCACTAGCCTCCCTCACAACTGCCAGTGCATAAATTTAACTCAGGGTCTTTGTGGCGCAGTGAGGCCCAGTTTCAAATCCCACCCACTTGAGTGATGTGTCACAACATCTAGAACATAGAACATAGAACAACACAGCACAGAACAGGCCCTTCGGCCCACGATGTTGTGCTGAACATTTGTCCTAGCTTAAGCACCCATCCATGTACCTATCCAATTTCCGCTTAAAGGCCACCAATGATTCTGACTCTGCCACATCCACAGGCAGCACATTCCATGCCCCCACCACTCTCTGGGTAAAGAACCTATCCTGACATCCCCCCTATACCTTTCACTCTTCACCTTAAATGCATGTCCCCTTGTAACACTCTGTTGAACATGGGGAAAAAGTCTCTGACTGTCTACTCTATCTATTCCCCTGATCATCTTATAAACCTCTATCAAGTCACCCCTCATCCTTCGCCGTTCAATGAGAAAAGGCCTAGCACTCTCAACTTATCCTCGTACAACCTACTCTCCATTCCAGGCAACATCCTGGTAAATCTCCTCTGCACCCTCTCCAAAGCTTCCACATCTTTCCTAAAATGAGGTGACCAGAACTGCACACAGTAGTCCAAATGTGGCCTTACCAAGGCCCTATACAGCTGAAACATCACCTCACGACTCTTGAATTCAATCCCTCTGCAAATACACCAAACACTATAGGCAATTCTTACAAGCTCTATCCACCTGTTTGACAACTTTCAAAGATCTATGAACATAGAACCCAAGATCCCTCTGCTCCTCCACCTTACTGAGAACCCTACCGTTAACCCTGTATTCCGCATTCTTATTTGTCCTTCCAAAATGGACAACCTCACACTTGACAGGGTTGAACTCCACCTGCCACTCCTCAGCCCAGCTCTGCATCATATCTAAGTCCCTTTGCAGCTGACAACAGCCCTCCTCACTATCCACAACTCCACCAATCTTTGTATCGTCAGCAAATTTACTGACCCACCCTTTGACTCCCTCTTCCAAGTCATTAATAAAAATTATAAACAGCAGAGGACCCAGAACTGATCCCTGCAGAACTCCACTTGTAACTGGGCTCCAGGCTGAATATTTACCATCTACCACCACTCTCTGACTTCGACCAGTTAGCCAGTTCTCTATCCAACTGGCCAAATTTCCCACTATCCCCTGCCTCCTGACTTTCCGCATAAGCCTACCATGGGGAACCTTATCAAATGCCTTACTAAGGTTGATTGGGTTGATTAGAAAACAGCTGCAAATGTAACTTTCCTGAGATCTTTGTTAGATCTATACATCAGTCTAACATCAAAATGACGGTTAGCTTCAGCTGAAACGTTATGTCCCATCCTGGACTCCAGGAAGGATGTGAAGGCTTTACAGAGGGTGCAGAGGAAGGTTACGAGATTAGTACCAGCGCTGAGGATAATATTGGAGAGACTGGGGAAAGTGGGATGTTCTTCCCCAGAAAAGATCATGTGTGTTCAAAATAGAGTAAATATGGAGCAAATATGGCAGGAAGGTTGTAACTCGAAGAGATTTAAGGTAACTAGCAAAAGATCGAGGAAGTAAATGGTTTTACACAGCACGTTATTATGATTTAGAATGCATTGTCTGGAACAAGTTGGTTCAATATTAAACTTCAAAGGGGAGCTGCATAAATACATGAAGCGGAAATGTTTTTACGTGAAATGTTGGTGAAAAGTGGAACTGACTGGATATGTTTTCAGTGTGCTGACACAGAAGTGCTCGGCTGAATCGTTTCGCTCTGTGCAGAAACATTACATTAGCTCTGTATCAAGAAATAAGGTACCTCAGGGAAATTACAGCTGGGTTGAAGTCCCCCGCAGAGTCCTGTCTCTAGGTCTAGACTATGGTTGGCAAAGGAATTGGCGACATGACAGGCATTGACATTGTTTGGAGTTGTGTTGTACTCTTTAGCCACACAGCTGTGCAAATCCTGGGTGTTGCACACAAACTGGAAGAAGAAACAAAGCAGAGAATCACAGGTTACTTATCAATTCACCTCAAGTTTTCACCCTATTTTTCTCCTCGGTTGTCTTATGCTCTTTCTCCTATGGGATACAGTTTCCCAGACAATGGCAGCCCTAAGATTGCTATTAACTTATTGGATGTTTTTCATCTGTGAGCCTAAGATATTGAGTGCATTCTTCAAATGTATTTGTTCATGGGACATGGACAGTTATCACTTAGTCATTGTCCTTCTAGAACAAAGAAGAACAAAGAAAATTACAGCACAGCATCAGGCCCTTTGGCCCTCCAAGCCTGCACTAATCCAGATCCTCTATCTAAGCCTGTCACCTATTTTCTAAGGGTCTGCTCCCACCCCATTAACTGTCCATGTACAACTTAAATGACACTATCATGCCCATCTCTACCACCACCATTGGCAACGTGTTCCAGGCACCCATCACCCTCTGCGTAAAGAACTTTCCAAATGTATCTCTCTTAAACTTTTCCCCTCTCACTTTGAACTCATAGCCCTTAGTAATTGAGTCCCCCACACTAGGAAAAAGCTTCTTGCTAACCACCCTGTCTATACCTCTTTTAAGTTTGTAGACCTCAATCAGGTGCCCCCTCAACTTCCGTCTTTCTAATGAAAACAATCCTAATCTACTCAACCTCTCTTCATAGCTAGCGGCCTCCATACCAGACAACATTCTGGTGAACCTTGTCTGCACTCTCTCCAAAGCATCCACATTCTTTTAGTAATGTGGCAACCAGATCTGTACACAGTATTCCAAACTGGCCGAACCAAAGTCTTATACAACTGTAACATGACCTGCCAACGCCTGTACTCAATACCCCATCCGATGAAGGAAAGTATGCCGTATGCCTTCTTAACCACTCTATTGACCTGCATTGCCACCTTCAGGGTACAATGGACCTGAATACCCAGAACTCTCTCTACATCAATTTTCCCCAAGGCTTTTCCATTTACAGATATATATTCTGCTCTTGAATTGGATCTTCCAAAATGCATCACCTCACATTTGCCTGGTTTGAACTCCATCTGGCATTTCTCTTCCCAATTCTCCAATCCATCTATGTTCTGCTGTATTCTCTTACAGTCCCCTTCTCTATCTGCTACTCCACCAATCTTAGTGTCATCTGCAAACTTGCCAATCAGATCACCTATACCTTCTCTATCCATCTAGCTAGTACACCCTGGACCCCATGTGACTTCACTTTCTCCATCAGCCTACCACGGGAACCTTATCAAACGTGTTAATGAAGTCCATGTATATGACATCTACAGATTTTCCCTCATCAATCAACTTTGTCACTTCCTCAAAAAATCCTATCCCTCAGTAACTTCTCCAGCAGCTTCTCTACCATTGACGTCAGGCTCACTGGTCTATAATTACCTGGATAATCTCTGCTACCCTTCTTAAACAGATGAACAACATTAGAAATTCTCCAGTCCTCTGGGACCCAACCCGTGTTCAACAATGTTGTAAAGATATCTGTTACGATCCCAGCTATTTCCTCCCTTGCTTCCCTCCATAACCTGGAATAGGTCCCATCTGGATATGAGGACTTGTCCACCTTAATTGCTTTTAGAATATCCAAAACGTTCTCCTTCCTTATGCTGACTTGACCCACAGTAATCAAACATCTATCCATAACCTCAACATCCGTCATGTCCTTCTCCACAGTGAATACCGACACAAAGTACTCATTAAGAATCTCACCCATTTTATCTGACTCCACGCATAACTTTCCTCCTTTGTCCTTGAGTGGGTCAACTCTTTCCCTAGTTACCCTCTTGCTCCTTACATACGAATAAAAGGCTTTTGGATTTTCCTTAACCCTATTTGCTAAAGATATTTCATGACCCCTTTTAGCCCTCTTAATTCCTCGTTTCAGATTAGTCCTACTTTCCCGATATTCTTCCAAAGTTTCATCTGTTTTCAGTCGCCTAGACCTTATATTTGCTTCCTTTTTCCTCTGAGTCTCACAATTTCACCTGTGATCCATGGTTCCCTAATCTTGCGATTTCTATCTCTCATTTTCACAGGGACATGTCTGTCCTGCAATTTAATCAACCTCTCTTTAAAATCCAGGCGGATGTGGGTACTGCAGATGCTGGAGATTACAGTCAAGATTAGAATGGTGCTGGAAAAGCACAGCAGGTCAGGCAGCACCTGAGCAGCAGGAATATCAGCGTTTGGGCAAAAGCCTGATAAAGGGCTTGTGCCCGAAACATCAATTTCCTTCTCCTGTGATATCCTCTCTGACCAGTAATACAATTCATCCACCCTTTTTACCTTCCTCCCTATCCCACCTGAAGCATCTACATCCTGGGATATTTAGTTGCCAATCATACCCTTTCTCAACCGAGTCTCAATCATACTTCCAGGTACTGATCCAAGCCCTAAGTTCATGTGCCTTACCTACTATACTTCTCTCATTAAAACAAATGCACCTCAGACCACCTGTCCCTTTGTGCTCATCATCTGCTCCCTGCCTACTCTTCCCCTTAGTCACACTGACTTCATTATCCAGTTCCTTACAGGCTTTAGTTACTGCTTCCTTACTGTCCTCTAACCTCACTTGGTTCCCAACCCCCTGCCACCTTAGTTTCTAGATGGCAGTGCTTGTGGGTTTGGAAGATGCGTTCTTAGGGATCTTGTCAAATTGTGGCAGTGTATTTTATAGATTGAAAATACTGCTACTATTGAGCATTGGTGGCACAGGGAGTGGATGTTAAAACTGAAGGATGTGGGGTCAATCCAGTGGGCTGCTTTGTCCTGGATGGTGTTGACTTTCTTGAATGTTGTTGGAGCTACACTCATCCAGGCAAGTGGGAGTATTCCAATACACTCCTAACTTGTGCTTTGGCTGGGAGTGGACAAGCTTTACCCTTAAACAAAAATCAAAGAACTGCAGGTGCTGAAAATAAGAAACACAAACAGAAATTGTTGGAAATACTCAGCAAATCTGGCAGCATCTGTGGAGAGAAAGCAGACGGTTCAGTGATCCTTCTTCAGAAGCTTCAAATTTTAGTCCTCCCAAGGCTATTATGTCCTTCCTAAGAAGAAAGTGTTCAGAAAGGGGTGGCATGGTGGCTCAGTGGTTAGCACTGTTGCCTCACAGCGCCAGGGACCTGGGTACAATTCCAGCCTCGGGCAACTGTCTGTGTGGAGTTTGCACGTTCTCCCTGTATCGGCGCGGTTTTCCTCCGGGTGCTCCAGTTTCCTCTAACTGTCCAAAGATGTGCAGGTCAGGTGAATTGGCCATGATAAATTGCCTATAGTGTTTGGTGTATTTGTCAGAGGGAAATAGGTCTGGCTGGGTTACTCTTTGGAGAGTCGATGTGGACTGTTGGGCTGAAGGACCTGTTTCCATACTGTAGGAATCTGTTCAGGGACTTCAGTTGTGAGTAGCTTTTGTTGGTTACCACTTATACAGGCAGTGAGAGGAAGATTGGTACATAGGTTGGGGTGATGGGAACCCTGACCTTGAGTCAAATTTAAGGAGTGGGACCTGGCCAACTTTGATCAAGACTCTAGTCACCGCCCACTGTGGGAAAAACTGCAGTAAATCAGGAAGAGGCCTTTAAGAGGGGTGAGTTCCCTTCCAAGCCACAGACTATCTTGACTTGGAAGTATGTGGCCGTTACTTCAATGTTACTGGGTCACTTCAATGTCACTAACAGCACTGCAGGTGTACCTACACCCTAAGGATTGCAGTGGTTTAAGAAGGTAGCTCAGCGTTACCTTCTCAAGGGCAATAAATGCTGGCCCAGCCAGCAATGCCCACAACCCATGAATGAATAAAGAAAAAGCTATTTGACTCAAATGACTTCAGGGCAGATGGACTACCCGACTCCTCCCCCATAAAGCAACCAAGGCATTCCACCTAATCTCCTCTCTCCCACTACTACCCACCTGCCAACCTGCCACTGGCCGAAGGTATGATTCTGCCCAAACACAGGACAAGCAAAAAGCTCTGGGCTATGAATTGATGAGTTTTCAACCTTCAGCTCTTGCCACGCAGTATTTAAGCCACCTCGCTTTGGCAAATGGGTTGTGCACAGCCTCTGGAGACTGAAGGTAGTATTGGGCAATGATGAAAAAAAGAATGGACGATAATGAATCAGTTCCATCCACCCGTTAGTCCACAACCCTAGTTATACACCACCAGCCAAATGTGCTATCCACTAGATCGACCGAAGGGTCTGTTTCCATACTGTACATCTCTATGACTCTAAGGCCAAAAGCCGGAAAGAATTGATGGGAGTCAAGATAGTAATTAGATATTGTAGAATTCTACTCTTTCCCCAGAGACAGGTTGGCAAGTGGAAGGCATGGGAAGGAATGCATTAAATTGGGCATAATGACATGGCTGTTGTTCCCACCTGCTCACTTAAACCCCTGTCAATATACATACTGGGGGCAAGTGTTTGGGCTAATTGAGGCCCTTAAGTAGACAGAGAGAGGTTCCCACGTTTGCAACTGGATCCTTGGATGTATGAGATACATAGCCAACCAAATAAAAATAACCTTGAGTACCTGACTAGGGACATTTTTGAGACTGTTGTTTACAGACTAAAAGGAGGTTTGAATGAGTCATTCATCAGGAATCCCACCAAATGCCAAATTAGACAGGCTGGAGAATATTGAGTAGTGTACTTTGTTTTTGGTGTCCTTGTTTGTTCACTTGCTATCTATTTCCAGCACGTGTTGGTTAGTAAGTCTCCCTGAGGTCAAGGGGGCTAACCCTTACAGGAAAGAGAGATAGTTTCTTTGAAGTAAAATGCAACTAGACAATGTTTTGGAAGTTATCAAAAAGTGTGGCGCTGGAAAAGCACAGCCAGTCAGGTAGCATCTGAGGAGCAGGAGAGTCAACATTTCGAGCATAAGCTCTTCATCAGGAATGGCGGGGTGGGGGGGACGCAGGGGGATGAGAGATAAATAGGAAGGGGGTTAGGCGGGGGAGGGTAGCTGGGAATGCGATAGATAGATAAAGGTGGGGGGGTGATAATGATAGGTCAGAGCAGAGGGTGGAATGCATAGGTGGGAAGGAAGGTAGGACAGTTCAAAAAGGCAGTGCTGAGTTGGAAGTTTGGATCTGGGATAGGGTGGGGGTCAGGGAGATGACGAAACTGGTGATGTCAACATTGATCCTGTATGGTTGGAGTGTCCAAAAGCAGAAGATGAGGTGTTCTTCCTCCAGTCGTTGGGTGGCTAAGATTTGGTGATGGAAGAGGCCCAGGACTTGCATGTCCTTGGCGGAGTGGGAGGGGGAGTTGAAGTGGCTACCCTCAACTCCCCCTTCCACATGCAAGTCCTAGGCCTCCTTCACCACCAAATCCTAGCCACCTGATGACTGGAGGAAGAACACCTCATCTTCTGCCTTTGGACCCTCCAACCGCATGGCATCAACATCGATTTCACCAGTTTCCTCATTTCCCCTCCCCTCAACTTATCCCAGATCCAACCTTCCAACTCAGCACTACCTTCTTGAACTATCCTACCTGTCCATCTTCCTTCCCACCTATTCACTCCACCCTCCTCTCCAACCTATCACCATCACCCCTATTCATCTCCCTATTGCATTCCTAACTACCTTCGCTCCAGTCCCACCCCTCCCATTTATCTCTCAGCCCCCTTGGGTCCACCTCCACACATTTCTGATGAAGTGCTCATGCTTAAAACATCAATTCTCCTGCTTCTCGGATGCAGCCTGATCGGCTGTGCTTTTCCAGCGCCATACTTTTTGACTCTGATCTCCAGCAGCTGCAGTCCTCACTCTCTCCTCATGTTTTGGAAGCTAGCAATGAAACATCAAAACATTAGCAGTGGTCACTGCAGCTGTACAAAACTCGGGTGTGGCCAGACTTGGAGTATTGCATATAGTTCTGGTCACTGCATTACAGGATGTGGAAACTTTGGAAAGGGTGCAGAGGAGATTTACTAGGATGTTGCCTGGTATGGAGGGAAGGCTGCAGGCCTTGAGGCTGTTTTTGTTAGAGAGGAGAAGGCTGAGAGGTGACTAAATAGAGACATATAAGATAATCAGAGGGTTAGATAGGGTGGACAGGGAGAACCTTTTTCCAAGTATGGTGACAGCGAGCACGAGGGTGCATAGCTTTAAATTGAGGGGTGATAGATATAGGACAGATGTCAGAGCTAGTTTCTTTACTCAGAGAGAAGCAAGGGTGTGGAATGCACTGCCTGCAACTGTAGTAGACTCGTCAACTTTAAGGGCATCTAAATGGTCATTGGATAAACATATGGATGAAAATGGAATAGTGTAGATAAAGTAGGCTTCAGATTGGTTCCACAAGTCAGTGCAACATCAAAGGCCAAAGGGCCTGTACTGTTCTATGTTCTAATGTTCTACGTTATAAAATCCAGCCCCATAACCCTGATACTTCAGATAGCTCCAAGTGCTGTACTGCTGGAAGTGCGTTGTCTCTTGTGAGACATCAAAGTGAAGGCCCATCTGCTCTTCCAGCTGGGTGTAAAAGATCCCATGGTGTAAGCTGCAGTGAAGGGGTCTGTGGCTCTGAGACTCAGAAGGGAAAGGGGGAGAGGAGGAGAGCGCTAGTTATAGGGGACTCTCTAGTTAGAGGGACGGACAGGCGGTTCTGTGGACATGGGCGAGACTCTCGGATGGTTTGTTGCCTCCCGGGTGCTAGGGTCCGAGACATCTTGGACCGTGTCTTCAGAATCCTTAAGGGGGAGGGTGTGCAGCCAGAAGTCGTGGTACACATTGGCACCAACGACATAGGTAGGAAGGGGGTGGGGAGGTCATTCAAGAGCTCAAGGAGTTAGGCTGGAAGCTAAAAGCTAGGACGGACAGAGTCGTCATCTCTGGGTTGTTGCCGGTGCCACGTGACAGTGAGGCAAAGAACAGGGAGAGAGTGCAGTTGAACACGTGGCTGCAAGGATGGTGTAGGAGGGAGGGCTTCAGATATTTGGACAATTGTACTGCATTCTGGGGAAGGTGGGACCTGTACAAACAGGACGGGTTGCACCTGAACCAGAAGGGCACCAATATCCTGGGGGGTAGGTTTGCTAACACTCTTCGGGGGGGTTTAAACTAATTTGGCAGGGGGATGGGATCCGGACTTGTAGTCCAGCAAGTAAGCTAGCTGTGTGTCAGGATGCCCAAGACTGTAGGGAGGCTGTGGAGAAGGTAGCACTGACAGGGACTACTTGCGGACACAGAGATGGGCTCAAGTGCGTATACTTCAACGCAAGGAGTATCAGAAATAAGGTGGGTGAACTTAAGGCGTGGATCGGTACCTGGGACTACGATGTTGTGGCCATCACGGAAACGTGGATAGATGAGGGACAGGAATGGCTGTTGGAGGTTCCTGGTTACAGATGTTTCAGTAAGATTAGGGAGGGTGGTAAAAAAGGAGGGGGGGTGGCATTGCTAATTAGAAATGGTATAACGGCTGCAGAAAGGAAGTTTGAGGGGGATCTGCCTCTGGAGGTAGTATGGGCTGAAGTCAGAAATAGGAAAGGTGCAGTCACCTTGTTGGGTGTTTACTCTAGGCCCCCCAATAGCAGCAGAGATGTGGAGAAACAGATTGGGAAACAGATTTTGGAAAGGTGCAGAAGCCACAGGGTCGTAGTCATGGGCGACTTCAACTTCCCAAATATTGATTGGAAGCTCTTTAGATCAAGTAGATTGGATGGGGCGGTGTTTGTGCAGTGTGTCCAGGAAGCTTTTCTAATGCAGTATGTAGAGTGTCCAACCAGAGGGGAGGCCATATTGGATTTGGTACTCGGTAATGAACCGGGACAAGTGGTGGGCTTGTTAGTGGGTGAACATTTTGGTGATGGTGACCACAATTCTGTGACTTTCACCTTGGTTATGGAGAGAGATAGGTGCGCACAACAAGGTAGATTTTATAATTGGGGGAAGGGAAATTACGATGCTGTAAGACAGGATTTGAGGAGCATACGTTGGGAGCATAGGCTGTCAGGGAAGGATGTGGTGGAAATGTGGAACTTTTTCAAGGAGCAGATACGACGTGTCCTTGATATGTATGTACCGATCAGGCAGGAAAGAAATGGTCGTGTGAGGGAGCCTTGGTTGACGAGGGAGGTTGAATGTCTAGTAAAGAGGAAGAAGGAGGCTTACTTAAGGTTGAGGAAACAAGGTTCAGACAGAGCAGTGGAGGGATACAGGATAGCCAGAAGGGACCTGAAGAAAGGGATTAGGAGAGCTAAGAGAGGGCATGAAAAATCCTTGGCGGATAGGATCAAGGATAACCCCAAGGCATTTTATGCGTATGTGAGAAACCTGAGAATGACGAGAACGAGGGTAGGTCCAATCAAGGACAGTGGTGGGAGACTGTGTATTGAGTCGGAAGAGATAGGAGAGGTCTTGAACAAGTACTTCTCTTCAGTATTTACGAACGAGAGGGACCGTATTGTTGAAGAGGAGAGTGTGAAACGGACTGTTAAGCTAGAAGAGATACCTGTTAGGAAGGAAGATGTGTTGGACATTTTGAACAACTTGAGGATAGACAAGTCCCCCGGGCCTGACGGGATATATCCTAGGATTATGTGGGAAGCAAGAGAGGAAATTGCAGTACCGTTGGCAATGATCTTATTGTCTTCACTGGCAACGGGGGTGGTACCAGGGGACTGGAGAGTAGCGAATGTTGTGCCCCTGTTCAAAAAAGGTAATAGGGATAACCCCAGGAATTACAGGCCAGTTAGTCTTACTTCTGTGGTAGGCAAAGTAATGGAAAGGGTACTGAGGGATAGGATTTACGAGTATCTGGAAAGACACTGCTTGATTAGGGACAGCCAGCACGGATTTGTGAAGGGTAGGTCTTGCCTTACAAGTCTTATTGAATTCTTCGAGGAGGTGACCAAGCATGTGGATGAGGGTAGAGCAGTGGATGTAGTGTACATGGATTTTAATAAGGCATTTGATAAGTGAGGCGACCAGAACTGCACACAGTACTCCAACTGTGGCCTAACCAAAGTCCTGTACAGCTGCAACATCACTTCACGACTCTTATGCGGAAAGTCAGGAGGCATGGGATAGAGGGAAATTTGGCCAATTGGATAGAAAACTGGCTAACCGGTCGAAGGCAGAGAGTGGTGGTAGATGGTAAATATTCAGCCTGGAGCCCAGTTACAAGTGGAGTTCTGCAGGGATCAGTTCTGGGTCCTCTGCTGTTTGTAATTTTTATTAATGACTTAGATGAGGGAGTCGAAGGGTGGGTCAGTAAATTTGCAGATGATACGAAGATATGTGGAGTTGTGGACAGTGAGGAGGGCTGTTGTCGGCTGCAGAGGGACTTAGATATGATGCAGAGCTGGGCTGAGGAGTGGCAGATGGAGTTCAACCCTGCCAAGTGTGAGGTTGTCCATTTTGGAAGAACAAATAAGAATGCGGAATACAGGGTTAATGGTAGGGTTCTTAGTCAGGTGGAGGAACAGAGGGATCTTGGGGTCTATGTACATAGATCTTTGAAGGTTGCCACTCAGGTGGATAGAGTTTGTAAGAAGGCCTATGGAGTATTATCGTTCATTAGCAGAGGGATTGAATTCAAGAGTCGTGAAGTGATGTTGCAGCTGTACAGGACTTTGGTTAGGCCACAGTTGGAGTACTGTGTGCAGTTCTGGTCGCCTCACTTTAGGAAAGATGTGGAAGCCTTGGAGAGGGTGCAGAGAAGATTTACCAGGATGTTGCCTGGAATGGAGAGTAGGTCGTACGAGGATAGGTTGAGAGTTCTCGGCCTTTTCTCGTTGGAACGGCGAAGGATGAGGGGTGACTTGATAGAGGTTTATAAGATGATCAGAGGAATAGATAGAGTAGACAGTCAGAAACTTTTTCCCCGGGTACAACAGAGTGTTACAAGGGGACATAAATTTAAGGTGAAGGGTGGAAGGTATAGGGGAGATGTCAGGGGTGGGTTCTTTACCCAGAGAGTGGTGGGGGCATGGAATGCGCTGCCTGTGGGAGTGGTAGAGTCAGAATCATTGGCGACCTTTAAGCGGCATTTGGATAGGTACATGGATGGGTGCTTAATCTAGGTTAGAAGTTCGGCACAACATCGTGGGCCGAAGGGCCTGTTCTGTGCTGTATTGTTCTATGTTCTATGTTCTATGTTAAGTGACAATTAGTAGGCGACTTCTCCCCAGTGTCCTGGGCTACAGATATCTCTCAACCAAAATCAGTGAAAGAACTTTTCAGGTCATTATCACAGCGTTGTTTGTTGGAGCTTACTGTGCAACCACATTTCCTAAAAAAGAACTTTTTTTTCTTTAAATTTCATGGAAGGGTGTCATGACAGCATATAAATGCATGTGCTTTCTGCATGGTACAAAGATTAGTAGAAACTGAGGTTCATTCAGGTTTAGAGGAGGCCTTATTGAAACATGTAAGATTCTTAACGGGACTTGACAGGGTAGATGTGGAGATGTTGTTTCCCCTTTTGGAAGAGCCAGAGGGCATTAGCTTAGAGTAAAAGAGTTGTCCATTTAAGACAGAGATGAAGAGGAATTTCTCCTCTCAGAGGATAGTGAATCTGTGGAATTTTTTACTGCAGAGGGCTGGTGAGGTTGGGTCATTAAGTACATTCAAGGGTGACAGACAGATTTCTAACTAGTAAGGGAATTAAATGTTATAAAGACAGGGCAAAAAAGGCATTTTAGATTGGCCATGAGCTCATTGAATGGCAGACCCTATTTGATGGGCCAAATGGCATGCTTCAGTTCCTATGTCTCATGGTCTTATAACTGGGGAAATATTTCCATTTGATCAAACAATTGTTTCAGTCTGGGTCAGTGTGTGAGGATACATCCATAACTTATATGTGAGCTTATATATACGTGTGTGTCTCTGCCTGTGTGTGCATGAATGCTATGGATTTGTGTGGGTGTGAGTGTTGAATCCTTTGCATGTGTGGTTTAGGTTTAGGAAGTTAATTTTAATTTGCATTGTCTGATTGGAAAGGAAGGTTGGGCAAGTTGCAAACCTACTCTTGGAGGATCACAAAGTTTAAGCCTACCTCCATGTGCGCATCTATATGAGTAGTTGATTCTCTCTTACTGGAGATAGTTATTACTTGCCATTTATCAGATCAAACCTGGATGTCACCCAGGTCTTGCTGCAATGGACGTGGACTGCTTCTGTATGTGAGGAGATTTGATTGGCGCTGAATTTAGGATTTAAAACCAACCAGCACAGCAGGGTAAAGTAGGAGCACGTGTGGCTAATTGGTTAGCTCTTTGAAAAGGCCAAAGGGCTGAATAGCTGTCGTCTGTGCAATACATTTCCATGTATTAATAACATAGCATTCTGGCCAGGAGTAGTTACAGAGCCTGACAAGAGGGAACTGCAGTAATATCAGAAGTGATGAACTCGTTAACACAGGATGTTAGAAGAGGTCATTGACCTAGCCAGCAGCAGAGAGCTGGAATGAGATCAGTTGCAATATAATCAGGAACATGGAGGGAGAGGGGAGAGGAGGGGAGAGTGAAGGGGGAAGGATACTGAGAGGAATTAATGATCCCAATGGTATGAGGAGCTGAATTAATAGTAGTTGAAATACAATGATTCAGAAGTCCAAAGGGGTTGTGTAATTGTAAACCTTCTATTGTGTGTTAATTCTATTTGCTATTGTTCATTCATGGCTGGTTTCCTTAGATGTCGAGGATATTCATTCTTTTAAAGGAGAAGTGAACTATACATGAGCAAATGATTTATATTTATACAGTTTCTTTCATCACCACATCCTAAAAGTACTATAGAACCAATAAAGTACTATGGAAGTGTAGTCACTATTATAACTTCATAAGAATAATATCTGAGTTTGACACACTCCACACTTTGTATTATTTGTGAGTTTTTAAAATTCATTCAAGGGATGTAGGCATCATTGGTTGGGTCAGACTTTGTTGGCATATGAAACCAACACGTTCATTCGAAAAGATGAGAGACTTAACAAACAATGCAGGTCTTTTTCAATGTATAATCTCTGTTACATCACACTGTAAACGTTTGCTACAAATTCTGTGTCTTATGATCTTATACTCAACAACCACCTGATGAAGGAGCAGTGCTCTGAAAGCTAGTGCTTCCAAATAAACCTGTTGGGACTATAACCTGGTGTTGTGTGATTTTTAACTAATTAAACACTGCTGCTTTGTGCATTGGTGATGAAGGGTGTAAATGTTGAAGGTGATAGATGCCAGTCAAGTAGGCTGCTTTGTCCTGGATTGAGCACAGTTTTAGCTGCCCTCTTCCAGGAGCTAGTGAGGAATATTCTATTACACTCCTCACCTTTGTTTTGTACATAGTGGACAGGCTCTGGGGATTTAGGTAAGTTATTTGCTGCAGGATTCCTAGCCTCTGACCTGTTCTTGTGATCACATTTTTTCATTTGGCTTGTCAAGTTTGGTTTCTGGTTAATGGTAACCCCGAGATGTTGATAGTGGAGGATTCAGTGATGGTAACGCCATCAAATGTTGAGGGGCAGCAGTTAGATTCTCTCTTACTGGAGATAGTTATTGCTTGGCATTTATGTGACACAAGTGTTACTTGCCATTTATCAGATCAAACCTGGATGTCACCCAGGTCTTGCTGCAATGGACGTGGACTGCTTCTGTATGTGAGGAGATTTGATTGGCGCTGAATATTATGCAATCGTCAGTGAACATCCCCATGCTGACCATAATATGGAGGGAAAGTCATTGATGAAGCAGCTGAAGATTGCTCGGCCAAGGACACTACTCTGACCAACTCCTGCAGAGATGTCCTGGAGCTGAAATGACTGACTCCCAACAATTATCTTCCTATGTGTTAGGTATGACTCCAACTTGCAGACTTCTCTGATTCCCTTTGAACACAATTTTGCTAAGACTCCTGTCAGGCAGGTTTCAGTCTTGTAAACACACTCTAACACAATCAAAACTCAGTGTTACCCTTGGTTTAAAAGATTCTAGGTTATTGTGGGTGTAACACACTGCTGACTCTACCTACTGTCAGTTCTGAGGAAGGGTGACTGGACCCAAAACATTAACTCTGATTTCTCTCCACAAATGCTGCCAGATTTGCTGAGCTTTTCCAGCAATTTCTGTTTTTGTTTCTAATGCATTACAGACTCTGCTGTCTTGGATCTAACACACTGCAGACTCAGTACTGGGTCTAACACACTGCAGACTATGTTAACCTGGATCTAACACACTGCAGACTATGTTAACCTGGATTGAACACACACTACAGACTCTGTTATCCTGGTTCTAACACGTATCAAACTCGGTATCATCCTGGTTCCAATGCATTCCTTAGTGTGTTTTCCCAGTTTTGATGGTGGGGTATCTTCCTGCACTGATTTGTAATAGGATGTTAACACTGTCGAACATCAGCTCCCCTCATGCAGACTCCACCTACCATATTAACGAATGCTGACAGGAATACCAGGGAGATGGTAAACACCCCAACTATGGTGCTGTTCAATTTCGACTGGACGATCTTCCTTGATAAACGTTGCAGAGGGTGAGGAAACAGCTGGGGGCAAAAGAAGGATCAAGATCTCAATTACTTAAAGTTTTAAAAAAAAACTCAGAACCTTGTTTGTTACAGTGACAGAATCAACAATTTGAAATCCATTACACAACAGCAAAGTCTAATCCCAACCCATGCAACCTAGTACCTGGGGAGGTTTACCTTGCCTGACACTCTCGGCATGCTCCTTGTGGAATATTCTCCCGCCTCTTGATACAATCAGTGACTTCCCTGGGGAATTTCACCTCAACACGTTCAGTTCTGTAGAAGGGTCACTCGTCCTAAAATGTTAACTCTATTTTCTCTCAACAAATACTGCCAGACCTCCTGAGATTTTCCAGCAATCTCTTTTTTTCTTTCAACACATTCAGTGTTTAAATGGAGTTCAGATATAGACCAGCTACCATAGAGTTATAGAGAGGTACAGCACGGAAACAGACCTTTCGGTCCAATTCATCTGTACTGACCAGATATCCTAACCTAATCTAGTCCCATTTGTCAGCACTTGGCCCACATCCCTGTAAATCCTTCCTATTCATACACCCATCCAGATGCCTTTTAAATGTGGCAATTGAACTAGCCTCCACACTTTCTCTGGCAGCTCATTCCACACATGTATCACCCTCTGTGTGAAAAGTTACCCCTTAGGTCTCTTTTATATCTCTCCCCTATTACCGTAAACCTATACCCTCTAGTTCTGGACTCCCCAACCCAAGGGAAAAGACCTTGTCTATTTATCCTATGAATGCCCCTCATGATTTTATAAATACTCTATAAGATCACCCCTCAGCCTCCGATGCTCCAGGGAAAACAGCCCCAGTCTCTTCATCCTCTCCCTGTAGCTCAAATCCTCCAGCCCTGACAACATCCTTGTAAATCTTTTCTGAACTCTTTCAAGTTTCACAACATCCTTCTGACAGGAAGGAGACCAGAATAGCACACAATATTCCACAAATGGCCTAACCAACATCCTGTACAGCCGCATCTGAATGACAAGCTGGATTCAAGAGGCTGAATGGCTTCCATTATATGGTGTACGTATTATTATATATTAAATCCAGGAATTAAAGTAATGAATGACTGTTTCAGTAAGTTAAAAATCTCACAACGCCCAGTTATATCCAACAGGTTTATTAGGGAGCACTAGCTTTTGGAGTGCTGTTCCTTCAGCTCCCAATGAAGGAGCAGCGCTCTGAAAGCTAGTGCTCCCAAATAAACCTGTTGGACTATAACCTGATGTTGTGTGATTTTTAACTTTGTCCACCCCAGTCCAACACCGGCATCTCCAAATCACGTTTCAGTAAGGAACATTTTCACAGCTGCAGCTAGACAATGAGAGAGAACCAGTCTGAACTGGCCTGGCACTGCATGGACGGTGTTTCTCTCTTGCAATCAACCTGCAGAATAAACAAGATAGAGTTCTTCTTACTTGAAGCTTGAATGTTGACATTGAAACTTCACAGAACTTGTCTCAACATATCAGCTTCCTTTTCTTCCTATGCTTTTTTTTTCCATTCTAATTAAAGAAATTGGCTTAAAGATGATCTTGTAAATAATTTTTAATCCACTCCTCTCAACCTGACATTTTCAATCATGCCTGAGATTGTAGAATGAGCAAAGTGAGAGAAGTTTACACTTAACTGAATATTCATAATAAACATCGATTGAGTGAGCTTTTGTGATAGGATGGTGGGGGGGTGGATTGGCTGAGTCTGATTGGGCTGTCTTCAGAGGGTCAGTGTAGACTTGATGAGGTGAATGGCACTGAATTCTCTGGTTCTCTTACAATTGTATGTCCATCTGATCCAAGAGGAGCGATTGTCCAGCTTGAGCTCACTTTAACACCCATTTTTTACAGTGTGACAGGTGTATTGCCCCAGTCAAATTAAAGCTATGTCCCTTCGTGCTAGCCATCGCCATCCAAGGAAAAAGGCTCTCACTGTCCAACCTATCTAACCCTCTGATTATATTATATGTTTCAAGTCACCTCTCAACCTTCTTCTCTGTAACAAAAACTGCCTCAAGTCCCTCAGCCTTTCCTCGTAAGAACTTCCCTCCATACCAAGCAACATCCTACCAAATCTCCTCTGAACCCTTTCCAAAGCTTCCATATCCTTCCTATAATGCGGTGACCAGAGCTGTACACAATACTCCAAATGTGGCCACACCAGAGATTTGTTCAGCTGCAGCATGACCTCATGGTTCCGAAACTCAATCCCTCTACCAATAAAAGCTAACACACCATATGCCTTCTTAACAACTCTATCAACCTGGGTGGCAACTTTCAGGGATCTATGTACATGGACACCGAGATCTCTCTGCTGATCTACACTACCAAGAATCTTACCATTAGCCCAGTACTCTGCATTCCTGTTACTCCTTCCAAAATGAATCACCTCACGCTTTGCCGCATCAAACTCCATTTGCCACCTCTCAGCCCAGCTCTGCAGCTTATCTATGTCCCTCTGTAACCTGCAAAATCCTTTGGCACTATCCAAAACTCCATCGACCTTAGTGTCTTTCGCAAATTTATTAACCCATCTTTCTATGCCCTCATTCAGGTCATTTATAAAAATAACAAACAGCAGTGGACCCAAAACATATTCTTACGGTACCCCACTAGTAACTGAACTCCAGGATGAATATTTCCCATCAACCACCCACTCTCTTTGTCTTCTTTCAGCTCGTCAATTTCTGATCCAAACAACTAAATCATCCTCAATCCCATGCGTCCGTATTTTGTGCAATAGCTTACAATGGGGAACCTTATCAAATACCTTACTGAGATCCATATGCGCCACATCTACCATTTCACCCTCATACACCTGTTTGGTCACCTTCTCAAAAAACTCAATAAGATTTGTGAGGCATGACCTACCCTTCACAAAACCGTGCTGACTTTCTAATCTACTTATTCCTTTCTAGATGATTATAAATCCGATCTCTTATAACCCTTTCCAACACTTTATCCACAATTGAAGTAAGGCTCACGATCTATAATAACCAGGGTTTTCTCAACTCCTCTTCTTGAATGAGGGAGCAACATTTGCTATCCTCCAGTCTTCTGGCACTATCCAGGTAGACAATATATATTACTGTTGAAATGAGAGTTGTGTGATTTGTTTTATATATATTCATAATATCGTTTTGAGAGTTTAGATTTCAAACTAATGGCATATGCGTGAAAGGACGAACAAAAAACAAAGTCAGACAGCTCTTCCAATCCATGACCTAATCCAATACGTGTCAGATAGCAGACGATTGAAAGCCTCCTCGAGTGTTATAGAGTCATAGAGATGTACAGCATGGACACAGACCCTTCAGTCAAACCCGTCCATGTCGAACAGATATCCTAACCTAATCTAATCTAATTTGCCAGCACTTGGCCCATATCCTTCTAAACCCTCCCTATTCATATACCCATCCAGATGCTTTTTAAATGTTGTAATTGTACTAGCCTCCACCACTTCCTCTGGCAGCTCATTCCATACATGCACCACACTCTGCGTGAAAACGTTGCTCCTTAGGACCCTTTTAAACTTTTCCTATCTCACCCTAAACCTGTGCCCTCAGAGTCAAATATAATGTCTCTGCTAGATAGGAATATTGTACGTTTCAGGGAGAGCTCAGTAACCGTGATGTACAGAACAACCTTGATTATCTGAACGAGATGGGCGAGGAGTATTTTGTTCAGATAACTGAGAGTTCAGATAACGTATTGTTCGGATAATGGATAGCGTTTTTACGGTACCTTGAGATCTTGTTCAGATAATCCGAAAATCAGATAATTGATGTTCAGATAATTGAAGTTACTCTGTAATTGTTTAGCTTGTGAAAGTTCCAGACCAGGAAAGGTTGGCATAAATAGGCAAATTATTAAAAGATTGAGAATATTTAAACTTTCAATATTATAAGTATACATTGAAACATTTTCAGAGTGCACAGGACAGAATTAGGGGTTGGAACTGATGTCAAAGCTAAAGATTTGGTCATTTTCTCTCTGTATTCATTCACAGACTGTTGGTGTTGCTGGCTAGGCAGTATCTATTACCACAGCCTAATTGCCCAGAGGGTAGTTAAGAGTCAACTACGTTGCTGTGGGTCTGGAGTCACATGTAAGCCAGACCAGGTAAAGATGGCAGTTTCTATTCCAAAAGGATATTAGTGAGCCAGATGGTTTTCCCTGACAATCAACAACTGATTCATAGTCATCATTAGATTCGTAATTCTGGATAGTTATTGAATTCAAATTCCACCATCTGCTACGGTGGGATTTGAACCTGGGTCTCCAGAATGTTATCTGGATCAACAGCCCAGCGTTAATACGACAAGACCATCACCTCCCCACTGTATGGAAGGATGATTTCTCTGGAACTGAAATGGTGTACATTAATGATATTGGAGAATATATTAGACTTTTTCTTGTGTGCTTTTAAGTTCATTCAAACTGTGCTCTATATTTAGATGGGTTTGTTTATTTTATTTTCCTGGAAAAGCGCAGCAGGTCAGGCAGCATCCAAGG
This sequence comes from Chiloscyllium punctatum, assembly GCF_047496795.1. Lineage (NCBI taxonomy): Eukaryota > Metazoa > Chordata > Chondrichthyes > Orectolobiformes > Hemiscylliidae > Chiloscyllium > Chiloscyllium punctatum. The sequence continues at coordinate 110,005,218 of NC_092748.1, forward strand.
AGCAGGAGAATCGACGTTTAGGGCATGAGCCCTTCTTCCTGAAGAAGGCCTCATGCCCGAAACGTCAATTCTCCTGCTCCTTGGATGCTGCCTGACCTGCTGCGCTTTTCCAGCAACACATTTTCAGCTCTGATCTCCAGCATCTGCAGTCCTCACTTTCTCCTTATTTTATTTTCCCCCTTGTATATCATAAACCTCTGTTTTATAATGAAAGAGAAAGAATATAATGCGCCTATGTTTCTGCGAATGACCACCAAGTTAGTAAACTGAAACAGATCTATCAAGCTAGATTTCATTTTGGGATCTTACTTAACCAGTAGTAGAATGAGCTGGGATCATAATACCATTTTGTCAGTATCGCTGGATCCAAATCCTGATATCCCTTTCCAACAGCACTGTGGGTGTCATGATACCCCAAGGACTGCAGCAGCTGAAGAAGGCAGCTTAGAAATTCTAAGGGTAGAAAGACCCTAATGGGAGTTATCGACTGGCCCCCAAACAGTAATGTGGTTGGAGGGTGTAAGTTGAATAAGGAGTTGAAGTTGGCCTGTCGCAAAGGTACTACCACAGTTATTGTGGGGGACTTCAACATGCAAGTAGACTGGGAGAATCAGCATGATACTGGACTCAAAAAAGGGAGTTTGTGGAGTGCCTCCGAGATGGATTCTTAGAACAGCTTGTACTGGAGCCTACCAGGGAGAAGGCAATTCTGGATCTGGTGTTGTGCAATGAAATGGATTTGATCAGTGCCCTCGAAGTAAAGGAGATGGTGATCATGTTATGATAAGTTTTAATCTGCAATTTGAGAGGGAGAAGGGAGAATCGGAAGTGTCAGTATTGCAGTATTGCAAAGGGCACCATGGAGCTATGAGGGAGGAGCTGGCCAATGTTCAATGGTTCAATACCCTAGCAGGGATGACAGTGGAATGATGATGACAGGTATTTCTAGATATAATGCAGAAGGTGAAGGATCAGTTCATTCCAAAGAGGAAGAAAGATCCTAAGGGGAGGCAGGAGCGGCTGTGGCTGACAAGGGAACTGAAGGACTGTATAAAGGTAAAAGAGAAGATGTGTAACATAGCAAAGATGAGCGGGAAGCCGGAGGACTGGGAAACCTTTAAAGAGCAACAGAGGATAACTAAAAAAAAAATACATGGAGAAAAAAAATTAGGTACGAAGGCAAACTGGCCAAAAGTATAAAAGAGGATCATAAAAGCTTTTTTTTAGGTATGTGAAAAGAAAAAAAATGGTTAAGACTAAAACTGGGCCCTTGAAGACAGAAACAGGTGAATTTATTGTGGGGAACAAGGAAATGGCAGAAGATTGAATAGGTACTTTGGATCTGTCTTCACTGGAGAAGACACAAGCAATCTCCCAGATGTAATTGTGGCTGAAGGACCGAGGGTAATGGATGAACTGAAGGGAATTTATATTAGGCAGGAAATGGTGTTGGAGAGACTGTTAGGTCTGAAGGCTGATAAGTCCACGGGGCCTGATGGTCTGCATCCCAGGGTACTGAAGGAGGTGGCTCTAGACAGCGTGGACGCATTGGTAATCATTTTCCAATGTTCTACAGATTCAGGATCACTTCCTGCGGATTAGAGCTTGGCTAATGGTGTCCCACTTTTCAATAAAGGAGGGAGAGAGAAAACAGGGAATTGTGGACCAGTTAGTCTGACCTCAGTGGTGGGAAAGATGCTGGAGTCAATTATAAAAGATGAAATTACGGCTCATTTGGATAGCAGTAACAGGATAGGTCAGCACGGATTTACAAAGGGGAAATCGTGCTTGACTAATCTTCTGGAACATTTTGAAGATGTAACTATGAAGATGGGAAAGGGAGAGCCAGTGAATGTAGTGTACCTGGACTTTCGGAAAGCTTTTGATAAAGTCCGACATAGGAGATTAGTGAGCAAAGTTAGGGCATATGGTACTGGGGACAAAATACTGACTTGGATTGAAAATTGGTTGGCTGACAGGAAGCAAAGAGTAACGGGTCCCTTTCAGAATGGCAGGCGGTGACCAGTGGGGTACCACAAGGTTCGGTGCTGGAACCTCAGCTGTTTACAATATACAGTAAGGATATAGATGAAGGCATTAAAAAGAATATTGGCAAATTTGCTAATGACACAAAACTGGGTGGCAGGGTGAGGAGGATGTTACGAGAATAAAGGGTGACTTGGACAGGTTAGGTGAGTGGACAAATGCATGGCAGATGCAGTTTAATGTGGATAAGTGTGTGGTTATCCACTTTAGTGGCAAGAACAGGAAGGCAGATTACTATCTAAATGGAGTCAAGATAGGTAAAGGGGAAGTACAACGTGATCTAGGTGTTCTTGTACATCAGTCAATGAAAGCAAGCATGCAGGTACAGCAGGCAGTGAAGAAAGCAAATGGCATGCTGGCCTTCATAACAAGAGGAATTGAGTATAGAAGCAAAGAGGTCCTTCTGCAGCTGTACAGGGCCCTGGTGAGACCGCACCTGGAGTACTGTGTGCAGTTTTGGTCTCCTACTTTGAGGAAGGACATTCTGGCTATTGAGGGAGTGCAGTGTGGGTTCACAAGGTCAATTTCTGGAATGGCCGGACTATCATATGTTGAAAGATTGGAGCAACTGGGCTTGTATACATTTGAGGTTAGAAGGATGAGAGGGGATCTGATTGAGACGTATAAAATTATTAAAGGATTGGACACTCTGGAGGCAGCAAGTATGTTTCTGCTGATGGGTGAGTCCAGAACCAGAGGACACAGCTTAAAAAATAAGGGGTAGGCCATTTAGAACAGAGTTGAGGAAAAACTTTTTCACCCAGAGAGTGGTGGATATATGGGATGCTCTGCCCCAGAAGGCAGTGGAGGCCAAGTCTCTGGATACTTTCAAGGAAGAGATAGATAGAGCTCTTAAAGATAGTGGAATCAAGGGTTATGGGGATAAGAGAGGAACAGGATAGTGATTGTGGATGATCAGCCATGATCATAATGAATGGTGGTGCTGGCTTGAAGGGCCAAATGGCCTACTCCTGTCACCAATATCTCCTCAAGGAAAACTAAGGATTAGCAAAAAGTGCTGACCCAACCAGTGATGGCCTTGAAAAAAATTCTTAAAAATTAGTGTAAATAAAACAAGTCACTGATTTAACTGTGCACAATGACAATTCCAACAACAAAAGGCTCTATTTAAGATAATAGATACAGACTGGTACTGGGCTGCGGTGGATTAACTCTAATGTTATTCACTGCAGATGGGGAGAACTACCTACAGGATAAACAAAACCAAATTTCAGCTTTTAAACCACAATTTAAAGTTTAAAAAAGTTAACTGGAGATGGAAGGAGGTTTGGAAGCAATTCTCACAAAAGCAGTCAAAGGTTGATTCAACTCTTTAACTCATCAGTAAAAATCAGATCTGCTTACAAAATTCTTGTAGACCTTATGGGACAAAGAGCAAACTGGAATCATCATTCATACTACAATAGCTTCTAGTTCGTGTAATTATAAATCCCAAGACATTTCAGAGAAAAATTCAACTTGGAGCCAGATTGAGGAGATATTCGGGCAAATGACCCAAAGGTTGGCCAAGGAAATGAGGGACAAAGCAAGATAGTGAGGTAAGAGAAAGACCTAAGGATTGAATTCATTAGTTTGGGGTCTTCGCTTTTGAAGGCATGACTACCAATGGCGGAGCAATTAAAATCAGGGATATTCAAAAGGCTAATATAAGAGGGAGCTAGAGTAATTGTCACAGTTTTAGGATAAAGGGTAGCAATTTAAAACAGAGATGAGATATATAGAACAAAGAACATTTACAGCCCAGAAACAGGCCCTTCAAGCCTGAGCAAATCCAAATCTACTGTCTAAACCTGTCGCCCAATTCCTAAGCATCTGTGTACCTCTGCTCCTTCTACTCATGCATCTGTCCAGACGCATCTTAAATGAATCTACCATGCCTGCCTCGACTACCTCTGCTGGCAACGTGTTCCAGGCACCTACTACCCTTTGTGCGAAGTACTTGCCGTGTGTATCCCCCTTAAACTTTCCACCTCTCACCTTGAAAGTGTGACCTCTCGTTATTGAATCCTTCACCCTGGGAAAAAGCTTGCCCCTATCCACCCTATCTATACCCTTCATGATTTTGTAAACCTCAATCAGATCCCCCCTCAATCTCCTTTTTTATAATGAAAATAAACCTAACCTACTCAACCTCTCTTCATAGCTAGCACCTTCCATACCAGGTAACATCCTTGTAAACCTTCTCTGCATCCTCTCCAAAGCGTCCACATCCTTTTGGTAATGTGGCGACCAGAACTGTACACAGTATTCTAAATGTGGCCGAACCAATGTCTTGTACAATTTTAACATGACTTGCCAGCTCTTATACTCAATACCCCGTCCAATGAAGGCAAGCATACAATATGCCTTCTTGACCACTCTATGCACCTGTGCAGCAAACTTCAGGATACAATGGACCTGCACTCCCAGATCTCTCTGCCCATCAACTTTTCCCAAGGCTCTTCCGTTTGTTGTATAATTCACTCTACTATTACTCTTGCCTAAATGCATCACCTCACATTTGTCTGGATTGAAAACCATCTGCCACTTTTCCGCTCAACTCTCCAGTCTATCTATATCGTCCTGTATTCTCTGACAGCCCCTTATGCTTTCTGCTTCTCCCTGTGTGGTGAATCTGTGTGGAGGATGGTGGAACATTAAATAAATTAAGGAGGAGGCAGACAAGTTTCTAATTAGCAATGAGTTGAAAAAGTTATGGAGAGCAGGCAGAAAATAAAACCGAAACTGAGATGAGATAAGACTTAATTAATTGATAAGCCGTATTAAATAGTGGAGCAGGCTCAAGGAACAACGTTGCCTGCTTCTGCTCCTACTTCTATATTCTTATGAAATAATAGAGATAGGAAGAGATGGGTTGATCAAAGGATTTAAAAGCAAAGATGAGAGTTTTAAAAATTGAGGTATCATTTCATTGAGATCCAGGATAAGTCAGAGTATAGGGCCTCAAAAGACTGGCATGGTGGTCCAGTGGTTAGCTACTGCTACCTCACAGCACCAGAATCCTGGGTTCAATCCCTGCCTCGGGTGACTGTCTGTGTGGAGTTTGCACGTTTTCCCCTTTGCTGTGTGGGTTTCCTGCAGATGCTCTGTTTTCCTCCAAAGAAGGGCAGGCCAGGTGAACTGGCCATGCCAAATAGTCTGTGATGTTAGGTGCATTAATCAAAGGTAAATGTGGGGGAATGGGTCTGGGTAGGTTACTCTTTGGAGGTTGGTGTGGACTTGTTGGGCCAAATGGCCTTTTTCTACGCTAGGGAATCTAATCTAAAATCTGCAAGTTGATGGAGGATGTAATACTGTAGACTATTCAAGAATTCACTCGCCTGGTGAAACTGCATGTTACCCAATTCCCAGTTAATGCTCCCTTTCCACATAGTCCAGCAATTTTCTCCCCTTCAAGTACTCATTCAATTCCCACCAGGAGATTACTATTACATCTGATTCCTCCATCATTTTTGGCAGCACATTATAAAAAGTGTCAAAAAAAAATTTCTGTGCTCAATGGGATAATCAAAAACTTATTTGAAAAATGGTTGAAAATTTACTTTTTATCATAATTGAGAACTGATATCATGAAGCTGTTCAGCATTATTTATAAACAGTGCACTATTAAAAATTCAAAGGTTTTTATGCAGCATGTTTACATTTGGAAGATTAACTAAGATCTGCCAAGCTCAACAAGAACACTTACAACTCAGTTTGCCAACTTATGTTCGACAGTTCCTGCACCTTTTGCTGCATGACCCCATGACTCGGACCCTCCACTCATACAGGCTTTTCTCTTCCACCTCCAATATTTTACATTATGAATGAGTGAAAATGCTCAAAGGAAATGATTTTAAAATGCACAATTAATTTCAATGCCCCTGTGCCGACATTAATTTGGAATTCCCGGAGCTCCATAGTGTCATAGAGATGTACAGCACAGAAACAGACCCTTCAGTCCAACCTGTCCATGCTGACCTGATATCCCAAACCAATCTAGTCCCACCTGCCAGCATCTGGCCTATATCCCTCCAAACCCTTCCTATTCATATACCCATCCAAATGCCTTTTAAATGTTGCAATTGTGCTAGCCTTCATCACTTCCTCTGGCAGCTCATTCCATATACATACCACCCTCTGTGTGAAAAGGTTGCCCCTTAGGTCTCTTTTATATCTTTCCCCTCTTACCCTAAACCTATGCCCTCTAGTTCTGGACTCCCCCACCCCAGGGAAGAGACTTTGTCTATTTATCCTATCAATGCATCTCATAATTTTGTAAACCTCTATAAGGTCACCCGATGCTCCAGTGAAAACAGCCCCAGCCTGTTCAGCCTCTCCCTATAGCTCAAATCCTTCAACCCTGGCAACGTCCTTGTAAATCTTTTCTGAACCCTTTCAAGTTTCACAACATCTTTCTGATATGAAGGAGACCAGAAGTGCACACAATATTCTAACAGTGACCTAACCAATATCCTGTATAGCCTCAACATGACCTCCCAACTCCTGTATTCAATACTCTGACCAATAAAGGAAAGCATACCAAATGCCTTCTTCACTATCCTATCTACCACTTTCAAGGAGCTATGAACCTGCACTCCAAGCTCTTTTTGTTCAGCAACATTCCTCAGGATTTTACCATCAAGTGTAAAAATCCTGCGAAGATTTGCTTTCCCAAAATGCAGCACCTCATATTTATCTAAATTAAATTCCATCTGCCACTCCTCAACCCATTGGCTTATCTGGTCCAGATCCCATTATATTCCGAGGTAACCTTCTTCGCTATCCACTACACCTCCAATTTTGGTGTCATATTCAAACTTACTAACTATACCTCTTATGCTCACATCCATATCATTTATATAAATGATGAAAAGTAGTGGACCCAGCACTGATCTTTGTGGCACTCCACTAGTCACAGGCCTCCAGTCAGAAAAACAATCCTCCACCATCACCCTCTGTCTTCTACCTTTGAGCCAATTTTGTATTCAAATGGCTAGTTCTCAATGTCTTCCATGAGATCTAAACTTGGTAACCATTTCCCATGGGAAACCTTGTCGAATGCCTCACTGAAGTCCATATAGATCATGTACACCACTCTGCCCACATTAATCCTCTCTGTTACCTCTTCAAAAAACTTAATCATGGAGTTGTAAAGCACAGAAGCAGCCGTTTGGCCCACCAGATAAATGTTGGTCATCAAGCAACTATCTACCCATATTCCACCCATGTTCAGCACTTGGCTTGTAGCTTTGCATGTTATGGCATTTCAAGTATTAACCTAAATAGTTCTTAAATGTTCTTGTGACAGCTCTCTTTTCTATCACTCTTTTCTTTCAGACAGTAAGTACCAAATGCCTACCACCCTCTGGGTACACATAAATCCCCTCTAAACTTCGCCCTTCACCTTAAATCAATGTCACCTGCTTATTGACCTGTCTACTAAGGAGAAATGTTTTTATTTTCAATCTACCATAGGTATACTCCCCATAATTTTGTATACTTCAATCATGTGCCCCTTGGCTTTCTCTATTCTACAGAAAGCAATCCAGCCTATCTTATCTCTCTTCATGTAAGTTTTTCAGTTATATCTGCCTCTCTGATTTCTATACCTGCATCATCCTTCCAAAAAAGGTAAAATCACCATAGTCGCAGCAGACAAAATGGCTGCTCACTCATTAAACAGAGGTGAGTGGTGGTGACTTTAACCAAAAGATCTCTACACCTCAGGCAAGGGTTGAGGTTGAGAAGACAAGACCTTAATGTTAACCTCAATCAGTGCAAGAATTGAACCTGTGCTGTTAGTACCAGTCTGCATTGCAAACAAGTTGTCCAGCAAACTGAACTAATGAGCCCCAATCCTTCTCTACACTGAATACAGATGCAAAGTACTCATTTGAAACCTTTTATGTCTCCTGACGATACTCATAGATCTCCCTAATGGGCTTTATTCTTTCCTTGGGTTTTTTTTTGCCTCTTCTAAATGCTTTTGGATTTTTATTTACTTTAACTGCAAGAGTTTTTTCATGTCCCCACTTTGCTTTCCTAATTTCTTTAAATTAACCCCTGCACCTTCTGTACTTCTCCAGGGATATTTGGTGTTTTGAACCGGTGGTTATTGACCTGAAGCTTCCTGGACATTCGTCAGCATCCAGGGGTCTCTAGACTTGTTGGTCTAACTCTTCAGCTTTATGGGAACATGCTGGCTCTGCAAATTCACTACTGCCGTTTGAATACCTCCCACTGCTCTGATGTACATGTTCCAGCAAGTAGTTACTCCCAGTCCACTTTGGCCAGACTCTGTCTTACCTTATTAAAATCAGCCTTCCCCCAACTCAAAGCTTTTATTTTTGGTCCATCTTTGTCCTTATCCATAATCAGCTTAAATCGTACTTAGTTATGGTCACTATCACAAAATGCTCCCCACTACCACTTGCTCAGCTTCATGCCCTTAAATTAGATCCAGCAGCCACACAATACTCCAATAGCAGCCTAACTAAAATTCTATATAGCTGCAACATGACTTGTCAACTTTTATACTCAATGCCCTGACTGATGAAGGCAAGCATACGATATGCCTTCTTTACCACCTTATCCACTTATGCTGTCACTTACAGGGAGCTGTGGACTTGCACCCTCTGTATATTAATGTTCCTAAAGGTCCTGCCATTTCAGCTATAGTTTCTTCTTATATCTGACTTCACAAAATGTATTACCTCACACTTGTCTGGATTAAACTCTCCCTACTTATTCTCCACCCAACTTTTCAATTGATCTATATCCTGCGATATCCTTTGACAGCCTTTCTTATTATCCACAACTCAATGAATTTTCATGTCATCCGCTAACTTACTGATCAGACCAAGTGGCTTTCAAAAAGCAGAGACCACCTTCACTCTGCTGAAAAGCAAATCCCTGTTTGCTGCTCTCATTTTAGCCCCAGTCTATCGGATGACTCATACTGCAGTCAGTTCTTATGTAAGCTTTATTACTAATTCAGAGTAAATTCTCTTTCAACACACAGGCTGATCCTAAATATGTAACAGAATATGATGATACAGATCGTATATTTTTAATCACTGTTGCATAAAATAAGGTACCTAATCGATTACCATTAATTACAAAGCAATTTCATTGAATTAGATTAGAAATGTTGTGTAGCTATGTTAGGGTTATTTCCTCTGTCTTGTCTAATGGTTGAGAAATAGGGATTATGTGGAGGTAACTGCACAAAGAATAGTTTGAAATTGCCTTTGATTAAAAGGATTCATAGAATTCAGTATACAGGGCAACTTCGATTATCCAAACGAAACGGGCTTTATTCAGATAATTGAATATTTGGATAATCGAATGTTCGGATAACATAGTTACACAAGCATCATGACCAAGAGATTTTGTTCGGTTTATTCGAAATTCAGATAATTGATGATGGAATAACCGAGGTTTTTCTGTATAGGAATCAAAAGAAGATTCTTGTGGTGTCCTTACTCCGGAGTCAGGAGGCTGACATTCAAATCCCACCTGTTCTGGAGATGCATTATAACACCTGGAAAATATCTAAGAGTCCAAAAGTATATCTCCCTACTCTTTTGTGTGGACACTGCGACCCACACCAGCAATTATTGCCCACTCTAATTTCCCTTGAATTGTTCAGCGGCTAGTTCAGAGGTCAGTTGAGAGTCAAGTTCAGATGAGATATTAATAGCAGATTTCCTTCTCTAATGGGGTATTAGTGAGCAGACATCATTTTTTAAACAACCATTGACCAATATTACTATGGTCACCATTAGGCTAGTTTTTCATTCCAGATTTGTTAAACTCACATTTCATCATCTACCATGGTGAAATTGGAACCCATGTCCCCAAATCATAAGCCTGGGGTGCTCAATTAGAAATCCAGTGATGTTACCTCTACACTCTCTTCTCCTCCCTAAACTTGGAAACTGAAAGTGACAGACATGTGTCTATGAAGACTCTGAGGTTACATGATTGGACTGAATGTTCAGAGTTCACATCCCACCATGGAAGACAGCCATTCCGGGACAAACTTGTACAAACTATAATAAAACAAAGAACACAGATGCTAGAAATTTGGAACAAAAATGGAAATTGTTGGAGAAACTCAGTGGTTCTGCGGAGGGAAAACAAATGTTCACTCTGTTTTCTCTTCACTGATACTGTCAGACCTGCTGAGTTTCTCCAGCAATTCCTATTTTTATTTGAATATGGTTTGCCATGAGAAACCCCACATCTGGTAGACTGAAGATGGAATGTATGCAATCAAGACTAGAGTCATAGAGATGTACAGCATGGAAACAGACCCTTTGGTCCAACCTGTCCATGCCGACCAGATATCCCGACCCAATCGAGCCCTACCTGCCAGCACCCAGCACATATCCCTCCAAACCCTTCCTATTCATATACCCATCCAGATGCCTCTTAAATGTTGCAATTGTACCAGCCTCCACCACTTCCTCTGGCAGCTCATTCAACACACGTACCAACCTCTGCGTGAAAACGTTGCCCCTGAGGTCTCTTTTATATCTTTCCCCTCTCACCCTAAACCTATGCCCTCTAGTTCTGGACTCCCCGACCGCAGGGAAAAGACTTTGTCTATTTATCCTATCCATGCCCCTCACGATTTTGTAAACCTCTATAAGGTCACCCCTCAGCCTCCGACGCTCCAGGGAAAACAGCCCCAGCCTGTTCAGCCTCTCCCTGTAGCTCAAATCCTCCAACCCTGGCAACATCTTTGTAAATCTTTTCTGAACCCTTTCAAGTTTCACAACATCTTTGCGATAGGAAGGAGACCAGAATTGCACGCAATATTCCAACAGTGGCCTAACCAATGTTCTGTACAGCCGCAACATGACCTCCCAACTCCTGTACTCAATACTCTGACCAATAAAGGAAAGCATACCGAACGCCGTCTTCACTATCCTATCTACCTGTGACTCCACTTTCAAGGAGCTATGAACCCGCACTCCAAGGTCTCTTTGTTCAGCAACACTCCCTAGGACCTTACCATTAAGTGTATAAATCCTGTTAAGATTTGCTTTCCAAAAATGCAGCACCTCGCATTTATCTGTTAAACTCCATCTGCCACTTCTCAGCCCATTGGCCCATCTGGTCCAGATCCTGTTGTAATCTGAGGTAACCCTCTTCGCTGTTCACTACACCTCCAATTTTGGTGTCATCTGCAAACTTACTAACTGTACCTCTTATGCTCGCATCCAAATCATTTATGTACATGACAAAAGGTAGAGGGCCCAGCACCGATCCTTATGGAATTCCACTGGTCACAGGCCTCCAGTCTGAAAAACAACCCTCCACCACCACCCTCTGTCTTCCACCTTTGAGCCAGTTCTGTATCCAAGTGGCTAGTTCTCCCTTTATTCCATGAGATCTAACCTTGCCAATCAGTCTCCCATGGGGAACCTTGCCGAACGCCTTACTGAAGTCCATATAGATCACATCTACTGCTCTGCCCTCATCGATCTGCTTTGTTACTTCTTCAAAAATCTCAATCAAGTTTGTGAGACATGATTTTCTACGCACAAAGCCATGTTGACTATCCCAAATCAGTCCTTGCCTTTCCAAATACATGTACATCCTGTCCCTCAGGATTCCCTCCAACAACTTGCCCACCACCGAGGTCAGGCTCACTGGTCTATAGTTCCCTGGCTTGTCTTTACCACCCTTCATTTTTAATATAATATATCTTTATTAAGAAAAAATAGATTTTTAAATATTACAACACACACAAAACAATGCAATTCAAAACAGTACAAAAATGGTACAAAACTACACCCAAATAATAAAAACAAATTCCCCAACCCACTCTCCTATACGAATGTATAAACATATACAGAGAAGTATAAAATTAAAAAAAAACCTAAACTAGCTATTTAACTAACTAAATAAATACCTAACAACAAACAAATAAGTAGTAATAACTTAGCCCAGCCAAATAAAACACTCATACATTCACAGTTCCTCCTCCCTGGATATTGGACTCAGGAAACACAATCGTTACAGCTATATAAAATCCCTTGTTAGTGTGGCAGATAAATCAGTGTCCAGGTATTTCAAAAAGGGTTGCCATGTCTTGTAAAAATTCTCAGTTTTGTGGTATGCCATATTTGTGAGAAAATCCAGGGGAATATGCTCCATAACAATCTTCCGCCAACCCGACAGGTCTGGGGGGTTTTCTGATATCCAACCTAGCAAGATATTCTTCCTTGCACAGAACGTAAGAATATTGAAAAGTTTTGCCTTACGCGAGTCTGCAGGAAATACAATGGGTAGGCCCAAAAGGAGCGAAATAGGGTCCTTCTCCACCCCTACACCTAAAATCCTCTCCATTGCACCCACCACAGCGCTCCAATATGTTTGAAGCCTGTCACAAGACCAAAGATAATGGGTAAGAGTACCCGTACAGACCTTGCACTTGGGGCATGCTGAAGATACCCCTGGTTTAAATTTTGACAAACGGTCTGGGGCTAAGTGGACCCTGTGGAGAATCTTCAACTGTAAAGCATGGGTCCTGTTGCAAATTGATATCTTCCTTGCATTCTCCCAAATATCCTCCCATGCCTCTGAAGAAACTTCAACATCCAGCTCTCTTTCCCACATCTTGCAGAGTCGATCAGACTCATCTGAGGTGGCACCCCCCGATTGGTGATATAGAGTACGGACAGACAGTGTGCTCTTAGCCCTTAGTACCCCTCTTTCTATGTCAGATTTGTAGGGATCAGTCAAAAGTGTGGTCCTTTTTTGAATAAAATCCCTAACTTAAAAAAAATGAAAGAGGTAACTTGTACTTCCGTACTAACTGATCGAAGGACATCATTACATCTCCCTCAAATAAATCACCCATGCAAGATATACCCCTAGCTGCCCAATGTTTAAATCCTGAATCTATCTTACCTGGTTGAAAACCCGGCATACCCACTAAAGGTGTAAACAAAGATGTTTTGCCAATATTACCTTCCTTCTGCCGAGTTGCCCTCCATGCTTTAACAGTATTGATGACTATTGGGTTATGGCAATATTCCCTAACTGTCCTCACCTTGTCCAAAAACAGCAAACTGGTAAGGGGGCACCTTGCCTGGGAGACTTCGATATCTAGCCATATTGAAAGAGGGTCCCCACAAACCCAATCACTTATGTTGGTCAAAAGCGAGCTTAATTGGTAATTTTTAATGTCCGGAAGGTCTACTCCCCCCAATCTGTGAGGCAACTGCATTTGGCTAATTTAATGAGGGACCGTTTACGGTGCCAGATAAAGGAGCTGAACCAACCGTTCAGTCTCCTGAGTGTTTGTTTATTGAAAATCAGGGGGAGCATCCATATAGGGTATAGCAAACGAGGGAGAATATTCATCTTAATAAGCACTATCCGACCCAACCATAAGACTGGAAGTGCCTCCCATCTTTGGAGATCTTGTTTAATTTTTTCAAATAATTGGGTAAAATTGGCTTTGAACAGCCAATCCAGAACTGGAGTAATAAAATGCCCAAATACACAAAACCCCCCTGTGACCACCTAAATAGGAATCTATAGTCACTCTTAAGAGCCAACTCTTTTGTAAGACCACCCATAGGCATAGCCTCTGATTTAGCAAAATTAATCTTATACCCTGAAAAAGCGCCAAACGCATGAATACATTGTATCAGGCAAGGCACTGAAACTGCTGGATTTGTCAAGAAAATTAGAACATCATCTGCATACAGTATGTAATTTTGACCCCACCTCTGGAGCTGATATATTGAGGTCCCCATGAATGGCCTCTGCCAACGGTTCAATCACCAACGTAAAAAGTAATGGTGAAAGAGGACAGCCCTGCCGGCTGCCCCTAGAAATATTAAAATTGCTTGATCGTACCCCATTGGTAATGACTGCAGCGAGAGGTACACTGTAGAGAACCTTTACTCATCTTATGAAAATTTCGCCAAGACCAAAACGGTCTAGAGTATAGAAAAGGTATGGCCACTCAACTCGGTCAAATGCCTTCTCTGCATCTGGAGAAATCACCAATCCCTGTATTGACTGCTGTTGGCATGCTTGAATTACGTTAAGCAGCCTCCTAACGTTATTGGAGGATCTGCGACCCCTTTATGAAGCCCGTCTGATCCTCTTTAATAATAGAGGGCAACAGTCTCCAGCCTTAACGCAAGAGCCTTAGAAAGGATCTTAAAGTCCACATTTAAGAGTGAGATGGGCCTGTATGAAGCACAGTCTTCCAGATCCTTCCCTTTTTTAAGGATAAGTGAAATATTGGCCTCTCTCAGACATGGTGGGAGACAAAACATGACTGTATGAATCATTAAACATATTCAGCATCGGGCCTGACAGTATACTTATAAATTCCTTATAGAATTCACTGGGAAGTCCATCAGGACCGGGTGCCTTTCCACTCTGAAGCTGCCTCACAGCTTCCTGCACTTCTTGCTCTGATAATGGGGCTTTGAGAAAGGACTGTTGTTTGGGAGGCACACCCAGGAGCTTCAGATCTCTAAAAAAAGGATTCCATTTTGGCCTGCCCCTCCTCATAATTCTCAGACTGAAATAATTTAGAGTAGAATCTCTGGAACGCCAAGTGAACCTTTTTAGAATCACGTTAGGTTCCCAGACCCTTCCCTAATCGCTGTAATAGTTTGTGGGGCACACCTCTTTCTGGCAAGGTATGCTAAGTATTTGCCTGGCTTGTCACCATGCTCGTATAACCTTTGCTTTGCAAAAGCCAGTTCCTTCTTTGCCGTCTGCGTGAGCGCGTAATTTAGTGCAGACCGCAGTGCCATAATCCTCTGTAGTTTGACCAATGAGGGTCTGTCAAAATAGGCCTTCTCGACTGCCTTTAACCGTGCTTCAAGGAGACGTTGCTGCTCACCCTTCTGCCGCTTCCTACTTGTGGAATATGAAATAACTAACCCCCTGGCATAAGCTTTGGCAGTTTCCCAGAGAACAGATGAGCTATCAACCGAGCCTTTGATGATGTCTAGGAATGCCTGAAATTCCCTAGAGAAATACTCCACAAACTTGCTGTCCATGAGAGTAAAGAAGTCCATTTGCCAGTTCCTTGAATCCACTGTAACATCCTTAATTTTAACCATGAGGTACACTGGAGCATGATTAGAAATGGCAAAATTACCAATCAGGATGCCACCAGATCCAGGGTTACCGCAGAGGTCAGAAAAAAAATCAATCCTCGTGTGACATCTGTGTGGATCGGATCTGTAGGGTGGAGACACCTCCAAACATCCACCAATCCAAATTCTCCACACAAACCCAATAACTGTTTAGTTTGTGCCGAGGGTATCGAGGGACCTTTAGGCAACCCGTCTACTGTGGGGTCCATGAGGCAGTTAAAATCTCCCCCTATAATTATGTGCCGAGACTTGAGATCTATCAGTTTAGAAAAAGCATCTACTAAGAATTTAAGAGGATGAGCTGGGGGACAATAAACATTTAAAATGCCATATTCTTCCCCATTTATCAAGGCTTTAAGAATTACAAACCTCCCATATGTGTCTTTAACACATTCCAACAATTTAAATGAGAGATTTTTCCTAACCAATATAGCCACTCCCCTACTTCTGGTATTAAATGATGAAAAATAAAACTCGGTCAAAGCCATTCTGCTGTAATTTCAAATGCTCATTGTCATCCAAATGTGTCTTCTGTAACAAAGCAATATCCACCTTCTCCTTTCTAAGACTCAAGAGTACCTTCTTCCTCTTAATTGGTGAGTGACTTCCCTTGATATTCCAGGTACACCATTTAATCAAATCATTAGCCACAATCTTTTGCAATTACATTTAATTGCAGAGAGGAAGAACCCGAACCACAAATTGCTGAGCCTTAGTGTCGCATGATCCACCAAATATAAAAACGACATAAACTAAAACCACTACATTTAACAAACATACAAAATTATTAAAAATAAAAAACAACAAAAACCAGAAAATAAACCAACATATAAAGCGCCAATAGCACTGAGTAGGGGAACTCACCCCCTGCCTGGAGCGGGCAACTACCCATCCCGAACTGCCCATAAATAGGCATCTAACCATCTCAACCACCTTCACTTCTCCCAGCTAGAGCCGCATTGCAAGCACAAGCTAAAAAGAATAAACACCCCATAGAATATCAATATGAATAAAAAAAAATTCTTTTATTAAAAAAAAGGGAATAAATACCCCACCCATCCTTTGGTATGTCCTAACTTAGAAATTTAAAATGTACATCTTAATCACCGCCAGACATAATTTGAACCAAATTATTATCAATAGAGGAAAAAAAAGGGGAAAAACTAAGCTCCAACTGGAGTTCCTCCATTTCTTTTACAGAATGATAAATGCATACCCAAGCAACGATATATACATACTACAATTGTTTAACTTAGGTTAGTTTGTCCACAAAGTCTCTTGCCTTCTCCGATGTGTCAAAGAGATGCATGGATCCATCTAAGGTGATCCGAAGCACTGCCGGATATCTCAGGGAGTACTGAATCCCAAGGTCCTTCAATCTTCTCTTAACACCATCATTCGATTTTCGTTTCCAGATCACCGCCGCTGAAAAGTCCTGAAAAAACATGGTCTTAGACCCCTCGTAAATTAGGACCTTTGGATCCTTCCCCTGGAGTCTGGAAGCCTCCATGACTCTCTCCTTATCCTGGTAATGATGGAACCGCACCAGGAAAGGACGAGGGCGTTGACCCAGACCGGACCTCCGTACTGCGACCCGGTGAGTCCTCTCTATCTTCAATCCTCTCATGCCAGTCTCCAAGTCAAGGAATTTCGGAAGCCAATCTTCAACAAATTCCAGAGGCCACTCACCTTCCTTACCCTCAGGCAGACCGATGATCCGAATGTTTTTTCTCCTGCGCCTGTTTTCAAGATCATCCACTTGGTCACGCAAATTACGAACCTGCGTCTTCAGGGCTTGGATCTCTTCCTTGAATGAACTGGCATCAGCTTCCACCACTGTGACCCTGTGCTCCACCTCATCCGTCCTCTTCTCCAGGTCTCCCAGCTGCTGCTCATGCTTCTGCAGCATGAGAGAGACTGGAGCCAGCTTCTCTTCAATCTGTTTCCCCAACATCTTGCGAGATTTCGAGAGCTGGTTCACCAGGTCCTTGAGAGTAATTTGCTCTGAGGCTGCTGCAGGCTGAGCTGCAGGCCGGGCCTCAGATGCTCCTCCTCCCTTTTTAGGCATTTCTGAACAGCTGAAAATACAGGTAAGTCAATTTTTAAATATTTCCTGGGGCTCCACAATCTTTCCAACACCCCAAGAAATCCTGATGACTGGGGTTGGGTAGGTTAAAGGTGTCCTGCTCCTGCTGCGATGCGAAGCTCTGCAGTATGATCTTCTCAGATCGCCGCTATCTTAGATGCCCCTTACTACCCTTCTTAAACAGTGGCACCACGTTTGCCAACCTCCAGTCTTCCGGCACCTCACCTATGACTATTGATGATACAAATATCTCAGCAAGAGGCCCAGCAATCACTTCTCTAGCTTCCCACAGAGTTCTCGGGTACACCTGATCAGTTCCTGGGGATTTATCCACATTTAACCGTTTCAAGACATCCAGCACTTCCTCCTCTGTATATCTGGAGATTTTGCAAGATGTCACCATCTATTTCCCTACAGTCTATATCTTCCATATCCTTTTCCACAGTAAATACTGATGCAAAATATTAATTTAGTATCTCCCCCATTTTCTGTGGCTCCACACAAAGACCACCTTGCTGACCTTTGAGCGGCCCTATTCTCTCCCTAGTTACCCTTTTGTCCTTAATATATTTGTAAAAACCCTTTGGATTCTCCTTAATTCTATTTGCCAAAACTATCTCATGTCCCCGTTTTGCCCTCCTGATTTCCCTCTTAAGTATACTCCTACTTTCTTTATACTCTTCGAAGGATTCACTTGATTTCTCCTGTCTATACCTGACAAATGCTTCCTTCTTTTTCTTAACCAAACCTTCAATTTCTTTAGTCATCCATCATTCCCTATACCTACCAGGCTTCCCTTTCACCCTGACAGGTATATACTTTCTCTGGATTCTTGTTATCTCATTTCTGAAGGCTTCCCATTTTCCAGCCGTCCCTTTACCTGCGAACATCTGCTTCCAATCAGCTTTCAAAATTTCTTGCCTAATACCGTCAAAATTGGCCTTTCTCCAATTTAGAATTTCAAATTTTAGATCTAGTCTATCCTTTTGGGAGAGATGTTCTGCTTCTTTTTTGAAATAATGCCAAGGAATCTTTTTTGCCACCTGACAGACCAGACAGAACTTCTGTCAAACGCCCCATCGGAAAGCCATACCTCTGGCAATGCACAGGAGGGTTCGGGTTGTATTCACCCTCAGTTCCTCTGAATTAAAGAAGGAGTGTTTTGCAAGTCTACAATTAGCCTTCGGCCGAGATACCCCTAGTTTTTCACCTCTGTCTTAAGCTACAGCTTGGTGCAGGAAGTCAATAAGAGTTGCAAACTCTTGTCCAGAATTATTGAAGAAAGCCATCAGCGCTGAATAAAGGATTTTATTGTCGAGAAACGTGACTTCAATGTTTCTTTTCTTGGCTGTGCGCAACAGATTTTAAGCAACAGCCTGGGTCTAAATTTAACGCTCCAGATATATAGGGGTGTCAGGCTGAAAGTCCTCAAAATCTTTGGAAGGATTTACTGATGAGATTGACCAATCAGAGATAAATAAACAGAACTGAATGAAACAGAGAGATATGTTGTGTTATATGTCACAGTCAGAATGTCAGTGAGCCTTTAATAGATATGCTCATGATATCATCACTGTATGATAGCGTGTGATCTGGGGGGGGGGGGGGGGGGAAGAGGTCTCATACTCCATTTTATCTGAGATACTTGAATCACAATACTCTACAGAAGCATGCTGCTCTGCTGCAATCTAATTGCTTAATATTAGCTCGGACACTCGTACCTAAGGACTGTAATGTTTGCACATAATTGCTAACTCTTTTAAATATCTGACAGATTCTTCAATGCCATGATATCCACAGCCAGTTCCTTGTGTTACTGGAGATAAAGTAACCATCGCTGCATCAGGTAAAGTGCCCTGCTGGAGGCGAAGTCATACCAGCTGCCCTCCAATCACTGGCTGGTCCTCTCTCATCTCTTGCTGCTGATAAGTTCACTGGTAAACCTCCCTTTCTCTACAATCCCATCCAGCCCCACTGTCCTCTGTGCTCTTCAAATCTGGACTCTTGCACGTCTCCTCTTTTAATCATTCCACTTTTAGTGGCCATCTTTTCAGCTGCTTATGCTCCAAGCTCTGGAACTCTCTTCCACTCTCTTTCTTTCCTCCTTTAAAACAATAATCAAAAACTACTTCTTCGACCAAGTCTTTGGTTTTCTGCACGAATAACTCCTTATGTGCTCCTTGGTGTCAAGAGAAAGTGATGGATTTTCTTTTAAAAATCACATCGTGTGAGTAATACAATCAACTGGGGGTGCAGTGAACAATGGTGCAGTGGTAACTGGACTGATAATCCAGAGGTCCAGTTCTGGGGATATACATTCAAATCCAACAAGACAGCTTCAATGAATTAAATCTGGAATTGAAAGCTTTAGCATTTGTTGTAAAGGTCTATCTGTCCACTTCAGCTGTACTGGTCTACTCTTGATTTCAGATCCACAGAAATGCAGTCTGAACAAGGGTCACTGGACTTGAAATGTTTCCCTCTGGAGAGATGCTGCCAGACCTGCTGAGTTTCTCCAGCAATTTCTGTCTTTGTTTCAGATTTCTAGCATCCACATTTTTGTCGACATAACTAATGAAATAGTCAAGAAAGCCACATCATTGAAGAGATGGGCAACAAAATGGTGGCCTTGCCAATGACGTCACATTCCGTGAAAGAAGGAAAGAAAACACTTGCCACAACTTGGGCTCCAAGGCCACTCACTGGAGAACTTTCGATGACCTTCACTCCCACATATGCTAAAGCTTCAGAAATTGGACGTAAGTTACACAGTAGTGAAAAACAAAATAACCAATGGAAGATGAAAAAGCAAATAAGGATCAAATCAGGACCAAACACACAAACAAAAACTTGCAGTTCATTAAAGGTCAGGCACATACAAGAAAACATTTAACATTCTTACCCTCAACCTTGTAAAATTCTTACGTTGATTGGTCACAGAGCAAAAATGTGAACTGTGTTTTTCTTTCTTCACTGATGTGTGTGGGGGGTGGGGATGTTATTGGCAAAACCAGCATTTATTGCCCATTCTTAATTGCCTTCGAGGTCTCTAACATTCACAACATTTTACCTTTGAAATCAGATTGTGCTCCACATAATCCAGCATTTTATGATTAAAGCAGTTGTTAATTTGGTGCAAATGGTGAACCAGCTTGTACTGCAAGAACAGTAAACAACCAAAAAGCAATGAGACCAGAATAGACCAGCAATCAAACTGGACTAGGGAGAAATACGTCAATCACAGACTGGATATGGAGGTATTGATTTAGTAACATTAACAGGGACAAATTGTGTTGCTATGTTGGAAGAAAGCTAGAGACATTTGCTAGGTGTTGATCCCCTGACTATGCTTTTATGGAGCCCAGAGTTCTTCAGGCTCCAGTGTGTTACTGCTAATATCCTCTCACACGTTTGTTTGAATTTGTCACTTTTTTCAAGATTCAACGATACTGAGGATGAGTAATGAAGCAAGTATTGCTTCCATGTGTTTAGATGGTATCAGGTGATTGAAACACAACTGATTTTTAAGTGACAAGAAGTCCAAAGCTTGAACTGCTTCCATTAACCCAATGATTCTTAAATGTTTTTCATTGAAGGACCTTTTTCAAATATGGTGAAAGGCGTGTGATTTATATACAATTATATAACTCTTTTGCGGAGCTTAGGTTTTAAACTAATGAGTCTTGGTCTCTTTTTGTGAAAGTCCTTAAAAATCTATCAGGTTTGTCTTTTTAGAACCATGATTTTAAACCAGTTTTGCCTCCTGAGTGTTAATCAAAGCTTCTTTATGCTGTAGGGGTTCATAACTGTACAGACAACAAATATTAGGCCACTAGTGAAGCAGAATCTAGAATAAGCAATATTTTGATAAAAATTTTAAAAGCTTTGGGCAGTTCCAAGTCAACTTGCGTCAGAAACAAGTATTGCCTCTTCTGGACAAGGAGATTGTTTGAAGCAATGAAGGAAATAAGTTACTTCAGTGAAACAGTATTGTTTGTGAAATTTTCAGACCATGAGTGTTTGAATAGAAATCTGTATTGGTTATTCAAAACTGAGGAAGTCTAAGATTAGAGTTACGTGAAGTTTCAAGGGAAAAGGGCTTCACGTCACAGGATTGGAACTGAGAGGAAGCCATTAAGGTAAACCTATGTATTTCATAGGCGAGGAATATTACTCTGGACTTTCATTAACTATAAAGGATGGGGATTTCAGGAGTTGATGGCGCTTTTATTTATCATATTTTCTGAAATGAGTCGAACTGTGTTATATTTGGATAGCTTTCTTTAGTTTATTTCTGTAGTGATTGGAACCGGGTGGATCACGTTGAGAACAAGATCCTTGTTTGGGGTTGCTAACCTGGGCCAATCAGGAAAGCCCTTGCTGACCAATACAACCAGGAGATAACGGGACCATGTCTATATTGGGAGTGGGCGTTTGCACTCCCTTTTTGATTTTCTTAAAAACCTCCTGCTCTGCATTTGGTTGCACTTCAGTCCCACGCTCCTGATCTTCGGGCACCCGGTACGGAGGAGGGAGGGCAGGTCCGAAGACCTCCTCGTGGGTCTGCTCCTGGGCCTGGCCAAACTGGCCATCAACAGGTCCAGGCAGTGGGCTGTGGAGGGGGTCGTTAGGGCCGACTGCCTGCCCCTCTTCTGGGGTTACGTTAGAGCCCGGGTGTCCTTGGAGAAGGAGCACGCGGTGTCCACCAACACCCTGGAGTCGTTCAGGGAGAGGTGGGCGCCACAGGGAGTGGAGTGTATTATTTCCCCGTCCAACTCTATTTTGATTTAGTCCTTACCCTCCCCCTCACTGTTTTGATCACACAGCATTGCCCTTTTGTGAAGGGCACTGCTTGTCACTGGCCACTCTGGTGGTTTCCTATCTTCCTGGTGGTGGAAATTGAATAAAGATTGGTGCACTTTGTGTCTTTCACTGTGTTTCACACCTGCACACACACACACCATGGGTGCTGGGAAAAAAATAAGCACTACCGCAGTTAGGCGGTAGTGTGGGGAAGAAAAGAAACAAAAAAAAAGAAAAAAAAAGGAAAAAAAAATACAACCAGGAGATAACGGGACCATGTATATATTGGGAGTGGGCGTTTGCACTCCCTTTTTGATTTTCTTAAAAACCTCCTGCTCTGCTTTTGGTTGCACTTCAGTCCCACGCTCCTGATCTTCGGGCACCCGGTACGGAGGAGGGAGGGCAGGTCCGAAGACCTCCTCGTGGGTCTGCTCCTGGGCCTGGCCAAACTGGCCATAAACAGGTCCAGGCAGTGGGCTGTGGAGGGGGTCGTTAGGGCCAACTGCCTGCCCCTCTTCTGTGGTTACGTTAGAGCCCGGGTGTCCTTGGAGAAGGAGCACGCGATGTCCACCTACACCCTGGAGTTATTCAGGGGGAGGTGGGGTACATTATTTCCCCCTCCAACTCTATTTTGATTTAACCCCTGCCCTCCCCTTCACTGTTTGATCACACAGCATTGCCCTTTGATGTGAAGGGCACTGCTTGTCACTGGCCACTCGGGTGTTTCCTATCTTCCTGGTGGTGGAAATTGAATAAAGATTCATGCACCTTGTGTCTCTCACTGTGTCTCTCACACCTGCACACACATACACCATGGGTGCTGGGGAAAAAATAAGCACTACTGCAGTTAGGCGGTAGTGTGGGGGTTAAAAAAAAATTGTAAGTGCACTGCTTAAAAAAAAATACAACCAGGAGATAACGGGACCATGTGTTTATTGGGGGTGGGCGTTTGCACTACCTTTTTGATTTTCTTAAAAACGTCCTCCTCTGTTTTTGGTTGCACTTCAGTCCCATGCTCCTGACCTTCGGGCACCCGGTACGGAGGAGGGAGGGCAGGTCTGAAGACCTCCTCGTGGGTCTGCTCCTGGGCCTGGCCAAACTGGCCATAAGCAGGTGCAGGCAGTGGGCCATGGAGGGGGTCGTTAGGGCCGACTGCCTGCCCCTCTTCCACAGTTATGTTGGGGCCCAGGTGTCTCTGGAGAAGGAGCACGTGGTGTCCACCAACCCCCTGGAGTTGTTCAGGGAGAGGTGGGCACCCCAGGGAGTGGAGTGTATTATTTCCCCCCCCCACTTCTATTTTGATTTAATCCCTGCCCTCCCCTTCACTGTTTGATCACACAGCATTGCCCTTTGGTGTGAAGGGCACTGCTTGTCACTGGCCACTTGAGTGTTTCCTTCCTTCCTGGTGGTGGGAATTGAATAAAGATTTGTACACCTTGTGTTTCTCACTGTGTCTCACACCTGCACACACATAACATGGGTGCTGGGGAAAAATAAGCACTACCGCAGTTAGGTGGTAGTGTGGGGGTAGAAAAAAGAAGAGAGAAAAAATATATAAACAGGAGATTTAGAGTTTCCTCAGTTTAGGGCACTGACAAAATACAACCAGGAGATTGCGGCACGCCCCTGCAACTGCAGATTGTGGTGGTTCACAGACTCCGAGCCCAACTGCTTGTTCTGTGGTAGTGTGGGGGTTAAAAAAAAATTGTAAGTGCACTGCTTAAAAAAAAATACAACCAGGAGATAACGGGACCATGTGTTTATTGGGGGTGGGCGCTTGCACTCCCTTTTTGATTTTCTTAAAAACCTTCTCCTCTGTTTTTGATTGCACTTCACTCCCTCACTCCTGATCTTTGGGCACCTGTTGCAGAAGGGGGAGGGTAGGTCAGAGGATCTCCTTGTGGGTCTGCTCCTGGGCCTGGCCAGGCTGGCCATAAACAGGTCCAGGCAGAGGGTTGTTATGGCCGATTCGAGAGCCTTTCCTGATGAAGGGCTTATGCCTGAAATGTCGACTCTCCTGCTCCTCAGATGCTGCCTGACCTGCTGTGCTTTTCCAGCACCACACTCTCGACTCTGATCTTCAGCATTTGCAGTCCTCACTTTCTCACAAGTAGATAAAGGGTGACTTGAAGATGGGATTCCTGCCTCTGTGCAGTTATTTCAATTTCATTTTTATTTCTTTTGTGTGTAATCAACATCTTGGAGGGCCAGGTTAATGAACATGGCAAAACTGGTCGTCTGAAGTGTATTTATTTTAATGCAAGGAGTATAATAAGTAAGGCAGTTGAGCTTAGAGCCTGGATTAGTACTTGGAACAATGAAGTTGTAACTATTACAGTAACGTGGTTGAGAGAAGAGACTGGTAGATTAATGTTTCAAGGTTTAGATGTTTCAGGTGTGAGAGGATGTAAAAATGGTGGAAGAGTTGCATTACTGATTAAAGAGAATGTGACTGGTGCAGTAAGAGAGGGTAGCTTGGACAGTTCACCCAGCAAGGCCATTTGGGTAGAACACAGGAATATAAAAGGTACAGTCACTGTGATGGGGTTCTACAGAGGCCTCCCAACAGCTAGTGGGAGGTAGAGGGACAGATATACAGGCACGTCATGGAAAGCTGAAAAAAAGTGGGTGATTTTAACTTCCCCAATATTGACTGGGACTCCCTTACTACCAGGGGCTTAGATGGAACTGAATTTGTTGGGTACATCCAGGAGGGCTTCTTGAAACAAAATAAAGATAGTTCAACCAGGGAAGAGGGCATATTAAACTTTGTACTGGGGAGTGAGCCTGGCCAAGTGATCGAAATTGAGCATTTTGGGAACAGTGACCATAATTCTGTAAGTGTTAAGACTGTTTAGATTAGATTAGATTCCCTACAGTGTGGAAACAGGCCCTTCGGCCCAACAAGTCCACAAAGACCCTCCGAAGAGCAACCCACCCAGACCCATTCCCCTACATTTACCCCAGACTAATGCACCTAACACTACGGGCAATTTAGCATGGTCAATTCACCTGACCTGCACATCTTTGGACTGTGGGAGGAAACCGGAGCACCCGGAGGAAACCCACACAGACACGGGAACTTTATGGAAACGGATAAGATTGGTCCTCGGGTGAAAGTGCTAAATTAAAGGAAGACTCATTTAATCAGTATTAGGCAGAAACTGGAGAAATGTGGCTGTTTGAGGGTGTTCACATCTGACATGGAGTCTTGAAAGGCCAATTGATCAGAGTTCAGGACCAGCATGATGCTATCAGAATGAAAGATGGCAAGATTCAGGAACCTTGGATGGCAAGAGATGTTGAACGTTTAGGCAAAAAGGAAAGGAAGGTATGGGAAACTAAAATCAGACAAGGCACTTGAGGAATGTAAAGGAAGCAGTAAAGAATTTTAACAAGGCATCAGGGCTAAAAGGAGCCATGAAATGTAGGATTACGCAGAACAAGCATCTGAAGACAGTAGGAAAAGTCTCCTGCTGCCAGTCAATAATGTGGTCATGACCAGGCCATCTCCTTATTATGATGCAATCTCCTGGAAAGTCTCGACAGACCCCAGCCAGAGACCAGATGAGGATTACAGTTTTCTCCCATAAATGACATTAGTGAACCAGATGAGTTTTTCCAACAATCAATTCATGGCCATCATTAGTCTCTTAATTCCAGATTTTTACTGAATTCAAATTCCACCATCTGCCACGGCAGGATTCAAACCCAGGACCCTGGGACATTTCCTGGATCTCTGGAATAACAGTCCAGTGATAATGCCACTGGGATGTTGCCTCCCCCTAAATGCATCTGATGCCTAAGTTGGGGCAACAGTGTGCTTGACAGGAATATATGGCCAGGACATATGAAAGAAAGAAGGACGTGCATTTATATAGCACCTGTTCATAATAGGCGAACACGGTGAATACATGAAACACAGCAACTAATTTATTCACAGCAAGCTCCCACAAACAGCAAAGAGAGACAAAAATAGAAATTACTGGAAAAGCTCAACAGGTCTGTTAGCATCTGTGGAGAGAAATCAGAGTTAACGTTTCGGGTCAAGTGCCCTTTCCTCAGCAATGAGATCATGACTAGATAAATTTCTTTTAACTGTAGCTGGTTGAGAATAAAGTTTTGGCAGAGTATTCCACAGGCTCATCACTCTAGGAGAAGAAATTTCTTCTAATCTCATTCCTCAATGGCCTCTCCTGTATCCTTACACTGCGATCCCTGCTTCTGGACGCCCCGGTTTTATAGGTTTTCATGAGATCCTCCCTTATTCTACTAAACTTTATTGAATATAGTCCGAACTGATCTGAAGAGGGTTGGTAATGGATTTGCAGTATTAAAACTGGACTATCAATCCAGAGAGGCAAAAGGGAGGACTGCAGATGCTGGGAACCAGAGTCTAGATTAGAGTGGTGCTGGAAAAGCACAGCAGGTCAGGCAGCATCTGAGGAGCAGGAAAATCGACATTTCGGGCAAAAGCTTTTAATCAGGAACAGAAGCAGGAAGCCTCCAGAGTGGAGAGATAAATGGGAGGGTGGGGGTGGGGTGGTGGGGGGGGGGGTGCTGGGGAGAAGGTAGCAAAGTGTATAATAGGTGAATGGGGATGGGGATGGAGGTGATAGGTCAGAGGGGAGGGTGGAGCGAATAGGTGGGAAGGATGGTTGGCAGGTGGGACAGGTCATGAGGTCAGTGCTGAGCTGGAAGGTTGGAACTGGGGTAAGGTGGGGAGAGGGGAAAAGAGGAAACTGGTGAAGTCCACATTGATGCCCTGGGGTTGAAGTGTTACAAACCGACCGACTCCCAGCTTCCTGGATTACACCTCTTCCCACCCTGCCTCCTGCAAAAATGCCATCCTGTATTCCCAATTCCTCCGCCTCCATTGTTTCTGCTCCCACAAGGACCAGTTCCACCACAGAACACACCAGATGGTCTCCTTCTTTAGAGATCGCAATTTCCCTTCCCACGTGGTTGAAGATGCCCTCCAATGCTTCTCATCCACATCCCGCACCTCCACCCTCAGACCTCACCCCTCCAACTGCAACAAGGACAGAACGCCCCTGGTGCTCACCTTCCACCCTACCAACCTCTGCATTAACTGCATCATCTGCCGACATTTCCGCCACCTCCAAGCGGACCCCACCACCAAGGATATATTTCCCTCCCCACCCCTTTCCACTTTCCACAAAGTCCATTCCCCCTGTGACTACCCGGTCAGGTCCACGCCCCCCACCAACCCACCCTCCCATCCTGGCACCCTCCCCTGCCACTGCAGGAATTGTAAACCCTGCACCTACACCTCTTTCCTCACCTCCATCCAAGGCCCCAAAGGAGCCTTCCACATTCTTCAAAGTTTCACCTGCACATCCACCAATGTCATTTATTGTATCCGTTGCTCCGGACGTTGTCTCCTCTACACTGGGGAGACTGGACGCCTCCTAGCAGAGCACTTTAGGGAACATCTCTGGGACACCCGCACTGATCAACCACACTGCCCTGTGGCCCAACATTTCAACTCCCCCTCCCACTCTGCCGAGGGCATGCAGGTCCTGGGCCTCCTTCACCGTCATTCCCTCACCACCCGATGCCTGGAGGAAGAACGCCTCATCTTCCGCCTCGGAACACTTCAACTCCAGGGCATCAATGTGAACTTCACCAGTTTCCTCATTTCCCCTCCCCCCACTTTATCCCAGTTCCAACCTTCCAGCTCAGCATTGACCTCATGACTTGTCCTACCTGTCAATCTCCCTTCTCACCTATCCACTCCACCCTCCTCTCTGACCTATCACCTCCATCCCCACCCCCATTCACCTACTGTACTCTTTGCTACCTCCTCCCCAGCTTCCCCCCAACCCCCTCCCATTTATCTCTCCACTCTGGAGGCTTCCTGCCTCTATTCCTGGTGAAGGGCTTTTGCCCGAAACGTCGATTTTCCTGCTCCTCGGATGCTGCCTGACCTGCTGTGCTTTTCCAGCACCACTCTGATCTAAACTATCAATCCAGAGACCCAGGTAATGGTCTGGGAGCCCAGGTTGGAATCCCATCACGGCAGATGGTGCAATTTGAATTCAATATATATCTAGAATTAAAAGTCTCTTGTTTTAAAAACTCCTCTAGTTTCCTTTAGGCAAAGAAACCTCCAGCCTTACCCGGTCTGGCCTACACGTGACTTCAAACCCACAGCCATGTGGTTGGCCTCTGGGTAATTAGGGATGGGCTATAAATGCTGGCCCAGTCAGTGATGCCCTCAACTCATGAGTGCATAAAAGAAAAGCTCCCTCTCAAGTCAGTCCTGCCATCTCCAGGAATCAGTTTGGTAAACTTTGGTGTGCTGCTTCTATCGTCAGAACATCCTCCCTCAGATAAGGTTGAATGGTTTACTTCTGTTCTCATGTTCATATCAAACACTTACCTCTAGTGGACAGGAGCTGTAGAGGCAAGAGATAGTGCAAGGTAGGGAATTTCAGGCATTCTTAGTTGCTCACCTTGACACAGCAGTAGATGGTGGAAACGAACAATACACTGGCCAGGACCAAAAGGCAGGACAGGTAAAAACCGAGCATTAACATAGAGCTGCAAGCAGAGGGTGAGGGAGTGGGGGAAGAAAAGAAAGATATATATGTATATGTTTATACATTAGGTTCCAAAATCATTCACACGATGCAGACATCACAGGCTGTGCCACTATAAAGTTAAAAATCACACAACACCAGGTTAAAGTCCAACAGGTTTAATTGGAAGCACAGTAGCTTTCGGAGCGACGGTCCTTCATCAGGTGATGAAGGAGTGACACTCCGAAAGCTAGTGTGCTTCCAATTAAACCTGTTGGACTTTAACCTGGTGTTGTGTGATTTTGAACTTTGTACACCCCAGTCCAACACCGGCATCTCCAAATCATGTGCCATTATACTTTTTGACACTACAAGTAAGTTCAACACATTTCATTCATTGTGAGACCCCCAGAGAGAGACTGTGTATCAAGAGTCCTTACCTCACAGACATGTCTAGTAACAGGCTAAAGCAACTGAAAGATATAATTTTAAGGGGAGGGGCAGGAACAGACACCTGGGAAGGTGGAATCCTTGACGATGGCAGTACAAGTTGAAAAAGCTTTTTTAAAAGTTTTCTTTCTTTTATCTTCTTTCAAAGTCTGTGGTTGTTGCTGACTAAGCCTGCATTTATTTCTCTTGAAAAGGTGATGGCAAGTTGCCTTCTAGAACCATTGCAGTCTCTGGGCTGCAGATGCTCCCAAAGTAAAGTTAGAAACGGAGTTCCAGGCGTTTGACCTATTGAGCCCAAATGGGACTTTGTTAATAGTGCGGCATCTCCTCCAAGTGTAAAACAACAAATTTGGGCAAACATTTGCAAAACATCAGTTAGAACTTGGCTTGAGTATTGGGCTGAAATGTGCTGTCAAAATAAGGGTGAAGGCAATAAAGCACACCATTTTTTCTGGGTAAATGGCACAGCAACCTCAGATGAGGGGCAAAGGTGTGATTAAACATGAATATCCAAATAATGCTGCACAAGTTGTGCTACAATGTGGAAGCAGGCCATTCGGCCCATCAAGTCCGAACCAACACTCCGAAGACCCACCCCATCCCTGTATTCCTGCCTTTCCCGTGACTAATACACCTAGCCTGCATACCTTTGGACTCTATGGGCAATTTAGCATGGCCAATCCACCTAGCCTGCATATCGTTATGGGAGAAAACCAGAGCACCCACAGGAAACCCACACACACATGGGGAACGTGCTAACTCCACATAGACAGTCACTCGAGGCTGGAATTGAACCCAGGTTCCTGGAGCTGGGAGACAATATTGCCATTGTGCATATGCATGTATATACTCCCAATTCATGGCGAGATAGTGGCTGAGACTAAGTGAGAAATTTCCTTCAAGTAAAGGCAATGAAGCAGACTTACTGGGGCACTATGGTTATCTGAATACAGCAGATGAAGACGAAGACAAGACAGGAACAGGCTACATAGGCTCCAAATCGGTCATCCACCTCCTTTGAGTACTGCAATAAAGAAGACAATGATAATCAGTGGATATACTCTCATAGAAAACTACAGAGCAGCAGAAGGCCCCTTGGTCGACTGCGACTGAGCTGACTCTTGGAAAGAGTAGTCAAGCTTAGATATCCCTCACCCCATGGTTTTTGTTCGTAGCCCTGCAAATTCCACATTTTCCAATATCTGTTGGTTACATTGTTATATTGTTCATAAAGAAATAGGATCCAACTATTGTGAGAATGTACGTCCTGGAGACCACACTTCGCCGCTGCACTGTAGTCACGTCCTGGTCAGATAGCGATATGTAACTATACACTCAATGAAGTTCCAGCATTTTGGTTGTGATTACTTGTAACTAAAATGAACCACAAGACATAGCCATGTTTAGCTCCCTTTTAAAACTGTTTATTGATCTGCTTCGAGAAAGTGAGGACTGCAGATGCTGGAGATCAGAGCTGAAAATGTGTTGCTGGAAAAGCACAGCAGGTCAGGCAGCATCCAAGGTGCAGGAGAATCCTGAAGAAGGGCTCGTGCCCGAACGTTGATTCTCCTGTTCCTTGGATGCTGCCTGACCTGCTGCACTTTCCCAGCAACACATTTTTAGTATTGATCTGCTTCAACTAGCTTTCACATTTGAGAACTTTCCATATCACAACTCACTGGGTGAAAATAGTTCTCCTCATCTCCACTCGAGATCCTTCATTAATGATTTTAAATTTATGAACCTACTCACTATGTTAAATTCCCTACAGTGAGGAAACAGGCCCTTCGGCCCAACAAGTCCATACTGACCCTCCGCAGAGTAACCACCCAGACCCATTCCCCTCTGATTAATGCACCTAACACTATGGGCAATTTAGCCTGGCCAATTCACCTGCCCTGCACGTCTTTGGACTGTGGGAGGAAACTGGAGCACCCGGAGGAAACCCCCGCAGACACGGGGAGAATGTGCAAACTCCACACAGCCCAAGGCTGGAATCAAACCTGGGACTCTGGTGCTGTGAGACCATTGTTAACCACTGAGCCACTGTGCTGCCCTGTTAGAATAGTTTTTTTTCCTCCAATAAAACCTATTAAAGAACAAGGACAGCAGATACATGGAACACAACCACTTACAAGTACACTTTCAATTACTGCACCATCCTGACTTGGAATTATATTACCATTTCTTTAGTGTCACCAGGTCAGAATCCTGAAACTCTCTCCAATAATAGCACTATGGGCGTACTTACAACAAATGGACTCAAGAATGCAACTCATCATGACTTTCTCAAAGGCAACTGGTGATGGGTAATAATTATTGGCCAATCCAGTAATGCCCACACTGCATAAAAGAACAAAAACAAATTATCTTGAAAAACATGAGCAGGCGACCATTTAATATTCACTGTTCCAGGGAGTGCAGAAATTTTTCCTAAATGTTCCAATTTCTCCTCAGAGCTGAAGTCCATCATCCCAAATGATCTTAGTCTTTGCTACTGTCCAAACTCATACCTAGTCCCCTACCTGCCCTGTGCCCATTGATGACCTTTGACATCTGGTCAAGCAATAACTTTATTCCAAAATTCTCATCATTGTTTTCAAATTCCTCCATGGTCTCTCCACTGCCAATCTCTTGTACCCACAGTCTTCTGTGAGATCTACAGTCATTGTATTCTGAATTTCATTGCTGTACCAGTGGTGGTTATGCCTTCAGATTCCTCAGCCCAAAGGTTGGAATTCCATCCCTACACTCTCCACCAAGCTGTTTTGGCCTTCCTCCATTATGACGCTCCTTGAAACCTACCTCTTTGACTGATCACCTGACCTAATATCTCTTTATGTGGGTCAATGTCATATTTCATTTGGCAATGTGAAACATCCTGGTATGTATTAAGGTGCTACATAAACATTGATTGTTGTTGTTATTGGATGAGAAGCCAGTTTTGGTACCAAGAGAAAGCTCACTCTGTGCCCCTGCCAAAATTTACAGGATCCAGGGTCTCTAACCAGTGTCTGAATGGCAGCTGTCTGCCTTATTGGATACCCAGGAGACCAATTCCAGATGAAACATTCAAGGGACAGTTTAGTTGTGGTGGCAAATCTGGAAGAACCGAAGAGGGGTGGGGGGGTGGGGAGAGAGTTGGTGCTGCGAGGGAGGAGATACAGTCATAGTGATAGAGATGTATAGCACGGAAACAGACCCCTCAGTCCAACTCGTCCATGCCGACCAGATATTTGTCTGATCGGCATGGATTTGTCCTTCCTGATCTACAACATGTCTCAGCAGATGGATTAGAAAATATCTAAAATACTGGAACTGGAGGAGTCTTATTATGCAGCAGGATGGTCCTATTATTAACCAGGAGGCCTGGCTTCGAGTCCTACCTGCTCCAGAGCTGTATCATAACATTGCTGAACTTGTTGGTTATACAACGCTAGCAATGATTAGCCGGCCCATGGAAAGAGAAGAAATAAGTTAATGTTTCCTAGTTTTTACAAAATGTCAACCATCTGTTTCTCTATCTACAGATGCTGCCTGGCTCACTGAATGTTTCCAGCATTTTCCGTTTCTCAGTCAAAGGTAAGTGACCGCAAATGTGTGCTGGTACAATCGACAGTTACACCGCAAAGCCTTTTGGGAATCGGTCTGTAGTCACCTGTGGAAATTTTTAACAAAATTGCTATGTGGTCACCATTATATATGTCGGCATTTATTGCAGAGAGGGCAGTTAAGAATAAACCACGTTGCTGTTGGTCTGGAGTCACGTGTAGGTCAGGCCAAGTAAGGATCACAGGTTTCCTTCCCAAAAGGACATTAATGAACCAGGTAAATGACAACTGCCAGTAGTTACATGGTTACACTTAGGGCCCACTGTTATTCCAGAATTGTTTTCTTGAATTCAAACTTTGCCATTGGCCATGGTAGGACTGAAACCCGTGTCCCCAGAACATTAGCCTCGGGTTCTGGATTACTGGTCCAGTGATGTTCACTAGACCACCACCATCTCCATTAAAGTATGCGGAGGTTAGTGCTGTGAAAATTTGTGCCACATGTGTAGTTCATACTACATCTACATCATCTTGGACTGTGTCAGATGATCGAATTGGCTTGTTTCTGGAATGATTTTATTGCTGTTTGACCATAGTTTGAGCAGAATGGGTCTGTCCTCTCTAAAATTTTAAAGATTGAGTTATAACTCTCAGTGAGTTATAAAGACTTTGTAATGGGTTTGATAGATTAGGTGCTGACATCCCCAGGCCAGTAACTCTAGAAATAGGGGTCAGATCCATGTACGACTGCAATGAAGAAAACTTTTATCACTCTAACAGTGGTGGATTTTTAGAAGTTTCTATCCCCGAAGGTGCTGGTGCTCAGTTGCTGAGTATATTCAAGAAGGAGACTGAGAAACTTTACGTGCACCAAGGTCATCAAGACAGAGGACATAAAGGTGGAGTTGTGGTTGATCACCCCTTATTGAAATGGTGAAGCAGTCCTACAGGACCATTTATTCCTGCCAGGATTTACCTTCTTCTCTAGCTCAGGTTTTCTGAACGTCAGTAGGAATTTCCGCACGTGCTCAGAACGTAGGCGATCAATGCTTCTTGCATCGATGGCTCGCCCAAGGAATTCATCCACTTCATCCTCAGGGTTCATGTTCTCTTGAGTGTTTCTGCTGAAGGAAGGAAGTCAAAAAGCAATTAGCAAACAACTCATTTCAAGTGTAAGTTAGCTCTTTCATCAGTAAAATATTTTAAAGATCGATCCCTTTCCTTAAACCTCTTTTGCTCTATATGCTGCCTGATTCCCCTGCGCTGGCACACCTATGTTGGTGAGCTATTTATTGACCTTGATCTGTCAATAGTCGTTCTTCTGTTGAGTGCACCATTCCTAAAAGGGTAATAACCAACATGCTAAGTATAAGGCATTATTCTCGACTTCTTTCCTCCCTGAATCTGAAAAGATTAAAACAGTCTGTTTGTAACTTTGGCATCTCACAAAACAAGCTTCTGACATCCTAGTTGTGTTGTCACTGAGACTCCTTGTTCCTAAACCTCTCTAAAATCACCTGACTCCATCCCTGGGTAAGCTTATCAGCTGCTGAAATCCTCATCCATGCCTCAGTTATCTCTAGATTTCAAAGCAATCCTGTTTGGTCTACTATATTCTACTCTCTGCAAATATAATATCCTGGATGTAGGTTTGTTCGCCAGAACCACCTGAAACTCAACCTGAGCTACAAATCTTCTCAAAACTCGCTTCTCAAAACTCTGAACGTGCTGCAAGTCCTGCTCCACTAATACCCCCGACTATTGTTTGTTGATCTGTAATGACTCCTAGTTAACTGATGTCTTGATTTTAACATTTTCATCCTTGACATCAAATCTCTTCGTCACCTCGCCGTTCCTCACCTCTAAATTGACCTTTGAGCAAAGCACGACAGAAGCTGAAAATTTGAAATAAAAACAGAATGTCGGAGAAATTCAGCAAGTCTGGCAGCATCAGTGGAGAAAGAAAACAGAGCTAATGTTTTGAGTCCACTGTGACATTTTTTTCAAAACTAAATTGCAACGTGATTGCCTCTTAACGGCCCTCCAAAACAACTTTGCAAGCCAGTCAATTGAACTGAAACATTAAGAAGTCTCAAAATGTAAAAAGTTGAACTGGACGGTTCACCAGGCATCAAGCTAGGCATTGGAAAAGGCAATTGCAAACACAGCTCTGCTGACTCTGCAAAGTCCTTCTTACTGACATCTGGGGGCTACTGCCAAAGTTCAGAGAGCTAACTCACAGACAAATGTGTTGCTGGAAAAGCGCAGCAGGTCAGGCAGCATCAAAGGAGCAGGAGAATCGACGTTTCGGGGCATAAGCCCTTCTCCAGTCGATTCTCCTGCTCCTTGGATGCTGCCTGACCTGCTGCACTTTTCCAGCAACACATTTTTCAGCTCTGATCCCCAGCATCTGCAGTCCTCCCTTTCTCCTAACTCACAGACAAGTCAACGATAGCCCCTGACACAATCATACTCGTGAAACTGTGTCTTACAGGTAATGTCTCAAAGACACCAGCATTATGCTCTCTGGGCATGTTCTGTCTCACTGGCAGAATGTTGCAGCATTCACAACAATATTCAGCCAGAAGCGCTGAACAGATGATTCATCTTGGCCTCTTCCAGAGATGCCCAGCATCACAGGTGCCAGTCTTTGGCCAATTCGATTCATTCTATGTGATAGAAAAGAAATTGTTGAAGGCACTAACTTGCCGCACCCTTAACCAAGCTGTTCCAGCTGCAAAACTAGCATCTACCCAACAATGTGGAAAATTGCCCAGGTATGTCCTGTACAGAAAGAGCAGGAAAAATCCAACTCAGCTAATTACCACCCCATCAGTCTACCCTCAATCATTTGATCGAGGCACGGGGCGGCATGGTGGCTCAGTGGTTAGCATTGCTGCTTTATAGCACCAGGGTCCTTGGTTCGATTCCAGCCTTGGGCGACTGTCTGTGTGGAGTTTGCAGATTCTCCCCGTGTCTGCGTGGGTTTCCTCCGGGTGCTCCGGTTTCCTCCCAAAGTCCAAAAATGTGCAGGTCAGGTGAATTGGCCATGGTAAATTGCCAATAGTGTTAGATTAGATTAGATTACTTACAGTGTGGAAACAGGCCCTTCGGCCCAACAAGTCCACACCGCCCCGCCGAAATGTAACCCACCCATACCCCTACATCTACATTTACCCCTTACCTAACACTAAGGGCAATTTAGCATGGCCAATTCACCTGGCCTGCACATCTTTGGACTGTGGGAGGAAACCGGAGCACCCGGAGGAAACCCACGCAGACACGGGGAGAACGTGCAAACTCCACACAGTCAGTCACCTGAGGCGGGAAATGAACCCGGGTCTCAGGCGCTGTGAGGCAGCAGTGCTAACCACTGTGCCACCGTGCCGCCCACTAGGTGCATTAGTCAGAGGGAAATGGGTTTGGATGGGTTACTCTTTGGAGGGTTGGTGTGGACTGGTTGGGTCGAAGGGCCTGTTTCCACACTGTAGGTAATCTAATTTAATAAGTAAAGTGATGGAAGGTGCCATCAACAGTGCTGTCAAGCAGTACCAGCTCAGCAATAACACTGTTCAGTGACTCCCAGCTTGGGCTCACTCAGCTCACTTCAGCCTTGGTTTAAACATGGGCACAGAGCTGAATTCCAGAGGTGAGGTGAAAGTGATTGACCTTGACATCAATGCCTCATTAGACCATGTGTGACATCAATGAGCCCAAGCAAAACTGAAGTCAATGGGAATCGGGGGAAAACACTCCACTGGTTGGAGCCATCACCTGCTACATTGGAAAATGGACGTCAGCCATCTGAGTTCCAAGACATCTCCACAGGAATTCCTGAGGGTAGTGTCCTCAGCCAACCATCTTCACCTGCTTCATCAATGACTGTCTTCCTCTCTCAAAGGTTAGAAGTGGTGATGATCACTGGGGACTGCACAATGTTCAGCACCATTCAAGACTGCTCAGATACTGAAGCAACCCAGCCCACATATAGCAAGGCCTGGAAAATATCTAGGTTTGGCTTGAGAAGTGGCAAGTAAAATTTGAGGTGCAGTGACTATCTCAAGAGCAAGTAGGGGCAGGCCCAGCCAGCGATACCCATATTTCCTGAATAAAAGAAAAACCGCTCCAACATTAGTTGCCTTGCCTTCAATTGCTTGGGCCCAAGGAATTCCCTTTCTATACTCCAACTTATTGTTCCTCACTTATGACACTCTTTAATACAAAATTTATTGAATTAACCTGACCTAATAGCTGCTCATGTCTGGTTTGATACTGTTTCGGTGAGCAGAATAGTTTGCACAATATTGGCCACGTTCTACCAGTCCTTGAGGGACAGGCTGAGAGGTCAGGAGAGAGCCTGTAAAATTGTGAGGGCAAATGGACATTTTCTAATCAATCTGTTTAGCAACGTTCTTATACACTTTTGAAGCAGGTGGGACCTGAATGCAGACTCTCCCAGCTCAGAGGCAGGGATAGTACCACTGAACTGCAACAACCCTGGTGTGGAGCACTGGGGAAGGTGGAGGATGACCTTCCTACACAGTGTGCCATTTATGTGGCCAATCAAGGTCCTCGCCGCACAGTGAGACAGCCTGCTAAGCCCTCTGAAGGGATGTGGCACTCCAGTTCAGCAGGAGGGCTGACCTCATGGTAATAGCCAACCCCATTGTGGCAACAGTGCTGCCTACCTTCAGAAACCCATTGCCCTGCTAAACTTTGGGGCCTGACTCATCAAAAACCACTTACCAAGTTGGGATGGTGTTTGGCCAGCAGTTACCGATGCTAAATAGCAGTGGAAACAAATACATTTATTCATCTTTATATATTGAATAGCAGAAATGCACTCCTGGAGAGGTGAACTGAGAGTTAGGAAACTGGACAGATTTCGGAAATAGCTGGGAGCTTAACCAGGGAGATTGTAGAATAGGGATTCAGGCTGAAGGAGACCAAATGAACAGCAGGATATTTTTCATCTAAACAGATCCCGTGTTCTATTAAATGTGTCTATAAGTGTTTTGGAAAGTCGGTCTGCTATTCCTACTTGGTCTATATGGGCTTCAATCCTACACTGTCATAGTCGACTCTTAACTGTCCTGTGAATTAGCCAAGAAAGTCACTGAATCTTGTCAAACACCAACTGAACACTCTGTCTCCATGGCCAAGACCTCTCAGGACAGCTGGTGATGGATAGTAAATGTTGGATTTTTCAGTGTCAGCCTCATTCCAAAAATGAGTAAAAGTAAAAAAGCAAACCTATCTACACTGCATTTATAAACTTCCTTTATTACTGTCTCCTCCTCTCTTTAGTTCTGGTCAGTCTAATGAAGAGACTTCACCAATGTCACCAAGATAGGTAGGAAAGTAAATTGTCAAGCTGATGTAAAGAGCTCTAGATATGTTAAGTGAGTGAGCAAAACTTTGCCACATAGAGTAAACGTGGGAAGATGTGAACTGGTTTACTCTGGCAATAAGAGTAAGGGTGGTATGTTTTTATATTGCATGAGATTGCAGAACTTGGCAGATTTGGATACCTTGGTACATGAATCACAGAAAGTTAGCATGCAGTAAATGTTGGGATTTACTGGCAGCAGAATTGAGTATAAAGGACGGCATCAGAAAATCAATATGGTGCAGAAGGCGACCAATTAGCCCATCATGCCAGCACTCTCTCTGTTATCTAATGTCAATCTCCTACCTTTTTCCATACTGATGTGAAGTACCCATTAAGGACCACATCGACTTGGCTCCATGCATAAATTTCCTCCTTTGTCCTTGAGTGGAATTACCCTTTCTTTAGCTACCCTCTCGTTCTTAACTTACATGCACAATGTCTTGAGATTCTTTTTAGTCTTTTTGCCAAGGACATTTTGTGGTCCCTTTAAGCTCTCCGAATTCCTTGTTGAAGTTCTTTCTTGCTTTCTTTATATTCCACAAAGGCCTAAACCTTGAATATGCTTCCTTTTCCTTTTTGACTAATCTTTCAATATCACTCATCATCCTGGGTTCCCAAACCTTGTTATCTTTATCTTTCATTCTGACAGGAACATGTTGGTTCCCAACTTCTGATCAAGTGGCCTTTAAAGGAATCTTACATGTCTGAGTATATTCATCCTTAAACAGCCACCCCCCAATCTAATTTTCCAGTTCCTCCCTAATACAGTTGTAATCAGTCTTCCCACAATTTAGCACTTTAATCTGAGGATCATCCACATCCTTATCCATAACTATCTTAAAACTTACAGAATTGTGATCTCCGTTCCCTAAATGCTCCCCCACAGAAATATCCTTTATATTCCTTAAGGGCCTTCTCGGATTTCAGTTTCTTAAACCCAAAATATGCTTCTTTTTCTTTTTGGCTAAACTTTCAATAACTCTTGTCATCCAGAGTTCTTGAATCTTGCCATCTTTATCAGTTCAAAAAAATTCCACTCGACAGACTCCTGACATGAAGATTCCAAGTCAGAATAGATTTTCAATCAGCAAGGGTCAAGGGTTACAGGGCAGGCAGGAAAGTGGAGTTGAGAGCCACAATCAGATCAACTATGACATTAGTGAATTGCTGAGCAGGCTTGAGGGGCCAAATAGGTTATTATGGTGCCTAATTCCTCTGTGTCTTGTATGTTCTTTCTTTCCCAGTTCAGATGATGAATCTTGGGCTGAAATATCTATCCCACAGGATTCTGACGGATGTGCTGTGCAGTTCCAATACATTCCATTTTTGTTGGAGAGTTTCAAAGGGTTTATTGTCAAATTTTTCATCTGCATCCAGGTCTTGGCCTGGTAATTCTCAGCATATCGCTGCCTGGCAGGAACTTGGTTTGACAGCACCTCTGAACCCACATCCTCCACCACACAGCAGGACAAGAGCAGCAGATACATGGGAACACCACCTACAATTGCCTCTCCAAAACACTCACCATCCTGACGTGGAGACATATCGCCATTCCTTCACTATTGCTGAGTCAAAATCCTGGAACTCCCTCCCTAACAGCATTGCAGAACTGCCGACAGCATATGGATTGCAATGGTTCAAGAAAGTATCTCATCATCACCTTCTGAAGGGCAATTTGGGATGGGCAATAAATACTGGCCAGTCAGCAACACCTATGTCGCACACATGAATGTAAAAAAAGTCACACACTATTCTAACTTGGGAGCTACACTGGAGTTCCTTCATCGCTGCTGATTCAAATCCCGTGATTCCCAACAAATTGCTACCTTCACCATAGGGACTGCAGCAGTTCAAGAAGGTCACTCACCATCATTTTCTTGAGGGCAGGATATTGGTTATCTTAGTTGGCTGGGTGGCTGGTGAACGATGTCGATAGTGTGGGTTTAATTCCTATACCAGCTGAGGTCACTATGAAGGATCCATCATTCTTATCCTCACTGCTCACCTAAGGTATTGTGACCCTTAAACCATGAGTTACCTCTCTCTGAGACAGCAGTCCTTTGGGACAATGGTGACTTTCCTTTTATCCTTGAGAGCAAGAGAAAGCTGCCATGTTAGTCTTAATTCAGAGAATAATTCGGTAAAACTAATTATCTGTGGGATCAAACTTGGTCTTGAAGTTTATGGGATGAGAGTGTGCCAGCTCATATTGAACTTGCAGAGCGAATAAGGACAGTGCAAAGTACAAAGTAGATTATGTGGTGTGCTTACAGAATGGAAATGAAAGGCGACAGGATATTAGATTATGTATTTAGGTTTCTTTGTTATTCAATTTGGGAATTTGAGAATTACACAGTACAAGTAAAAGAACTATAAGACTATAAGACAAAGCAGTAGATTTAGACCATTCAAAGCCATTTGAATATATAACCTTCCGGCACAGAAGCAAGATTGTCATGGTTGGCAAAAGGAAATGCATAACGAGACAAATAAAGAGTATGTGCTTGACCCTCTCATACCTTGGGACAGTTCAGTGGACATGCATGTGAACAAGTAATTTGGCATTCCACTATACCACTGAGAAAGGCAACAGATATGGCAAAATGAATGTGGCTAAGACCTCTTATCAGGTGGTTAATCAGGTGAGGCTTCAATCTAAATGCTTACAATCTAAGCATTTAAGAATGTTTTTCATAAGGAGTGGGAATCACTGGCTGGGCCAGTATTTATTGCCAATGCCTATTGCCTTTAGTGAAGAGCTATCTTTTTGAACTGCTGCAGTCCATGTGCTGTGGGTAGACCCATAATGACCTTAGGTTGGGATTTCTGGAATTTGACCCAGTGACGGTGAAAGTATGGCGATATATTTCAAGTCAGGATAGTGATTGGGGTGGAGGAGAACTTGCATTTCATGTCTTTGCAATGTATTTTCTGCCCTTGTCCTTCTAGATGGAAGTGGTCATAAGTTAGGAAGGGTCTTTGGTGAATTTCTGTACTGCATCTTATAGATATCACACAATGGTATCTGTGGTGGATGGTGTGGTCATTTGTGGATGTGGTGCCAATCAAGTGAACAGCTTTTTCTTGGAAGATATCAATTTCCTGAGTGTTGTTAGAGCTGCACTCATTCAGGCAAGTGGGGAGTATTCCATGATTTGTGCCTTGTAGATGATGGACAGACTTTGGGGAGACAAGATGTCAGTTACTTACCGCTGTATCCCTAGCCTCTGACATTTACAAACAAGCCTGCATATGACTGAGACTTCTCATGAACTGGGTGACCCCTTGAGGCTCCACCCCTTACACCATAAGTATTTAACTACAACAAACAAGACTGCATATTACTGTGACCTCTCAGGGGTTAGTCGACCCATTGAGGCTTCATCCCATACTACATTAGCCATTAAGGAATACAAGCAAGACTGCATGTGACTGAGACTTCTCATGAGCTGGTTGACATTGTAAGTGTAACTGCACAGAAGCAGCTTGGTTACAAAGGAGCCAAGTAACTGATAAGTGGAAGCACAGATGGTGTTGAGGAAGCAGAGAGGATGCAGAAGGACTTGGACAGACTAGAAGAGCAGGCAAAGAAGTGGCAGATGGAATACAATGTGGGGAAGCGTGAATATGGCAGGAAGAAGAGGTTTGACTATTTTCTAAATGGGAAAGGCTTTGGAAATCTGAAGCACAAAAGGACATAAGAGTCCTAGTTCAGGATTCTCTTAAGGTTAACACTCAGATTTATTTGGCAGTTACGAAGGCAAATGCAATCATTTCAAGAGGGCTTGAATACAAAAGCAGAGGTGCACTGCTAAGGCTGCATGAGAGTTTGGTGAGACAGGATTTGGAATATTATGGCACTGTGTCTAAGGAAGGATGTGTTGGCGTTGGAGGGAGTCCAGAGGAGGTTAGTACGAATGAAGGGCTTGTCATATAGGAGCGATTGAGCATTCTGGGTCTGTACTCGATAGAGTTTGGAAGGATGAGGGAGGAATCTCATTGGAACTTACAGAATACTGAGAAGCCTGGACAGTGTGGAAGTGGAGAAGATATTTCCACTTGCAGGAGAGACTAGAACTTGAGGGCACAGCCTCAGAGTGAAGGGACAATACTTTAGAACTGAGATGAGGAAGGATTTCTTCAGCCAAAGGGTGATTAATCTGTGGAACTCATTGTTGCAGGCTGTGGAAGCCACGACATTGAGTGCATTTAAGACACAGATAGACAGCTTTTTGATTAGTAAGGTGATTAAGGGTTACAGGGAGAAAGCAGGAAAATGGGGTTTGAAAATCATATCAGCCATGATTGAAAGGTGGAGCAAACTCAAGGGGCTG
Organism: Chiloscyllium punctatum; assembly: GCF_047496795.1. Lineage (NCBI taxonomy): Eukaryota > Metazoa > Chordata > Chondrichthyes > Orectolobiformes > Hemiscylliidae > Chiloscyllium > Chiloscyllium punctatum. The sequence goes on from NC_092748.1 coordinate 110,047,576, forward strand.
GATGCCCTAATTCTGCTGCTATATCTTATAGTCTTGTGAAGAAATTTGTACTGATCAGAACTTGGAGGAAGAAGTCTACCCACCAGTTACACGCCTCATGGCTATGTTGGTTTTGTGAACACATGCTCTATCTTCTTCTGCCTACCACATTTGTCTATGGATATAATTCCAGTGATCTGGGATCTTAATGAGTATTTATGACATGTTAAGTTATGCAAAATAGGTTCCCAGATATGAAGACTGGGAAAGCTGGCCCACCTGTAGGATTCCAAGAACAGAATAGCAAAACCTTAACCTGCTATGAGGAAATTCAGCTCAAGAAGCTTGACACCATCCAAAATAAAGCCACTCACTATACCACCTACAAAAATTCACCACAGATTCTTAAACAGAACCTTCCAAACCCACAACCACTACCCTCTGGAACGCAGCAGATACATTATCTGAAGTTTCCCTCCAAGCCACTCACTCTTCTGATTTAGAAATATATCACCATTCCCTCCGTGTAGGCCAAAATTCTGGTACTCTCTCCAGAATAGCATTGTGGTTCTATCTACAGCACAAGTCTACAGTGATTCAAGAAGGAATCTGACCACTACATTCTCAAAGGCAAGCAGGGACGCGCAATAAATGGTGGCCCAGGTAGCAATGCTCACACCCCACAGTGATTTTTAAAATAATTCAATCTTAACTCCTTGCCTATTTAAGTTTCTCTTGCCTGCCGTTTGAAAATGTCCAGGTGACCCCAGAAAATTTCACCCTCTGCACAAATATTGCCTGACCTGCTGAATATTTCCAGCATTGTCTGCTTTTATTTCTCAGCAGTGGCAACTTCAATAATCACTCTCCTATACTTACATGTAACCCTATATGTACGCTTAATGTAACCCTACGCTATATGTAACCCTACGCTTAATATAAATCCTACATAATAATGCAGAATATTTTACTCTCTCTATGTAACATTCCAGGACATATGCCCTGTGAATTGGAATCAGGCATGTTAAAAATAAAAACATACATTTATGTCATGCCTTTCACAACCTCAGGTTATCCTAAAACTTCAAATGCCAATCAAGTACTTTTTTGAAATTGGGCGGCACGGTAGCTCAGTGGTTAGCACTGCTGCCTCACAGCGCCAGGGACCTCAAGTTGATTCCACCCTCGAATAACTATCTGTTTGGAGTTTGCACATTCTCCCCATGTCTGTGTGGGTTTCCTCCGGGTGCTCTGGTTTCCTCCCACAATCCCAAGATCTGCAGGTTGGGTAGATTGGTCATGCTAAATTGCCCGTAGTGTCGACGGATGTGTAGGCTAGAAGGTTAGCCATGGGAAATGTAGGGTTACAGGGATAGCGTGGAGGGAATGGATCTGGATGGGATGCTGTTCAGAGGGTTGCTGTGGACTTGATGGGCCAAACGGCCTGCTTCCACACTGTAAGGCTTCTATGAAGTGCAGTCACTGTTATAATGCAGCCAATTTGCAATAAGCAGTGTTCCTTCAACAACTGTGGGTTGATAAGTAGACAATCCATTTTTCAGTGATGTTAATTGAGGGACGATTAACCATCAAAACTAGCCGTCATTTATCTGGTTCACATGACCCAGCCAGGAGATTCACCGCTAACCCAAAGAAGTCAACCTACTAGGAATCCCTTCTTTCTGAGGGACCTCCACATTCAGCAACCTCTTTAGCCAAGTCATATCTAATATTCATCTGAGGCAGTGAGGGGATAACACTTCAGCCTCTCTCCTTGGCTTGTTTGGGTTCTCTGTGCTTCATTGCTATAAGGAGGGTGCTGAGAACACAAGACTGATACACATAGAGCTCTGTATATTTGGTTAATTTACTATCGGCCCACCCTCTCAACCTAGATGTGAATGCTATGGTTTTGGCAATCCTGATGCTGATCATGCAACAGGGTGCTGATAATTAGTGATACAGGAACATACATCATAGCAAGCTTGTCATTAGCACAATTCTGGAGTAGTGGTGCTGGAAGAGCACAGCAGTTCAGGCAGCATCCAAGGAGCAGTAAAAACGACGTTTCGGACAAACGCCCTTCATCAGGAATAAAGGCAGAGAGCCTGAAGGGTGGAGAGGTAAGCTAGAGGAGGGTGGGGGTGGGGAGAAAGTAGCATAGGGTACAATAGGTGAGTGGGGGAGGGGATGAAGGTGATAGGTCGGGGGCGGGGGGAGGGTGGAGTGGATAGGTGGAAAAGAAGATAGGCAGGTAGGACAGGTCATGGGGACAGTGCTGAGCTGGAAGTTTGGAACGAGGGTGAGGTGGGGAAGGGGAAATGAGGAAACTATTGAAGTCCACATTGATGCCCTGGAGTTGAAGTGTTCTGAGGTGGAAGATGAGCTGTTCTTCCTCCAGGCGTCTGGTGGTGAGGGAGCGGCGGTGAAGGAGGCCCAGGACCTTCATGTCCTCGGCAGAGTGGGAGGGGGAGTTGAAATGTTGGGCCACAGGGCGGTGGGGTTGATTGGTGCGGGTGTCCCAGAGATGTTCCCTAAAGCGCTCTGCTAGGAGGCGTCCAGTGTCCCCAATGCAGAGGAGACCGCATCGGGAGCAACGGATACAATAAATGATATTGGTGGGATGTGCAGGTAAAACTTTGATGGATGTGTAAGGCTCCTTTAGGATTTGGTTTATACGAAGGGTGGAAGGTGAGCACCAGGGGCGTTCTGTCCTTGTTACGGTTGGAGGGATGGGGTCTGAGGATGGAGGTGTGGGATGTGGATGAGATGCGTTGGAGGGCATCTTTAACCACTTGGGAAGGGAACTCATAGTCCGGGAACCCCGCACTGCCCGGTTCGACCTCGTTCCCAAGATCCACAAGCCTGACTGCTCTGGCCGACCCATTGTCTCAGCGTGCTCCTGCCCCACTGAACTCATCTCTACCTCCCTTGACACTGTCCTATCCCTCCTAGTCCAGGAACTCCCCACATACGTTTGGGACACCACCCACGTGCTCCACCTCCTCCAAGATTTCCGTTTCCCCGGCCCCCAACGCCTCATCTTCACCATGGATATCCAATCCCTCTACACCTCCATCCGCCATGACCAGGGCCTCCAAGTCCTCCGTTTTTTCCTCCCCCGTCATCCCCAACAGTACCCTTCCACCGACACTCTCATTCGTTAGGCTGAACTGGTCCTCACCCTTAACAATTTCTCCTTCGAATCCTCCCACTTCCTCCAGACCAAAGGGGTAGCCATGGGCACACGTATGGGCCCAAGCTATGCCTGTCTCTGTGTTGGCTACGTAGAACAGTCGATCTTCCGTAATTACACCGGCACCACTCCCCACCTCTTCCTCCGCTACATTGATGACTGCATTGGCGCCACTTCGTGCTCCGGCGAGGAGGTTGAGCAATTAATCAGCTTCACCAACACATTCCACCCTGACCTTAAAATTACCTGGACCATCTCTGACACCTCCCTTCCCTTCTTGGACCTCTCCATCTCCATTAATAACGACCGACTTGACACTGACATTTTTTACAAACCCACCGACTTCCACAGCTACCTGGATTACACCTCTTCCCACCCTACCTGTTGCAAAAATGCCATCCAGTATTCCCAATTCCTCCGCCTCCGCTGTATCTGCTCCCAGGATGACCAGTTCCACCACAGAACACACCAGATGGCCTCCTTCTTTAGAGACCGCAATTTCCCTTCCCACATGGTTAAAGATGCCCTCCAACGCATCTCGTCCACATCCTGCACCTCCGCCCTCAGACCCCACCCCTCCAACCATAACAAGGACAGAACGCTCCTGGTGCTCACCTTCCACCCTACCAACCTTTGCATAAGCCAAATCATCCGCCGACATTCCCGCCACCTCCAAAAAGACCCCACCACCAGGGATATATTTCCCTCCCCACCCCTTTCCGCCTTCCGCAAAGACCGTTCCCTCCGTGACTACCTGGTCAAGTCCACGCCCCTCTACAACCCACCCTCCCATCCTGGCACATTTCCCTGCCACTGCAGGAACTGCAAAACCTGCGCCCACACCTCCATCCAAGGCCCCAAAGGAGCCTTCCACATCCTCTACATTGGGGAGACTGGACGCCTCCTAGCAGAGCGCTTCAGTGAACATCTCCGGGACACTCGCACCAATCAACCACACCGCCCTGTGGCCCAACATTTCAACTCCCCCTCCCACTCTGCCGAGGACATGGAGGTCCAGGGTCTCCTTCACTGCCGCTCCCTCACCACCCGACACCTGGAGGAAGAACGCCTCATCTTCCGCCTCGGAACACTTCAACCCCAGGGCATCAATGTGGACTTCAACAGTTTCCTCATTTCCCCTTTCCCCACCTCACCCTAGTTCTAAACTTCCAGCTCAGCACTGTCCCCATGACTTGTCTTACCTGCCTAACTTCTTTTCCACCTATCCACTCCACCCTCCCTCCACCCCGACCTATCACCTTCATCCCCTCTCTCACTCACCCATTGTACCCTATGCTACTTTCTCCCCACCCCCACCCTCCTCTAGCTTATCTCTTCACGCTTCAGGCTCTCTGCCTTTATTCCTGATGAAGGGCTTTTGCCCGAAACGTCGATTTTACTGCTCCTCGGATGCTGCCTGAACTGCTGTGCTCTTCCAGCACTAATCCAGAATCTGGTTTCCAACATCTGCAGTCATTGTTTTTACCCAGTCATAAGCACAAGACCAGCATATCACCCGTATCAGCAATACAAAGATATCAATTCATGAAATGTGGGCATTTATTGCTCATCACTATTTGAGAAGGAGATGATGAACCACCTTCTTGAACTGCTGCAGTCCATCTGCTGTAGGTTGACCCACAATGCTGTTTGGGATGGAGTTCCAGGATTCTGAGTCTGTGACACTGAAGAAACGGTGATTTATTTTTAAATCAAGATAGGGGTGAGTGGCTTGAAGAAGAGTCACGTCAGACTCAAAATGTTAACTGTTCCTCGCTCCACAAATCTGCTAGATCTGCTGAGTTTCTCCAGCATTCTCCATGATTGTTTCAGATCTCCAGCACCTGCAGTACTTTGCTTTCATCATGAGAGTTTATGTACACAGTCTGTTAAAAAAGATCCAACACTTACTTGTCCTTGCCCATGTAGTCCACAATGCCCTAGAAATGAGAGGAGAGAGAACAAACACAGCTCATTACTGTCAGCTAAGTGACCTTGTGATTTGTGCATTAATAGCTACTAAAAATCTTCATCAGTCCCACAACTCCCTGAGATCCCTGCACGCCTCCAATTCCAGCTTCTTGCTCATGCTCATTTTCCACTGTCTACCATTGGTGTCTGTGCCTTCAATTCCACAGTTTTGGAATTCCAACAATAAGCCTCACTTACCTGTCTTTTGTCCTTTAACAAGATGCTCCTTAAACCCTACCTCTTTGACAATATTTTGGTGTCAATTTTGCTTGGTCGTCATACTTTTGAAACACCAGGGGAATATTTCTCTGAATTAATGGTTGATATAGTGCAAGTTCTTGTGTTGGTGTAAGGCAATAAACCCTTTCCAAACATAAAGTATGAATTGAGTCAGGCTCTTCTGGACCTTAAGCATATTCCCCAGCAGACCACATGCTGGATTCTGCCAGATTAGCCACCAGAGAAATAATTCCACTTGCCAAATTTTACCAGGCTTGGCTCAAAGACTTGTATCAAACTCCAGTAGTGAATCCTGTGTTGCTGGTTACAATTTCACCCTTGATACTCAACCCTACTGCCAAGAAAACAGAGTACTGAATTATCTCCAGTCCAGATGTGATCAGGTTCATTTTTGTATTTGTTCATGGGATTGTTGATTAGTAAGGGGATCAAGGGTTACAGGGAGAAGGCAGGAGAATGGGGTTGAGAAACGTATCAGCCATGATTAAATATGGAGCAGACCGGATGGGCTGAATGGTCTAACTCTGCTCCTATATCTGATGGTCTAATGGACATAGGCATGACTGATGAGGTAACGTCCATTGTCGACCCCTCACCCATTCTGAGAAGGTGGTGGTGTGCTGCCTTCTTGAACCACTGTCCCACAATGCTGTTAAAGAGGGAATTCCAGGATCTTGATCCAGTAACAGCAAGGAATATTAATATATTTCCAAGTCGGATGGTATATGGTTTGGAGGAGAACTCGCAGACTTGGGTGTTCCCATGTACATGCTGCTCACGTCCTGGATGGTAGAGGGTGTGGATGTGAAAGATGCTGTTGAAGGAGCCTTGGTGGGTTAATGCAGTGGATTTTGTAGATGGTACAGACTGCTGCTACTGTGTATCGGTGGTAATGGGAGTGAATATTGACGGTGGTGGATGGGGTGCCAATGAAGCAGGCTGCTTAGCTGCATCGATCTAGGCAAGTGGAGCGTTTTCCATCACACTTTGACTTGTGCCTTTGCTATTAAACATTCATGGGATGTGAGCTAGGCCCACATTTATTCTCCATTCCTAAATGTCCTTGATCTGAGTGGCCTGCCAGACCATTTCAGAAGGTGGTTAACAGTGAACCACACTGTCATGGGTCTGGAGTTACATGCAAACCAGACTAGGTAGGAATGTCAAATTTCTTTCCCGAAAGAGCATTAGTGCACCAGATGGGTTTTTAACAACAATTACCAGTGGCTATATGGCTGCCATCAGGATAACTTTTAATTCCAGATTTGATTAAGTCAATACATCACAATTTGCCTTGGTGAAATTGTAATCAATGTCTCTAAAACATTAGCCTGGGGCTCTGGATTACTAGCCCACTGACATTACCAATACAAACCAGCAAGTCTTTCAGATGGACAGGATTAGAGGAGACAGGAGGCACTGAATTGTACAGTGCCACATGAGTTTGTAGATCAAACTAATCATGACTATGTGGTGCAGTGAATATTTTGCTGAATTATAGATTCAGAGGGGGTCTCTCTTTTGTTTTACCACTCTGTCAGGCATGGTAAAATCCATGCCTCGTGAGTTGGAAGGTCATATAGATACAGACATAGACATGGAAATACACAGCATAGAACAGGATCTTTGGCCCACGATGTTGTGCCAAGCATTAATCCAAATGTAAAATAAAATAACTTAACCTATGCACCCCTCAATTCACTGCTATCCATGTGCAGGTCCAGCAGGTATTTAAATGTCCCTAATGACTCTGCTTCCACCACCACCGCTGGCAACGCATTCCATGCATTCATCCTCTCTATACTTTTCTCCTAATATCTTAAAATTATGACCCCTTGTGCCAGTCAATCCTGCCCTGGGGAAAGTCTCTGGCTGTTGACTCTATCCATGCCTCTCATTAGCTTGCATACCTCGATCAGGTCTCCTCTCTTCCTCCCTCTCTCCAGAGAGACACGTCCAAGCTTAGTCAATCTTTCTTCATAAGGCAAGCCCTCCAGTCCAGGCAGCATCCTAGTAAACCTTCTTTGCACCCTCTCCAAAGCCTATGCAGTTTTCCTATAATAGGGCGACCAAAACTGGACACAATATTCAAAGTGTGGTCTCACCAGGGACTTGTAGAGCTGTAGCAAAACCTTGCAGCTCTTAAACTTGATCCCCCTGGTTAATGAAAGCCAAAACGCCATATCTTTCTTAACAAACCTATCCACTAGGGTGGCAACTTTGAGGGATCTATGTACTTGAACACCAAGATCCCTCTGTGCCTCCATACTGCCAAGAATCCTGTCTTTAATCCTATATTCAGCATTCGAGTTCAACCTTCCAAAATGCATCACTTCGTATTTATCCAGGTTGAACTCCATCTGCCATTTCTCAGCCCAGCTCTGCATCCTGTCTATGTCACGCTGTACACTGCAATAGCCCTCGATTCTATCAATGACACCTCCAACCTTTGTGTCATCTGCAAATTTACTAATCCACTCCTCAACCTCCTCATCCAAGTCATTATAAAAACTACAAATAGCAGAGGCCCAAGAACACAGCCCTGCAGGACACCACTCATCACTGACCTTCAGACAGAATACTTTCCATCTACAACCACTCTCTGCCTTCTGTCAGACAACCAATTCTGAATCCAGATAGACAAATCTCCCTGTATCCCATACCTCCTGGCTTTATGAATGAGCCTACCATGGGGAATCTTATCGAATGCCTTACTGAAGTCCATCTATACCTCATCCACTGCTTGACCTCCATCGACCTGTCTCGTCACCTCCTCAAAGAACTCAATAAGATTTGTGAGGCATGACCTGCCCCTCACAAAGCCATACTGACTTTCTTTAATCACACTATGCTTTTCCAAACAGTCATAAATCCTATCCCTCAGAATTCTTTCCAAAACCTTGTTGACCACAGACGTAAGACTGACTGGTCTGTAATTGCCAGGGATTCCCTTATTACCCTTCTTGAAAAGAGGAATAACATTCGCCTCCTTCCAATCCTCTGGTACATCTCCCATGGACAGTGAGGAAGCAAAGATCGTCGCCAGCAACTTAGTATCCTCCTTTCTTGCTTCCCAGAGCAGCCTCAGATAAATCTGAGGTAAAAACAATGACTGCAGATGCTGGAAACCAGCATCTGAAGGGCTTTTGCCTGAAACATCGATTTCGAAGCTCCTTGGATGCTACCTGAACTGCTGTGCTCTTCCAGCACCACTAATCCAGAATCTAGGATAAATCTGGGCTGGCCCTGGGGATTTATCACTCTTAACGTTTGCCAAAATTCCCAGCATATCAACTTCATCAATCCTGATTTCTTCAAGCCTGTTTCCCAGCTCCTCAAAGTTCTCATTCACAACAAGGTCCCTTTCCATCATGAAAACCAAAGCAAAAAAACTAATTTAGAGCTTCCCCTATCTGCTCACACTACACGCACAAGTTCTCTACATTATCCCTGATCGGTCCTACCTTCTCCCTGATCATTCTCTTATTCCACATGGATGAATAAGATGCCTTTGGGTTCTCCCTAATCCTTCTTGCCAAGCCTTTTTTGTGCCCCCTCCTGGCTCTCCTCAGTCCATTTCTGAGCTCCTTTCTCGCAAGCCTGTAATCCTGTAAAGCTGTGCTAGATCCTTGCTTCCTCCATCTTACGTAAGCTGCCTTCTTTTTGATGAGAAGCTTCTCTGTTCTCGTCATCCAAGGTTCTTTAATCTTACCTCTTCTTACCTGTCTCAGAGGAACAAATTCGTGCATCACTCGCAACAACTGCTCCTTAAACAGTCTCCACATGTCTGCTGTGCCCTTTCTGTGGAGCAATTGCTCCCAGTCTGTACTTCCCAACTCCTGTCTGATAGCGTCATAATTTCTTTTTCACCAATTAATTGTTTTCCCATGGTAACTGCTCTTTTCCCTCTCTAAGGCTATGCTAAATGTGAGGCAGTTGTGGTCACTGTCACTAAAGTGTTCTCCCACTGCGAGATCTGACACCTGTCCTGGCTCATTACTGAGAACCAAATCCAAAATCGCCTCTCCCCTCGTCAGTCTGTCTACATACTGAGTAAGGAAACCCTCCTGAACACACCTGACAAAAATGGTTCCATCCAAACAATCTGCACCAAGGAGGTTCCAGTCGATATTGGGAAAGTTGAAATCACCCATAACAACAACCCTGCTGCATCTGAATTTTCCAAAATCTGCCGGCCTATGAGATCTTCAATCTCTCTACTGCTATTAGGGGGTCTGTAGAAAACCCCCAATGAGGTGGCCATTCCCTTGCTGTTCCTAACTTCCACCCATACTGACTCAGTAGACAAACCTACCTCAACAACCTTCGTTTTTGTAGCTGTGACGCACTCTCTGATTAACAATGCTACACCACCTCCTCTTTTTCCACCCTCCCTATTCTTTTTAAATGTTCTAAACCCTGGAACATCTCGCAACCATTCCTAAAACCCATGTTTCTGTTATGGCCACAATATCAAAGCCCCAAGTACTGATCCATGCTCTAAGTTCATCACTCTTACTTCTGGCACGCTTTGTGTTAAAACACTCCTTGCGTTAAAACACGCTCATATCCTACTCCAAAGGCTCTCAGGTTACACTCCCACTTATCTAAATGGGGCAAAGCCACTTTTAAAGCCATTTTAAGTGAGCAGTGGACCCTCAATTTCCAACAATTGCACCACCAACAATGCAGCACTCCCTCCATATTACATGGGAGTAAGAACCTGATTTAGAGACATAGAGTCATACAGTCCTACAGAATCATAGAGTTATGAAGATGTACAGCACGGAAACAGACCCTTTGGTCCAACCTGTCCATGCTGACCAGATATCCCAACCCAATCTAGTCCCACCTGCCAGCACCTGGCCCATATTCCTCCAAACCCTTCCTATTCATATACCTATCCAAATGCCTCTTAAATGTTGCAATTGTACCAATCTCCACCACTTCCTCTGGCAGCTCATTCCATACACGTACCAATCTCTGCGTGAAAAAGTTGCCCCGTAGGTCTCTTTTATATCTTTCCCCTCTCACCCTAAACCTATGCCCTCTAGTTCTGGACTCCCTGACCCCAGGGAAAGACTTTGCCTATTTATCCTATCCATGCCCCTCATAATTTTGTAAACCTCTATAAGGTCACACCTCAGCCTCCGACGGTCCAGGGAAAACAGCCCCAGCCTGTTCAGCTTCTCCCTGTAGCGCAGATCCTCCAACCCTGGCAACATCTTTGTAAATCTTTTCTGAACCCTTTCAAGTTTCACAACATCTTTCCGATAGGAAGGAGACCAGAATTGCATGCAATATTCCAACAGTGGCTGAACCAATGTTCTATACAGCCGCAACATGACCTCCCAACTCAATATACTCTGACCAATAAAGGAAAGCATACCAAACGCCTTCTTCACTATCCTATCTACCTGTGACTCCACTTTCAAGGAGCTATGAACCTGCACTCCAAGATCTCTTTGTTCAGCAACACTCCCTAGGACCTTACCATTAAGTGTATAAGTCCTGCTAAGATTTGCTTTCCCAAAATGCAGCACCTCGCATTTATCTGAATTAAACTCCATCTGCCACTTCTCAGCCCATTGGCCCATCTGGTCCAGATCCTGTTGTAATCTGAGGTAACCCTTTTCGCTGTCCACTACACCTCCAATTTTGGTGTCAGCTGCAAGCTTACTAACTGAACCTCTTTTGCTCGCATCCAAATTATTTATGTAAATGACAAAAAGTAGAAGACCCAGCACCGATCCTTGGGGCACTCCACTGGTCACAGGCCTCCAGTCTGAAAAAAACCCTCCACCACAACCTTCTGTCTTCTACCTTTGAGCCAGTTCTGTATCCAAATGGCTAGTTCTCCCTGTATTCCATGAGATCTAACCTTGCTAACCAGTCTCCCATGGGAACCTTGTCGAACGCCTTACTGAAGTTCATATAGATCACATCTACTGCTCTGCCCTCATGAATCTTCTTTGTTACTTCTTTAAAAAACTCAATCAAGTTTGTGAGACATGATTTCCCTGCACAAAGCCATGTTGACTATCCCGAATCAGTCCTTGCCTTTCCAAATACATGTACATCCTGTCCCTCAGGATTCCCTCCAACAACTTGCCCACCACTGAGGTCAGGCTCACCAGTCTTTAGTTCCCTGGCTTGTCTTTACCGCCCTTCTTAAACAGTGGTACCACGTTTGCCAACCTCCAGTCTTCTGGCACCTCACCTGTGACTATCGATGATACAAATATCTCAGCAAGAGACCCAGCAATCACTTCCCTAGCTTCCCACAGAGTTCTCGGGTACACCTGATCAGGTCCTGGACTGGCCGTATGGCCCAAACTGGTCCATACTGACCAAGATGTCCAGCCACACTAACCCCATTTCCCTGCACTTTCCTTCCAAACCTTTCCTATCCATGTATTTGTCCAAATGCCTTCTAAATGTTGCTGGTGTATCTGCCTCAACCACTTCCACCGGCAGCTCATTCCATTTGCGTACCATCCCCGTGTCAAAAGTTGCCCCTCAGGTTTCCTTTTATTCTTTCCCCTCTAACCTTAAACTGATGCCCCCTGGTCCTCAATTCCCCAACTCTGGGAAAAAGACTGAGTGTATTCACCCTATCCATGCCTCTCATGATCTTATACACCTCTATAAGGTCCCTCCTCAATCCCCTACACTCTAAAGAAAAAGGTCCTAGCTTGTGCAACCTCTCCCTATAACTCAGACCATTGAGTACAGAAAACATCCTTGTAAATTTCTTCTGCACTATTTCCTGTTTAATAACATCCTTCCTATAACAAGGTGACTAAACTGAGCACAGTACTCCAAATGAGGCCTCACCAACATCCTGTATAACTGCAACATAACTTCCCAACTTCTATACTCAATGCCCTGACTGATGAAGGCCAGTGTGCTAATAGCCTTCCTGACTTCCCTGTCGACCTGTGAATCCACCTTCAGAGAACTGTGAACCTGAACTTCAAGGTCCCTCTGTTCCACTACACTCCTTAAGACCCTACCATTCACTATGAAACTCCTGCCTTGGTTTGATTTTCCAAAATGCAACACCTCACACTTATCTACATTAAATTCCATTTGCTATTTCTTGGCCCACTTCCCCAGCTGATCAAGGTCCTGCTGCAATTTCTGATAACCTTCCTCATTGTCCATGATACCACCTATTTTAGAGTCATCTGCAAACTTACTAATCATTCCTTGTACATTCTCATCCAAATCATTGATATAGATACAAACAGTAATGGGCCCAGCACTGCCCCTGGAGAACTCCACTAGTCACAGGCCTCCAGTCCAACAAGCATTCTTCCACTAGTACCCTCTGCTCCCTATCTTCAAGCCAATTTTGTATCCAATTTACCAGCTCCCCCTGGATTCCATGTGATCTAACCATCCAGAGCAGCTGACTATGTGAAACCTTATCAGAGGCCTTATTGAAATCTATACAGACTACATCTACCACCCTGCCCTCATCAACCTACCTGGTCACTTCATCAATGAACTCTGACAAATTCGTGAGGCACGATCACAAAGCCAAGCTGAATACTCCTAATCAAACCCTGTCTTTCCAAATGCATGTATACCTTATCCTTCAGAATCTCCTCAAGTAACTTACCTACCACAGATGTTTGGCTTACTGGTTTACAATTCCCAGGTTTATCTTTGCAGCCCTTCTTGAATAAGGGCACAATATTTGTTACCCTCTAGTCTTCTGGGACCTTACCAATAGCTAATAATGATGCAAAAATATCAGCCAGGGCCCACACAATTTCTTCTCTAGCCTCTTGCAGTGTTCTCAGATATATCTGGTCAGGATCAAAAGATATCTCCACCTTAATACATTCTACTACATCCAACACCACCTCTGCTGTGAATGGACTGTCCCCAAGATATCTCCACTAACTTTGCCAAGTTCCCAAGTCTTCATATCTTTCTCCATGATAAACACAGGCGAAATCTTCATTGAGAAGCTCGCCCAGCTCCTGCGGTTCTACACATACATGTCCACTTTGGTCCCTGAGGGTTTTCCCCTTCTCCCACCTCACCCTAGTTCCAAACTTCCAGCTCAGCACTGTCCCCATGACTTGTCCTACCTGCCTATCTTCTTTTTCACCTATCCACTCCACCCTCCTCCCCCCCTGACCTATCACCTTCATCCCCTCCCCCATTCACCTATTGTACTCTATGCTACTTTCTCCCCACCCTCACCCTCCTCTCACTTATCTCTCCACCCTTCAGGCTCTCTGCCTTTATTCCTGATGAAGGGTTTTTGCCCGAAACGCCGATTTTACTGCTCTTCGGATGCTGCCTGAACTGCTGTGCTCTTCCAGCACCACTAATCCAGAGTCTGGTTTCCAGCATCTGCAGTCATTGTTTTTACCTGGGTCCTATTCTCTCTCTAGCTATTCTATTTCCTTTAATATACTTAAAGAACCTCTTTGGATTCACCGTAATTTTCTCAGCCAGGGCTATCTCGTGCCCCTTTTTGTCCTCCTGATTTCCTTCTTCAGTAAACTCCTGTATCCTCTATATACCTCTAGGGATTTCCTTGATCTTAGCTGCCTGTAGCTGAGTCATACCTTCTTATTTTTCTGGTCAAAGCCTCAATATCTCTTGCCATCCAGGGTTCCCTATTCCTGCCACAGGAACATATAGACCTTGAACTCTAGCTATCTCACTTTTAAAGGCCTCCCATTTGCCGGAGGACCCTTTGCCTGCAAACAATCTCCTACAATTAACCCCTGCAAACTCCTGATGAATTCCACCCAAATTCACCTTGCCCCAATTTAGAACATAAACCTGTGGACCAGTATTGTCCCTCTCCACAACTTTTTTAAAATTAATAGAACTGTGGTCGCTGGTCCCAAAGTGCTCCCTCACTGTCACCTCAGTCACCTGTCCTAACCTATTTCCCAAAAGTAGATTGAGATTTACCCCTTCCTGAGTAGGACCCTCTATATACTGCTCGAGGAAACTTTCCTGAACAGACTTAACAAATTCCACCCCATATCAGCCCTTATTTCTCTGACAGTCCCAGTCTATGTTAGGAAAATTAAAGTCCCTTACTATTAGAACCCTATTATTCGTACAAGTCTCTTGAATCTCCCTGCACATTTGTTCCTCTAATTCCTGTTGACTACTTGGGGGCCTATAGTACAACCCCAATATCGTCACCATCCCCCTGTTATTTCTTAGCTTCCCCCAAAAAGCCTGGATGATCCATCAGTTATTTTATCTCTGATCACTGCTGTGAGACTCGCCTTAATCAAAAATGCAACTCCCCCTTCCCTCCTTCCGCCACCTCTAACACACCTAAAGCACCTATAGCCTGGTACATTAAGCTAGCAGTCCTGTCCCTCTCTTAGCCATGTTTCTGCATTGGCTATAATATCCCAGTCCCATGTAACTATCCACACCCTGAGTTCATTAGCCTTACCTGTCAACCCTCTTGCATTGAAATAAATGCAATTTAATCCAACAGGCATTCTTTGGTTCCCGTTGTGTTCCAGCCTGACCTGTATCTTGAACTTACTATTTCTGATTACTGTATTTCCTTTGATCCTTACACCTGCCTCCCTGCTGTTGAGGATCCCACACCCCTCCCCCCCCACACTGCCCCACCAATCTAGTTTAAACCCTCCCTTGCAGCCTGCCCGCCAAGATATTAGTCTCCCATCGCTCTTGAACAGGTCACCTCTGCCTCAGAAAATATCCCAATGATCTAAAAATCTGAATCCCTGCCCCCTACACCAATTCTTTAGTCATGCATCCATCTGCCATATCCTCCTGTTCTTTAAAGGAATTGTATGATGGCTGGCTGGACGGTGTGACTCCATGATCTTTTGATGCACATAGTATTGGGTATGAGATCCAATTATTCCCTTGGAATGATCCAGAGTCCTTCCTATATGACCTTTGTAATGAACTCACTGATTTTGCAATAAAGCTAATACACCTGTTGCTTATGTGCCATGTGAAGTTCATTGAGGCAAAAGCTATGAGATGTATTCTGATTTTTAATTAATTTTAGTGACAGCATTGTGTACAAATTTTGGAAATCTTCCAGTGGTCAAAATCACACAGTGAACCAACTCAGTTTGGATGAACTGCCCGAAGGGGCAGCAGAAGCAGATTCAGTAGTAACTTTCAAAATGGATTGGTTACATCTTTGAAAAGAAATGGAAACATAGTGAGTGTGAAGTGGCTGATGGGCAGGATTGAAATGCTAATGGGATAGCTCTTTCAAAGAGTTGGCACAGGCTTGATGGGCTGAATGGCTTTTGACTATAAGATTCTTGTTGACATTTTATTGCTTCAAATACAAACAACAGGCTCTATCGTTGTTTTATGAGGCTTATTGAGCACTGTTTTACAAAAATGTTCAAATGCTGTTTTACAAAGCTTCTCAAACACTTCTTTACAAGGCTAATACATTGGCCTCATTTCAGTGTTTCCCCGCTTCAACAACATTCATGTGAGGAATTACTGTTTATGTGAGTGTTGGCTTCAGGTTTTCCGCTCAGAGATTTATGTTTGTATATGTCAAGCAGGTGATGTAAAGATGTGTTGCCAAGAAAAAGGGCAGGTGTTTAAGACACACCTACACATTCAAAATGGCAACTGCCTTCATCAACACCAGCAGTTCTCAGTTCAGATTCAACATGTAAGTTGATCTTCATTCTTGCAATGATTTTTCAAAGCTTCAATCTTTGAATAATGTTTCCAAGAAGGAGTTAGATATCATTCTTAGAGCCCCAGGGATCAAAGGGTATTCAGTACTGAGTTAGATGATGTTACGATAATATTGAATGGAGAAGCAGGCTTGAAGGGCCGAATGGCCTACTCCAATTGCTTTTTTCTAGAACATCCATGTTTAACTTATATGTCATGAACTACAATAAATCTGTCACTTACTGAGAATGACCAGTAAGATTAACGGCAAGCTTTCTGTCATAAGATTCTGAAGCTTCATTGTCTGTTGTTGGAACATGAAATAAATACCTTATTTTTGTTTTCTAATTCCCTTTGATTTTGTTCCACATCCTCACCTAAATGGGCTGACAGTGGCTAAAGCACACCATCATAAAAGTACCAGAGTACGTTAAGGTCTCTCAACCAGAGCAGATCTGAAAGTCAGTGAACAGATGATCAACCATGTGTGGCATCACCAACAGCCATACGCCTACATCACTCTCAATCCATAGGCCATGGAATATATCAGGAGTGGTAATTCCAATTAAGGTCAGCAGGGACTCATTGGATTGTACTCTCACCTCTGAGTTATGATCATTTTGGGTTTAAGTCTTCTCCAAAGGTTAAAGCAGACAAGATAGAATAACACTCCAGTGCTGTGCTGTTGAAGGTGACATCTTTTGCATGAGACATATATTATCCTATTCGCCCTTGTAAATTATCACAGGGAACTATTTCCAAGAAGACCAGGGGAGTTCTCCCTCATGTCTTTTGTCAATATTTATCCTTCAACCAAGAATCACTGACAAAGATAAGGACTGTCAAGTCATTGCTTTTGGGAAGATTGGTGGGAATCATCAAGTTGCACATTACAAGCTCCCACAAACAGCAATGGAACAGTTACTACATTAGCGATTTTCACCAGGCTATCAGGGAGAATGCTTCTGAAAACAGCAAGTATGCAATGTACCACACCCAACAGATTAGGCAGTTTTGGTTTAATATCTGTTCAGCTTCTGATAGTGCAGCTTTACCTCTGTACACTAGTGGAAGCATTAGCCTGTATTATGTGCAATAAATTCAACTGAGAATCTCTCAGCCAAACCCGAATTTGCCTAATTACTCTGACTTATCTCTTCACTTCTGCTCTCTCCAGTTAAACAGTTCTCCTCAACTTGGTTCCAAACCTAACATTTCTCAGGAAAACCTGATTAATAGAAGGAGACTGATATGTGCTCAATTGCATGCAGTTGGTTCCATTTATCATTTTCTTGGAGATAAGGATAAATTTTAAAAGCAAATTATGTCCTCTTTTTGAACTTTTAATTCAGCTTTCTGAACGTCTGCTATAGGAGAAAGAGAGGACTGCAGATGCTGGAGATCAGGGCTGAAAATGTGTTGCTGGAAAAGCGCAGCAGGTCAGGCAGCATCCAAGAAACAGGAGAATCGACGTTTCGGGCATAAGCCCTTCTTCAGGAATGAGGAAAGTGTGTCTAGCAGGCTAAGATAAAAGGTAGGGAGGAGGGAGTTGGGGGAGGGGCGTTGGAAATGCGATAGGTGGAAGGAGGTCAAGGTGAGGGTGATAGGCCGGAGTGGGGGTGGGGGCGGAGAGGTCAGGAAGAAGATTGCAGGTTAGGAAGGTGGTGCTGAGTTCGAGGGATTTGACTGAGACAAGGTGGGGGGAGGGGAAATGAGGATTTCGAACCTCTGCTATAACCAACATCCGTTCGGAGCCACATGACGTTGAAGTAAGTTCAGCGAACATGACAGACAAGTGCTTAAGGAGAAGCACAGAACAGTCTTTCTGGCATTTTTCCAGAATTTAAATCAGTCGAGGAGACAGTCTGGACACAGAACATAACATTGGACTGAATCCCAGTACTGGACCAGGATTCATGTTCTTTTTTTAAAATTTGTTCATGGGATGTGTGTGTTTCTGGCTGGACAAGCATTTATTTCTCAATGTCCTTGAACTGAGTGATCTGTTAGGCCATTTCAGACAGCTGTTAAGATTCAACCACGTTGCTGGGGACCTGGAGTCACATGTAAGCCAGGCTGGGAAAGGACATCAGTGAATCAGATGAGTATTTACAACAACTGATGATGGTTACAGGATTGCCATTAAGCTAACTTTTAATTCCAGAATTTTACTAAATTAAAATCTCACCATTTGCCTTTTGGTGAGATTTGAACCCTTGTTCCCCTTAACATTAGTCCGGAACTCTGGATTATACTTAATGGATTTTCCAGCACTGGCCATATCCCATATCAGAAGGAGAAAAAAGCAGTTATTTTTCCAGTTTTTAGCTGGAATATTGCATGCAATTCTGGTCTCCTTCCTATCAGAAAGATGTTGTGAAGCTTGAAAGGGTTCAGAAAAGATTTACAAGGATGTTGCCAGGGTTGGAGGATTTGACCTATAGGGAGAGGCTGAACAGGCTGGGTCTGTTTTCCCTGGAGCGTCGGAGGCTGAGGGGTGACCTTATAGATGTTTACAAAATTATGAGGGACATGGATAGGATAAATAGGCAAAGTCTTTTCCCTGGTGCTGGGGAGTCCGGAACTAGAGGGCTTAGGTTTAGGGTGAGAGGGGAAAGATATAAAAAAGACCTAAGGGGAAACTTTTTCACGCAGAGGGTGGTACGTGTATGGATTGAGCTGCCAGAGGAAGTGGTGGAGGCTGGTACAATTGCAACATTTAAGAGGCATTTGGATGGGCATATGAATAGGAAGGGTTTGGAGGGATATGGGTCAGGTGCTGGCAGGTGGGACTAGATTGGGTTGGGATATCTGGTCGGTGTGGACAGGTTGGACCGAAGGGTCTGTTTCCATGCTGTACATCTGTATGACTCTATATATAATGGGAGCCATTGGCGTTTCTGATAATGTTTTTGGGGATTTGTTTTGGAAGGAAAACTAAAATCAGGCAAAATGAAAATGCTATACTTTTGACATTTTATTTTTCAAGGATGTGGAGCAGTATAGTTTAATAATATTCACACTGGTGCAAGAAAAGTGTTTATATATACTTCAGGGCATAGAAACAGGGCATTCAGACCAACATGCCTAGGCTGAAGACTATGCTACACAAAAGCCTTCATCCACTCCTCTCTATCTAACTCTGGATATAGAGTTATGGAGTAACTAGAGTCACATGCAGTGTTACTTGCACGGAGTTAATATAACACGGAAGGATAGCCATTCGGCCCATCAAGTCCATGCTGACAATTGATGAAGTGAACTCAGTCAGTTCAATTCCTTGTTCTGTCCACATAATTCTGTCAGTAGTTAAGTAATCCCTTTAAGCATCTCAACTTCAGGAGATCCTGCTTTTATTTCTGCCTTCAATGCATCTGTTAACTCTCTCAATGGGCTATTAAGGTTGGGTCATTAAATATATTCAAGACTGAGATAGACAGATTTTGAATCATCAAGAGAATCAAAGGTTGTAGAGATAAAGCAGAGAAATGAAATTAAGGTTTATCAGATCAGCCACGATCTCATTGAATGACAGAACAGACTCAATGGGGTGAATGACCTACTTTATGTCTCATGCTCTATCTTTTTGAAGACCCAGCTGACTCTGTCAGCAGTGATGTTACTGAACCAATAACTTTCATCAATGATTTTCCTTCCATCATTAGTTTGGAAATGGGGATTTTCACTGATGATTGTATAATGTTCAGTGCCATTCATCACTCCTCAGGTCCTGTGTCCAAATGTATCAAGACCTGGACAACATTCAAGCTTACACTGATCAGTGGCAAGTAACGTTCATGTCACAGAAGTACCAGGCTATGATCATCTCCAACAAGGGTGAATCCAATCATTTCCCCATTACATTCAATGGTATTACCATCACCGAATCCTCACTATTTTGCAGTTGACCAGAAACAAAACTGGAAGAGTGACGGAAATAGCAGCTACAAAATTAGATCAGAGGCTGGGAATTCTGTGGCAAGTAACTCACCTTCTGACTCTTAAATGCCTGTTCACAATCTACAAGACACAAATCTGGAGTATGATAGAATACTTTCCACTTGCCTGGGTAAATCTATCTCCAATAAACCCAGGAATCTCAATACCATCCAAGACAAAGCTGTCACTTTAAAACCATACCCTAGCCATAACCATGTCCACCATTTTCAACACACACTTTGTTCACCACTGACACGCAGTGGCAGCAGTACATACTATCTGCAGTAACTCACCAAGGTTACTTCAACAGCAAATGTGTGACCTCTGCCACCTCGATGGACAAGGACAGCAGATGAATGGAACACCACCATTTTCAAGTTTCCCTCTACCAGCCAACTTGCAAAATCCCAGACCTAGCAGTACTGTTGTTACACAGCACAGAGTGCACCTACAATGTTAGGACTGTAATGGTTTCAAGAATACAGCTTATTACCACTTCCAAAATGGCATTTAGGAATGGACAATAAAAACTAGCTACTTTGCATAATTAAATAAAAAACACTTTTACCCTCTCCCTTGACTTTTCTTTCACGTCAGCATTGTCCTTATCGGGCTTTGCTTGTTACTGGTTCCCTGACCATATGGGTGTTTTCCTGGTGGTGAAAATATCGAATGTTTTGCACAATGGTGTCTTCACTGAGTCCCTGCACTTACACACACACACACACACACAACATCAGTGTTGTGGGGAAAAAAATAACAATTGCTAGTGTGGGTATGGAAAAAAAATTTAGACAAAGGATTTTTAATCTCTTCAATTCAAGGGACTGACTCCAACAGCCAGTGTCCTAAAAGAAAACTTTTAAAAGTTGCAAGAAAACCCTCTTTGTGCAAGTTTTTGATACTTGTCCTATTATCTCCTTATTTGGCTTATCGTTAATTTTGTTGTCTGATCACATTCTTGTGACGTTTCTTGGGAACCTTGATCAAGTTAACAATGCCATACAATTGCAACTTCTTGTCCTACAATAAATTACTTACAATTCTGCATTATGTGTTATTAGCTGTTCCATTACTGCAATAACATAAAATCATCTGGACACTGAAGAACCTATTCAACCCCTGCATTTGATTCTGAACATTCAAACATTATATAGTTCAAATGTTATAAGCACCAGTCCCAAGTATCTTGCAAGAAGCAACACAGAAATGACTGGGCACATCTATGAGGTATCCCCAGTATGATTGTGGTAAATTGGTAATGCCCCTGGACTAGAAATAATCCAAGAGTCTTGGCTACATCTTTGGGATTCATGGGTTCCCAATTCTAGTAGGTGGAACTTAAATTCTCTTACTAAATTTGGAATGTAAGGTTAGTCTTGGTGATGGTGACCATGAAACTGATCTGTTCATTGATGTCCTTCCGGGAAGGAAATCTGCCATCCTTACCCAGTCTGGCCTACAGGTGACTCCAGACATACAGTGATGAGGTTGACTCTTAACTGCCCTCTGAAGTGGTTCAGCAATCCATTCCTCATCATTAGGGATGGTCAACAAATTCTGTCCTTGTCAGTAACATCCAAGCATTGAGAAATGATTTTTAAAACTTGACTTGACAGTGAGATATGTGATTTATTTGCTTACCATGGTCTTCATCTCCTTAGAGATGTGCTTGTAGAATTGACGCTCCACATTCCACGGTGAGCCAATGTTGGATATTGAGTTCGACCTTGTCCTGTTGAGCTTTGCAATCATTGCTTTCTCGTCCTTCTGCAATGAAGATGAAGTATAGAAAGCATTAGTCTTGAAAGTGAAGGAAATTCTGGACCAAACAGGAGAAGAAGACCAAGTAAGGGGAGAGGCACAGCAATGTAATGGTTATAGCAATGGATCAATAATTCCACAGATCTAGACTAAACATCCAGTTGGAATGTGAGTTTAAATCTCAGTGGTTTGGGAACTGAGATTCAGTTTTTGAGACAATGGATGAAATGGCTCTGTTCTATACTAGATTATGGAAGGGACAGGCTTTACAAGGACAATAGCAGAATTGAAGGATAATGCCTCTTAATGTGCGGGACCCATCTCTAGAATAATAGGTGACATACAAAGGTCTTTACAATTTAGAGAGAACTGATAAACATAGATATGAAGAAAACTTTTCTATTTTTGTGTGAGTAAAAATATTAGGGACTATAAATATACAAATAGTATGTTAGTATTTAGTATAAATTAGTTACTTCTACATTTAACAGAACTCAGGAGAAACCTCTTAACCCAGAGGGTGTTGTATTGTACAATACTCACACCAGAGTTCCTGTATCTAATGCTTTTGTACATTTAAGTGACTTATGTCTTCAGAACTGCAGATAACTTCTTCCTGCTGCTATTATACAACTGAGCTTCAATGAACTCAGCTTTAAGTGA
Organism: Chiloscyllium punctatum; assembly: GCF_047496795.1. NCBI lineage: Eukaryota > Metazoa > Chordata > Chondrichthyes > Orectolobiformes > Hemiscylliidae > Chiloscyllium > Chiloscyllium punctatum. The sequence goes on from NC_092748.1 coordinate 110,070,011, forward strand.
CCTCTTCAGAGTTTTATTCCAACACTTCAGGTCTGGGTGTAACCCTAAAAGGCAATTGAACTGACAATATATCCTTCCCTTCTCAGGAGCACTGGTCTACACAATAATTCTATTCCAAGAACATTGCAGGACTGCCCAAAACTCAAAGTAAAACTGAAACTAAAAATCTCCCTCTCTAAGCTGTGAGTGTTTCTATTAAATTATATTAAAAAAATACAAGTTCTAAATCTTCAAGCCCCACGATTTACCTTGCCGTATTGCAAAACATTGCAAAAGAAGCAAAAAGTCAGTTAGTGGTGCACATTAACATATTCACTCTAAAGCCAACGATTAAAAATAGTTTTAAAATAAATCATCATTATTTTAGACACACTTATAAGTTAATTTTTAACTTCAGACAACAGAAAATCCACAGGTTGCTAACTCAAAACCTAAAAAGCTAAAACTTAAAGTGTTAAAATATTTAAATCAAACAATTTGCATTATAATGCATATTTGGTGTAGTCTGAAATATCCCCTTCCATTATTGCCACTGTATCTCTATTGACCCATTTGTTGACTATGATCAAGGCAGGGTTCAATAGAATTGTGGGGGTATTAAGGGTATGACTGGAATGTGTAAATGAAGTATAAAATGTGTAAAGTGTACAAGTGTAAATTCATGAAGGGCATTAAGGGTAAAACCATGAGAGCATAGATAAGGTGAATAGCCAAGCTCTTTCCACCAGAGTAGGCGAGTGCAAACTAGAGGACAATAAGTTTAAGAGGGGAAAAGATGAGGAGCAAACTTTTCTCATGGAGGATGTTGTATTTATGGAATGAGCTGTCAGAGAAAGTGGGAGAAGCAGATACAATTACAGCATTCAAAATACATTTGGAGAGGATAGGGAAGATTTGGAGGGATGGGGCCAAATGGCCTGTTTCTGTGTTGTATGCCTGTGTAGAATCATCTATGATGCTAATGAATAGTCCAACAGGTTACAGGGACCGAGTGGCTGACTTCTGCTGCAATTTCTTATGGAATTCTTTTATTTACCCGTTTTTGGCTACATCCCACAATGAGGTATGTCTCAATGTTATGATCCTTCAAATAAACGTTCCGCTCGCCTCCAAAACCTGCCTCCACTTCATAATCCCCGTTCAGATAGTTCAACGTGGCTTTTGTGATGTGGATTCGCCTAAAAGCAGGAAGAGACACTTATCAGAGAGTGAAAGGATTAAGAATGGCCGAGCAAATTGCAAAAAAGAATCACCAACACAGCATTTTCCCTGGAGATTTCAGTCTCCAATGTGATCTAATCCAAGGGTTTAGAGACTTAGTGAATAGTGGGCATGAGGGTATAATTTACAGACTGGAATCTATTTGATGATTTAAGAGGTTTATAAATGTAAAATTGGATGCACAGGAGGGAGTTATAGACTGGAATCTAATTGAGGGGTTCAAGTGTTTAATACCATGGAATGTATCATCGTTTGAGAACACCATTTGTAAGTTCCCCATCAAGCCATGCACAATCTTGATTTGGAGCTGTTTTGCTGTTCCTGTACTGTCATTGGGTCAAAATCCTGGAACTATCTTCATAACTGCATCCAGGGGCTCAGGCGGTTCAAGAAAGCAGCCCACCATCACTTTCTCAAGGGCAATTAGGGATGGACGATAAATATTGGTCTAACAGTGACACTCACATCTGACGAATGAATCACAGGAGGAGATTATTTGGCCTATCTTGCTTGCACCAGCTCACTGGGAGAGCTAGCCGAACATACACACTTCCTCTGCACCTTTCTCCATAGTCCAGAAACTTGATTTCCTTTTATGTATTTCTCAAATTACCTTCTGAAAGTTACTATTGAAGCTGTTCGCACCAGCCTTTCAAGCAGTGCTTTCTAGATTTCCAACTTTCTGTGTTCAAATATTATTTTTCTTACGGTGCCATTGTTTCTTATGCTAATTTTCTTAAATATGTATTCTCTGGTTGCTGATTCTTTTGCCATCTCACTAGTACATAGAATAATGGGCAGTTGGGAATGAGTTGCAGGTTAGTATTTTAATGTCCAAAACTGCAAAAATAAAACTTATCTATCAAGTCAAGCTTCACTCTAAGATCTATCGCATCCAGTATTACCATCACTGGCTCAGTCTTGCAATTTTTCCTTGATCATGGAATATGGCTGTCACTGATTCGGCCACCATTTTTGTTCATTGATAAATTGTGTTTGAGATGGTTGGGTTGAGCTAACCTCTTGCCGCTGCAGTCCATTGGGTGTAGGTATACCCATATTGTTTATGTGGGAAAAGTTTCAGCACTGAAGGAACAGTGACGTTTTTCCAAGTCAGGATGGCGAGTGACTTGAATGGGATCTTGCGGGTGATGGTGATCTCATGCATCTGCTGCCCTTGTTTTTATAGATGATGTGAAGGTGCCGGTGTTGGACCGGGGTAGACGAAGTCAGAAGTTACATGACAAACAGAAGTCACACCACTCTAGGCTATAGTCCAACAGCTCCTCTACATTGGGGAGACTGGGCGCCTCCTAGCAGAGCTCTTTAGGGAACATCTCCGAGACACCCGCACCAATCAACCAAACCGCCCCGTGGCCCAACATTTCAACTCCCCCTCCCACTCTGCCGAGGACATGGAGGTCCTGGGCCTCCTTCACCGCTGCTCCCTCACCACCAGACGCCTGGAGGAAGAATGCCTCATCTTCCGCCTTGGAACACTTCAACCCCAGGGCATCAATGTGGACTTCAACAGCTTCCTCATTTCCCCTTCCCCCACCTCATCCTAGTTTCAAACTTCCAGCTCAATTACTGTCTCCTTGACTTGTCCGACCTGCCTATCTTCTTTTCCACCTATCCACTCCACCCTCTCCTCCTTGACCTATCACCTTCATCCCCTCCCCCACTCACCCATTGCACTCTATGCTACTCTCTCCCCACCCCCACCCTCCTCTAGCTTATCTCTCCACGCTTCAGGCTCACTGCCTTTATTCCTGATGAAGGGCTTTTGCCCGAAACGTCGATTTCGCTGCTCGTTGGATGCTGCCTGAACTGCTGTGCTCTTCCAGCACCACTAATCCAGTATTTGGTTTTCAGCATCTGCAGTCATCGTTTTTACCTTATAGTCCAACAGGTTTATTTGAAATCACAAGCTTTCAGAGCACTGCCCCTTCATCAGGAGAAAGTGTTCACCATTCAGTGTTTTGTAAAATTTCACCTTACGAAGGGGCAGTGCTCTGAAAGCTTGTGATTTCAAATAACCCTGTTGGACTATAACCTAGTGTGGTGTGACTTCTGTTATTATAGGTGGTAGTGATGGTTGGTTGAGGAGGTGCTGTTGAAGGAAGCTGGGTGAGTTTCTGCACTGTGTCTTGTGGGAGTGAATGTTGAAGGTGGTGTCAAAGAAGTGGGCTGTTTTGTCCTGCGTGGTGTCAAGCTTCTTGACTGCTGCTGGAGTTGCACCCATTCAGGCAAGTGGAACGTAGTCCATCGTATTCCCGATTTGTGCTTTGTCAATCAGCTTTGAGGAATCAGGAGGTGAGTTATCCTGGAACACATTGCTAACAACACATGGACTGCAGTGATTCGATGGCCCACCACAACCACCTCATCACAGTGATGAGAAATGGGGGTTTAAGTGGTGGTTCTGACACTGTTGTCTACACTCCAAGAAAAAAATTATAAACATCCTTGTACGCAAGTTACAACTGTGATAGCAAACTATTCTAACATGGGGACATCACCATCAGGGCGAATTTTGTCCACACACATATATACCTCTCAATTTTAAACTCCTTCAACAGCCCTTTGCCAATGCTTTGAAAACAATGTGCAGGGGCAAGGACTGAGCCAGAAGAGGCCCCAAATTTTTCAAAACTTCATTCAGTCAAAACTCTGGAATTTCTTGTATATCCCTCTACCATTTGCATCTTCCAGTATTAGCAAGAAGTCCTTGTAGTCTCCATAGCCCCACTGCCTGTGCTATTCTCCTACATTATCCCTCAGACACTTTCTCCCACTCAATAATCCCGTGGGTCCCAGGCTGAATCTTGGTTCCATATTGGTGTTCTCGCTCCACCACTGATTTCATGGGGATTCAGGGGAAATTCACCAATAGCAATTTCACCCTTTGCCTGCTCATTGCTGAGTTCAAACAAGCCCTATTTTTCTTGGAACATGGGTCTGATACTGTATTGCATGACTTTTTTTTAACTATAGATGTAAATGCTTATAAAAATGGATTAGGTATGTGGTATTGTCAAGCTCTCAAGCTATCTAAATCCTTCGCCTTCTAAACTTCAATGAAAAAAACTTCATGTGAAAATAAATGTAATGTCTTTATGAATTGTAAAAGATCATTCTTTCAGTTTCAACACCTTTTTGATGATATAACCCTGGGAGCTAAGATTTTAGAATTATTACTGGTTGATAGCACTCATAATCTGTCATTATTTCAGTGATGGGTGGTATACATTGACAGCTTGATCAACAGTTCCAAGTGGTTATTAAAGGATCAGCTTTCTTGATATAGGGCTTTAAGTAAAAATGTTTGTTTTTTTTATATAAAGGAATAATTCCTTGAAGGAATTTACATGTATCGAAAAGCCTTATATCAATCAGAGTTTTTTTAATGTGATCCAGTCTGTAATAGATACTTAGATCTTTATTTTATTTCTTGTTTTGACAACCACCTGATGAAGGAGCTGCGCTCCGAAAGCTAGTGCTTCCAAATAAACCTGTTGGACTATAACTGGCGTTGTGTGATTTTAAATTTTATTTCTTCTTAGCTTGGTTCCTGACATCTGTTAAAGTACGTACTGGCTGAGGGGAGTCATGAATCCGCTAAGAGGGGAGTAAGTGTCAACACGATACGCTCAGTGCAAAGGGACACGTTAACCAGTGTGTGAACATGCGCAGAACAGCCAACATGCTTAATATAGTTGAAGTGGTGCTGCTGTGAGTGTCACTCTATAATGATGACCAAAGAGCAGCTTTGTTGACTTAATATTGATGATCATGTGAGGAGGGCAGATAGGAGGTGCCAGTTTGTGGTTTATGAGGCTGAGGATAAGTGCCAGGCGTGTTACGAGCAGCTCAGTTTTGGGCAGCAACTTAATCTTACCCAGCCTTGCCTCCTGCTTCCATGTGGTTAGCCAAGGTGACATCATTTGACCACACGTCAAATTGCCACTTGCGGAGTCCGAGGACTCCACAGTGTACTCGTCCGCTGTGAATCCCGACTCGCATGTTTACATTCACACCTGTCACCTCTCGGACCAACCTACACGGGGCAAGAAAAGAAATGATAGCAAATGATGCAGCATGTTCATGTTGCATGCACTAACATTTCAATGATCAGCATTTTCGTTTAAGAACACCATTCAAATGTTTTCTTTTGTGAAAATTATACAAGATTTAACATTTTTCTCTGAAAGTTTAGAGGAGAAACACAGTGAGGGCCAACCTAAAGAGAGAACAAATCCTTGCATTTGTATAGCACCTCTCAGTACCTCAGAATATCCAAAGGTCTTTCACGGCCAATTAAGTACTTTTGATTTTGGAAATCGTTGTGGTAATTTAGGAAACACAGCAGCTAATTTGTGCAAAACAAGCTCCTTCAAATAGCAGTAAGATGCCATCTGGATGGGTATATGAATAGGAAGGGTTTAGACGGATATGAGTCAAGTGCTGACAAATGGGACTAGATTAGGTTAGGATATCTGGTTGACATGGACAAGTTGGACTGAAGGGTCTGTTTTTGTGCTGTACATCTCTCTGACTGATGCTGGAAACCCAAGTCTGGATTAGAGTGGTGCTAGAAAAGCACAGCAGGTCAGGCAGCATCCAAGGAGCAGGAAAATCGACGTTTCGGGCAAAAGCCCTTTATCTATTCCTGATGAAGGGCTTTTGCCCGAAATGTCGATTTTCCTGCTCCTTGGATGCTGCCTGACCTGCTGTGCTTTTCCAGCACCACTCTAATCTGATTTCTATGACTCTATCAACCCATGTTGTGATATTGCCTGACTGAGAGAAAAGTGTTGCCTGGGGTTCGGGGAGAACCACTTCACTTCTATGGGATAATTTATATCCATCTGTGAGGGTACATAGCCCAGAATTTTAGGAAACTGAGAGGTGATCGTATTGAAACATATAGAATTCTCAGAAGACTTGACAGGATATGTTCAAACAGGTTGTTTCCCATTGTGGAAGAAATTAGGACCAGAGGACATAGTGTCAGGATAGAGGGTCACACATTTAAAACTGAGATGAGGAAGAATATTTTTTGCTTAGAAAATGATGAATCAGCAAAATTATTTCCTGCAGAGAGCAGTCGAGGCTGAGCTGTTAATTATATTCAAGGCTATGACAGACACATTTTTAAGGAAATCAATGATGATGGAGAAAAGGCAAGAAAGTGGGATTGAGGATTGTCCGATCAGCCATGATCTCAGTGAATGATGGGCTCAATGGCATACATTTCTTTATTCATTCACAGGATGAAGGTGTCGCTGGCTATTGCCCATCCCTAATTGCCCACAGGGCAGTTAAAGGTCAATCACATTACTGGGTCACATGTAGGCCAGGCCAGACCAGGCCTGGTAAGGATGGTAGTTTCCTCCCTTAAAGGAGCATCAGATGGGTTTTTCTGACAATTCATGGTCATCATTAATTTCAGATTCTTTTCTAACGCACTCAAAGCCCACCATCTGCCGTGACAGGATTCAAACCGGGATCCCCATAAAATGACCTAAGTCTTTGGATTAATAGCAAAAATACCACTATTCCATGGCCTCCCACCAACTGCTCCTATGACTTCTGGTCTTATGGTTCATGCTCTGATCCAAAAGATGGCGCTTCCCTCAGCACTTCATTGGGATTGCCAATGTTAACTTTGTGCTCAAATCTTTTGAATGGCCTTGCACCTCCAATCTGCTGACTCAGGGACCAAGGTTTGCTGGAAGGGATTAAGGATCTCACCTCAAGGGAGAGAAAGATTCATGTATCTGATATTTTGCATGTCCTGTAAGGTCAGGACTCTTTCTAACATATGCAAAACACCCTCAGTTCTGACAGCTTTAATGCAGATATGTGAACCCACGTATCTACACCAAACTGGTCGGATGTCGGCACTTAGATTACTGAGCAAAACACAAACAGGCATAACCCAGGAAGAAATTAGAGCCAGGGTTCCCTCAGATGCCTGTCTTTAATTAATCTTGCCTATACACCCGCTAATGCCTAACAACCTTGCGCTGCGCAGATACTGAGAATGCCAGTGAGGGAAGGAAGGCACAGGGACCACAGTAAACAGGAAACCAACAGGATATCTCCTTAGCCACCAAAGATAAAAACTAGAAAATAAACTGTGCAATGAGAAATGAATTTCGTATCAAATCAGGTTTACATTCTTTAACAGGATATGGATGGTAAAGAGCCGAGAAAGTGTGGAGCTGGAAAAGGCACAGCAGGTCAAGCAGCATCAGAGGAGCAGGAAAGTCCTGATGAAAGACTCCAAACTGAAATGTTGGTTCCCCTGCCCCTCTGGTGCTGCTTGAGCTGCTGAGCTGTTTCCAGCACCATACTGTATCGATGCTGATTTCCAGCATCTGGAGTCCTCACTATCTCCATGTGGATGGCAAAGGCTAGCACTTGTTCCCCGTTACCTTGCTAGTTGTGAACCTAGAATCATATATAGGCCAGCCCTATCGGGAGGTAACAGTATAGTGGAAATGTCACTGGACTCGTAATCCAGAAATCCCAGAACATTAGTCTAGGGACATGGATTTGATTCCGACTGTGTGGTGAAAGTTGAGTTCAAGGAAACTAAGGAATTATAAAGCAAGCTTAATGACTATCAATTGTTGTTAAAAACCCATATGGCTCACTAAAGGAATTCTGCTGACTTATAAGTGACTCCAGACTCACATCAATCTGGCTGACTCTTAACTGCCCTCTTGGCAATGTGGAATAGGTAATAAATGCTGGCCCAGCCAGTGATGTCCAGGTATGAGTAAAAATGACAGCAGATTTCCTGGGTATTAGTGAACAAGTTGGACTTATACAATAATAATTTCATGGTGACCATCACTGTGACAAGCTTTCAATTCAGGTGTTACTAATGAATTTAAAATCTACCAGTGATTTCAGTGGGGGGAATATGAATCCAAGCCCCAGAGCATTACCATAGATTATCTATCCAATACCACTCTCCCACGGTCTTTCTCTGCAGAGGGAGAATTAGAGAGAGACAAAAATGGAAAGAATAAGTTAGAAAGAAAACTCAATTCCAATTTGATCTATAAAAACTGCCTCCAAAATTCCAAACGCTGAGAGAACAAGATTTATAATAGCTAAATGAAAAAAATAAAGAACCGCAGATGCAGGAAATCAGAAACAAAATCAGAAATAGCTGGAAAAAGTCAGCAGGTCTGCAGAGAAAGCAGAGTTAACCTTTCGGGTCCAGTGACCCTTCTTCAGAACCTCTCCAAGTTTGACGAAGGGTCACTGGTCCCGAAACGTTAATTCTGTTTCCTCTGTACAGATACTGTTAGCCCTGTTGACGTTTTCCAGCAATTGCTGATTTTGTTTGTAATAGCTAATGTTGGCACCAGACAGGTTACTTAGCAGTAACTAACACTTGGCACATTCTTAGAATCGGAATTAGTTCTGGAACTGCTACCAGAAGCTGTTACTAAACAGTACTGGTCCCAGCAACAACCTTGCACAGAGAGTCAGCTGCATGCTAGAAGTCATAAATCTTAATCATTATTAACATGAGTTATTTCACTAGTTTCATAAAAGTTTGACCACATAATGGACCCATACCTCCAACAGAGGTAATCATTGACCCGGGTCACCTTAACATGGGGTATTTAGGCACATAATTTAATTTCTCTCAGCTAATCACATGATCTTATAGCAATTAAAGGGACCATTGATAGCATAGTCAAATGCACTTAAGGGCAATTTTTTTTTTCCCTTTCCAATTTTCCCCTGCTTCTTCCCAAGGCACACCAACTCACATTTACTTATGGGTGTAGGTTTAAGGTAAAAAGGGGTAAGTTTAAAGGAGATGTGAGAGGCAAGGTTTTCTTTATACAGAGAGCAGTAAGTGCCTGAAATGTGCTGCCAGAGGAAGTGGTGGAGGCAGACACAATCGCAACGCTTAAAAGGTATCTTGACAGATGTTTGAATAGGCAGGGAATAAAGGGATATGTACTTCAAATGGTTTTTTGTTTAGAAAGGTGTTATGTGTCGGCACAGTTTTTGGTGCACTGGAAGGTCTGTTTCTGTCCGGTACTTTGTATAAACAGTGACAGACATAAAAACTTTCTGGTCTGACAAATTTGCCACACACAATTGAGATATTCCGTGTATCATAATACATACAGCCTCCAATCTGGATCTTGGGTCCCCTCACTATTTCCAAAGGCTCACTGATTTTGTCTAGAATGATGGATTCCAGTTAAAACTTTGATTTGCATTTACAATGTGCCATTCACAACCACAGGACATCACAAGATGCTTTGCAGTGAATGAAATACCGAAAGGTAGTAACTGTTGTAATGTGGGAAATGTGGCACCAGTTTGAGCAAAAGCAATTTTGTTACTGAAGTGAAACAAGGTAGATTAACTCTGTTTGCATACCGAATGTCTTTTGGAATTTGTCTGTTTGTTAACTGCAAAACATTGTTCTCCTATTTTCTGGAACTCCTTGGACTCTCTATGATTAAATTTCACAGAACACTTGCAAACTCAGTCACAAGATAAGCTTATGGTAAGATAAAATAATTTGAAGAGAGAACTGTACAACGGCGATTGTTCCTGAATAGAATTGTGTGTCAATCATGGTTCAGACAGAGATCTCTGATTTATGTTTGTTTTTATTCTTGAGGACAGCTAGGTTAATAATGTTGCCACTGCCAGTTTGGCACAGGGCACAGAATAGGATTTTCCATTGTTCAAGAAACAGTCAGTGTTTTCAAGAATGTTTAAAAGTAAGGGGCCTTCCATTTAAGGGTGAGATGACAGAGAACATAATGGCATGGTGGTAATGTCATGGGACTAGTAGTCCGGAAGTGGGGGCTAATGTTCCAGAGACATGGATTCAAATCCCACTTTAGCAGATAGAGAAATCTGAATTCAACACAAGTTTGGGAGTAGGAAAAGCATACAGTCTAACCATTGTCACTTGTTTATAGAAACCCATCTGGTTTTCTAATGGAAAGGAAATCTGTATGGCCATCCCTGATTGGCATATATGTGACTCCAGAACTACAACTGATCTGAACTGCCCTTTGGACAATTAGGGATTGGCAGTACATGCTGGCCTATATAGTGATATCCACATCCCATGAATAATGAAAAAAAGTTGCGAGGCTTTGGAACTCTCTTCCCCAGAGGCAGCGAAGGCAAGTAATTAAATATGTTTAAGCTTAAATTAGACAGATTCTGTGTTGACAAGGGAATCAAAACACATCAGGAGTAGATATGAAAGTATCAGATCAGCCATGATTTTACACATGCCAGGATAGGTTTGAGGGCTGAGTAGCCAACTCCTGCTGTTAATTCATATTTTTATAGAGTTGGTGGAGGAGGCGAGGGTTGAGAAAGAAGGAAATGACTGAAGGCAGTGAAGGGCAGAAGATTGTTCTTCCTTATAGCTGGTGATGAAAAGAAAGTAAAAGCAAACTTGATCCATGCAGTGAGTATCATTTTCTTCCTCTGGTACATTTGTAATGAATGCCGGCATGCAATTTCAAGATCACAGTCAGTGTTGATTATTCCCTAAAATAATTTCCATTTACTTGCAAGACACATTGGACAGCAATTAACAACAGAACATGGTGATACTTATTTTTTGTTCATGCTGTAGCCTTTAGCCGCTATGTTGCATCACAATATATTTGTCAACTGGCAGCAGAGTAGACCTAAGGTTCATTGGAACATTTCCTGGTCTCAGTCAGTGGAAGAAAAAGGTGAAATTAGACAAGTGGGTTGGGTTGGAGGTGACTAAAAAGTAAGGTTTGCGGCTTGCTTGACAACTGCATAACTTGGCTTATCATGATTAAATGCATTCAGATTTGTATATCAGGTAGCAATTCTGGCTGGAAAAGACTGTGATTGACAGGGTTTGGTTTCGGTGTCCTTGTGCAATGGAAGCACATGCTGGAATTTGACACTGAGTGCCAGTGAAAATTCCACTCATTAATTTTATTGTGTGGAATTTCTGTTATATTTCAAATCTTGAATTCCAATGTGAAAAGGGCGCATGTTTGGAAAATGGTCCTTCTCACACTTTCAAGGTGAGAGGTCATGCTTTCAAGGTGAGAGGTAAAAGGTTTAAGGGGGATACACGCGGGAGGTACTTTACATAGAGGGTGGTAGATGCCTGGAATGCGTTGCCAGCAGAGGTAATAGAGGCAGGCACTGTAGATTCATTTAAGATGCGTCTGGACAGATGCATGAGTATGTGGGGAGCAGAGGGATACAGATGCTTAGGAATTAGGCAACAGGTTTAGACAGTGGATTTGGATCGGCTCAGGCTTCAAGGGCTGAAGGGCCTGTTCCTGTGCTGTAAATTTTCTTTGTTCTTTGTTCTCCTACCTCCTGTGGAGAGAGTGAGGACTGCAGATGCTGAAGATCAGAGTCGAGGGAGTGGTGCTGGAAATGCACAGCAGGTCAGGCAGCATCCTGCTCCTCAGATGCGGCCTGACCTGCTATGCTTTTCCAGCACCACATCTATCTCCTGTGGAGGCCCTAGAGAGTTAGAATGAAATCTATTTCAAAGCACTGTCTTTTTGTCGAGGAAGCACATTTTTTAATTGCCATCTGTTGCATTTTCCTTCTGTGTACTAGAGAGATTTTTCTATCTGTGGTTTTAAATTCCTCCATCTGCACCTCCAACAACATTTGTAAGGAACTCACAGAATTCCTTATCATCAAGATTAAGACTTTCACATTTAGCTGCCTCTGCAATGTCGCTCCTTCCCACTTGCTGAAACAATAAAACTAATTTTAACGCTAACACCCTGCCCTACCTGAACCCTCAGCTTTCTTTAGTTTCTCTGCCATCTTCCCTCCATTACCTTCTCAAGCTTATCTTATGTATGAGACCCAACCTCTGGCTTTCTCAATCCCGTTCCCATTAAACTGCTGACCACCCGACATTCACTTTTGGTCTCCACCTTCGCCAATATTGTTCATGCTTCTCTTTCTTCAGGTATTGACCTACTCTCCTTTTCAGATGTGCTATCAATGTCCCTTATCAAAAAAACCCCTTGACCTCAACATCCTTGGAAATATCTCCAATTTGACTCCAGGTGACGTTTTCTTTGACATTGTGGTGGGTCTGGCCAGGAATTCGACGATGGCTGGGGGGGGGGTGGGAGGTGGTCAGAGGCTCAAGCCCAGAGCCATGAAATGAACTCAGGTAGACTTTGTCTTAAATTCATTGTTTTCTTTTTCCTTATTATATTATTGTGGAAGGATTTATTCTTAACTTTTTATCGCTTTGCTTTTGAATTTCTACTGTTGAAGGTCTGCAGTACTGGACCTTTTATTTCCCTATTTTCTAATTTCTTTTCCCTAAGAATTTGTACTCAAGAACCCACACCTAAGATGGCAGCTTAAGTGGTGACTCTTCTCTGTATTCAGGCAAGTACATGTGACAATAAAGCTAATTCAATTCAATTTCCCCTTTTCTCCTCTCAATTCTCTAAATATCGCTCTTCAAATTTGTGCCCATCTTTCCCAGAACTATTAGAATTCCACAATGTATATAATTCAGAGCAGAGTTTGTTTTTTATATATTCACTCATGGCATGTGTGCATTGCTGGTTCAGCCAGCATTTATTGCCCATCCCTAGCTGCTTTTGAGCAGGTGATGGTGACCTGTCCTCTTGAACCACTCAAGTCCACATGTTGTAGGTTGCCATACAATGCCCTTTGGGAGAGAATTTCAGGATTTTGACCCAGCGACAATAAAGAAACGGCAATATATTTCCAAGTCAGGATGGTGAGTGGCTTGGAGGGGAACCTCCAGGTGGTGTTGTTCCCATGTATCTGCTGCCCTTGTACTTCCAGATGAAAGTGGCTGCGTGTTTGGAAGTTGGTGTCTAAGAATCTTTGGTGAATTCCTGCTGTGCATGTTGTAGATAGCACACTGAGTGTTGTAGGAAGTGAATGCTTGTGAATGTGGTGCTGATCAAGCAGGCTGCTTTGACCTGGATGTATCCAGCTTCTTGAGTGTTGTTGGGGCTGCACCCATCCAGGCGAGTGGGATGTATTCCATCACTCTCCTGACCTGTGCCTTGTAGATGACGGAGTCAGGAGGTGAGTTCCTAGTTGCAGGATTCCTCGTCTTTGTTCTGCTCTTGTAGTTATTGTATTGGCAAGTCCACTTGAGCTTCTAGTCAATGGTAATCCCCAGAATGTTGATAGTGGGGATTCAGTTACAGTAACACCATTGAATCTCAAGGGGTAATGGTTAGATTTGCTTCTTATTGGAGATGGTCATGGCTTGGCTTTTGTGTGGACCAAATGTTACTTTTGTCACTTGTCACCCCAAGCTTGGATATTGTCCAAGTCTTGTTGCATTTGCATATCGGCTGCATCAATATCTGAGGAACTGTGAGTGGTGCTGAACATTGTGCAAACAACAGCAAACATCCCCATTCTGACCCTAATTAGGAAAAGGCATTGATGAAGCAGCTGAAGATTGTTGGGCCTTGGACATTAACCTGAGGAACTCCTGCAGAGATGTCTGGAGTTAAGGTAACTGACTTCCAACCACCACACCTGTCTTTCTATGTGCCAGGTATGACTCCAATCAGTGGAGAGCTTTTCCCCCCGATTCCCAATGATTCCAGTTTTGCTGGGGCTGCTTGATGCCATACTTGGTCAAATGCAGCCTTGATGTCAAGAAATGTCACTCACAATTCACTTCTGCAATTCAGCTTTTGTCCATGTTTGAATCGAAGCTTTAAAAGGACATTGTTAAGTTGGTGGAGTGGACAGCTAGGTGGCAGATAATTTTCAATCCAGAGAAGCGTAACGTGACAAGTGTTGGTAGGAAGAACATGGAGAAATAGTAAAACAATGAAATGTGCTATTCCAGTGAGGTACATGAACAGAAACCTAGGTGCATATGTATGTAATGAATTAAAGGTGGAAGGCCAAATGAGAGAGCTGTTGTTAAAGCATATCTTATCCTAAGAAAAACAGAAGTTTTAAATCTGACCAAAATGTAAAGGTAAAGTTGTCATAATTTTACCAGACTACAGAGCTGCACCCTCATTAGAGAGAGGCAACTTGTGGTGTTTTAACCTGAGGGTCACTACACATCAGGTGAGGGTAAAGGTTGAGACAGAGAATCCTTCATGATCACCTCAGTTAGTGAAGGAATTGATCCCATACTGTTGGTATCACTCTGCATTGCAAATCAGCCATTCAGCTAACCTTCCTAAATTGGTCGTCCTCCGATTTAGAACTTTAACTTTTAGATTCAGTCTATCCTTTTCCATCACTACTTTAAAACTAAAAGAATTATGATTGCTGGACCCAAAGTGCTCCCCCACTCAGTAACTTGCCCTGCCTTATTTCCCAAGAGTAGGGCAGGTTTTGCACCTTTTCTAGTATGTACATCCACATATTGAATCAGAAAATTTTCTTGTACACATTTAACAAATTCTTCTCCACTCAAGCCCTTAACATTCCAGTCTATGTTTGGAAAATTGAAATCCCCTACCATAACTACCCTGCTATTTTTAGATAACTAAGATCTCCTTATAAATTTGTTTTGCAATTTCCCACTGACGACTGGAGGAATCTATAGTACAATACAAATTAGGTGATCATCCTTTTCTTAATTCTCAGTTCCACCCAAATAACTTCCCTGGACATATTCCCAGGAATATTCTTCCTCAGTACAGCCATAATGTTATCCCTAATCAAAAACGCCACTCCCTCTCCTCTCATCCCCCTTTCGATCCTTCTTATAGCATCTATAATCTGGAACATTGAGTTGCCAATCCTGTCCATCCCTGAGCCATGTCTCTGTAATTGTTATGATATCCCAGCCCCATGTTCTGAGCCATGCCCTAAGTTCATCTGCCTTCCCTGTTAGGCCTTTTGCATTCAAGTAAATGCAGTTTAATTTATCAGTCCTACCTGGTTCTCTGCTTTGTTCCTGCCTATCCTGACTGTTTGACTTGCTCCTTTTCCCAACTGTACCAGTCTCAGATTGATCTTTATACTTACTATCTCCCTGAATCCCATCTCACCTCCCCTCCGCATCCCCCAACCTTATTAGTTTAAATCCTCCTGAGCAGCTCGAGCAAATCTCCCTGCCAATGTATTAGTCCCCTTCCAATTTAGGTGCAATCCGTCCTTCTTGTACAGGTCACTTCTACCACAGAAGAGATTCTAATGATCCAAAAATGTAAACCTTTCTCCCCTGCACCAGCTCCTCAGCTAGAAGGAGCCAGGTTAATGCTTCCACACATGGCAAGAAACTATCATCAATTGTTGTGAAAACCTACACGTGACTCCAGACCGATATGGATGCCCTCTGACATGGCCTAGCAAGCCACTCAGTTCAATGGTGGTTAGGGATGGGAAACAAAGTGGCGTTTAAGGGACTTTCAGGTCAGCACACAAAATGCAAGGAATGGAGGATGTCGACTGAGGGCAGGTAGAAGGGATTGTCTAAACTGGCACAACATCATGGGCCGAAGGGCCTGTTTCTGTGCTGTACTGTTCTATACACCAAATGCTGGCCTTGCCAGTAAAGCCCACTTCCCACGAAAAAATATTTTTAAAATGATGAACTTTCCACAAGGCTGCTACTAGAATGCCCCACAACAGAATCGTTAGAGAAATTCAGATGTCAGAGGAAATGGAGTAGACTGTAGAGAGAGTTAGATAATGGGCAGAAAGCAATAAGTCAGGATAAACTGATGTTCACTGAGATTGGAGAATGGATGGCAGTGCAGGGTAGAAGATGCATCTATAGATAATTTGAGTTTGGATGTAGAAAGCACAATCTCTGAGTATGCCAAAATGAAGGGGAAAGCAGATAAAGGGTCGTGGAAGGCTGGTGAAACTGGAAAACAGATGGCCGACACATTTATTCCAGCGAACTGTGAAAATTAATATATTTTAGGGAAAAGAAACAGGAAATGGGAGCGTACAAACAATGGAATGACATTGAGGGATGGGAATAAAAAGATAGATCTTTGTCAAGTTAGTTATGGCTCAGTATCAGAACAGAGATTGTGAGTGTCCGTTCCAAAAACTTGAGCAAAACATCCTGGAATGATAACTGAGAGAGCACTGTACTATAGAAATGCTTTCTTTCAAATGAGATGTTATGCTTTCCTTACGAGTGAACATGTTGGATTCAATGACATTATCTGGAAAGGAACAAAATTGTTCTCTCAAGTGTCTGGGTCAATATCTATCCTACGTCACCAAAGCAACAGATATATTTGTTATTGCACGGCAGTTTGTAGGAAAATTCTGCAAATTGCTGCCGTGATTTCTATATTATAAGAGTGAGAGCACTTCAAAAGGTCTTCATTGGTTCTAAAGTTCTTTGGCGGACTTTGGACAGCCCTGTACAAATGCAAGCCTTCCTTTTTTAAAAGTTGTTCCATAAAAAGCGACAGAAATCGGAATTACTTTGAAGAGTTCATGCTTGGAATCGGCAGTCAACTTGCTCATTCCAGATGTTACAGATTAAATCCATACAAAAGTCACCCCCACATCTGAAAGCATTCTGCACTGCTCTGTTAAATGCTAGAATGAAATTTTAATGTCGTCATGAATTAAGATAACATCGGCCCTGCTGGGTCATATCCACTCAGTTTTAATTCCTTTTTATTTGTTTGAAATATTGATAGGTAACAGTGCAGGACAAGTTCTATCATGATCAAATTGCTGCTAATAGACTATCGTTCTTTTTTGGATAGCTGCAGACATCAAACACTCATTCAAGGGAACAATGGACAAGGAATGTAATGTGTCATTTAAATCAAGAGATTGTGGGTTCAATTCCCACTCCAGGCTAGCATTGGCAGTGACAGCACTGAAGAAATGCAGCACCGATGGAGGGGCTTGTCTTTCTGATGTGATATTAAACTGAACTGGAGACTTCACTGCCCACCCCCTCAACACCACATCTTTCCTCAAATCTCCATATCCTTTTATAGCTACTCTTCTCAATCCCCCACAGTCACATCTTGTCCCCTAGATCTCCAAACCCATCTATCTCGAACAACCCCCTTTCCATGCCACATCTGTTCTTTAATTTCCACACTCTCAGTCTCCATCCCCTCTCCCCAACTATATCTCTTCCTCTAACCCTTCACATCCCTCGATCTCCAACTCCACCTGCCACATTTCTTCCCACAAATCTCCACAACCCTCAACCTCCAAACCATTCCGTGCCATATCTATTTCCCCGGATCTCCACACCCCTTCTCTCCAGCCACATCTTGTCCCCTAATCTCCAAACTGTTTGACCTCCACAACCCTCCTCCTCAGCCACATATTGTACCCAGAATCTTCACACCCCTCGATCTCTACCACCCTCACCAGCCACATCTCTTCCACTAAATCTCCAGTGCCTCTCAATTTCTACATAATACCACCACTCCCAAAATTTATCACCCTCTGCTGCCCACAGGCCTCTCAGACTGAACAACAGGAAACTCTCCCAAATGTCTTTGGAACACATCCCAGTCTGATCCCTGAGCACAATGGATGCTCAGTCATTCAAGAGAGAGACTGACAGATTCTCACATACTAAGGGAATCAAGGGGATATGGGGTTATGTCGGGAAAGTGGATTTAGGTAGCTAATCATCCATGATTGCATCGAAAAGTCGAGCAGACTGGAGGGTCCAAATGGCTTACTCCCACTATATTTTCAACCAAAAAAGCAGATTGCCTGGTCTTTATCCTAAAGTTGATGCTGGAAACTATCTCTGCAAAATTAGTCTGGACAACAGAAACAGAAACCAGGAGCAAGGTTAGGCTATTCAGCCCTTTGAGCTTGTTCCATCATTCAATTTGGCCACCGCTGATCATTCCAACTTGGTACCCTGTTCCTGCATACTCCCCTTATTCCCTTTAGCCTTAAGAACTTTCCTTCAATGTTTTGGCCTTTAACCACTTTCTGTGGTAGAGAATGCCATAGGCTTGCCATTCTCTGGCTGAAAAAAAATCTCCTCACCTCAGTGCTAAATGGCTTAACTTGTATCCTTAAACTGCAACCGATGATTCTGGACTCCCTGGTCACTGGGAACATCTTTCCTATATTTACCCTGTCAAATCATGTTGGAAATTTATGGGTTTCTAAAAACTCCCCCCCTCATTATTCTAAACACTAGTGAATATAGTATTAACTGATCCAGTCTCTCTTCATATGTCAGTTATGGCATCTCAGGAATCAGCCTGGCTAAGTTTCCTACATCATAACTGTAACCACAACTCAAAGATATTTCATCGGTTGCAATGCACTTTGGGATATTCTGAAGTCAGGAAAGATGTCACATGAATACAAGCTTTTCTTTTATAATTAAACTTCAATAATAAGTACTTTTTTTCTACCAGTGTCACAAATTTAGGTCTTTTTCCTTATAGGATTATTCAGCAATGGAGGAGGCTATTCAGTCTGCTGTGTCTATGCAGCCCTTTCAAAGGAATACTTAACTAGTCTCAAATCCCCAGGTCATTCCTTATGCGCTGTTTGTTTCCTTGTCAAATATTTATCTAATTCATTTGAAAGTTACTATTGAAGATTTACTCCTCATTTACTTTAAACCCTTATAATGTTGAACACCACTGCTAACGTTCGCCTAAAACTTATCTGCCTTAAGTAACTACATTTCTGGATTCTCTTGTCTTTGTACATACTGAGTTCCCGCACGCTAATGTTTATCATAGCCAGGCATCATCACTCAGTACTGGAACTTATCTTTAGCTTCATCTTGGCTTATTACGAAAGCCAGGCCTCATTATTGCTAGTGACCAAATCCAGGCCTAAGTGAGCCTCATTGGTTCTGGTAATTGTTTAAACAGAAAAGACCTTGGGCAGCCAATATAAACTGGCTCCTCACATGGTTCTGCTGACTGATCTTCTTGGCCTCATTCTAATTAATTATGCAATCTGACTAATTACATGCAGCCTGAGCAGTCTTTGAGCAAACCTTAATCCAGACAGAGTTTAGGATATTTTTCTGATCATTCTATTCAGAGATGTTATTACACACCTCTGCAGCCATTGTGATTTGAACCTGGGCTTCCTGGCCTGAGTTAGGGACACGACCTCTGCACCATGAGTCCTTGTTCGAATTTATTAACCCCCAATTCTCACGAATTTAGAAGGAAGGATTTGGATATATTACAAATGAGGAATGGAGAAGTTAAAGATTGACTTTGAGAATGAAGGGATTGAGTCCTGAAGAAGGGTCTTGACCCAAAATGTCGACTTCTCCACCTCCTGGTGCTGCCTGGCTTGCTGTGTTCTTCCAGCCACCTGTTTGTCTCATTTTTGTCTTGGTCTGATATGCCATTTTGAAAACCTATACATATCAAATATCTTGCATGTATGAAGATTTGGCAACTATGCCAAGTTGTCACAAATCAGCTCCTTAACTGCAGTCCATTTGACCTCTTTCCTCTTTTGAAGGCATGAAATTATGACAGTCTGTAGCTAACTATTGACAGCTCATCCGAATGACTACTCTTGGCAGTATAGGGTCTATAATTGAGTCGATAGGGATGACTGTGAAGGCTCCAATCCTGTCCTTACTTGACCAGCCTTTCTCCAATGGAAGCTATTTACAAATGAGAGGGACCATATTGTTGAAGAGGAGAGTATGAAACAGACTGGTAAGCTAGAGGAGATACTTGTTAGGAAGGAAGACGTGTTGGGCATTTTGAAAAACTTGAGGATAGACAAGCCCCCCCGGGCCTGATGGGATATATCCTAGGATTATGTGGGAAGCAAGAGAGGAAATTGCAGAGCCATTGGCAATGATCTTTTCGTCTTCACTGTCAACGGGGGTGGTACCAGAGGACTGGAGAGTGGCGAATGTTGTGCCCCTGTTCCAAAAAGGGAATAGGGATAACCCTGGGAATTACAGGTCAGTTAGTCTTACTTCGGTGGTAGGCAAAGTAATGGAAAGGGTACTGAGGGATAGGATTTATGAGTATCTGGAAAGACACTGCTTAATTAGGGACAGCTAGCACGGATTTATGAGGGGGAGGTCTTGCCTTACAAGTCTAATTGAATTCTTTGAGGAGGTGACCAAGCATGTGGATGAGGGTAGAGCAGTGGATGTAGTGTACATGGATTTTAGTAAGGCATTTGATAAGGTTCCCCATGGTAGGCTTATGTGGAACGTCTGGAGACATGCGATAGTGGGAAATTTGGCCAGTTGGATAGAGAACTGGCTAACCGGTCGCAGTCAGAGAGTGGTGGTAGATGGTAAATATTCAGCCTGGAGCCCAGTTACAAGTGGAGTTCCGCAGGGATCAGTTCTGGGTCCTCTGCTGTTTGTAATTTTTATTAATGACTTGGAAGAGGGAGTCGAAGGGTGGGTCAGTAAATTTGCGGATGATACGAAGATTGGTGGAGTTGTGGATACTGAGGAGGGCTGTTGTCGGCTGCAAAGGGACTTAGATATGATGCAGAGCTGGGCTGAGGAGTGGCAGATGGAGTTCAACCCTGTCAAGTGTGAGGTTGTCCATTTTGGAAGGATAAATAAGAATGCGGAATACAGGGTTAACGGTAGGGTTCTTAGTAAGGTGGAGGAGTAGAGGGATCTTGGGGTCTAAGTTCATAGCTCTTTGAAAGTTGCCACTCAGGTGGATAGAGCTTGTAAGAAGGCCTATGGTGTATTAGCATTCATTAGCAGAGGGATTGAATTCAAGAGTCGTGAAGTGATGTTGCAGCTGTATAGGACCTTGGTAAGGCCACATTTGGAGTACTGTGTGCAGTTCTGGTCGCCTCACTTTAGGAAAGATGTGGAAGCTTTGGAAAGGGTGCAGAGGAGATTTACCAGGATGTTGCCTGGAATGGAGAATAGGTCGTAAGAGGATAGGTTGAGAGTGCTAGGCCTTTTCTCATTGGAACGGCGAAGGATGAGGGATGACTTGATAGAGGTTTATAAGATGATCAGAGGAATAGATAGAGTAGACAGTCAGAGACATTTTCCCCGGGTACAACAAAGTGTTACAAGGGGACATAAATTTAAGGTGAAGGGTGGAAGGTATAGGGGGGATGTCAGGGGTAGGTTCTTTACCCAGAGAGTGGTGGGGGCATGGAATGTGCTGCCTGTGGGATGGCAGAGTCAGAATCATTGGTGGCCTTTAAGCGGTAATCGGATAGGTACATGGATAGGTGCTTAAGATAGGACAAATGTTCGGCACAACATCGTGGGCTGAAGGGCCTGTTCTGTGCTGTATTGTTCTATGTTCTATCAGGAACACCAGCTGATAATTCACTCTGCATCCATCCATCCTCTTTCTTCACCACCCCTACCCCCCCCACCACTGTATTCTGTCTCCATCTCTCCAGTCCCCCCATCCCTTCTCATCTCCTCCCTTCTTGACTATGACTATATCTCCAGCCTCCTGTTCCCATTCCGCCACTCCCGATCCACAACTCCCTCTCTCAACTGCTTCTCAGCTACCACAAAGTAGCAAACCTGCAGCACACCCTAGTGGCAGGCTGGCTCAAGTCAGTAAATTCCACTTTAACCCTAACCCTAAACCTATCACAGGCCTTAAACTGGGACTTGCCTGTCCTCCCAATTTCATTACCACAGCTGATGATACCTTGATTTGTTAAACCATCAGGGAAAATTTATGCAGTCAATGCTAGTTACCTCTGGTGCTATTTATTATGCTTCTGGTGAGTATTTGGTAGCAAATTAATTTGAAGGGGTTCTTGAAGACCAAGAGACTAAGACGTCTACTAGGATGACAAGAGCGTCAGGGGCAGAGGTTAGTATAGTGGCCATCACTAAGGGGGAGGTGCTGGGGAAACTGAAAGTTCAAATCACCTGGACCAGATGGACTACACCCAAGAGTTCTGAAGGAGATAGCTGAGAAAATTATAGAGGCATGGGTGGTGATCTTTCAGGAATCACTGGAGTCAGCAGTGCCCAGAAGACTGGAAAATGACTAATGTAACACCCCTGTTTCAGATTGAGGGAGGCAGAAGATGGAAAATTACAGGCCAGTTAGTCTGACCTCGGTCATTGGCAAGGTGTTAGAGTAGATTGTTAAAGGTGAGATTGCAGAGTACTTGGAAGTGCATGATAAAATAGGGCTAAGTTAGCACAGCTTATTAAGGTGAGGTTATGCCTGGCCAATCTGTTAGATTTCTTTGAGGAGGTAACAAGCACATTAGACAACGGAGAACCAGTGAACGTGATCAATTTGGATTTCCAGAAGGCCTTTGACAAGGTGCCATGAGGAAGCTACTAAATAAGACAAGAGCCCATGACGTTAAGAGCAAGGTACTGGCACTGATAGAGGATTAGCTGACTGGCAGAAGAGAGTGAGGATGAAGGGGTCTTTTTCAGCATGGCAGCTGGTGACAAGCGGAGTTCTGCAGGGGTCTGTGTCGGGACCAGTAGACAATAGACATTGGTGCAGGAGTAGGCCATTCGGCCCTTCGAGCCCACACCACCATTCATTATGAGCATGGCTGATCATCCACAATCACTAACCTGTTCCTGCCTTATCCCCATAACCCTTGATTCCACTATCTTTAAGAGCTCTATCCATCGCTTTCTTGAAAGTATCCAGAGACTTGGCCTCCAATGCCTTCTGGGGCAGAGCATTGCATAGATCCACCACTCTCTGGGTGAAGAAGTTTCTTCTCAATTCTGTTCTAAATGGCCTCCCTCTTATTTTTAAACTGTGTCCTCTGGTTCTGGACTCACCCATCAGCGGAAACATGCTTCCTGTCTCCAGAGTGTCCAATCCTTTAATAATCTTATACATCTCAATCAGATCCCCTCTCATACGTCAAAACTCAAGTGTATACAAGCCCAGTCACTCCAATCTTTCAACATATGATAGTCCTGCCATTCTGGGAATTGACCTTGTGAACCCACACTGCACTCCCTCAATAGCCAGAATGTCCTTCCTCAAATTTGAAGACCAAAACTGCATACAATACTTCAGGTGCAGTATCACCAGGGCCCTGTACAGCTGCAGAAGGACCTCTTTGCTCCTATACTCAATGCCTCTTGTTATGAAGACCAGCATGCTATTAGCCTTCTTCACTACCTGCTGTACCTGCATGCTTGCTTTCATTGACTGATGTACAAGAACACCTAGATCTTCCCTTTACCTAGCTTGACTCCATTTAGAGTTCTTGCCACCAAAGTGGATAACCACATATTTATCCACATTAAACTGCATCTGCCATGCATCTGTCCACTCACCTAACCTGTCCAGGTCACCCTGTATTCTCATAACATCCTTCTCACATTTCACCCTGCTACCCAGCTTTGTGTCATCAGCAAATTTGCTAATACTACTTTTAATACCTTCATCTATATCATTAATGTATTTTGTAAACAGTTACAGTCCCAGCACCGAACCTTGTGGTACCCCACTGGTCACTGCCTGCCACTCTGAAAGGGACCCGTTACTCTTTGCTTCCTGTCAGCCAGCCAATTTTCGATCCAAATCAGTATTTTGCCCCCAATACCATGTGCCCATTTTTGATCACTAATCTCCTATGTGGGACTTTATCAAAAGCTTTCTGAAAGTCCAGATACACTACATCCACTGGCTCTCCCTTGTCCATCTTCCTAGTTACATCCTCAAAATATTCCAGAAGATTAGTAAAGCATGATTTCCCCTTCGTAAATCCATGCTGACTCTGACCTATCCGGTTACTGCTATCCAAATGAGTCATAATTTCATCTTTTATAATTGATTCCAGCATCTTCCCCACCATTAGTGTCAGACTAACTGGTCCACAATTCCCTGTTTTCTCTCTCCCTCCTTTATTGAAAAGTGGGACACCATTAGCCCCCTCTAATCCGCAGGAAGTGATCCTGAATCTGTAGAAAATTGGAAAATGATTACCAATGCGTCCACAATTGCTAGAGCCACCTCCCATAAGTACCCTGGGATGCAGACCATCAGGCCCCGTGGACTTATCAGCCTTCAGACCTAACAGTCTCTCCAACACCATTTCCTGCCTAATATAAATTCCCTTCAGTTCATCCATTACCCACGGTCCTTCAGCCACTATTACATCTGGGAGATTGCTTGTGTCTTCTCCAGTGAAGACAGATCCAAAGTACCTATTCAATCTTCTGCCATTTCCTTGTTCCCCATAATAAATTCACCCGTTTCTGTCTTCAAGGGCCCAATTTTAGTCTTAACCGTTTTTTTCTTTTCACGTACCTAAAAAAGCTTTTATGATCCTCCTTTATATTTTTGGCCAGTTTGCCTTCGTACCTAATTTTTTTTCTCCATGTATTGCCTTTTTAGTTATCCTCTGTTGCTCTTTAAAAGTTACCCAGTCCTCCGGCTTCCCGCTCATCTTTGCTATATTATATTTCTTCTCTTTAGTCCTTATACAGTCCTTAACTTCCCTCGTCAGCCAGGACCACCCTTGCCTCCCCTTAGGATCTTTCTTCCTCTTTGGAATGAACTGATCCTGCACCTTCTGCATTATTTCCAAAAATATCTGCCATTGTTGTTCCACTGCCATCCCTGCTAGGGTATTGAACCATTGAATTTTGGCCAGCTCCTCCCTCATAGCTCCATAACCCCCTTTGTTCAACTGCAACACTGACACTTCGATTCTCCCTTCTCCCTCTCAAATTGCAGATTAAAACTTATCATATTTTGGTCACTACCTCCTAATGGCACCTTTACTTCGAGGTCTCTGATCAAATCAGGTTCGTTGCACAACACCAGATCCAGAATTGCCTTCTCCCTGGTAGGCCACATTTATTCACATGAATGATCTGGATGAAGGAACTGAGGGCATTGTTGCTAAGTTTGCAGATGGCACAAAGAAAGGTGAAGGAGCAGAAAACGTTCAGGAAAAGCACAGGCTGCAGAAGGACTTGCTTCGAGAGTGGGCAAACAAGTGTCAGAAGGAATACAATATGGGAAAATGTGAAGTCATGCACTTTGGTAGGAAGAATAGAGACATAGACTATTTTCTCATTTGGGAAAGGCTTCAGAAATCTGAAGCAAAAACTGAATTCGGAGTCCTCACTCATGATTCTCCCAAAGTTAACATGCAGGTTCAGATGGCAGTCAGGGAGGCAAATGCAATATTAGCATTGTTCTCGACAGACTAGAATACAAGAGCAGAAATGTACTGCTAAGGCTGTATACAGCTCTAGTCAGCATGCATTTGGAATATTATGAGCAGCTTTGGGCCCAATATCTAAGGAAACATGCTCTGGTGTTGGAAGGGGTCTAGAGGAGATTTACTGAAATTGTCCCAGGAATGAAGGGCCTGTCATATGAGGAGTGATTGAGGACTCTAGGTCTGTACTTGATGCAGATTGGGAGAGGGGGGTTCTCATTGAAACTTACAGAACACTGACAGGCCTGAATAGAGTGCACGTGGAGAAAAGGTCTCCACTAGCAGGAGAGACTAGGACCCAAGGGCACAGCTTCACAGTGAAGGGACAACACTTTCGAACTGAGTTGAGAAGGAATTTCTTCAGTGAAAGTTGAGTCTGTGGAATTCATTGCTGCAGAAGGCTTTGAAGTCCAACTCATTGAATATTTAAGCCAGAGAAAGATATCCTTGATTAGTCAGGCCATCAAGGGTTAGAGAGAAAAGTCGAGAGAATGGAATTGAGAAACATATCAGCCATGTTCAAACGGTGGAGCAGACTCGATGGGCTGAATGTTCAAATTCTGTTCATATATCTTATGGTTTATGCCATCTTTAATAAGGGGTGCTCATTTAAGACAGAGATGAGAAGAACATTTTTTCACAGAGAGTAGTGAAAGCAGAGTTTTTAATGTTTTTGAGGCATAGGTGGTTGCATTTCCATTTAGTTTGGGACTGAAAACATATCAGAACTATGTGGGAATGTGGAGTAATCAGAATAATCATGATTTTACTAAATGTCAGAATGTGCTCAAGCGGCCTAGTCCTGTTCCTGTTTTGAATGCATGAGCTTATGTACTTACAAAGATATGATTCTTATTTTAGTTCCACTGATTTTGCCCCATAATAATGATAAAATTTCAATTTACTCATGAGTAAAAATAGGGCAGTTTGTGATACCAAGACTGGATTACATTTCTGTGTCTCGTTATCAAAGGAACGTCCCTTGGGATTAGCTCGTGTCTACAATGGAAACCGGTTTTTAAATAAGACATTTTACAATTACAGACACTTTGCTAATTAATTTGGATGATATCTTAATCTGAAAAGACAGGACAGCAAGGACTGTGTCAGCGCTCTTGTTAAATCTCTATTTCACAGCTTTTAATACATCCCCTCAGTGTGAAGCCAGAGAAGTCAGACCACAAAGGGTCTGTATTTCTGAAACATTTCCTCTTGTCTGGTCCCTTCTCTCAGCGCCATTGCAACCTCACTGGAGGCTAATTTTAATGTTTCTGGGAGGCTGCCTTCTCAGGCAGATGACATGTGCTGTCAAGATGAAAATGCAAGGATCCCAAAAGACCTGAAAGTAGCGATTGGCAAAATAGTTGACATGGCTCAATGCTCTTGCCTTTGGGTCAGAATGGTTGTGGGTACAAATCCAGACTAAGCCAGTATCATCATGGGCGGAAGAGCCTGTTCAGTGCTGTACTTTTCTATGAAAGATGACAATCTAGTACAGTAGTGAAAGACTACTGCACTGTTTCAGGTGCTGTTATTTGAGTGATATGATCAACTAAGTTGCCAGGTGCCCTCTCAGGTAAGCATAGGTAGAGAACATCCCACCAACATCCCAAAACCTGGTTGATCTTGCACTGCTGTTTATCGGAGATTTCTACGTACAAATTAAACATTGTACTTCCTAACTTACAATTGAATCTCAATTTCAAAAATACTTCATTGGCTCAGAGTGTCTTTGGCATGTCTGTGCAGTTTTGAAAGGTGTTACTTAATGCAATCGTGACTTTCGTTCTTAAAGAGTTAGACAGTCCTTGTAGTTTATGATGAGAACAGGCAGACCTGTGGAGTCTGATTCCCAAAATACTGTCAGAAGCCTAATGTAGTGAAAACTGAATTAACTTTGTCATGTGGCCCACAGCCAGCTGTTTCCATTAAGACTTACCAAAGTGTACGGTGCATGTCCACCATTTGTGACTACGTCAATGGCTATTGTGATTGGCTGCCACTTCTCCCGACACGTTTTAAGTATCTTTTTAAATTGTTCATAGAATGTGGGCTCAGCCACCATTTGTTTCCCATGTTGAACTGGCCCTTGATTTTAGTGGCTTACTAGGGCCAATTCAGGGGTCAGTTAAGTGTCAATCACATTGCTGGGGGTCTGGTGTTGCTCTGTAGCATGCTGCCTCTAAGACAGTAGGTTATGAATTCAAATTCCATTTAAGTTTTTTTAAATTCGTGGAACGTGGGTGTTGCTGGCTGTGTCAGCATTTGTTGCCCATGCCGAGGTGCCCTTAAGAAGGACAATTTGAGAAGATGGCCATGAGGTGCCTTCTTGAATGTTGAAGTACATAGGCTAACACTCCCAATGTAGTACTGAGGGAATACCTTATGGAAACACTGGCTTTCAGTTCAGTTCTGTTCCAAAAACCCAATCTGTCATCTCAGGTGGTCACATGACATCCCATGATTTTGAAAAAGCACATGGAAATTTTTGGCCAGTGATCCTTCAATCTTTGCCTCAATTTAATTCAAAAAGAGAAATTGCATGGAAAATCTTAAATGGATTAGCCTTGCTAAATTGCGCATAGTGTCCAGGGATGTGCAGGCTAGGTGGGTTAGACATACGATATGCAGAGTTACAGGGTAGGGGGATTGGGTTGGGTGGGATGCTCTTCAGAAGGTTGGTGTGGACTTGGTGGGCCGAATAGCCTGCTTCCACACCATAGAGATTCTATGATTCTAACCCAACTTGCTGTTCTGAAGAAGGGTCACTGAATCTGATTCATGAATTCTGCTTTCTCTCCACAGATGCTGCCAGACCTGCTGAGTTTTTCCAGCAATTTCTGTTTTTGTTTCAGACTTCCAGCATCCACAGTTCTTTGTTTTATATTAGAACGTTTCACTGATGTATCTGGGTCCTTGCTTGGACAAACTGGCTGCTACTTTTCTGACATGTTATAAGTAACTTTTAGAATTGTTCATGGGATGTGGGCTCAGCCACCATTTGTATCCCATGTCGAACTGGCCCTTGATTTCAGTGGCTTGCTAGGGCCAATTCAGGGGCATTTAGGTGTCAGTCACATTGCTGGGGGTCTGGTGTCACATGTAGGCTTCACCAGGTAAGGACAGCAGATTACCTTCCCCAAAGGTTGTTAGTCAATCAGATGGCTTTTTGTTATATGGTCATTGTTATATGGACAGTTGTTATATGGTCATTGTTGGGCCAGCTTTTCAATTTCAGATTTTTATTGAGCTCAAATTTCACCATTTCTCATGGTGAGATTTACACCCATTTTGCTAAAGCATTAGCCTGGGGTTTTCAACAATTCGTCAAATGACATTACAATCCAGGGTCATAACCTCCTCCCCAAAGTACTGAAGCATCTTTGGATGTTATGAAAGGCACTTCTTCATTAAAAGTCTTCTTTTTATGTGGTGAGTTAGTAGTTACCTGAAGTGGATGATGACAAAGAAGGGAATGGAGTGATTGACCATGTTAGTGATGGAAGAGCCCAACGCATCAGTGCAAAAGATAAGGCTGAAGCATTTGCATCGATCTTCAGCCAGATATGTCAAGTGAATGAACCATCTTAGCCTCCTCCAGTGGTCCCCAGCATCAAAGATGCCAGTCTTCAACCAATTCGATTTAGACCATGTGATATGAAGAAACAGTTGAAGGGGCCGGATACTGAAAAGGTTATGGACTCTGACAGCATTCTGGCCATAGTACTGAAGACTGGTGCTTCATAACTTGCTGCTCTCCAGCCAAGCTGGTCCAGTACACTTACAACATTGGCATCTTCATGGCAATTGTATCCTCTGTATGAAAAGCAGGATAAATTCAGCCCAGCCCAATGACCACCCCATTAAGTCTACTCTTGATCATCAGTAAAGTGGCAGAAGGTGTAACCAACAGTGCTGTCAAGCAGCACCTGGTCAGCAATAACGTGCTCAGTGTGTACTCCCGGTTTGACCGCTCAGCTCCTGACTCATTACAGCCTTGGTCAAACATGGTCAAAAGTGTTGAATTTCAGAGGTGAGGTGTGAGTGCCATCCCTTGACATCAAGGCCGTATTCGACCAAGTGTGGCATTAAGCAACCCAAGCAAAAATGGAATCCATGGGAATCGGGACAATCTCTCTGTTGCTTGGTGTCATGCCTGTGTGACAATGCTGTCACTTTAAATAAAGGTTATTTTGTCCTGGATTTTTTTGAAGAGAGGTTGTAAAAGCAGATATACCAAAGTGTCTACTGGAACCAGCCTAAGTCAATAATTTAAGAGGCCTTTAGGTTTTTGTTTTAAAACAGATGTAACAACGGAAGGGAAGTGGCCAGTTCTCCCAGATCAGGCTTTTTAGTTTTTTTTAGCTGTAGCAGCTGAAGCTATTTGCATCCCAGAAGAGTTGGAGCTGTAGGAAATGATCCCTAACTGTGACTTCCTCTGAAATCTTGCTTGATATTGAACGGCGTATAAGAATCTGTGTCTAAATTTATCTTTTTGCCAAGTGGCATGATTATGGGATGCTGCTATATGGAACAGCTAATTAAAGATAGGTACTGTATCTTTTATTCGGCTGAACAGGCTGGGGCTGTTTTCCCTGGAGCTTCAGAGGCTGAGGGGTGACCTTACGGAGGTTTATAAAATCACGAGGGGCAAGGACAGGATAAATAGACAAGGTCTTTTCCCTGGGGCGGGGGAGTCCAGAACTAGAGGGCATAGGTTTAGGATGAGAGGCGAAAGATATAAAAGGGACCCAAGGGGCAACTTTTTCATGCAGAGGGTTGTGCGTGTATGGAATGAGCTGCCAGGGGAAGTAGTGGAGGCTGGTACAATTGTAACATTTAAGAGGCATTTGGATGGGTATATGAATAGGAAGGGTTTGGAGGGATATGGGCCAAGTGCTTGCAAATGGGACTAGATTAGGTTAGGATATCTGGTCGGCATGGACAAGTTGGAGTGAAGGGTCTGTTTTCATGCTGTATATCTCTATGACTCTAAAAGCTAAGTTTTTCTAAATTCCTCTTTTGTTTGTTTGTATTTTGACTATAATGTTTAAATAAATTGCTTTGCTTAACAGAGTGGTTTGACCAGTTGCATCAAAAATGGAACACCCACTTTACATCTGCCTTTAAAATAAGAAAAGGTTAGGGTCTAGGCTACCATCTTAAATATTTTGAGGGGTCTGATCTGGAATATAACACTTGGCACGTAAGAAGATGGTTGTGGTTGTTGGAGGTCAGTGATCTCAGCTCCAGGACAACTCTGCAGGAGTTCCTCAGGATAGTGCCCTAGGCCCAAGCATCTTCAGCTGCTTCATCAATCATTTCCAAAATTGGAGGTGTAGTGGACATTGTAAAAGGTTTCCTCAGAGTACAACGGGATCTTGATCAGATGGACCAATGGGCTGAGGATTTGGCAGATGAAGTTTAATTCAGATCAATGTAAGGTGCTGCATTTTGGAAGGACAAATCAGGACAGGACTTATACACTGAATGGTAAGGTCCTGGGAAGTGTTGTTGAACAGAGAGACCTCAGAGTGCAGGTTCATTGTTCCATGAAAGTGGAGTTGCAGGTAGATAGGATAGTGAAGAAGGCGTTTGTATGCTTGCTTTTATTGGTCAGAGCATTGAGTATAGGAGTTGGGAGGTCATGTTGTGGCTGTACAGGACATTGGTTAGGCCACTGCTGGAATATTGTGTGCAATTCTGGTCTCCTTCCTATCGGAAAGAGGTTGTGAAACTTGAAAGGGTTCAGAAAAGATTTACAAGGATGTTGCAGGGATTGCCAGGGTTTGTGCAAGAGGGAGAGATCCTGGCTGAGTAGGCTGGGGCTGTTTTCCCAGGAGCGTCGGAGGCTGAGGGGTGACCTTATAGAGGTTTATAAAATCATGAGGCGCATGGATAGAGTAAATAGACAAGGTCTTTTCCCCAGAATAGGGAAGTTCAAAACTAGAGGGTTTAAGGTGAGAGGGGAAAGATTTAAAAGGGGCCTAAGGGGCAATTTTTTCACGCAGAGGGGGTGAGTATATGCAATGAGCTGCCAGAAGAAGAGGTGGAGGCTGGTACAATTACATTCTCCCCGTGTCTGCGTGGGCTTCCTCCGGGTATTTCGGTTTCCTCCCACAGTCCAAAGATTTGCAGGTTAGGTGAATTGGCCATGTTAAATTACCCATAGTGTTCAGGGATCTGTAGGTTAGGTGCATTAGATAGGGGTAAATGTAGAGTAATAGTGTAAGGGAATGGGTTTAGATGGGATACTCTTTGGAGGGTCGGTGTGGACTTATTGAGTCAAATGACCTGGTTCCACACTGTAGGGATTCTATGAACTCTAAAAGGCATCTGGATGGGTACATGACTAGGAAGGGTTGAGAGGGCTATGGGCCAAATGCTGGCAAATGGGACTCGATTAATTTAGGATATCTGGTCGGCATGGACGAGTTGGACGAAAGGGTCTGTTTCTGTGCTGTACGTCTCTATGACTCCATGATTTTTACTCCCATTCTAAGGGCAGAATTGGGGATGTTCAGCAATGATTGCACAATGTTCTACACCATTGCCAGTGGCTATAAGAGAAGGTCAAAAGCTAAGCACACTGCAGTCTGTAACTCACCTCCTGACTCCCCAGAGCCAAGCCACCATGTACAATGGACAAGTCAGGAGTGTGATGGAATAGTCCCCACTTGCCTGGATGGGTGTAGCTGCAACAAAACTCAAGAATCTTGACACCATCCAGAGCAAAGCAGCCCAGTAGATTGGCACCACATCTACAAGCATCCACTGCCTCCAACACTGAAGCTCAGGAGCAGCAGTGTGTATTATCTACAAGATATTTGCACAACTTTATCAAGGCTCATTAGACGTACCTTCCAAACACATGGCCACTTCCACCTCGAAGGACAAGGGCAATAAGTACTTGGAACCCCACTACCTGCAAGTTCCCCGTCAAGCCACCGGAAATACATTGTTGTTCCTTCACTGCTGCTGGGTCAAAATCTTGGAATTACCTTCCCAATGGCATTGTGAGTCTCTCTACCAGAGCATGACCTGCAGCATTTCAAGAAGGCAGCTCACCACTACCTTCTCAAGGGCGATGAGGGGACAGGCAATAAATACTGGCCCAGCCACCATGCCCCAAGTACCATGATTGAATAAAAAAAACTCACACTGTCTAATGACGAGAGGCTAAGTGGAAAGGGCCTGAACATAAAAGAGTAAGAGGCAACCTTATTGAGACATAGAACGTTCTTAGGGGACTTTACAGGGCAGATGTGGAAAGGTTCTTTCCCCTTGTGTGAGAGTCTAGAACTAGAGATGATAATTTCACAATATGCGGTCACACATTTAAGATGGGGAAGAGGAAGAGGTTTTTTTCAAAAGGAAGAACTTCTGCTGTTAGAGGGTCATGAATCTGTGAAATTCTGTGGAGGGCTCGTGAAGTTGCATTGTTAAGTATATTCAAGGCTAAGATGGGCAGATTTTTAATCAGTAAGGAAACCAAGGGCACTAATGTGGAAAAGGCACTAATGTGGAGATGAGGTTCATCAGAATGGCAGAGCAGACTTGATGGGCTGAATGGCCTACTTCTGCTCCTACATCTTATGGTCTTATTGTCTTATGGTCATGAAAGAAGACAAATGTATTCTTTAGATCTGGGGTTATAAAGTGTGTGGGCAACTATTTAGTATCTCGCTGTTGTCAGAAGATCACCATTCATCTGCTTACTGCAGCTCCTAAACTCCTGGTTTGCCTCCTACACCAGTAGTTATTCAGTAAGACACAGAGAAAGAATGAACACCTCCCACGCAGCAAAGTGGTATATGGTTAAGGTGAACAGTTGTCATACTTACGAAATAGCCTCAATCATATCCACCCCCATTTCGACACAACAGTGCGCATGATCTGCTCGAGCTTCTGGTAGTCCTGACACACAGTAATAGCAATCACCCAGGATCTTAATTCGCAGACAGTGGTTCTCCTGGGAGAGTAACAGGAGAGAGAGAAACAAAATAAGGAATCAGAAGACCGCTGGAGAAGGAACCAATTCAAGCCTGCAGATAGTGCTATTGTTCACTTAGTTGTGGTCCCCTCACTTAGGGAGGTATACACTTGTATTGGAAGCAAACAGAGAAAGTTTGGCTACTTCTGGAATGGAGGGATTTGTTTCATGAGAAAAGGATAAGCCTCCACTCATTGGAGTTTCCCAGAATAAATACCTTATTGGAACACACTATATTCTAAGGGGGGTTGACAGAGCAGGTGTTGAGACGATGTTTCCTCGTGGGGACGCCTCAAAAGAGGGGCTATAGTCTAAAGATATGAGGTCTCCCTTTTGAAAAGGAGAAGACGAAAAATCTCTCACAAAGTTTTTGGCATTCTCTTCCCTCAAAAGTTAAAAATCACACAACACCAGGTTATAGTCCAGCAGGTTTATTTGAAAGTACAAACTGTCAGAGCGCTCCGAAAGGTTCTACTTTCAAATAAACCTGTCGGACTATAACTTGGTGTTGTGTGATTTTTAACTTTGTCCACCCGAGTCCAACACCGGCACCTCCATATCATGGTTTCACTCAAAAGCAGCCGAGGCTGGGTCATTGATGATGTTCAAAGTTGAGTTACATGGATTTAGTTTGACAGGGTATCCAGGGTTAATGGGTGGAGGCGACAGTCAGAAAATTGTTGCGATAGTCACCATCAGATCAGCCATGACCTTATCGAACAGCAGAGCAGGTTCAAGGGCCAGAATGGCCTACACCTGCTTCAAATTCCTATGTTCTATGAAGCTTGCGGCCGCCGAAGTAACTACGGAAGAGGCAATAGCTGGATAGGACAAGGCAATCAGCACTCACTTACCGATGCAAGCTTGTCAAATCTGGCGAAGAGCTCATTGAGTGTCATGACCAGTTCCTGGGCTGTGCACTGCGAGGCTAAACTGGTGAATCCTTCGATATCTGCAAAGAGGATGCTGGAACAGACAAACAGGAGACAAAGAAGAAAAGAAAGGAAAAGATTTTAATCGCAGAACAGCTGACTATAAAAGGTAATGAAGAGGTTTAAAGTATGTGAAATGATCTGAAACAACGAAGCCAATCATCTGCGCAGCAGTAATGGGCTCTCCTAATGGTCATGTCAGGCAATTTTAATCATTTAAACAGCAAAGGAGAAGCCTAGTCACAAACACTGATCATTAAAAAGGAAAATAAGAAATAACATTTTGTTTCTTCATTCAATGAGCCGAGGCTTCACTGAATGGGCCACCATTTATTGCACATGCCTTGAGAAGGTGGTAGTGAGCTGCCTTCTTGAAGTACGAGAGTCCTTTAGCTCTAAGGAGACCCACTACAGAACAACCTCAATTATCCAAAGGGAGGATTTTGTTCAGATAACTGATTGTGCAGATAACTGATTGTTTGGATAATGGATAACGCTTTTATGGGACCTTGAGATCTTGTTTGGAAAATCTGAAATTCGGCTAATTGACGTTTGGATAACCATTCTGTAGACAGTTAGGGATGGATTTTCAAGATTCTGACCCAGTGACACTCAAGGAATATATTTCCAAGTCAGGGTAGTGAGAGATTTGAAAGGGAACTTGCAGGTGATATGTTTCCATGTATCTGCTGCCTTTGTCTCTCCAGATGGTGGTGGTTATGGGTTAGAAAAGTGCTGGCTTTGGTGAATTGTTGTGTATAACTTGTGAGATGGTGCATCAGTGGGAGAATCACAGAGTCATAGAGATGATACAGACCCTTCAGTCCAACTTGTCCATGCCGACCAGATATCCTAAACTAATCTAGTCCCATTTGCCAGCACTTGATCCATATCCTTCTAAACCCTTCCTATTAATAAACCCATCCAGATGCCTTTCAAAGGTTGTAATTATAGAACATAGAACATCACAGCGCAGTACAGGCCCTTCGGCCCTCAATGTTGCACCAACCTGTCATACCAATCTGAAGCCCATCTAACCTACACTATTCCATGTACATCCATATGCTTGTCCAATGACGACTTAAATGTACTTAAAGTTGGCGAACCTACTACCATTTCAGGCAAAGAATTCCATACCCTTACTACTCTCTGAGTAAAGAAACTACCTCTGACATCTGTCCTATATCTATCACCCCTCAATTTAAAGCTATGCCCCCTCGTGTTCGCCGTCACCATACTTGGAAAAAGGTTCTCCCTGTCCACCCTATCTAACCCTCTGATTATCTTATATGTCTCTATTAAGTCACCTCTCAACCTTCTTCTCTCTAACAAAAACAGCTTCAAGTCCCTCAGCCTTTCCTTGTAAGACCTTCCCTCCATACCAGGCAACATCCTAGTAAATCTCCTCTGCACCCTTTCCAAAGCTTCCACATTCTTCTTATAATGCGGTGACCAGAACTGTACACAATACTCCAAGTGCGGCTGCACCAGAGTTTTGTACAGCTGTAGC
This sequence comes from Chiloscyllium punctatum, assembly GCF_047496795.1. NCBI lineage: Eukaryota > Metazoa > Chordata > Chondrichthyes > Orectolobiformes > Hemiscylliidae > Chiloscyllium > Chiloscyllium punctatum. Next base: position 110,105,814 of record NC_092748.1, read on the forward strand.
ATAACCTCATGCTTCCGGAACTCGATCCCTCTATTAATAAAAGCTAAAACACTGTATGCCTTCTTAACAACCCTGTCAACCTGGGTGGCAACTTTCAAGGATCTGTGTACCCGGACACCGAGATCTCTCTGCTCATCTACACTACCAAGAATCTTACCATTAGCCCAGTACTTTGCATTCCGGTTACTCCGACCAAAGTGAATCACCTCACACTTATCCGCATTAAACTCCATTTGCCACCTCTCAGCCTAGCTCTGCAGCTTAACTATGTTTCTCTGTAACCTACAACATCCTTCGTCACTATCCACAACTCCACCGACCTTAGTGTCATCTGCAAATTCACTAACCCACCCTTCTACACCCTCTTCCAGGTCGTTTATAAAAATGACAAAAAGCAGTGGACCTAACACTGACCCGAGCGGTACACCACTAGTAAGTGGACTCCAGGATGAACATTTCCCATCAACCACCACCCTCTGTCTTCTTTCAGCAAGTCAATTACTGATCCAAACTGCTATATCTCCCATAATCTCATTCCTCCACATTTTAGATTAGATTAGATTACTCACAGTGTGGAAACAGGCCTTTCAGCCCAACAAGTCCACACCGACCCGCTGAAGCACAACCCACCCATTCTCCTACATTTACCCCTTTTACCTAACACTACGGGCAATTTAGCATGGTCAATTCACCTGACCTGCACATTTTTGTATCAAGTCCCACTGTGGGGAACCTTATCGAACGCCTTGCTGAAATCCATATATACCACATCAACCGGTTTACTCTCATCTACCTGTTTGTACCAACCTCCACCACAGCTCATTCGATACATGCATCACCCGCTGTGTGACCCACCCTAGAGAAAAGATCTTGTTAATTTATCCTATCCATGCCCCTCATGATTTTATAAACCTCTATAAGTTCACCCCTAAGCCTCCAGCGCTCCAGGGAAAGCAGCCCCAGCTAATTCTGCCTCTCCCTATAGCTCAAATACTCCAAACCCTTTCACAACACCCTTCCAATAGGAAGGAGACAGAATTGCATGCAATATTCCAAAAGTGGCCTAACCAATGTCCTGTACAGCTGCAACATAACATCCCAATGCCTGTACTCAATACTCTCACCAATAAAGGAAAGCATACCAAACGCCTTCTTCACTATCCTATCTACCTGCGACTTTACTTTCAAGGAACTATGAACCTGCACTCCAAGGTCTCTTTGTTCAGCAACACTCCCTTACCATCAAGTGTATATGTCCTGCTCTGATTTCCTTTTCCAAAATGCAGCACCTTGCATTTACATAAATTAAACTCCATCTGCCATTCCTCAGCCAATTAGCCCATTTGATCAAGGTCCCATTGTACTTTGTGGTAAGCTTGTTCGCTGTCCACTAAACCTCCAATTTTGATGTCATCTGCAAACATACTAACTATACCTCCTATGTTCACATCCAAATTATTTACATAAATAATAAAAATCAGTGGACCCAGCACCGATCCTTGTGGCCCTCCACTGGTCACAGGCCTCTAGTCTGAAAAACAACCCTCCACCACCATCCTCTGTCTTCTACCTTCAAACCAGTTCTGTATCCAAGTGGCTAGTTCTCCCTGTATTCCATGTGACCTAACCTTGCTAATCAGTGTCCCATGAGGGACCTTGCTGAACGTCTTACCAAAGTCCATGTAGGTCTCTTCTACCACTCTGCCCTCATCAATCCTCTTTGTTACTTCTCGAAAATATGGACTTCAGCCCACTGCTTTTCATCATTTATATAAATGATTTGGATGTAAGCATAAGAGATATAGTTAGTAAGTTTGCAGATGACACCAAAATTGGAGGTGTTATTGACAGCGGAGAAGGTTACCTCAGAGTACAACAGGATCTTGATCAAATGGGCCAATGGGCTAAGGAGTGGCAGATGGAGTTTAATTTAGATAAATACAAGGTGCTGCATTTTGGAAAAGCAAATCAAAGCACGACTTATGCACTTAATGTTAAGGTCCTGGGGAATGTTGCTGAACAAAGAGACCTTGGAATGCAGATTCATAGTTCCTTGAAAGTAGAGTCACATGTGGATAGGATAGTGAAGAAGGCTTTTGGAGGCTTCTTGAGGATGGTGTCAAGCTTCTTGAATGTTGATGGAGCCGTACCCATCCAGACAAGTGAAGGTTATTCTATCACATTCCTAACTAGTACCTTGCAGACACTTGACCAGCTTTGAGGAGTCAGGAGGTAATAGCTTACTCATGATTCCTAGCTTCTGACCTGCTCTTGTCACCACTGTATTTACGTGGCTGAGGACTGAATTTCTAAAGCACCTTCCAAAGCACTTGACAGTAAATGAAGTTCTTTAGAAGTCCAGTCATTGATGCCATGTAAGGAATGTTGCATCAGTTTGTGCACAACAGATTCTTTCAAACAACTAACAATCAGATAATCCATTGCAGTTAAGTTATTGAGGGATTAATATTGCACAGGATTCCAGGATTATCCCCTGCTCTTCTTCAAAATAATATCAGGGATCAGTCTAAGAGTATGAGACAGGCCATTTAGGTTTGAGATGAGGAAAAATTCTTCATCCAGTGGTTGGTGAGCCTGTGGAGTTCTCAACACAGAAGGTGGTTGATACTGAAATAATAAATGTTTGCAAGAATGCAGAAGATATAATTCTTAGAGTTAAAGGGATCAAAGGATATGGGGAGAAGGGGTGAAGAGAGTATTAAGTTGGATGATCAATCATGTTATAAGATCATTGGATATTAGAGCAGAATTAAGCCATTTGCCCCATCGAGTCTGCTGCACCATTCAACCATAGCTGATATGTTTCTCAACCTCATTTTCCTGCCTTCCCACCACTGACGCCTTTAGTAATAACAGCCTGATCTAGCTCTGTCTTAAAAACACTCAATGACTTGACCTCCACAATCTTCTGCAGCAATGAGTTCCACAGATTAACCGCACTGACTCCAGAAATTCATCCTCTCTCAGTTCTAAAGGGTTGTCCCACTCACTCCAAGTCTGTGCCCTTGGTCTTAGCCTCTCCGACCAATGGAAACTTCTTCACCACAAACACTCTATCCAGGTCTGTTAGTATTCTGTAAGTTTCAGTGAAATCCCCCTTCATCCTTCTAAATTCCATCAAGTGCAGACCCAGAGTCTGCTCATGTGACAATTCCTGGGATTGTTCTTGTAAACTCCCTCTAGACCCCCTCCAATACCAGTATATCCTTCCTTAAATAGAACATAGAACGTTACAGCGCAGTACAGATCTTTCGGCCCTCAATGTTGCACTGACCTGTGAAATTAATCTGATGCCCATCCAACCTGTACTATTCCATTATTATCCATATGTAAGACCAATGCCCATTTAAATGCCCTTAACGTCGATGAGTCTACTACTGGTCCACGCCTCTACAAGTCTCTGAGTAAAGAAACTACCCCCTAACTACCCCTAATATCTATCCTAAATCTATCACCCCTCAATTTAAAGCTATGTCCCCTCACGTTAGCCTTCACTATCCATGGAAAAAGGCTCTCACTGTCCACCCTAGCTAACCCTCTGATAATCGAGACGTATAAGATAAAGTCACCTCTCAACCTTAGAACATAGAAAAGTACAGCACAGAAGAGGCCCTTAGGCCCACGATGTTGTGCCGAGGTTTAATCCTAATGTAAAATATAGTAACAACCTACGCACCCCTCAATTCACTGCTATCCATGTGCATGTCCTGCAGTTGCTTAAACTTCCCCAGTTACTCTGCTTTCACCACCACAGCTGGCAACACATTCCATGCATTCACAACTCTCTGCGTAAAGAACCTACCTCTGACATCTCCTTTATACCTAACTCCTAATATCTTCAAACTATGACTTCTCGTACCAGTCAATCCTGTCCTGGGGAAAAGTCTCTGGCTATTGACTCTATCTATTCCTCTCATTATTTTGTACACCTTGATCAGGTCTCCTCTCTTCCTCCTTCTCTCCAGAGAGAAAACTCCGAGCCTATTCAACCTTTCTTCATAAGGCAAGCCCTCCAGTCCAGGCAGCATCCTGGTAAACCTTCTTTGCACCCTCTCCAAAGCCTCCGAATCTTTCCTCTCGTAGGGCGACCAGAACTGGACACAATATTCCAAGTGTGGTCTCACCAGGGACTAGTAGAGCTGCAGCAAAATCTCGTGGCTCTTAAACTCGATGCCCCTGTTAATGAAAGCCAAAACACCAAATGCTTTCTTAACAACCCTATCCACTTGGGTGGCAATTTTGAGGGATCTATGTACTTGCACACCCAGATCCCTCTGTTCCTCCACACTGCCAAGAATCCTGTCTTTAATCCTATATTCAGCATTCGAGTTCGACCTTCCAAAATGCATCACTTTGCATTTATCCAGGTTGAACTCCATCTGCCATTTCTCAGCCCAGCTCTGCATTCTGTCTCTTCTCAGCCCTTCTTCTCTCCAACAAAAACAGCCTCAGTTCCCTCAGCCTTTCCTCGTAAGACCTTCCTTCCATACCAGGCAACATTCTAGTAAATCTTCTCTGAACACTTTCCAAAGCTTCCACACCCTTCCTATAATGCGGTGACCTGAACTCCACACAATATGTCAGGTGCGGCCTTACCAGTGTCTTGTACAGTTGAAGCATGACTTTGTGGCTCCAAAACTCAATCCCCCTACCAATAAATGCCAACACATCATATGCCTTCTTAACAACCCTATTAACCTGGAGGGCAACTTTCTGGGATTTATGCACCTGGACACCGAGATCTCTCTGTTCATCTACACTGCCAAGAATTTTACCATTAGGCCAGTACTTTACATTCCTGTTATTTCTTCTGAAGTGAACTACCTCACACTTTTCCACATTAAACTTCATTTGCCACTTTTCCGCCCAGCTCTGCATCTTATTTATGTCCCTCTGTAACCCACAACATCCTTCGGCACCATCCACAACTCTGCCGACCTTAGTGTCATCCACAAATTTACTAACCCATCCTTCTACGCCCACATCCAGATCATTATAAAAATGACAAACAGCAGTGGTCCTAAAACAGATCCTTGCAGCACACCACTAATAATTGTACTCCAGGATGAACATTTCCCATCAACCACCACCCTCTGTCTTCTTTCAGCTAGCCAATTTCTGATCCAATTTTCTTAATCACCTTCAATCCTGAAACTCCGTATTTTGTGCAATAGCTTACCATGTGGAACCTTATCAAATGCCTTACTGAAGTCCATATACACCACATCAACCGCTTTACCTTCATCCACCTGTTTGTCACCTACTCGAAGAACTCAGTAAGGTTAGTTAGGCACGACCTACCCTTCACAAAATCATGTTGACTATTCATTTCCAGATGATTATAAACCCTTTCTCTTATAACTTCCTACAACATCTTATCCACAACTGAAATAAGGCTCACTGGCCTATAATTACCAGGGTTGTCCCCACTCCCCTCCTTAAACAAGGGAACAACATTTGCTATCCTCCGGTGTTCTGGCACTACTCCTGTCAACAATGATGACATAAAGATCAAAGCCAAAGGCTCTGCAATCTCCTCCATGGCTTCCCAGAGAATCCAAGTATAAATCCCATCTGGTACAGGGGTCTTATCTATTTTCAGATCTTCCAAAATTGCAAAAACTCCCTCTTTATCAATGGCAAGCCTGTCTAATCTTGTAGCCTGCATCTCTGTATTCTCACTAATATTGCCCGTTTCTGATGTGAATACCGATGAAAAGTATTCATTAAGCTCTTCCCCTATGCCCCTCAGATTCCACATACAACTTCCCATTAAATACTGAGCCCAAAACTTCTCACAATATTCCAAATGCAGGCTGACCAGGGCTTTATACATCCCAGCTCTTATATTCTCGTTCCCTTTAAATGAATGCTAACATTGCATTTGTCTTCCTAAATGCCAACCGAACCTACACATTAGCTGTTAGAGAACCCTGAACTAGAACTCCTAAGTTCCTTTGTCCTTCAGATCTCCAAACCATTTCCCCATTTAAAAAATAGTCAATGTCTCCATTCTTCCCATTTAAGTGGATAACTTCGCATTTTCCCACATTGTATTTCATTTGCCAATTCTTTGACCCTCTCCTAGCCTGCCAAACCCCTTCCGCAGCCTCCCTGCTTCTGCAACATGACCTGTCCCTTCACCTACCTTTGTGTCATCGACAAACTTAGCAACAAGGCTCTCATTCCTTTGTCCAGATCGCACAATGTACAACGTGAATAGTTGTGAATCCATGGCCACCGTCTGCCATTCTGGAAAAGACCCTTTTATCCCCACTCTCTGCCATCTGCTAATCAGCCAATACTCTGTCCATGCCAGTTCCTTGCTCTTATTTTGGAACACCCTAAGCAGTACCTTGTCAAAGGCCTTTGGCAGAGCAAGCTCAAAGGGACAAATGATCTACTTGTGTTCCTGTTTCTATGAACCATTTGAGAGTCTTGAATTACCGACTGAGTTTGTCCTTAGTACTGCTGGATTTGTAAACAGTTGACACAAAGTCAAAGTTCCTAATCCTCTTCAGCAGTTATATACTGCACTGCTAGAGGTGCCATCTGTTTGATAAGATTTCAAACTGAGATCCTGACTGACCTCATAGGTAAAAGACTCTTCAGCAGCATTCTGAAGCAGAATGGGAGGGTTTTCCTCTGCACCCTGATCAATGTTTATTCTTCCGTCTAACTATCCTTAAATACAGGTGATCTGGTCATTCCAAGTTGTGTGAGCTTGCTGTGAGCAAATTGACTTCCCCACTTCCTACACTGCAACAGTAATTCTAGGTCAGATGCATTATCCAGCTGTAAAATGGTTGAGGACATCCTAGGCTTTGAAAGGTGATAGAGATATGCAAACACATTGTTATTGTCAAACTGGCACTGCAAGAAGTATGGTTGTCCAGATCATGTGAGAGTGGCATGGCAACAGCGTTAAGATTAAACACTTTCTCCCACCCTCTGACCGTTCAGCCCCTGGCCGCCAAACTGCCAAATAACCTCCTGCAAGAGGCAAAATGACAGAATGAAAAAATTCTTAATTTCAAAGAGGCAAAGAAAAATACTCTGGAAAATTCCATCTTCCTCATGTGGTTGAGAAAAGCAGAGAAAGGGAACAGGGTGTGGAAGGGCAGGAAGGGTGAAGAAGGTTGGCTGGGTGAGGGAAAGCTGGGGGAGGGGAGGGAAGAGGAACATAGAACATAGAACATAGAAAAATACAGCGCAGTACAGGCCCTTCGGCCCTCGATGTTGCGCCGACCGAAGTCTACCTAACCTACACTAGCCCAATAACCTCCATATGCTTGTCCAATGCCCGCTTAAATGACCATAAAGAGGGAGAGTCCACCACTGATACTGGCAGGGCATTCCATGAACTCACAACCCGCTGAGTAAAAAATCTACCCCTAACATCTGTCCTATACCTACCACCCCTTAATTTAAAGCTGTGTCCCCTAGTAACAGCTGACTCCATACGCGGAAAAAGGTTCTCACTGTTAACCCTATCTAAACCCCTAATCATCTTGTACACCTCTATCAAGTCACCCCTAAACCTTCTTTTCTCCAATGAGAACAACCCCAAGTGCCTCAGCCTTTCCTCATACGATCTTCCTACCATGCCAGGCAACATCCTGGTAAACCTCCTCTGCACTCGTTCCAGTGCCTCCACATCTTTCCTATAGTATGGCGACCAAAACTGCACACAATACTCCAGATGAGGCCGCACCAGAGTCTTATACAACTGCAACATGACCTCGGGACTCCCGAACTCAATTCCTCTACCAATAAAGCCCAGTACGCCATATGCCTTCTTCACTGCACTATTTACCTGGGTGGCAACTTTCAGAGATCTGTGTACATGGACACCAAGATCCCTCTGCTCATCCACACTACCAAGTAGTCTACCATTAAAGGGGGTTGGACAAGAGCAAGGGGTGCTGAGAGAGTGCAGGGAGGGGATCACCAGGAGTGTGTGATAGAGTGGGGAAGGGGTAAAATGGTGTCTAGTGGGGGCAACGACCGAGACCAGGGAAAGATGAGAAAAACAGGGATGTTTGGGATGAGTGTTAGAGAGTGGAAGAGAGAGGAGGGAGTGGGACAGATCATGGGGCGTGGAGGGGAGTGTGGGAGCATGAGAGAGTTGTGGAGGATTGGGACAATGGGTGGGGTGGGCAAATGGGAGACAGTGCATGCAAATGGGGGAGAAGAGGGGAGGAGTGGGGAAGAGCAAGGGGAGTGGGGTAGATTGGGTGATGGGGGCAGGGAGTGAAATGGGACAGACAGCGTGCGGGTGAGGGAGAGCAAGGGAAGGATTGGGGGAGGGTAAAGAGAGCAGGGCAGGGTGAGGGAGAAAGCAGAGCAAGGTCTGGGGAAGTGGGAGAGGGTGGGAGGAGTGGAGATTGCATTTTTGGAATGAATAGAACAAGAACTCTGTCTAGAAGCCTATGAACATTATAATTTCTGCACAGTGTCATCAGTTGTCTAAATCTGTCACTGTTCAGCAGCAAGGGTGTCACAGACATCCAAATATGTAATAAAATGAAAACAAGCATTGACAACACACAGCCTATTGCCAAGACTTAATGCTTTTTACATTTATCCAGGGTACAGAACAGCACTGTTATTGTCTATTCACATCAATAAACAAAATAGACAAATATGAATGTCAATTTTAAGCACATAATGATTTTCCTGCTTTGACAGATCTGAGTTTATGTGGACTATCAGGATAATAAATTCCCACACCATCTCCCTGTCTCATTTACAAATAAATAACTCTGAATTAACTCTTTTCTGGTTAATTCCACACTTGTTCGCTGGGGGAGGTTGCTGGACAGGGTCTGAGGAATGCTGTGGAAGTGCTGAACTATCAGAGATACAGTCTTGTCTGTCAGGTATAAAACTGAGGCTTAGTCTGCCCTCCCAGAAGGATGTCACTACCGTGAAAATATCAGTGATATTCTTCAAACATATGAATTAAGAGCAGGAATAGATCATTCAGTTCCGTGACACTTGGATGTATCTGTGCACAGATTATTGAAGATGGTAGGGCAGATAGAGAAAGCAGTTATTAAAGCATAGTGTGCTCAGTTTATTTATAGGGGCAAGGAGTATAAAGCAATGAGGTGATTTTGAACTTGTGCTAGATTCTTGTTAGGAGAAACTGAGGACTGCAGATGCTGGAGATCAGAGTCGCGAGTGTTGTGCTGGAAAAGCACAGCAAGTCAAGCAGCATCCGAGAAGCAGGAGAATCAACATTTCGAGTATAATGAAGGGTTTATGCCTGAAACGTCGACTCTCCTGCTCCTTGGATGCTGCTTGATTGGCTGTGCTTTTCCAGCACCAGATCTATTATGCACAGTTGTGGGTGTCACAATATAGGAACGATATTCCCTTGCATCTATTGCAAGGCTTCAATCTAGCTCATATCCAATGGGCATTCGCCTCAGATCCTTAAAGGAAAAGAAAGGCTTATAGTTGCATTATGTCTTCCACAACATCCCAAAAGTGTTGAAGTCCTTTTGAAGCAAAGTTACAGTTGTAACATAATAACCAACTTGCACAACAAGCCCTCACAAACAAGCAGCAAGATCATAAAGAACTCTTTTAGGCACTAATGAGACCCTGGGGAAGTCTTATTGAAACATAAAATCCTGAGAGAGCTTGATAGGATGGATGCTGAAAGGATGTTGTTGAAGAGACTTAAACTAGGGTCTCAGTTTTAAAAACAAGGGTCTCCAATTTTAGACAGAGATAAGGAAATTTTCTTTCTCACAGAGAATTGTGACTATTGTATCTTGTTCCCCAGACAGATGCATTCTTGACTAACAAGGAAGTTAAAATGTTTTGGGGGTGGACATGAAAGTGGAGTTGAAGCAATGAGCGAATCAGCCATGGTCTGATTGGATGGTGGTGTTCTGTTATAGAATCACAGAATTGTACTCTCTCCAAGAGGGAGAGAGTACAGAAGTGACTTACAAGTATATTTCCAGGAATGAGAAACTTCAATCATGAGAACATTTTGAAGAAATTCGGGCTGTTCTTCTTTGAGAGAAGAAGGCTGAGAGGAGGTTTGATACAGATTTTCAAAATCATAAGCAGACAGGAAAGAGGAGACCGAGAGAAACTGCTCCCACAAAAGAATGAGATGACATAGATTTAAAATGGTGTACAAATGAAGCAAGGGTCATGTGAGAAAATAATTGTTTCACACAGTGAGGAGTTAGGCTGTGGAATAAACTACCTGGAAATGTGGTGGATGCAGTTTCAATTAAGGCATTCAAAAGAGCATTGGATGATTATTTGGATAGAAATGGTTGTGCTGGGATATGGTGAAAAGGCAGGAGATTGGTACCAGATCAATATGAGAACTGATGCAGCTACAGTAGGCTGAATGGTCTCCTGCATTATTACAATTCTGTGATTCTATAACAGAACACCACCATCCAATCAGACCATGACTGAGCTGCTTATTGCTTCAACTCCACTTTCATGTCCACCCCCCAAAACGTTTTAACTTCCTTGTTAGTCAAAAATGCATCTCTCTGGGGAAGAAAGTACAGTAGTCACGACTCCGTGTGAGAAAGAAATTTTCCTTATCTTTGTCTAAAATTGGGGACCCTTGTTTTTAAAACTGAGACCTAGTCTGAGTCTCTTCAACAACATCGTTTCAGCATCCATCCTATCAAGCCCTCTCAGGGTTTTATGTTTCAATAAGACTTCCCCAGGGTCTCATTAATGCCTAAAAGAGTTCTTTATGATCTTGCTGCTGGTTTGTTGTGCAAGTTGGCTACTATGTTACAACTGTAACTCAGCTTCAAAAAGAATTCAGCACCTTTGGGATGTTGTCGAAGACACAATGCAAATATGACTCTTTCTTTTCCTTTAAGGATCTGAGGCGAATGCTCACTGGATATGAGCTAGATTGAAGCCTTGCAAAAGATGCAAGGGAATTGATCCTTTCCCACTCTTTGGTATAATGGAGTCCCTAGTGGGATGAACCTGCCTGCTGTGAGAGGTAGGGTCACTAACAGAGGTCATTGAAGCATTGTCACATGACACTCTGGTCTCCAACTGCCTGACATCCACTCACTCACCATTGGTCACCCAACAAATCCATCTCACAACACACTATCTCCCTGCAGCCAATCAGGAAGCAAACAGACTTTCGGTTACTCAACTGGATGTCCCTTCACTCGGAGTTCATCAGCTTTATCCCTCTCCCTCAACATTTTTCATGCTGACGTACAAGAAAATTAAAGTAAACACAATTTATTTTCATCGGCTAATGGCATTTTTCTTGAAGGTTCCTGGAGGCTGGGTTTAAGAGATGAATCTTTAATTCCCATAGACTTGAAGACAGGGTTTTACAATTTGGGGGTTGAAACCCCAAGTGAGGTCACAGGTTAAGCTCTGGGGTCACAAGCTTCAAGGCAGCATAACTCTGACTGAGGTATACTGGCTGTACACCTATTCCACCAGATCAACCATCCCCTCTCTCCTCCACCACGGCTGATCATCTAATTCAATACACTGTTCCCATTTTCTCTCCATACCCTTAAGCCCTAAGAACTACATCTAACCTCTTCTTGAAATCACTCAATATTTTGGCTTGAACTGCTTACTGTGGCAGAGAATTCTACAGGTTTACTACCGCATGCGTGGAGACACTTCCCTTTACCTCAGTCCAAAATGGCTTAACCTATATCCTTAAACTGAGGTCCCTGGTTTTGGTCTCCTGAGTCATAGAGTCACAGAGCAGCGGAACAGACCTTTTGGTCCAACTCATCCACGCCCACCAGGTTTCCCCAACCAATCTAGTCCAATTCACCTGCATTTGACCCATATCACTCTAAACCTTTCCTATTCACGTACCTAATATCTTTTAAATGTTGCAACTGTACCCGAATCTACCGCTTTCTCTAGCAATTCATTCTATGTATGAACCACCCTCTGTGTGAAAAAGCTGCTCCTCAGGTCCCTTCCAAATCTTTCTCCTCTCATCATAAAGGGGGAAGGGAAAGGGACCGCATGTGTGCAGGGTTTAAGTTTGAGGCAGACTAGGAATGAAGCAAAAACGAAAGATAACTTAGGACATATTACTGGAGATGTTGGAAATCATGAGGGTAAGAAAATTTGCATTAAGGCGCTTTATCTAAATGCTTGTCGTATTCATAACAAAGCAGATGAATTAATAGCACGAATCATCGTGAATGATTATGATGTGATAGGCACCACAGAGACGTGGTTGCAGGGGGTTCAGGACTGGCAGTTAAACATCCAAGGATTTACAACTTATCGAAAAGGCAGGGACACGGGCAGAGGAGGCAGGGTTGCCTTTTTGGTTAAGAATGAGATTAAATCTATGGCACTGAATGACAAAGGGTCAGATGATGTGGAGTCTGTGTGGGTGGAGTTGAGGAACCACAAAGGCAAAAAAAAACCATAATGGGAGTTATGTACAGACCTCCCAGCAGTGGTCACAACCATGGATGCAAGATGTACCAGGAAATAGATAGGGCACGTCAGAAAGGCAAAGTCACGGTGATCGTGAGAAACTTCAATATGCACGGGATTGGGTGAATAATGTTGCCGGTGGATCCAAAAAAAGGGAATGCATGGAATGCTTACAGGATGGCTTTTTGGAACAGCTTGTGACGGAGCCCACAAGGGAGCAGGTTATTCTGGACTTAAAGTTCTAGGTAATGAGCCAGACTTTATAAAAGATCTTAAAGTAAGGGAACACTTAGGAGGCAGCGATCACAATATGGTAGACTTCAGTCTGCAGTTTGAAAGAGAGATGGCAAAATTGGATGTAATGGTGTTACTGTTAAATAAATGTAATTACAGAGGCATGAGAGAGGAACTGACGAAAATCGACTTGCAGCAGAGCCTAGTGGGGAAGACAGTAGAGCAACAATGGCAGGAATTTCTGGGTGTAATTGAGGACACAGTACAGAGGTCCATCCCAAAGAAAAGAAAGATTATCCAGGGAGCGGTTAGACAGCCGTGTCAGGAAATGTATCAAAGAGAAGGAGAGCCTATAAAGTGGCCAAAAGCACTGGGAAATCAGAAGATTGGGAAGGCTGCAAAAACAAACAGAGTGATAACAAAGAGGGAAATAAGGAAGGAGAGGATCAAATATGAAGGTAGGCTAGCCAGTAATTTTAGAAATGACAGTAAAAGTTTCTTTCAATACATAAGAAACAAATGAGAGGCAAAAGTAGAAATTGGACCGCTCCAAATTGATGCTGGAAGGCTAGTGCTGGGAGATAAGGAAATAGCTGAATAGTTTGTGTCAGTCTTCACAGTGGAAGACATGAGTAATATCCCAGTAATTAAGGAGAGTCAAAGGGCAGAGTTGAGTATGGTAGCCATTACAAAAGAGAAATTGCTAGAAAAGCTAAAAGGTCAAAGGACAAGATGGTGGCACAGTGGTTAGCACTGCTGCCTCACAGCACCAGGGACCTGAGTTCGATTCCCACCTCAGGCAACTGCCTATGTGGAGTTTGCACATTCTCCCTATGTCTGTGTGGGTTTCCTCTGGGTGTTCCTGTTTCCTTCCACAATCCAAAGATGTGCAGACTAGGTGAATTGGCCATGCTAAATTGCCCATAGTGTGAGGTGCATTAGTCAGGGGCAAATATAGGGATTGGGTCTGGGTGGGTTACTCTTTTGGGTGGAAAGTGGCACAGTGGTTAGCACTGCTGCCTCACAGTGCCAGAGACCCGGGTTCAATTCCCGTCTCGGGTGACTGACTGTGTGGAGTTTGCACATTCTCCGCGTGTCTGTGTGGGTTTCCTCCCACAGTCCAAAGATGTGCAGGTTAGGTGAATTGGCCATGCTAAATTGCCTGTAATGTTAGGTGCAGGGGTAAATGAAGGGGAATGGGTCTGGTTGGGTTGCGCTTTGGTGGGTCGGCGTGGACTTGCTGGGCCGGGGGGGGGGACCTGTTTCCACACTGTAAGTAAGCTAATCTAATCTAATTGATATATCTCCTGGCCCAGATGGGCTACATCCTAGAGTTCTGAGGGAGATGGCTGAGGAAATAGCGGAGGTGCTGACTGTGATCTTTCAAAAATCACTGGAATCAGGGAAAGTCCCAGATGATTGGAAAATCGCTGTTGTAACCCCTTTGTTCAAGAAAGGATCAAGACAAAAGATGGAAAATTATGGGCTGATTAGCCTAGCCTTGGTTGTAGGTAAAATTCTGGAATCCATCATTAGGGATGAGATTTTTAAATTCTTGGAAGTGCAGGGTCGGATTAGAACAAATCAACATGGATTTAGTAAGGGAAGTCGTGCCTGACAAACCTATTAGACTTCTTTGAAGAGGTAACAAGTAGGTTAGACCAGGGAAACTCAGTTGCTGTTATCTACCTAGACTTCCAAAGTCTTTGATAAGGTGCCTCACGGGAGGCTGCTAAGTAAGATGAGCAGGGCCCATGGTGTTTGAGGTGAACTACTGGCCTGGATTGAGGATTGGCTGTCTGACAGAAGGCAGAGAATTGGGATAAAAAGTTCTTTTTTGGAATGGTAGCTGGTGATAAGTGGTGCCCCGTGGGGTTCAGTGTTAGGGCCGCAGCTGTTCACTTTACATATTAATGATCTGGATGAGGAGACTTGGGGCATTCTGGTGAGGTTCGCTGATGGTACCAAGTTAAGTGGACAGGCAGGTAGTACTGAGGAGGTGGGGAGGCAGCAGAAAGATTTTGACAGTTTAGGAGAATGGTCCAGGAAATGGCTGATGAAATTCAACATGAGCAAATGCGAGGTCTTGCACTTTGGAAAAAAGAACACAGGCATGGACTGTTTTATAAACAGTGAGAAAATTCATAAAGCCAAAGTACAAAGGGACCTGGGAGTGCTAGTACAGGATTCTCTAAAGGTTGACTTGCAAGTTGAGTCTGTGGTTAAGAAAGCAAATGTAATGTTGTCATTTATCTCAACAGGGTTGGAATATAAAAGCAGCAACATGCTTCTGAGACTTTATAAAGCTCTAGTTAGGCCCCATTTAGAATATTGTGTCCAATTTTGGGCCTCACACCTCAGGAAGGACATACTGGCACTGGAGCGTGCCCAGCAGAGATTCACACGGATGATCCCTGGAATGGTAGGCCTAACATAGGATGATCGGCTGAGGATCCTGGGATTGTACTCATTAGAATTTAAAAGGCTGAGGGGAGATCTAACAGAAACTTACAAGATAATGTATGGCTTAGAAAGGGTGGACGCTGGGAAGTTGTTTCCATCAGGCGGGGATACTAGGATTCGTGGGCACAGCCTTAAAATTAGAGGGGTCAATTTAGAACGGAAATGAGGAGACATTTCTTCAGCCAGACAATGGTGGGCCTAAGAAATTCATTGCCATGCAGCACAGTGGAGGCCGGGACGTTGGGTGACTTCAAGGCAGAGATTGATAAATTCTTCATCTTGCAAGAAATTAAGGGACACGGGGAGAGTGCGGGTAAGTGGAATTGAAACGCCCATTAGCCATGATGAAATGGCAGAGTGGACTCGATGGGCTGAATGGCCTTGCTTCCACTCCTATGTCTTATGGTCTTTGGGTCTTAAAAATATGCCCCATAACTTTGAACTGACCAATCCTAGGGAAAAGATCTTTGTTATTCACCTTATCTATGTTCCTCTTGATTTTATAAACCCCTCATCCTCCTATGCTCCAGGAGAGAAAGTCCCAGCCTCTACAGCCTTTACTTATAACTCAAACCCTCCATACAGTCATAGAGTCATAGAGTCCTACACATGGAGAGAGGCCCTTTGGCCCAAACTGGTCCATGCCAATCAAGATTTCATCCACGCTAACCATTTCCCTGCACTTGGCCCATATCCTTCTAAACCTTTCCTCTCCATATATTTGTCCAAATGCCTTTTAAATCTTGTGAATGTACCTGCCTCAACCACCTCCACTGGCAGCTCATTCCATATGCGTACCACCCTCTGTGTAAAAAAATTGCCCCTCAGGTTCCCTTTTATTCTTTCCGCTCTGACCTTAAACTGATGCCCTCTAGTCCTTGATTCCCCAACCCTGGGAAAGAAACTGAGTGCATTCACCCTATGCATGCCTCTCATGATCTTATACACCTCTATAAGATCCCCCTTCAGTCTCCTACGCTCTAAAGAAAATCGAACTAGCTTGTCCAACCTATTCCTATAAAGTCAGACTGTTAAGCCCTGGCAATGTCCTTGTAAATGTTTTCTACACTCTTTCCAGTTTAATAAAATCTTTCCTACAAGGTGACCAAAACTGAACACAATACTCCAAGTGTGACCTCACCAACGTCATGCAACATAACTTCCCAACTTCTATACTCAGTGCCCTGACTGATAAAGGCCAGTGTGTCAAAAGCCCCCTTCACTGCCCTGTCTACCTATGACTCCACTTTCAGGGAACTGTGAACCTGAACTCCAAGATCCCTCTGTTCCACTACACTCCTACCATTCAGCATGAAACTTCTATCTTGATTTGACTTTCCAAAGTGCAAGATCTCACACTTACCTATATTAAACTTCATTTGCCATTTCTCAGCTCACTTCTCCAGCTGAGCAAGGTCCTGCTGCAATTTCTGACAACCTTACTCACTGTCCATGATACCGCCTATTTTAGTGTCATCTGCAAACTTACTAATCATGTCTTGTACACTCTCATCCAAATCATTGATGTAGATAACAACAGCAATGGGCCCAGCACTGATCCCTGAGGCACTCCACTAGTCACAGGCCTCTGGTCCAACGAGTATCCTTACACTATTACCCTCTGCTTCCCACCATCAAGCCAACTGTGTATCCAATTTGCCAGATCCCCCTGGACTCCATGGAATCTAACCTCCAGTCCTGGCAACTTCCTGGTAAATCTTTTCTGAACCCTCTCCAAGTTAATAATATCCCTTCTATAGCAGGGCAACCAGAAATGTACACAGTACTCCAAAAGTGGCCTCACCAACGTCCTGTTCAACCTTGACATGACATCCCAACTCATTTACTCAATGGCCTGAGCAATGAAGGCAAGCAAGCTAAACATGTTCTTAATTACCCTGTCTACATATCTCAATTTTCAAAGAACTATGCACCTGAAACCCTAGGTCTCTCTTTTCAACGACACTACCCAGTGTCCTACCATTAGCTGTATATAGTCTGCCCTTGCCTGTTTACCAAAATACCTTTAATTTATCCAAATTAAACTCTATCTGCTACTTCTCAGCCCAGTGGCTCAATTGATCACAATACCTTTGGAATGTTAGATAATCTTTCTCAGGGTCAACTGTACCACCAATTTTGGGGACACCCGCAAACTTACTAACTCCTAAATTCTTACCCAATTCGTTTAAATAAATGACAAATAAAAATGGAGTGTGTACTGTCACTCGTACATAAGCGCCATTCACAGAAAAAATTTTAAAAAGGTAACTCAAAGAGAGTCCAACTTTTCCTTCTCCGCTGCTACAGCATCCTAGCGCCAGAGTCCCTCTCCAGACTTCCCAGCCCATGCCATACTGCCGAGACAGTGATCCACTCTTGGCTTCCCAGCCCATGCCATGTTGCCACTAGAGTCCCCACTCTGGGCTACCCAGCCATCGCAATGCCGCTGAGAGAGTGTCCGACTCCGGCCCATGCCATGCCGAATCCCCTCTAACAACTTACTCATCAATGATGTCAGATTCAACAGGTCTATAGATCCTAAACCTCTCCTTCCAGCCTTTCTTAAATAAAGGCACAACATTAACTACCATCCAGTCTTCCGGCACCTCACCATGGCTGTAGACGACACAAATATCTCTGCTAGGGGCCCTGCAATTTCTTCCTTAACTTCCCACACTTCACTGGGAACATCTTCCTGAGTTTATCCTGTCCAGTTCTGTTAGAAATGTATAGGTTTTTATGAAATCCCCATCATCACTCTTCTAAAAGCCAGTGATCCAGTCTCTTTTCGTACATCAGTCCTGCCATTTCAGGAGTTAGTCAGGTAAACTTTCAGAGCCAGAATATCCTTCCTCAGAGAAGGGACCATAACTCCGGGTTTGGTCTCACCAAGACTCTGTACGATTGCGTCAAGACATCCCTGCTCCTGGGCTTGAATCTTCTCGTGATAAAGGCCAACAATTCTCACTGAAGGGGTCACAACAATTTTCAAGCCTCAAAATGGGGTCACAGTGATACAATGTTTGAAAATCAATACTCTAGGCCAAACCTCAACCTGTTGGAATGACCAGCATCCTATTGATTCAAGACACAAATTTCCACCTTTTTCACTACTCCATCCTTCACTCTGGCATGAAACCTTCACCTCTTGCCCTGCCAAATGATAGCCCATTGTAATTTCACCACTGGTGATTTTAATCACTGCTTATTCATACTCTATGCTACCTCACACTATGAGTTGGAGGAGCCAGTGTTGGACAAAGTTAAAAATCAATATTAGAGTGGTGCTGGCAAAGCACAGCAGGTTAGGCAGCATCCCAGGAGCAGGAAAATCGACCTTTCGGGCAAAGGCCCTTCATCAGGAATGAGGCTGGGAGCCTCGGGGGTGGAGAGATAAATGGGAGGGGGGGGGGTTGGGGTTGGGCATAAGGTAGCTTAGAGTGCAACAGGTGAATGGGGGTGGGGATGAAGGTGATAGGTCAAAGAGAAGGGTGGAGCGGATAGGTTGAAGGGAGATTGGCAGGTAGGTCAGGTTATGAGGACGATGCTGAGCAGGAAGGTTGGAACTGGGTTAAGGTGGGGGGAGGGGAAATGAGGAAACTGGTGAAATCCACATTGGTACCATGGAGTCGGAGGGTCCCGAGGCGGAAGATGAGGCGTTCTTCCTCCAGGCGTCGGGTGGTGAGGGAGTGGTGGTGGAGGAGGCCCAGGACCTACATGTCCTCGGCAGAGTGGGAGGGGGAGTTGAAGTGTTCAGCCACGGGGCAGTGGGGTTGATTGGTGTGGGTGTCCTGGAGATGTTCTCGAAGTTGCTCTGCGAGAAGGCGTCCGGTCTCCCTAATGTAGAGGAGACCGCATCAGGAGCTGCGGATACAATAAATGACATGTGTGGAAGTGTAGCTGAAAGTTTGATGGCTGTGGAAGGCTCCTTTGGGGCCTTGGATGGAGGTGAGGGGGGAGGTGTAGGCACAGGAGGGGAGGGTGGGTTGTTGGGGGGCGTGGACCTGACCAGGTGGTTGTGGAGGGAACGGTCTTTGAGGAAAGCGGAAAGGGGTGGGGAGGGAAATATATTGCTGTGGTGGGGTCCGTTTGTAGGTGGCGGAAATGTCGGCAGATGATGTGGTTTATGTGGAGGTTGGTACGGTGGAAGGTGAGCACTGGGGGGTTCTGTCCTTGTTGCGGTTGGAGGGGTGAGGTTCGAGGGTGGAGGTGCGGGATGTGGATGAGATGCGTTGGAGGGCATCTTCAACCATGTGGGAAGGGGAAATTGTGGTCTCTAAAGAAGGAGGCCATGTGGTGTGTTCAGTGGTGGAACTGGTCCTCCTGGGAGCAGATGCTATGGAGGCAGAGGAATTGGGAATACAGGATAGCATTTTTGCAGGAGGTAGGGTGGGAGGAGGTGGGTTTGTAAAAAATGTCAGTGTTAAGTCAGTCCTCGTTGATGAAGATGGAGAGGTCCAGGAAGGAGAGGGAGGTGTCAGAGATAATCCAGGTGAATTTAAGGTCGGGGTGGAATGAGTTGGTGACATTGGCATGTGCGTTCAACCTCCTCGTGGGAGCACGAGGTGATGTTGTTGCAGTCATCAATGTAGCGGAGGAAAAGGTGGGGAGTGGTGCCTGTGTAGCTCTGGATGATGGACTGCTCTACGTAGCCAACAAAGAGACAGGCATAGCTGGGGCCCATGCGGGTGCCCATGGCTACCCCTTTCGTCTGGAGGAAGTGGGAGGATTGGAAGGAGAAATTGTTGAGGGTGAGGACCACTTCAGCCAAATGAATGAGAGTGTCAGTGGAAGTGTACTGGTGGGGACGTTGGGAGGGGAAGAAACGGAGGGCTTGGAGGCCCTGGTCATGGCGGATGGAGGTGTAGAGGGATTGGATGTCCATGGTGAAGATGAGGCGTTGGGAACTGAGCAAATGGAAGTCTTGAAGCAGGTGGAGGGCATGGATGGTTTCCCGAATATACGTGGGCTTTTGGAGGAGGTGGAGGTCAACCACCTGATGAAGGAGCGGTGCTCCGAAAGCTAGTGCTTTCAAATAAACCTGTTGGACTATAGCCTGGTGTTGTGTGATTTTTAACTTTGCTCACACTATCAGCCAATACTTTCAGAGCACTGAACAATTATCACCTCAGAGACTCACAGCACTTGGGAACTGATAAACAAGTTGCATGCAAACACCTATTACTTAGCTACTGCCTGTTTTGAAATGCAAAGGTAAGTGAAAGCAGTAAAAACTTGATGTTGGAAGCCATCAACCTGGATTCACAGAGCAGGCATGGGTAGCAATGATGAAGAAGAGTCATTCGGTGGTTATGATACTGGAATGTGTTTTCAAATCCCTTCTTGGCATCACTCTAGCAATTGGAACTGCTGCTAATCAGCATGATTAGATTAATTGAGCACAAGACCATTGTTGCAATGTACTGAACAAGTGGAGGGAGTGCAATGTATATTAACCAGAATGAAGCCTCGACGCTTAGTGCTAGGTTACAATGAGAGATTACACAAACTAGCTTTATACTGCTAGTTAAAAGGTTAAGGGATGGCTTAGTTTTCAAACTATTAAGGGGAAACAGATAGAGTACAAACAGAGAGAAACTATTTCTGCCAGATGGGATATCTAGGAATAACGTGCATTGTCTTTGGGGCTGTGGGGCAGGACCTTTGTGCAATGAGATATAGAATGCACTGAAGAAGATTGGAAACCTCTTCTATAAATGGCAATTGACGGAAGATCAATTTGGGTACTACTGGATTAAATCACATTTTGTCGAAATCTTTTGTATTCATCAGGACAGTTTGCAAGAATATCATTTCAAGGGGAAAACCAACACTTAATGCTGATTGATTAGCAAGTTCATCTGATTGGTAGGGGCAGTGCTATTGAACATACACCAATTAATGATGAGTGACAATTAACTGTAAAGCCTTGTTTAAATTTCAAACCAGACATTTGATTCGTATTGGTCAAGTTATTGCCCTGAGAAATTAACCTCCAAATGGTTATCATCTATTTTTTGGAATTGAAACAGGTTCAGTACACATACGTGTCATGACTGCCTATAGAGAACAGCGCCTGATGTATTGATAAATGGAGTTTTCAGTTCATTTCAAGCTGGACTGACAATCCTAAACGGACTATCAGTGTAATTCTTTACACATTGAGTTGCCATGATCTGGAATATGGTTGAGAGTGTGGTGCTGGAAAAGCACAGCAGGTCAGGCAGTATCCGAGGAGCAGGAAAATCGACGTTTTGGACTCGACCCCTTCATCAGGAATGAGATCTGGAATGTACTGCCTGAAGCAGATTCAATAGTCACTTTCAAAACTACTCGGAAAGGAAACATTGTGTACAGGAAGAATAGTGAGGTGGAACCAACTGGAGTGTAATGGGTTGAATGGACTCAGACTACACTGTGTTAATGAAACACTGATTAGGCTTTGGTTAGGCTTTAGCTGGAGTACTGTATTTGGTTCTGTGCTCTTATTTATCTCCACTCATGAGAATGGTTCCAGGAATTAGGAATTTCAGTTCCATTGATAGATTGTAGAAGTTAAGACTGTTCTCCATGGAGAAGAGAAAGTTAATAGGAAATTTAGTTGAGGAGCTTATGAGGGCTGTGGATGGAGTGGTGGAAAGATCAACTGTGAGATGGCACAGACTTAAGGAGACTGGCAAAAGATGCAATAAGAGCCATGAGGAAAATCTATTTCATTTAGGTGGTTGGGATCTGGAGTGTGTTGTCTCAGAATGTGAGAGGCAGGTTCAATCAAAAGGGAACCAGATCATTATTTGAAAAGGAAAAGTTTGCAGAGCTACAGGGAGAAATCAGGGAAGTGACCCTGATTGGATTGTTCCTTCACAGGGCCAGCACGGTTAAGACAGTCTGAAAAGTCCCCTTTCAAGCTTTAACCATCCTCTGATTCTACGGTTCTACTGTGTTGGAAGGCTATTCTATATTACTTGTTCAAGGCTGGATGTGGTACTTCAAGAGGAAAAAAAAACTGCTACCAAAGGATAAAACTAATTACTTCAGCTCCTTGCCTCAAAGCAATGTCTCCCCAAAGACATGGCAAAACAGATGTGGGACAAAAATGAAATAAGAGGAGATAATCATGATTTAGGAAACAATGCTGTGTCAATCCCGAAAATCTAAATATCTCAGTTCCAATCTATGAGCACAACAATCTGCTTCGTTAGGTTTTACTGTGTGGAACCTTTCACCAGAATGAGACTTTGCAACAATCTCTTCATGGGAGGTGATGGCTTTATGGTATTGCAAGGCTATTAATTCAGAGATACTGGCAATGTTCTGGGGAACTGAGTTTGAATCGTGCCATGGAAATATGGTGGAATTTAAATTTAATAAATATCTGGAATTAGGAATCTAATAAGATCATAAGACCATAAGAAATAGGAATGGAAGTAAGGCCATTCGGCCCATCGTAGCTGATGGGCATTTCAACGCCACTTACACACACTCTCCCCGTTTTCCTTAATTACTTGCTAGATTAAGAATTTATCAATTTCTGTCTTGAAAACATTTAACGTCCCAGCCTCCACTTCACTCCGTGGCACTGAATTCCACAGGCCCACCACTCTCTGGCTGAAGAAATGTCTCCTCATTTCTGTTCTAAATTGACCCCCCTCTAACTCTAAGGCTGTGCCCACGAGTCCTAGTATCCCCACCTGATGGAAACAATTTCCCAGTGTCCACCCTTTCTAAGCCATGCATTATCTTGTAAGCTTCTATTAGATCTCTCCTCAACCTTCTAAACTCTAACAAATACAATCCCAGGATCCTTGGCCATTCATCATATCATTCCAAGGATCATCCGTGTGAATCTCTGCTGGACATGCTCCAGTGCCAGTATGTCCTTCCTGAGGCATGGGGCCCAAAACTGGACACAGTATTCTAAACAGGGCCTAATCAGAGCTTATTAAAGTCTCAGTAGCACATCACTGCTCTTGAAATAAATGATAACATTACATTTGCTTTCTTAACCACGGACTTAACCTGCAAGTCAACCTTTAGAGAATCCTGTATTAGCACTCCTAGATCCCTTTGTACTTTGGTTTTATTAATTTTCTCACCGTTTATGAAATAGTCCATGCCTGTGTTCTTTTTTCCAAAGTGCAAGACCTCACATTTGCTCACATTGAATTTCATCAGCCATTTCTTGAACCATTCTCCTAAACTGTCTAAATCTTTCTGTAGCCTCCCCACCTCCTCAGAGCTACCTGCCTGTCCTCCTAACTTTGTATCATTGGCGAACTTCGCCAGAATGCCCCCAGTCCCTTCATCCAGATCATTAATATGTAAAGTGAACAGCTGCGGCCCCAACACTGAACCCTGCGGGACTCCACTTGTCCCTAGCTGCCATTATGGAAAAGAACCTTTTATCCCAACTCTCTGCCTTAATGGTGACTGTGAAACTGTTGTTAATTGTCAGGATAACACCATCTGGTTCACTAATGTCCTTTAGGGAAGAAAAGTGCCACCCTTATCTGGTCTGGCTTATTATTGCAATAAATACTGGCCTAGTTAATCACGCCAACATCCCATGAATGAATACAATTCAAAAATGGAATCCAATCAGATTGATTGAGTTATTACAGGAGGTTCATGGTCACTGTAAAGTCAATCTTTCCTCAGCAAAAAGTAAGTCTTCTTGTCAAGAGAGACTTGTTGCTCCCAGGAATTTACTACCATTCTCTCCAGGGCAATTAGGGATGGGCAATGAATAGTGGCCTTGCAGCACACAACACCATATCCCAAGAATGAATAAAAAATAAAGTCTCTTTAAATGGTCCTCTTGAATATTTCTGTCAATGCATTAAAATGGTGAGAGAAGGACAAATGGATGCAGCAGTGAAAAAGCAAATGTTGGACTGGAGTCAGGAAAGCCTTCACTTCAAAATAAGTGAGGTCAGGAATGGTGAAAGCAAAAATTTTGAAACCATTTAAGAATAACTTTCTGGACGGATGTGTGATGGTGGGACGAAGGTCCGTCTTCATCTGTGTGAATCTTGTGATCACAAATGATTGACGTCCTCCAAAGCACTTAGTCGTCGTGCCCGTTATGTCTCTGGGCAGACTCCCAATACAGGAAGTGAGTCAGCACGATATTCACTCTATCTGCACCAGAGCAGAATGAATTCCAGTTACACCACAGGATGGAGTTCAGGGTGTGACTGAAGCAGCAGCTTATAACAGCAGAATACTAACTTTCATAGAGTCAGAGAAGATACAGCACAGAAAATAAAGGCCATTGAGTATGTGCTGTTTAAAAACAACCACCCAATTATTCTAAACCAATTTTCCAGCACTTGTCCATAGTCTCGTGCTTCATAAATGTTGTCAGAGATTCCATCTCCACTGCCTTTACAAGCAGTAAGTCCCAGATTCCCATCACCCTCCGGACGAAAATATTTTTTCCTCACATCTCCCCTATATCTCTTGCCCTTTACCTTAAACCTATGTCCCCAGTCATTCATCCCTCCAAGTTAAAAAGTTCCTTTCAATCTACCCTATCCATGTCCCTCGTAATTTTATACATCTCAATTATGCCCTCCCTCAGTCATCCCTGTTCCATGGAAAACAACCCCAGTCTAACCAATCTCACTTCATAATTTAAACTTTCCAGGCCAGACAGCATCTAATAAACCTCTTCTGCATCCTCTCAGCCCTCTACGTCTCATCATCATATACTGAAAAGAGGAGCATAGAGCTGGGGAGGAGAGTGGAGATGGGGATGAGGCACAGCAAAGGGTAGCCCTCTTATTCAAACAAGGTGCTGCTACCTCACAAAACTGATGGTCAGACTGGACAGAGAAGCAGAGCGCATTCTGGAAATGCCATCCCAAAGTGCCTCGGTCAACGCACAATCATTTGTTTTGATTCTTTCATGAAATGTGGGTCTTACTGACAAGACTTGAGTGGCTTGTGAGATCGTGTCACAGGGCAGTTGAGACTCAACCATGTCACTGCGGGTCTGAAGTCACATGTAGGCCAGACTAAACATGGACACCATATTTCCTTCCCTAAATGACATCTGTAAATCAGGTTGGTTTTCACAACAGTTGATGATAGTTGTCATGGTGACCATTACAGATTTTTATATGTCAGAATTTTAAATTTTATTTAAATTCCAGCTGCTATGGTACGATTTGAGCTTGTATTCCCACAGCATTGATGAATTGGCCTCAGGATTATTATGTAATAATCTGACATCAAATGGAACCAGGTGAACATATGATATTAACTAAGGGATAAGTGGTGAGCATGTGACTGGGTGAATATGTAAGTGAAACAGGTAATAGGTGTAGTTTGATTTTGTGCTGTGTGAACAAAAATTAAACTCTTGACTGGAAAAGTACGTGACTCGACTTTGTCGAGATCACATTTTAACCTCTGGCATTTAACAGTTGTAGCGGAAGATGTTATAAATTAAGAATTTTAAAGATGTCAGAAGCTGTTTGTAGATCAAAGAGAAAATTATGTCATATTCCAACCAAAACGTGATTTGGAGAAAACTTCAGCCAGATGAATCTAAGTGTAAACTATCAGGCTGTGATTACCCCAGCCCTGTTTCTGAATGCGAACATTATGGCCTATGGAAGAACAAGCTAGTCACATGGATCTGGGTAATTTTGTTAGTAAAGAAGAAACGAATAATGGTTGTGATACTTCCACTATCACACAAAAGCAAGTAACCAAGCTTTTTCAGAATTAGAACCTGATGATTTGGTCATGGATCAAGTTTTTGACATGGACGTTCATGGATAAAACTGATTGGACAGAAGACTTGAATGTTGCCTGTGGGGCACTAAAAAAGTACATAAAGGAATTCAGTAGATTGTATACAAGACTGCACAAATTTCCTCTGGAAATTCTCAACTGTGCTGGCACTTGAGTTATTAGGCCAGAGTACTGAATTTTAACAGACTTCTGGTTTTGTCCAGAGTCACATCGCAAATTTCCATTTCCCAAATCCACTTTCACCTGTGATTTTATTCAGTATTGACTTACTGAATAACAACAGTTTTTCAGTGTATGCTATACACTGCTAGAACAAAATGTCAGGAGCACTGACAAAAAAAAAATCCATGGAAATCATTCCTTTCCAGCAGCATTCATGGTTCAGTGGGAAACTGGCTATATGAGAGAAAACAGAGGCACAATATTAACTGGGTAGTGGAACCATCTAGATACAGGGAGAAAGTGAGGACTGCAGATGCTGGAGATCAGAGTCAAGAGTGTGTAGCTGGAAAAGCACAGCAGTTCAGGCAACATCCGAGGAGCAGGAAAATCGACGTTTCAGGCCGGAGCCCTTCATCAGGATATTATTCTCCTGCTCCTTGTATGCTGCCTGACCTGCTCTGTTTTTCCAGCAACACACTCCTATCTAGATACAGGTTGTGGGCAACATTATGAAAGAAGAATGTTAACTAACCGAAATGAGGAAGGAAATGCTTTCAACAATTTTGAGAAGCGAGGAGAATTTGTGGTTTACAATAAAAGACTATACCCCAGAATAGTCCAGGGTGTGGTCAATTTTGCTTGTTTGAAATGTGATTTAAAATACCATTGTGCCATATACTGTTCCATTTGTTACGAATGAGTATTTAAAACTAAACACAAAATGGAAGGTTCAGTGGAAAATGATAATAATATGGATCAAAGAGAGGACATTGTATTGACACATATTGTATTAGACCAGAGATTAATGTGTTGGTGGCAAAATCTTTAATTTGTACAGTGTCAAAGTAATAAGGTTCAGAACAGGAGTAAAGGAGTTGGGAGGTCATGTTGCAGCTGTACAGGACATTGGTTAGGCTACTGTTGGAATATTGCGTTCAATTTTGGTCTCCTTCCTATCGGAAGATATTGTGAAACTTGAAAGGGTGCAGAAAAGATTTACAAGGATGTTGCCAGGATTGGAGGATTTGAACTATAGGGAGAGGCTGAACAGGCTGGGGCTGTTTTCCCTGGAGTGTCGGAGGCTGAGGGGTGACCTTATTGAGGTTTACAAAATTATGAGGGAGCACTGATAGGGTAAATAGACAAAGTCTTTTCCCTGGGGTGGGGGAGTCCAGAACTAGAGGGCATAGGTTTAGGGTGAGAAGGGAAAGATATAAAAGGGACCTAAGGAGCAATCTTTTCACACAGAGGGTGGTACGTGTATGGAATGAGCTGTTGGAGGAAGTGGTGGTGGCTGGTACAATTGCAACATTTAAAAGACATTTGGATGGGTACATGAATAGGAAGGGTTTGGAGGGATATGGGCTGGGTGCTGGCAGGCGGGACTAGATTGGGTTGGGATATCTGGTCAGCATGGACAGGTTGGACCGAAGGGTCTGTTTCCGTGCTGTACATCTCTATGACTCTATAGCAAATTAAGGAATTTGAGTGTTCCACCAGATTCAGGATTGGGGATGATAACACATGAAAGTCTTTAAAAGAAGTTGTTATTCATTGTAAGATAACCAGAATCAATCACTTTATTAGCACAGATGTAGTGTCCAGTTATTCAGTAGGCTAATGCTGAATAAAACCACAGATGAAAATGGATATGGAAAATGGCCAAACTATTGTATTAGGAAAATGTCTGAAATTGCAAGTTACACAATGGGGACATTATTCTGTTTCTTTAATGGAACATAAACTCTCCACTAAAGAAATTAAATAAGTGCGATTAACATCAGGGCAGAAATTGAGAACACAAAAAGTCAAAGTAAGGCCTCACAAATAATGCAGTGGTCTCCCCAGTTGAAATGGGGGAATTGCAAAATCTAATTGAATAAACTTAAAAGTCTGCTGTACTCTGCATTACTGTCCATACAGCATATGCTGTCATCTTGAGTTCATTATGTTCCCAATCATTTTAATGTAAGAGAGTCTAGGACCAAAGTGTGTTTCAGAATAAGGGCTCACACATTTAAAACAGAGATGAGGAAGAATTTCTTCTTTCAGAGGGAAGGGGATTTCTTGAATTCTTTACTGCAGAAGGCTGTCAAAGTTGGGTCATGAAGTATAATCAATGCCAAGGTAGACAGATTTTTAATCAAAAAGGGAATCAAGGGTTATGGGGAAAAGGCAGGACAATGGAGTTGAAGATTATCAGAGCAGCGATGATCTTACTGAATGGCGGAGCAGGCTTAGTAGGTTAAATGGCCTGCTTCTATTCCTACATTTTGGATGTCGGTTTACTCGCTGAGCTGGAAGGATCCTTTCCAGACATTTCGTTACCTGACTAGGTTACATTTTCTGAGGACCTCAGGCGAAGCACTACTGAAAATTCCTGCTTTCTATTTATATCTTTGGGTTGTTGATATCATTTCCTGTGGTGATGCTATTTCCTGTGGTGAAGTCACTTCCTGTTCCTTTTCTCAGGGAGTGGTAGATGGGGTCTAACTCGATGTGTTTGTAACATCACCACCCAGGAAATGACATCACCAACCCAAAGAAACCCAAACATATAAATAGAAAGCAGGAAGTTTCAGCATTGCTTCGCATGAGGTCCAATGAAGATGTTACCTAGTAAGGTAACGAAACGTCTGGAAATGAACCTTTCAGCTCAGCGAGCAAACCTACTTCCAAAATCTCAATCTGAGGTACAAATCTTCTCAAAACTCGCTCTATTCCTACATCTTATGGTTTATAATGTTTATGATTTTGATAAAACGTGCAGTAGTTTCTTGGAATGAGGATGAAACCTGCACAGGTTGGAGTATTTGGAGTGACGGTAAACAGAGGGGCAGCCGGGAAGGAGAACGGTGAGTATAAATACTCCCCCTTTAATCACCAACGGTCATTTGAGTGGGAGCAGCGGCCGAGGAAAAACGAACCCGGGAGACTACAGCTAAGGTAAGACAGTTTGTTTCAAAATTACTTACCTGTAGCGGGCAGCGGAAGTGAGGTTGGAGCGCATAGCTGGGCGGGAAGGCAAGTGATTAGTATTTGAGTGGGTGTGTTCTAGACCCCAGGTCCTACTTCCGTAGGGCCTCCCTCCCACCCTCCTCCTCTAACCTAACTTTAAAGTCCACAGGTTATTGACTCAGTGCTCTTGTTTTTGGAGACAGTGTACAGTCATGGCAGCGCAGGCGGTGGAATGTTCCTCCTGCAGGATGTTTGAGGTAGGGGTGACCACCGATACTCCTGCCGACTTCGTGTGCAGGAAATGCAGTCAGATCCTGATCCTCACCGAATGAGTTAGGGAACTGGAACTGGAGCTGGATGAGCTGAGGATTATTCGAGAGGCTGAGAGGGTGATCGATAGAAGCTACAGGGACATAGTTACGCCAGAGAACAGAGGTAGCTGGGTAACAGTTAGAGGTGGGAAGGGGAAGAAGCAGGCAGTGCAGGGTTCCCCTGTGGTCGTTCCCCTAAAAAATAAGTATGCAGCTTTGGAAACTGTCGGGGGGGGACAGCCTTGCAGGTGTAAGCTGCAGTGAAGGGGTCTGTGGCTCTGAGATTCAGAAGGGAAAGGGGGAGAAGAGGAGAGCGCTAGTTATAGGGGACTCTCTAGTTAGAGGGACGGACAGGCGGTTCTGTGGACATGGGCGAGACTCTCGGATGGTTTGTTGCCTCCCAGGTGCTAGGGTCCGAGACGTCTCGGACCGTGTCTTCAGAATCCTTAAGGAGGAGGGTGTGCAGCCAGAAGTCGTGGTACACATTGGCACCAACGACATAGGTAGGATGAGGGGTGGGGAGGTCATTCAAGAGCTCAAGGAGTTAGGCTGGAAGCTAAAAGCTAGGACAGACAGAGTCGTCATCTCTGGGTTGTTGCCGGTGCCACGTGACAGAGAGGCAAAGAATAGGGAGAGAGTGCAGTTGAACACGTGGCTGCAAGGATGGTGTAGGAGGGAGGGCTTCAGATATTTGGACAATTGGACTGCATTCTGGGGAAGGTGGGACCTGTATAAACAGGACGGGTTGCACCTGAACCAGAAGGGCACCAATATCCTGGGGGGTAGGTTTGCTATCACTCTTCGGGGGGGTTTAAACTAATTTGGCAGGGGGATGGGATCCGGACTTGTAGTCCAGCAAGTAAGCTAGCTGTGTGTCAGGATGTCCAAGACTGTAGGGAGGCTGTGGAGAAGGTAGCACTGACAGGGACTACTTGCGGACACAGAGATGGGCTCAAGTGCGTATACTTCAATGCAAGGAGTATCAGAAATAAGGTGGGTGAACTTAAGGCGTGGATCGGTACCTGGGACTACGATGTTGTGGCCATCACGGAAACATGGATAGATGAGGGACAGGAATGGCTGTTGGAGGTTCCTGGTTACAGATGTTTCAGTAAGATTAGGGAGGGTGGTAAAAAAGGAGGGGGGGGTGGCATTGCTAATTAGAAATGGTATAACGGCTGCAGAAAGGAAGTTTGAGGGGGATCTGCCTCTGGAGGTAGTATGGGCTGAAGTCAGAAATAGGAAAGGTGCAGTCACCTTGTTGGGTGTTTATTATAGGCCCCCCAATAGCAGCAGAGATGTGGAGAAACAGATTGGGAACCAGATTTTGGAAAGGTGCAGAAGCCACAGGGTCGTAGTCATGGGCGACTTCAACTTCCCAAATATTGATTGGAAGCTCTTTAGATCAAGTAGATTGGATGGGGCGGTGTTTGTGCAGTGTGTCCAGGAAGCTTTTCTAACGCAGTATGTAGATTGTCCAACCAGAGGGGAGGCCATATTGGATTTGGTACTCGGTAACAAACCGGGACAAGTGGTGGGCTTGTTAGTGGGTGAACATTTTGGTGATGGCGACCACAATTCTGTGACTTTCACCTTGGTTATGGAGAGAGATAGGTGCGCACAACAAGGAAGTTTTTACAATTGGGGGAAGGGAAATTACGATGCTGTAAGACAGGATTTGAGGAGCATACGTTGGGAGCATAGGCTGTCAGGGAAGGATGTGGTGGAAATGTGGGACTTTTTCAAGGAGCAGATACGACGTGTCCTTGATATGTATGTACCGATCAGGCAGGAAAGAAATGGTCGTGTGAGGGAGCCTTGGTTGACAAGGGAGGTTGAATGTCTAGTAAAGAGGAAGAAGGAGGCTTACTTAAGGTTGAGGAAACAAGGTTCAGACAGAGCAGTGGAGGGATACAGGATAGCCAGAAGGGACCTGAAGAAAGGGATTAGGAGAGCTAAGAGAGGGCATGAAAAATCCCTGGCGGATAGGATCAAGGATAACCCCAAGGCATTCTATGCGTATGTGAGAAACCTGAGAATGACGAGAACGAGGGTAGGTCCGATCAAGGACAGTGGTGGGAGACTGTGTATTGAGTCGGAAGAGATAGGAGAGGTCTTGAACAAGTACTTCTCTTCAGTATTTACGAACGAGAGGGACCGTATTGTTGAAGAGGAGAGTGTGAAACGGACTGATAAGCTAGAAGAGATACCTGTTAGGAAGGAAGATGTGTTGGACATTTTGAACAACTTGAGGGTAGACAAGTCCCCCGGGCCTGACGGGATATATCCTAGGATTATGTGGGAAGCAAGAGAGGAAATTGCAGTACCGTTGGCAATGATCTTCTCGTCTTCACTGGCAACTGGGGTGGTACCAGGGGACTGGAGAGTAGCGAATGTTGTGCCCCTGTTCAAAAAAGGGAATAGGGATAACCCCGGGAATTACAGGCCAGTTAGTCTTACTTCTGTGGTAGGCAAAGTAATGGAAAGGGTACTGAGGGATAGGATTTACGAGTATCTGGAAAGACACTGCTTGATTAGGGACAGCCAGCACGGATTTGTGAAGGGTAGGTCTTGCCTTACAAGTCTTATTGAATTCTTCGAGGAGGTGACCAAGCATGTGGATAAGGGTAGAGCAGTGGATGTAGTGTACATGGATTTTAGTAAGGCATTTGATAAGGTTCCCCATGGTAGGCTTATGCGGAAAGTCAGGAGGCATGGGATAGAGGGAAATTTGGCCAATTGGATAGAAAACTGGCTAACCGGTCGAAGTCAGAGAGTGGTGGTAGATGGTAAATATTCAGCATGGAGTCCAGTTACAAGTGGAGTTCCGCAGGGATCAGTTCTGGGTCCTCTGCTGTTTGTAATTTTTATTAATGACTTAGAGGAGGGAGTCAAAGGGTGGGTCAGTAAATTTGCAGATGATACAAAGATAGGTGGAGTTGTGGACAGTGAGGAGGGCTGTTGTCGGCTGCAGAGGGACTTAGATATGATGCAGAGCTGGGCTGAGGAGTGGCAGATGGAGTTCAACCCTGCCAAGTGTGAGGTTGTCCATTTTGGAAGAACAAATAAGAATGCGGAATACAGGGTTAATGGTAGGGTTCTTGGTCAGGTGGAGGAACAGAGGGATCTTGGGGTCTATGTACATAGATCTTTGAAGGTTGCCACTCAGGTGGATAGAGTTTGTAAGAAGGCCTATGGAGTATTATCGTTCATTAGCAGAGGGATTGAATTCAAGAGTCGTGAGGTGATGTTGCAGCTGTACAGGACTTTGGTTAGGCCACATTTGGAGTACTGTGTGCAGTTCTGGTCGCCTCACTTTGGGAAAGATGTGGAAGCTTTGGAGAGGGTGCAGAGAAGATTTACCAGGATGTTGCCTGGAATGGAGACTAGGTCGTACGAGGATAGGTTGAGAGTTCTCGGCCTTTTCTCGTTGGAACGGCGAAGGATGAGGGGTGACTTGATAGAGGTTTATAAGATGATCAGAGGAATAGATAGAGTAGACAGTCAGAAACTTTTTCCCCGGGTACAACAGAGTGTTACAAGGGGACATAAATTTAAGGTGAAGGGTGGAAGGTATAGGGGAGATGTCAGGGGTGGGTTCTTTACCCAGAGAGTGGTGGGGGCATGGAATGCACTGCCCGAGGGAGTGGTAGAGTCAGATTCATTGGCGACCTTTAAGCGGCATTTGGATAGGTACATGGATAGGTGCTTAATCTAGGATAGAAGTTCGGCACAACATCGTGGGCCGAAGGGCCTGTTCTGTGCTGTATTGTTCTATGTTCTATGTTCTATTTTGTTGCTGGTAGGCTGTCACACTGCTGTGATAGCAGTTTCTTAGGGAGAGGTGAGTACTACAGATGCTGGAGATTAGAGTCAAGAGTAGAGTGATGCTGGAAAAGCACAGCAGGTCAGGCAGCATCCGAGGAGCAGGAAAATCGACATTTCGGGCAAAAGCCCTTAATCAAGAATGCAGTTTCTTGTTGAGCAGGAAACCCTTGTACTCTGCCACAGAAACAATTTAAAGGTCAACAATCAAACTGGCTCCACTACAAGGCACCTTTGCCATCCATCAGGTCATAGACTCACAGAGTTTGATCTGTACATCCATGCTTACTATGGTTGGCCTATACTGCTCGTAAACAAAGATTTTCACTGTACTTCAGTGCGTGTGACAATAAATCAATCAATCAGGTAAGTACAGAAACAGACCCTTCAGTCCAACTCGTCCATACCACCCAGATATCCTAAATTAATCTACTCCGATTTGCCAGCATTTGGCTCATATCCCTCTAAACCCTCCCTATTCATATACCCATCAAGCTGCCTTTCAAATGTTGTAATTGCACTAGCCTCCACCACTTCCTCTGGCAGCTCATTCCATACACACACCACCCTCTGTGTGTAATTGTTGGCCCATAGATTCCTTTCAACCATTCCCTGTCACCTTAAATCAATGCTAGTTTTAGACTCCCCTGCCCGAGGAAAAAGACTTTGGCTATTAACCCTAGCCATGCTTCTCATGATTTTATAAATCTCTATAAAGTTACCCTTCAGCCTCCATCACTCCAGACACTCCAGAGAAAATAGCCCCAGCCTATTCAGCTTCTCCCTATAGCTCAAACCCTCCAGTCCTAGATTCTTGTAAATCTTTACTCCACCCTTTCAAGTTTAACAACATCGTTCTTACAGCAAGGAGACCAGAACTGAACATAGTATTCTTAAAGTGGCCTAACCAATGTCCTGTACAGAAACAATATGACATCCCAACTTCTACAGTCAATGCACTAACCAATAAAGGCAAGGGTACCAAATGCCTTCTTCACTATTCTGTCAACTTGTGACTCCACCTTCAAAGAACTATGAACCTAGACCCCCAGCCCTGGACTGCAACTTGGAGGAGAGATACTACCTATTGCATGATAAGAACTCCTTCATGATTATGCAGGGGATTGAACTCCATCATAGTCTAAAAAGTCATATTGGACTCAAAACATCACCCTTCTTTCTCTCTCCACAGATGTTACCACACTTGCCAAACTTCTCCAGGAATTTGTGTTTTTATTTCAGACTTCCAGCATCTGCAGTATTTTGCATTCATATAATTATGTATTATAGTCTATTCATCCCAGATCTTATTTGTGGATTGTATTGTGAATGTATTGTCCCCTTTAATATATTTCTGTTTTATGTTTCAGCATTCATAGAATTTCCATTATGTCACATAATGTTAAAGATTCCTGCAAGCTATGGGCAACACCATAGAAGGTCAGAAGATAAGAGGTGACCTTATTTTTTTTAAAATTCACTTGTGGGACATGGGTGTCATTGGCTGGCCAGCATTTATTGTCCATCTTGAGCTGCCTTTGAATACAGTGGCTTGCTATGCCATTTCAGACAGTATCCGAGAATCAACCACATTGCTGTGGGTCGGGAGTTACATGTAAGCCAGATCAGATGAGAATGGCCAATTTTATCCCTAAAGGGCATTTGTGAGTCGAATGGGTTTTTCTGACAATCAATGATGGTTTCATGGTCATCAGTAGATTCTTAATTTCAAATTTTTAAAAATGAAATCGATTTTCCCAATTTATTTGTCTCTGTGCATGTCCAAGTGCATATGTACATGTATATGTAAGGGGAAGTTTAAAATAGAGTTTGAGTTTTAGTTAGTAGTGATATATGGCAATGAATTATACGTGCTTACTTGTAGTTCTGGTCTAGTTACTCATAATAAATAATAATTCTTGTTTCATTTCAAAACCTGTTCATGCTTTCTATCAACTTTAATCTGAAGGTCCGGAAAAATCAAGGTACTGTGCTTTACCTTGAGAAAAGGCAACATATGTTACCTGGAATGGCAGGTCTCGATTTACAGTGCACAGTGGGGGGTTATAACATTTTCTATCTGCCCTTTGATGTGGCTTGAGGTTGTATGTGAGCCACATGAAGGAGGGATCAAATGTTGCCTTGCCAACTACTTCCAAGATTCAAGAAGGGGATGCCTTCTGAAATCGCCAAGTTGACCACTCAGTTGTAACATGCCAGTACAAAGCTGAAAGCTTTCTGGAAGGACCACCTAACATTGATACTGGGAATCAACAGCAGAAAATCCAGCTCAGTTGACCATGCAAAGTCCTCCTCACAAATACCTGATTCAGTCCAATCTTCCACTAACAAGTGCCAGACATTGGCCACCTCCAACGATAAGAAATCTAACCATACCTCCTCGAGCTTCAATAAAATCATCATTGCTGACTACTCCATTAACAGCAACCCGCAAAAACTGAACTGGAGCAAGCAAATGAGTACCGTGGCTACAAGAGCAGGCTAGAGGCTAGGATTTTAGTAAGTCAACTCCCGGCCCCCACAGCCTGTTCACTATCTACAAAGCTCAAGTCAGAATTGCAATGAAATTCTCCCTACTTACCTTCAGCAACACAAAAGCATCTCTCAAAAAGGGACACCTCAAGCCTGTTCTGTCATTCAATAACATTAGGTCTGATCCAATTGCGGTCTCAACTCCACTTCTCCGCCCAGCCCTTACATAGTGACTACTGTGTCAATCAAGAAACTACACAATTCAGCCTTGAAATATTCGCCAACTCTGCCTCCATTGCTCTTGGGGAGAGAGAGTTCGACAGACAACTGAGAGGAACAAATTCTTATTACTGTCTCAAATCCTTATTTTTAAATTGTGTCCACAGTTCTAGTCTTTTCCACAAGGGGAAACATCATCTCAACGTCCACCTCAAGTTCCCTCAGAACTTTACACATTTCAATGAGATCATCTCTCATTCTTCTAAACTAAATGGATACTGGCCCAACCTGTTCAACCTTCCTTTGTAAACAATGTTTCATCCTTAGTAACAGTTTCTTTGATTAATCTCTGTCCATCTTTCTTCACATTTCCTCATATGGATTCATGTGAAATTTGCTCCCATGAAGTTCCTTGTAATGATTTACCAAATGGAAGGACTATATCTCACAATTATTTTGTCTTTTAGTGGTATTGCTGTTTGTGGGAGCTTGCTGAGTGCAAATCGATTGCTGCATTTCCCAATTTACAACAATAACTACACTTCACAGGTCATTCATGTGCATGAGGACATCCTGAGGTGATGAAGATGCCATTCAAATGTAAGTTCTTTATTTTTCTTGTTGGAAAATTCAGAACAAGGGATGAACTCGAAATCATAGTGGGGGAAAAGTTAGCTCTGACAAAGTGGCTCAGATTAGTGTCAACAGCGCACTGTTTAATCCCCATTCCCACTGACCTAGGTGAGGTATGCTGCATTGTCCTCCCTATAGTGAAGGACCATTTTTGAATCATGACAGTTTTGCCATAATTCAGCGAATAGTCAGAAAACACATTCTTCCAAGGACAGAACTCAACAAGAAGATTCTTGAACTAAAAGTGAAAGCACTGAATTATCCTGTAACACTAACAGAATTCAATTTAATTTGATCATGCTTGTTAACATACAAATTGATAATATCTTTATTCGTATAAATACAGAATGGAAAATGTTACAAATTTTGTCTGAAGTAATTTTTACAGCTGCTATACTGGACATGAAGCACATTTGGACCAATGAAATACAGATGGAAGCTTCCTGAGAGCACCGATAAACCACAGTGCTAATCCTACTGTCTCCGCAGATTCTGAAAAGGACAACTCATTCCATTTAGAAGAACTCTCCCTGTGTTTTGCAGGGAGTTAGATTCGGAGGATGATGTCCAGCTTGACAATGAATTAACCCACCCCTGGCTGTGAAAATCTGATCAGTCATGATTCACTCTGATCACATAAAGAAAACAACATTGTGTTACAACCCTGGAATGTCCCAAAATGTTTTACAACCGATTAACTACTTTTAACATGCGGCTGCTGCTTTACTGTTGGGAAACTGGCAGGCAACCAATACATTGCACAGTGTCACAAATAATAATGGAATAATGGCCAAATATTATACTGCCTTCTCAGTGACACTGGATAAGCAATATATATTGACAGAGAAATCAAACATCCACTCTAAAACTGAGAAGGCAAAATAGAGCCTTAATTTAAGATCTGTTCAAAAAGACAGCACCTATGACAGTGTAATGTTCCCTGAGAACTGCAATGAGACATTCAAGAAGTTTGACACAAGCCAGGATAAACAGCTTGGCACCCCATCTAACACTTCCAACATTCAACAAATCATGTCACGTAAATACCAGGCAATGACCAACTCGTAACAATAGAGATTCTAACCACCTTCACCTTGAGATTAAATGACAATTCCATCACTAAATCCCACACTATCAACATCCTGGAGTTACCAGAAACCATTGAACGGAAACTAAATTGGACTCACCATATAAATACAGTGGCTGCAAGAGCTGGTCAGAAGCTAGAAATTTTGCAGCAAGTACTTCACCTTGTGACCTCTCAAACCCTGTCCACCATCTCAAAGGCATAGGTCAAGAGTGTGATGGAACATTCCCCACTTGCTTGCATGAACACAGCTCCAACTACACTCAAGAAGCTTGACATCATCCAGGTCAGAGCAGCCTGCTTGATTGGCACCACATCCACAAATATTCACTCCTTCTACCACTGATGCTCAGTAGCAACAGTGTATAACATTTACAAGTTACAATGCAGAAATTCTCCAAGACTCCTTTTAGACATCAATTTCTAAACCAATGACTAATACTATCTAAGAATTCCAAATATACGATAACACTAACTCTTGCAAATTCCCCTCCAAGCCATTTGCCGTCCTGACTTGGAAATACATCACCATTCCTTTAGTGTGAGTGAACACCTTCCCTCACGGCATTCTGGGTTACTTACACACCAAGGACTACAGTGGTCAAGAAAGCAGCTCATCAAATCAGAGGTCAATTAGGGCGGTGTAACAAATGCTGGCCAAGGCGGTGATGCCCAAATCCGAAGAATGGATGAAACAAAGACCTTGTGCTTATGGAAGAGTGGGATTTGAATCCAAGGACCTCTGACTCCAAAGCTGGAGTACTTACACTGCAATGCTTCCTTTAACTGATATTATCATGCTTCCTTTTCTTTCCTACTTTTTTCTTGAACAGCTTATTTCCAGGAATATATAACACCTAGTCTTGGCCTTCCTGCTATTGTCTCTGCGTCATATTACCTTAATGTTTCTGGCCCTGACTTTCAAATTTTACAGTATGAATAAAAATGATCTGAATGATTTTTGCCTTTGGGAGTTTAAGTTTAAACCTATCATGTGAAGCCAACTATTTTACAGATGCGTTTTGTGAGAGAATAAACCAGCATGTCCCAAAGTGTGATTCTTGGCTGAGTGCGAGACTCCTAAAGCACTGCTCCTCTCTCATACACAGGTATCTCAGCTCATTCTCAAACCTTTCTGTCTACATATCGCACACCATTGCGAGGTGGAGCAAAGACCCCACAGCCCAGTAACCAGTCCGAAACCACCCATCTTCACTTGCTACCCCACAATAAAACCCAACGGGATTAGTGAGGAATTATAAGAATCAAAAACATTCCCTTAACAATACTGACTTTGAATCTTGCCAAAAAGAGAGACATGTCGCTGAAGCTTTGTCTCTTGCCCTCATAAGAACTAGGAGCAGGAGTAGGCCATCTGACCCTTCGAGCCTGCTCCGCCATTCAATAAGATCATGGCTGATCTTTTCCATGGCCTCGACTCCACTTACCCAGCCTCTCACCATAATTCTTAAATCCTTTACTGTTAAAAAAAACGCCTTAGCTTGAAAAATGTTTACTGAGGAAGCCTCAACTACTTCCCTGGGCAGGGAATTCCACAGATTCACAACCCTCTGGGTGAAGAAGTTCCTTCTCAATTCCGTCCTAAATCTGCTCCCCCTAATTTTGAGGCTGTGCCCTCTTGGCCTAGTTTCATCCACCAGTAAAAACATCCTCTCTACCTCTATCTTATCTATTCCCTTCATAATTTTATATGTTGCTATAAGATCCCCCTCATTATTCTAAATTACAGTGAATATAATCCCAGTCTACTCAGTCTCTCCTCATAAATCAATCCCCTCAACTCTAGAAACAACCTAGTGAACCTCCTCTGTCTCCCCTCTAGTGCTAGTACATCCTTTCTCAAGTAAGAAGACCAAAACTGCACACAGTACTCCAGGTGTGGCCTCACCAGTACCTTGTACAGCTGCAACATAACCTCCCTGCTTTGAAACTCAATCCCTTTAGCAATGATGGACAAAATTCCATTTGCCGTTTTAATTACCCATTGTACCTACAGACCATCCTTCTCTGGTTCACACTCAAGGACGCACAGATTCTTCTGTACAGCAGCATGTTGTAATTGTTTTTCCTGTTATTCTTACCAAAATAGATGACTTCACATTAATTAACATTGTATTCCATCTGCCAGACCTTTGCCCACTCACTTAAACTATCTATCTCCCTTTGCAAAGTTTCACAGTCTTCTGCACACTTTGCCCATCACTCATCCTAGTGTCATCCACAAACTACATGTGGTCACCCACTCCAAATTATTGATGTAAACCACGAATAAGTGCAGTCCCAATACTGACCCTTGCGGCACACCATTAGTCACCAATTGCCAACCAGAAAAGCACTCATTTATTCCCAATCATTGCTTCCTGTGAGTTAACCAATCCTCTATCCGTGCTAATACATTACCCATAATGTCATGCATCTTTATCTTATGCAGCAGCTTTTTGTGCAGCACTTTGTCAAATGTCTTTTGGAAATCTAGATACACCACGTCTACTGGGTCCCCATTGTCCACTGTGCTCATAATGTCTTCATAAAATTCCAGTAGTTTAGTTAAGTATGACCTGCCTTTCATGAAACCATGCTGCTTCTGCCCAACGGCACAAGTTCTATCCAGATGTCAAGCTATTTCTTCCTTGATAATAGATTCAAGCATTTTCCCCAATGCAGATGTTAAGCTAACCAGCCTATAATTCCCCACACTTTGTCTACCTTTTTCAAATAGTGGCGTCACATTTGCTGTTTTCCAATCTGCTGGAACTGCCACAGAGTCCAGGAAATTTTGGAAAATTTCTACAAGTGCATTTGCTATTTCCCCCACCACCTCTGTTAGTACCCTGGGATGCATTTCATCAAGGCTGGGAGACTTATCTAACTTTAGCTCCATTAGCTTGCCCAACACTACCTCTTTCATGATAATAATTGTTTCCAATCTGATCTTCATTTCCTTGTCAGTATTTGGCATGTTACTTGTGTTCTCTGCTGTGGAGACTGACACAAAATACCCATTCAATGTCTCGGCCATTTCTGCATATCCCATTACTAAATCCGCCACTTATCTGCACAAACGCAATAATGTCAAATTTCAAACAATCGTGCCAATTTATACTATTCTAGGAAAGAGTAATGATGGCTTGGCTCTGAGTGTCCATGGAAAAAGCAGTAGACAACTATAGATTCCTAAACTCCTTTATTGTTGCTTGAAGCAGAAGATCATAAAACTAGGGGAGAAAGAGGCCATTTGGCAGATCAAACCTACTCTGCCATTCAATGAGATCACAGACAATCTGATAATGCTCAACTCCACCTTCATGCCATTTCCTCAAAACCCTTTATTTCTTTACTGATTAAAAATCGCAATAGAATTGGTCGCTGCACAGTACATGGTGACAGAGGAGGCATTAGAAACTCTGTCACTAGAAGGGTACAAGATTAAAGAGGAAAAAATCTTGGAGAGAGATTGGTGCTTGAAGTTGACAAGGTACCAGGACCAGATGAGATGCATCCAAGGATTTTGAAGGCAGAAATATCATAATTTTCAGTCTTCTTTGGACTTGGGGGAGGTGCCAGAAGATTGGAGAATTGCCTTGCTCAAAAAAAGGTTGCAACAACAATCCTAACTATTGTAGACCAGTCAAGTTTCATTTCAGTTGTGGGGAAGCATCTAGAAACAATTTTTTGGGAAGAATTAGTAAACATTTGTGAAAAGGTTGGTTAATTAGGAAAAGTCAGCATGGATTTCTCAAGGGAAATCATGCTTAGCTAACTTGCAGGAGTTTCTTGAAAAGGCAAATGAAAGGCTCGATGAGGATAATGCTTTCATTTGGAGGAGTTTAATATAGTGCTCCACAACAGGCTAATGAGGAAAGCTGTAGGTCACGGGATAAAATGGACACTAGCAACATGATACAAGTTATAACTGATAGGTAATAGACAGTATTGGTTAATGGATATTTTTCAGGCTGGAAGAAGGTTTGCAGAGTTGCTGAGAGATTTGTAATGGGATCCTTGCTTTTCCTCATGCATATTAATGAGTTGGATCTTGGTATACAGGGAACAATTTCAAAGGTGACAGATCTCTCACAACTTGGAAGAATTGAAAATTGTGAGAAGGGCAGTGGGGAACTCCAAAAGGACATTGACAAATTGGGCAGATAGGTGATAGATGAGGTTCAATGCAGAAAAGGGTAAGGTTGAAGGAACACTGAAAGACAATACAAAACAGGGCACACAATTCTAAATGGGGTGCAGGAGCAGATGGAACTGATAAATGGCCATTGGTTAGGCCACTTTTGGAATATTATGTGTAATTCTGGTCTCCCCCCTATAGGAAGGATGTTGTGAAACTTGAAAAGGTTCAGGAAAGATTTACAAGGATGTTGCCAGGGTTGGAGGATTTGATCTATAGGGAGAGGCTGAACAGGCTGGGACTGTTTTCCCTGGAGTGCCGGAGGCTGAGGGGTGACCTTATAGAGGTTTATAAAATCATGAGGGGTATGGATAGGGTAATTAGACAAGGTATTTTCCCTGAGGTGCAGAACTAAAGGGCATAGGTTTGGGTGAGAGGAGAAGGATTGAAAAGGGACCTAAGGGGCAACTTTTTCAT
Organism: Chiloscyllium punctatum; assembly: GCF_047496795.1. Lineage (NCBI taxonomy): Eukaryota > Metazoa > Chordata > Chondrichthyes > Orectolobiformes > Hemiscylliidae > Chiloscyllium > Chiloscyllium punctatum. The sequence continues at coordinate 110,148,052 of NC_092748.1, forward strand.
GCAGAGGGTGGCGCGTGTATGGAATGAGCTGCCAGAGGAAGTGGTGGAGGCTGGTACAATTACAACATTTAAAAGACATCTGGATGGGTATATGAATCGGAAGGGTTTGGAGGGATCTGGTCCAAGTGCTGGCAAATGGGACTAGATGAGGTTGGGATATCTGGTAGGCATGGACGAGTTGGACCGAAGGGTCTATCTCAGTGCTGTACATCTCTATGATTCCATGTTGTTGTAGCAGTACCTTTACAGCCAATTAAGGTGTTTGCTTACTAAATGTCTCAGTCACTTTGCACACCTCATAGTTTCGCAAGCATTAACAGATTCATTTCACAGTCACAGAATTGTTGTGTTGTATAGGAGACCATGTGTCCCATCATGTCTGCACCAACTTCCCCATATCCTTGAACACCATTTCTATCCAAATAATCCTCCAATGCCCTCTTCAATGCCTCAATTGACCTTGCATCCACTACATTTCCAGGCAGTGGGGTCATAACTACTTGCTGTGTGACTTTATCGTTGAAAAGGGCAGGTAAGTTGGAATGAGCAGTTAATGAAGCATATGGTGCCCTTGGTTTAATTAATAAGGGCATAGAACATAAGAGCAAAAAGATGATGTTGAACTTGTGTACGATACTCATTACACCTTAGCTGGAGATTTGTGTACAGTTGTGGATACCACATAATAGGAAAGATGTGAATGAATTGGAGAGTGCAGAAGCAATTTACAAGAATGGTTCCAGGATTGAGAATCTTCAGTTATGAGCATAGGTGGAAGAAGTTGGAACTGTGCTCCACGAAGAGAAAAGGGATTTGTTAGAGGTTTTCAAACTCATGAGTAGAATTGATAGGGAGAAGCTGTTTGTAAAAGGACTGGGAATGATTTAAGGTGATGTACAAATGAAGCTAGGGTGATGTGAGAGAAAAAAAGTAGTTAGGAGCCCACTGCCTGGAAATGTAGTGGATGCAAGCTCAATTGTGGCATTGAAGTGGGCATTGGAGAATTATTTGGATAGAAATGGTGTTCAAGGGTATAGGGAAAAAGCAGGAGATTGGCACTAGGTAGCAGTGCTTATTTGAAGAGTTTGCAGATATGATGGGACACACGATGTGCTAAGCGACTGAGACATTTATTAAGCAAACAACTTCATTGGCTGTAAAGATACTACAAGCATAACTTGCATTAACATGGAGCCTTTAAGACAGTCGAAATTCCTAAAGCACCTGACAAGAATGCAATTAGACAAGATGTGACCCCCAACAAAGTAAAATATTTTGGGAAAACTGACCAATCAAAGAGGTGGCTTTTAAGGATCTTCTTCAAGGGGAAGGAGTGAGGCAGCAAGGCAGTGAGGTTTGGGAAGTGTGTTTCTGAGCTTAGGGCAAGGGCAGCAGTAGGGATTTTCTGCAACTTGTCGTGAAGCCTCAGAGTAGGAGTGCTGGGAGAGGAGCTCAAGCCTTTGGGCATCAGGACAAATTGAAAGTGACCCTCACAAAAGAAGGGCAGCAGAGAACACCTCCAACTCAGCACAAGGTACAGTCCCATCTGCTTCAGCTTTCAAACCAGGATCTTGTGGCTGCCTCCAAAAATAATTGCAGTTTATCCAGTGCATTGTGAGGATTCTGCTGTCTTGTGGGCTTGCAACTTGTGACAAAGCCAGGCTTGAAGGAATCTGGCTACCTTGTGCCACCTCGTTGCCAAGATGTGTGCACTGAGTGTCACACTGAATCAATTTAAGATGGAGCTTTAAAGCAAAGGCTATTGCGGCATCCACACAGGAACAGCCCGTTTCACTAGAGTTTCTGCCTCCCCACAGCTACAGGCTTTCAAAAACCCAGGTCGGCATCATCTAATCCTCTCAAACGTACAAATGAGATCTATTTTGGGCAAGAGCAGAACTATTTTCCCCAGTGTCCTGGCCAATATTTATTCCCCAACCAACGTCACTGCAACAGATGATCTGATTGTCATCAGCTGGGACTCAGTGGGTAGCACATTTACCCCTGAGTCAGGAGGCTTTGTGTTTCAGGTCCCAGTTGTACAAATGAGCTCAAAACCTCAGGCTGATACTGTCAGTGCCACTTATCTGTACCGTCATGACGCACAGTCTTCCTGTCGAGTATTAAACTGAGTGTCCCATCTTCCTTTACAGATGGGTGTAAAATCTCCCACTATTTCCAAGAATCACGGAGGATGGGGAGGGAAGCGGTTTGGTGGTGAAGAGTAGGGGTTTGTCCTGGGTGTGTTTTGGCCAAAACCTATTCCTTGGTCAACATTGCGATAAAAGAATGGATGAATGCATTGTTATCGCATCAGTGTTGGTGGGATCTTGGTGTGTGCGATTTGGTGGCTGCTGCTTCCTCCAATACAACTGCTGTTCCCTTGGACCTCAGTAAAGCCTCTGACAAAGTTTTGCATGGTACACTAATTAGTAAAGTTGGATCACATGGGATTCATTGCTTAACGGCAGGAGACACAGAGAATGGAAGAGGGTTGTTTGCTGGACTGAAGGCCTGCTACCAGCGGTGTTCCACAGGGATCGATGGTGGGTCCACATTTGTTTGCCATTCATATAAATGATTTAGGTGAGAATATAGAGGTATGGTTAATAAATTTGCAATGACACCAAAATGGTAATTCAGTGGACAGTGAAGAAGGTTATCTAAGATTATAAATTGATTTTGATCAATTGGGTTGAGAGTTGGCTGATGGAGTTTTATTTGGATAAATGCAAGGCATGGCATTTTAGTAAAATAAACATGGGTAGGACCGATACAATTAAAGTAAGACCTTGGGTAGTGTTGCAGAACAGTGAGACCTCGGGGTTCAGGTCCATAGTTCTTTGAAGTTTGTGTCACATTTAGACAGGGTGGTTAAGAAACAAAAACAAAACTACTGGTAAAGCTGAGCAGGTCTGGCAGAGTTTGTGGAGAGAAATCAGAGTTAACATTTCGGGTCCGATGATCCTTGAGTCCTGACGAAGGGTCACTGAACCTGAAATGTTCACTCTGATTTCTCTCCACAAATACTGCCAGACCTGCTGAGTTTTTCCTGAAATTTCTGGCTTTTTTTCTGATATACAGCATCTGCAGTTCTTTTGATATTTATTAGGGTGGTTAAGAAGCAGTTTTAGTACCTTTGCCTTCATTGCTCAGACCACTGAGTATATGGGTTGGGGGTGTAATGTTCAGGCTGTATAGGTCGCCAGTGAGTACTGTGTCCAGTTAGGTCACTGTGTTACAGGAAGCTGGAAGAGGGCTCAGAAAAGATTTACCAAGACATTGCCATCGATGGAGGGCTTGAGTTATAAGGAGAGGCTGGATAGGCTGGGACAGTTTTCACTGGAGCATCAGAGGTTGAGGGGTGACCTTATAGAGGTTCATAAAATCATGTAGGGTATAGATAAAGTGAATGATAGGTGTTTTTTTCATTATGGTGGGGATTTCAAGACTAGAGGGCATATTTTAAAGGTGAGAGGAGGAAGATTTTAAAGAAGACATGAGGGGCAACTGAGAGTGGTTCGTGTGCGGAATGAACAGAGGAAATGGTGGATGCACGTCCAGCTGCAACGTTTAGAAGACATTGAGATAAATACATGAATAAGAAATGTTTGAAGGGATATAGGCCAAATGCAGTCAGGTGGGGCTAGTTTACTTTGGGATTATGGTCTGAATAAGCTGGTTGGACCGACAGGTCTGTTTCCGTGCTGTCTAATTCAATGAGTCTGTAACAGTGACTTACAACAGTACAGTACAATTTTGGAACAGTACTTTATTGGCCATTGGGTTTTGCGATGTTCTGTGGTTGTGAAAGGCACTGTATCTATGCAAGTCTTTGTCTTTTATTACTCGCCATATGGTAGTATAAGAGAGAAGCCAAGGGGGTCAAAATATATTAAAACAGTAGTTGAACATCCAACAGCTGTGGTGAGAGGCATGAATATGGACCTCTGAGACTGAGAACCCAATGATTTCCCAGCAGCGAGCTCCATGATTTTGATAATTGCTAATTGCTTTCGTCTGTACACAGAGAACGCTTATTGCTGAGGCCCTTTCCCACGCATTAGCAGAACTGTCTACAGATCATCGAAAGTGCATTGCTGACTGGGAAACAGCTGGTTTCTATCATACCAACTAGCAAAAGTAATGCCTTTCACCATTCATTGAAAAAAAACAATATTTTCCATGCCTTTTGCAGAATACATTCTATTTTAGGACAATGCAGTTGCAAAAATTCATTGCTGGTATTAGTAGGTTAAGGCGATGGAGAGGAGCAGTGATAATATGATGACTTATCACTTCCCTTCCCCAACCCCCATCTATTGACTTTTGTTTGATGTTTAGCTTGCCTCCTGATGCTCTCTCTTTAATGAGATAAGAGCAATGATTTGAATTTTGAAGGAAACAATCTCAGTTATTTCTCAATGTAGGAGTGAAGAATTGCTAGACTGTCAGAAATTCCAGTCTTTCAGGAGTAATATGTGTGGAATTACTCATTTTTATTTAAGGGGGTGGCAATCACTCATTAACAAATACGATTGTCCACCCAGGAAATTCCATGTGCTCGGTGGGATCTTGCATTGTAGAAAGTGGAGTCGCAGGTAGATAGGATAGTGGAGAAGGTGTTTGTTATGCTTTCTTTTATTAGTCAAAGCATTGAGTACAGGAGTTGGGAGGTCATATTGTGGCTGTATAGGACATTGGTCTACTTTTGGATTATTGTGTCCAATTCCGATCTCCCTCCTATCGGAAAGATGTTGTAAAACTTGAAAGGGTTCAGAAAAGATTTACATGGATGTTGCCAGGGTTGCAGAGTTTGAGCTATAGGGAGAGGCTGAATAGGCTGGGGCTGCTTTCCCTGGAGTATTGGAGGCTGAGGTTATAGAGGTTTATAAGATCATGAGGGGCATGGATGGGGTAAATAGACAAGGTCTTTTCCCTGGGGTTGGGGGAGTCCAGAACTAGAGGACATAGGTTTAGGGTGAGAGGGGTAAAATTTAAAAGGGATCTAAGGGGCAACTATTTTCACACAGAGGGTGGTGCAGGTATGGAATGAGCTGCCAGAGGAATTGGTGGAGGCTTTTAAAAGGCATCTGGATGGGTATATGCATAAGAAGGGTTTAGAGGGATATGGACCAAGTGCAGGCAAATGGGACTAGACTAGTTTAGGATATCTAATTGGCATGGATGAGTTGGACCAAAGAGCCTATTTCCAAGCTGTACATCTCTATTATAAATATAATCCTTGAGCCACATCTCAGACCGCAGATTTGGCAGGTGTTTCTGGAGATGGAATTGGACCTTAGCTTTGAGATCACTGGCATTCCTTTTCTGTGGGTTCCTTATCCATACTTCCTCTTGCCGACAGGTGTTCTCAAAGAATTGTGTCTCTTCATACAGGTGCTTTCTCTAAGTCAGTTTCTTCTGAACGACGATTTCCCATATGTTGACATTAATATAGCACCTCTGAGGAGGCTCTCAGGGAATCTTTGAAGAGTTTCCTTGTCCTCCTCTCATTCGAGTGCCTTCCTTGAGCTGGGCAAAGAAGATTTGCTTTGTAGTTGAACTGAGGCATATTCAGCACCAGTCTGGCTCAGTGGAGTTGATCACGGATGATCATGGTCTTGATGCTTGTACTATTGGTTGTGTCAAGGGTGTTACCACACCTGTTCTCCCGGCCGATGCAGGGAGTCCTTCTCAAACAGCATTCATGGTATTTCTCAAGGGCCTTCAGGTAGTCCCTACAGTTTCAGAGCCATAGAGGAGAATTAGAAAGGTGACTACCTTATATACAATGATCTCAGTATCTGCACAGATGTCACAGTCATTGAGAACTCTCATCTTTAGGCATCCATAGACAGTGTTCACACCAGGGATATGATATTGAATCTCTGCATCAAGTAAGCATTGGATGAGAGGTATCTTGAGAGTTAGGAGAAATGTTCTACATCTGTGAGGATTCAAGATCAAGATGGCAGCGTAAGGCGCTCCAGCCAGAGCTCCATTGCTTCACCCGTTACTGTTCTTTTTTTCTCTTTCTACAGTTTCAATTTCTTCAACTTTAACTTGAATTTACCTGGAGAGGAAAGGAAGAACCAAGGGCATTGCTAATGTGTCCTGGAGGCGAGTCCCAGACTGTACGTGTGAGTCCCAGAGGTGAGTCCCAGAGGCGAGTCCTAGACCAGGCCAGTAAGTCCCAGAGCCCGCTGGTGAGTCCTGGAGGAGAATCCCAGACCAGGCTGACGAGTCAGGGAGGTGGGTCCCAGACCAGGCCAGTGAGTCCCAGAGACGAGTCCCGGACCAGGCCATTGAGTCCCGGAGGCAAGTCCCAGACCAGGCCAGTGAGTCCCGGAGGAGAATCCCAGACCAGACCGGTACGTCCCGGTGAAGAGTCCCAGACCAGGCCAGTGAGTCCCAGACCAGGCTGGTGAGTCCCAGGCCAGACCGGTGAGTCCCGGAGGAGAGTCCCAGACCAGGCCGATGAGTCAGGGAGGTGGGTCCCAGACTAGACCGGTGAGTCCCAGAGCCGAGTCCCGGACCAGGTCAGTGAGTCCCAGAGGCGAGTCCCGGAGGCAAGTCCCAGACCAGGCCGGCGAGTCCCAGAGGAGAATCCCAGACCAGGTCGGTGAGTCCCGGAGGAGAGTCGCAGACCAGGCCGGTGAGTCCCAGACCAGACCGGTCAGTCCCAGACCAGACCGGTGAGTCCCGGCGGAGAGTCCCAGACCAGGCCGGTGAGTCCTGGAGGAGAGTCCCAGACCAGGCCGGTGAGTCCCAGACCAGGCCGGTGAGTCCTAGACCAGGCCAGTGAGTCCCAGACCAGGCTGGTGAGTACTGGTGGAGAGTCCCAGACCAGGCCAGTGAGTCCTGGAGGAGAGTCCCAGACCAGGCTGGAGAGTACCAGAGGAGAATCTCAGACCAGGCTGGTGAGTCCTGGAGGAGAATCCCAGGCCAGGCCGACGACTCCCAGACCAGGCCGACAAGTCCCGCAGGTGAGTCCTAGACCAGGCTGGCTCGAGGCAAGTGCGTCCTAGAGCAGAGACCAGTGTGGACAGGCGAGCCCCATAGCGGAAGTTGGCGTGGGGAAAACAAGTCTCGGACTGGAGGCAAGGCCCTTCGGAATTGGAAGCAAGGCCTTGAAGTTTGAAGCCCAGCATGGTCTGGAGACCTGGCCAGGGTAGTCTGAAGGCTAGGTGCTGGAACGGACTTGGTGAAAAGACTAAAATTCGAGTACTTTTTAAAAACCTCTTTATTCTTATGCTGAACTTTTATTTTTATTCTTTCAAGTCTGTAACACATCCTTAAGTATCTGTACCTGGGTACCATGGTACCAAAGCAGCGAACATTACAAACTTTCCACTGCACTCATTTGAGTGCATGTGACAATAAAACGAATTCATTCATTTCTCCATTGAGCTTAATGGAAGGATGGACCAGAACCTGCTCCAGTATGGGTCGGTAACGTATCTGATTCTTCTTAAAGTTGAGGTTGAGAGCAAGTCATCAGTATGCTTCTGCAAAGGCATTAAGCAAAGCTTGACATTCTCTTCCAAGAGAGCAGAGATGACATTGTAACCCACGTACCGATGTTCCTCAAGCGAGGTTGTTTAGTTTCTTCTTGGATTTCAACCAGTTGAGGTTGAAAGACTTTCTGTCTGTCCTCTAGATGATGATCACACCACTGGGGAAGGTTGTTCTTCATAAGCTGAAGAATGCTGGTGATGAAGACAGGGAAAAGGTAGAGGTGATAACACATCCCTGATTGACCCCTGTCTTGACCTCAAAGATTTCTATCATATTACCATTTGTGAGGACCGTTGCCAAAATCTTGTTGTGCAGGAGAAGGAGTATCTTGATGAATTTCACTGGATAGCTGCCCTTTGACAGTATCTTCCAGTGCATTTCTTGATTGGCAGAGTCAAAAGTCTTGGTCACATCAATAAAGGACATGTGCAGTGGTTGGTGCTGTTCCAGGCATTTCTTTTGGAGCTGCCAAGCTGTGAAAATCATCTCCATAGTTCCACAGTTAAGTCAGAAGCCACGCTGGCTTTCAGAAAGGATTTCCTCTGAGACTGGGAGAAGGTATCTAGTGAGGATTCGGGCAATGATGTCCTGGCAATGGACAGCAGGGAGATTCCCTTTTACATTCCCACAGTGCATTTTTGTTCTCTTTCTTGAAGACAGTGATGACAACATTCTCTTCCTTTGTACCAGATTTTCAGGAACACTGAATGATGGAGAGGACAGATAAGAGGACAGTGAAGTTCATCAAGATACTCCCTCTCCTCCACAACAAGATTTTGGTAAAGGTCCTCACAAATTGTAATATGATAGAAATCTTTGAGGTCAAAACAGGGGTCAATCAGGGATGTGTTATCACGTCCACCTTTTCCTCATCTTCATCACCAGCATTCTTCAGCTTGTGAAGAACAACCTTCCCCAGTGGTGTGATCATTGTCTAGAGGACAGACAGAAAGTCTTTCCTCCAAGTCTGAAAATCTTCGTTGGTATCCCATATACTCCAGCAGCTTTTTCATTCTTCATGTGCCTAATGACAGTTTAAATTTCTGCCACACCAGTTGTGAGTCCCAGATCATGGTTGATAAGAAGTTGGGGATTTCATCAAACACATCCTTGTCAATATCATATTACAGTTTTGAAGATATTTCATCTGTTCGCTCCATCATAGGCTGATGTTCTCGCTGTCTTTTATAGGGAAACATCCTTACTCTGCACCAGTTTGAGGCCAAGAGTGTTGGCTCCATACATTATCATGGTGGTATTGAAGAAGCCCTGGGTGAGGTACGTGTTGCATTTCCTTTGCTTTCTCAGTCTATCACTACTTCTTGATGTGCCTAGATCTTCTTTGAAACTGTGCCTCAGCTGTTTGATGTGTTCTCTCTGCCTTGTTGATGATGTCATTTTGTCAGACACAGAAAGCTTTCCAAATCTTTTGGATGAGGGCGTGACGATGTGGTCATTTTCCTCAAAACAGTTTTGGTGTTTCCTGGTTTTATGGTTGATGGTTTCTTCACAGCGTGAGATGATGTCTGTCTTCACCTCTTTCCATATTTCCTCCACTGTATTAAAATGGATTCTGGAGATTTTGGTGAAGACATTGTTGGAAGTTGACTAGGCTGCTTGACACACGAAGCCACTCAACATTGAACATTTTTCTGAACTGTTTCCTCATCTTCAGTCCATAGAGGAATGGATGTGCCAGTGGTGTGTCCAGCAATTGTCTGCACTGGTCATCACTTTGGGAATGAGGACATCCTTTCAATTTTGGGATCAAATGCTCACATAGTTGGTCCTGTGCTGGTGTTTTAATTGCAGATGTCTCCAAGAAATCTTGAACTTGTCTTTTTCGAAGAACAGTGCGCTGGTGATGACCAGCTAATGTTCTGCACATTTAGTCAGCAGGAGAATTGGGTTGGAGTTGCTATTCCTGACTCCTTCCTTTCCAATGGCTTCCTTCCAGAGTTGAAAACCCTTTCCAACCTTGGCACTGAAGTCCCCAAGGAGGATAATTTTATCTTCCTTCAGGATATTGCTAAATATGGTGTCCAAGATCAAGTTGATGCAGTACTTTGCATGGGACTGGTCTCCTTGTTTAAGGAAGGACACAGTTCAGAGAAGGTTTACCAGACCAATATCTGGAATGGGAGAAAGTGAGGACTACAGGTGCTGGAGATCAGAGTCGAAGAGTGTGGTGCTGGAAAAGCATCTGAAGAGCAAGAGAATCGATGTTTCAGGTATAAGCCCTTGGAGGGTTGAAACGTCGATCCTCCTGCTCCTCAGATGATACCTGACTGGCTGTACCTTCCCAGCAGCACACTCTTCAACTCAATGTCTAGAATGGACTGCTTACCTTATAAGGAAAGGAAGATAAGCTACGCTGTATCTACTAGAGTTGAGACAGGTTAGGAGGGATATGTGCCGAGCATTGGGATTATTGTCAGAGTGGCATGGTTGGACCAAAGGGACTGTTTCCATACTGTTTGACTCTATGACTCCATCATGGTAACAGGCAATGTGATTCTAACATATGAAATCCTGGAAGGTCTTGACAGGGTGGATGTGGAGAAGATGCTTTATCTTATGAGGGAATCCAGAACTACAAATGACTGTTTAAGAATCATGGGGCGGCCCACTTAAGGCAAACATTACAATAATTTTTTTTATCTGTCAGAGGGTCATGAGTCTGAGGAATTCTCTTCCTGAAAGGGTGGTGAAGCACAATATTTCAATATTTTTAAGGCAGAGATAGATAGATTCTTGTCAAGGGGTGAAAGGTTATCAGGGACAAGCAGGAAGAGTTGAGATTACAATCAGATCAGCTGTGATCTTTATTGCATTCACTTCTGGGATATGGGCATTGCTGGCTGGACCAGCATTTATTATGAGCCAAAGCTGGCCCTGAGAAGGTCGGGGTGAGCTGCCGCTTGAACTGCAGCAGTCCATGTGCTATAAGTAAATCTAGAATGTCCTTAGAGTGCAAGTTCCAGAAATTTGACGAGGCAACTGTGAAGGAACAGTGATATATTTCAAAGTCAGAATGTTGGTGTCAGTGGCTTGGAGGGGAACTTGCAAGTGGTGCTGTTCCATCCATCTGCAGACCTTGTCCTTCTTGATTAAGTGGTCATGGTTTGGAAGGTACTGTGGAAGGATCTCTGGTGAATTTCTGCAATGCATCTTGTAGTAAGTACACATTGCAATGACTGAATGTCAGTGGTGAAGGAATGGATGGTTGTGGATGCAGTGCCAGACAAGTGGGCTGCTTTGTCCTGAATGGTGTCCAGCTCTTGAATGTTGTTGAAGCTGCGCCCATCCAAGCGTACTGTCATAGAGTTGTACAGTACGGAAACAGACCGTTTGGTCCAACTCATCCATGCTGACCAGATATTCTAAATTAATCCATTTGCCAATCCATAAATCCTTCATATTCATGGACCCATCCATGTGCCTGCTAAATAAAAGAGGGATATTCTGTCGTACTCCTGACTTGAGCCTTATAGAGGATAGGACAGAATCTGGGGAGTCAGAAGGTTCATTACTTGCTACAGAATTCCGAGCTTCTGACCTGCTCGTGTAGCCACAGAATTTATGTGTGAACAGGTGAATGGTAACCCACATAATATTGGTGGCGGAGGAATTTAATGATGGCAACACCATTGAATATTAAGGGGCAGTGGTTAGAATCTTTCTTTTTGGAGATAGAGATTGGCTGGCATTTGTATGGCACAAATGTTACTGGCCACTTGTCAGCCAACCCTGGGTATTGCCTGGATCCTACTGCATTTGAACACAGACTGCTTCAGTACCTGAGGAATTGCAACTAGTCCTCTATATTATGCAATCATTGGCAAACATCCCTACCTCTGATCCTATGATGGATGTAAGGTTTTTAAATGAAGTATCCGAAGATAGTGGGGCTCAGAATACCACTCCTGGAGAGCTAAACTAGAGCTGAGATGACTGGCCTTCCACAATCATAATTATCTTCCTATCTGCCAGGTATGACTCAGTGGAGAGTTCGCCCTCTGATTCCCACCGATTCCAGTTTTTGGTGGGGACCCCTTGGTGCCACTCTCGGTCAAATGCAGCCTTCAGCAAAATCTGAGAGAGGTAGCGCCATCAATATATCCGCAAGATCCTTTGGCAGGATAGACACACAAATGCCAATTTCTCACTAAGGCCAAGGTCGCCATCATTGAAGCATTGATCATGTTCAACCAGCTCTGCTGGGAAGGCCACATTGTCCACATACCTAACACAAGGCTCCCGAATCAAGATCTCCCGGAGATGTGACACAGCAAGCAAGCCCAGGAGAAGGGAGGAAGTGCTTCAAGGAACTTTAGAATCTCCCTTGAAAAAGTGTACCATTGCCATTATCACCTAGAAAATCTGGCACAATCCCTCCTAAAGTGGAGGGAAAGCAATGGGAAGGATTTGCATATAGTTATACATTGAAATAGTGAAAATAGGAGAAGGAGTGCACAATCTGGGCCTTTGAGCTGCTCCACCATTCAACATGATCATGACTAATCATCCAATTCACTTCAATTGGTTCCTACTTTCTTTCCATACCCTTTGATCCCTTTAGCCTGGGAACTATATCTGTTTTCAAGAAGGAAGTATTCAATTTTCTGGCCTTAAACACTTCTAATGGCATAAAATTCCATCAGCTCATCATTTTCTTGATTAGATTACCGACAGTGTGGAAACAGGCCCTTCAGCCCAACAAGTCCACACCGACCCTCCGAAGAGCAACCCACCCAGACCCATCCCTCAACATTTAACCCTGACTAATGCACCTAACACTACGGGCAATTTAGCACATCTTTGGACTGTGGGAGGAAACTGGAGCACCTGGAGGAAACCCACGCAGACAATGTGCAAACTCCACACAGACAGTTGTCCGGGAATTGAACCCGGGTCCCTGGTGCTGTGAGGCAGCAATGCTAACCACTGAGCCACCATGCTACTCGCCTTTCTGGATGAAGAAATTTCTCTTCATCTCAGTCCTAAATAACCTATCCCATATCCTTAGATGGGAGCCCTAGTTTTTGACTCCCCAATCGTGGGGAAGGTCCTTCCAGCATTTACCATGTCCAGTCCTATTAGAATTTTATAGGATTTTATGAGATCCTCCCTCATAATGGCATGGTGGCTCAGTAGTTAGCATTGCTGTCTCACAGCAAAGGGACCTGGGTTCAATTCTGCCTTTGGGCAACTGTCTTTGTGGAGTTTGCACGTTCTTTCCCGTATCTGTGTGCGCTTCCTCCCACTGTCCAAAGATATTCAGGTTAGATGGATTGGCTTTTTTAAATTGCCCAGAGTGATTGGGGTGTGTGTAGGTTAGGTGGGTTAGCCATTGGCAATGCAGGGATAGGGTGGGGTGGGTCTGGGCTCTTTGGAGGGTTGGTGTGGATTCATTGGGCGGAATGGCCTGCATCCAAAGTGTAGGGATTCTCTGATATATTCTTCTATACGCTGGTGAATATAATCCTAAATGATCCAATGTTTCTTTATACATCAGTTCTGCTATCTCAAGAATCAGTCCGGTAACATTTGGACTTCCTACATAGCCAGAACATCGTTCATTGGATATGGAGACCAAAACTGTACACAATACACCAGGTGCGGTCTCACCATAGAACATAGAACAATACAGCGTAGAACAGGCCCTTCGGCCCTCGATGTTGCACCGAACTGTGAACTATTCTCAGCTCATCCCCCTATACTATCCCATCATCATCCATGTGCTTATCCAAGGATTGTTTAAATCTCCCTAACGTGGCTGAGTTAACTACATTGGCAGGTGGGCATTCTATGCCCTTACCACTCTCTGAGTAAAGAACCTGCCTCTGACTTCTGTCTTAAATCTATCATCCCTCAATTTGTAGCTATGCCCCCTCGCACACACTGACGTCATCATTCTAGGAAAAAGACTTTCACTGTCTACCCTATCTAATCCTCTGATCATCTTGTATGTCTCTATCAAATCCCCTCTTAGCCTTCTTCTTTCCAATGAGAATAGACTCAAATTTCTCAGCCTTTCCTCATAAGACCGTCCCTCCAGACCAGGCAACATCCTGGTAAATCTCCTCCGCACCTTTTCCAATGCTTCTACATACTTCCCGAAATATGGCGACCAGAACTGTACACAATATTCCAAGTGTGGCCGCACTAGCATTTTGTATAGTTGCAGTTTGATATTGCGGCTCCGGGACATCAATCCCTCTACCAATGAAACCTAACACACTGTACGTCTTCTTAATAGCACTATCCACCTGGGGGGATCTACGTACATGGACTCCAAGATCCCTCTGCACATCCACACTACCAAGAATCTTTCCATTGACCCATTCCTGATATTCTTCCCAAAGTGCATCACTTCACAGTTAGCTGCATTAAACTCCATTTGCCACCTCTCAGCCCAATTCTGCAGTTTATCCAAGTCCCCCTGTAACCTGCAACATTCTTCCAAACTGTCCACTACTCCACTGACTTCAGAGTCATCTGCAAACTTACTAATCCATCCACCTTTGCCTGTGTCTAAGTCATTTATAAAAATGACAAACAGCAGTGGTCCCAAAACAGATCCTATGTGGCACACCACTTGTAACTGGACTCCAGGATGAATATTTTCCATCAACAACCACTCGCTGCCTTCTTTCAGAAAGCCAGTTTCTAATCCAAACTGCTAAATCACCCCCGATCCCATGCCTCTGAATTTTCTCCATCGGCCTACCATGTGGAACCTTATCAAAGGCTTTAATGAAGTCCATGTATACCATGTCAACTGCCCTACCATCATCTATGTGCTTGGTCACTTTCTCAAAAAACTAAATGAGGTTTGTGAGGTTAGTTGTAGCAAGAAATTTGTGCTCCTTATTGCTTTGAAGGCCATCACCTTGAGTCTCAATGCTGATGTCAAGCCGAAGTCAAGCATTGACAGAGAATGAAGTACGATGGAACTCAGACAACCCATCCTTCAGTTTCCCCCAACCTCTCTGCCCCTCCTGCATCAGAGATTGTATGTAGGCTATGCATATCAGTCACTTAGTAACTCATTTCCTGCCTTATTCACCATAACCCTTCATTCCCTTACTGATTAAAAACCTGTCTATCTCAGCCTTGAATGTATTTAATGATCCAGTTTCAATAACCCTCTCTGGTAAAGAATTCCACAGATTCACTACTTTCTGAGAGCAGAAATCCCTCCTCATCTTTGTCTTATATGTGTGACCCCTTATTCTGAGATTATACCCTCTGGTCCTCGACTCAACTGCAAGGGGGAAAATCGTTCCACAACTACCTTGTGAAGTTCCTAAGAATCTTGTATGCCTCAATAAGGTCACCTCTCATTATTCTAAAGTCCAATGAGTACAGGACCATTCCTTGGTCCTTAGTGCTGGCTTTGATTTTAGCTTGTTTTTCTCCATTTTTAGTTTTAGACTGGGGAACAGGGATGGCTGTTCATCGTTCTGCAACTCTCACCTCCTCTGGGCATATTATTTGTTTCTTCACTCGTCCCACTATTGCCAACCCCGTCCCACCAACTCTTCTTATTTAATTTCTCCTCACCTGCAACTACTACAGCTGTTCTCTTTTGTCCCTCCTCCCAGTCCTATTTTACAATGTCAATGATGTTTCCAGCTTTTCTCAGTCCTGATGGAGAGTCATCAGCCGAAACATTAACCCTATTTCTCTCTGCACAGAAGCTGCTTGACCTGTTGAATATTTCCAGAATTTTCCGTTTTTATCATTAATAATTCAAACTGTCTGCTGTTAAAACACTGTTCAGAATAAGGTCCTGATATTCCTGCTATTCAACTATGTCAGCCTGCATTCCATAAAAGCAATCATTGGAATTACAACAAAGCTAGCAGATTGCTCTTACTCAGTTGAATTTGTTTAAACTACAGTCCACTGAATGGTTGTAAAACTCTTCGGTGCTATTATTAAGTGCCTTTAATTAGCACTTCAACTTGAATAGTGTTAAT
The DNA here is from genome assembly GCF_047496795.1 of Chiloscyllium punctatum. Taxonomy (NCBI): domain Eukaryota; kingdom Metazoa; phylum Chordata; class Chondrichthyes; order Orectolobiformes; family Hemiscylliidae; genus Chiloscyllium; species Chiloscyllium punctatum. Next base: position 110,163,561 of record NC_092748.1, read on the forward strand.
AAACCAAATATATTTAACCTGTATGCTGCAAATAGTAGAAATAGAGACATCGTCTGCTCAAAATGCTAAACTGACTACCTGCTGTGAAGCAAGCCATCAAAAACTGGTGTTTTTAACACAGAGGCAACATATTCAAATTCATGTCGTTGCTAATCCTGTCGCTGTTTACAGCTCCTCCCACCCTCCCCCTCCCAAACCCTGTCACCCCCTACAGCTCCACGACTCTCCGAGATCTCTCAAAGAATCTCTATAGTGCAGAGACCATTCAGCCCATTGAGTCTGCAGAATCCCTCCCAAGAGCATCCCACCCAGCCCCTAACCTACTCCTGTAACCCTGCATTTACCATGGTTAATCCATCTAACCTGCCAATCACTGGATGCTACGGAAAATTTAGCCTGGCCAATCCACCTAACCTGCACATCTTTGGACTGTGAGAAAAAAACCAGAGCACCTGGCAGAAACCTACGCAGACATGGGGAGACAGTCACCCAAGGTTTGAATTGAACCTGGGTCCCTGGCGCTATGAGGCAGCTAAGAATCTTGTATGCCTCAATAAGGTCACCTCTCATTATTCTAAAGTCCAATGAGTACAGGTTCATTCCTTGGTCCTTAGTGCTGGCTTTGATTTTAGCTTGTTTTTCTCCATTTTTAGTTTTAGACTGGGGAACAGGGATGGCTGTTCATCGTTCTGCAACTCTCACCTCCTCTGGGCATATTATTTGTTTCTTCACTCGTCCCACTATTGCCAACCCCGTACCACTAACCATTGAGCCACCATACCACCCAAAATCTGGCCTTTTGCATACCTCTTACTCTCTTTGTCCCCACCTTGCAGACCATGGCTTCGCCAAGCCACCTCACCCATAGAACACTTGCTTAAACCCCTTTCCATGAATATATCTCCAGCAAAGACAATCCTTAAAAATCATTACATTGACTAAGTAATTGGACAACTTGTCCTCAATATTTCCTTCTTTTATTGTCTGATTAATACCCCTGCAAAGAATAATCGGATATTTTACTACATTAGGAGTGATATTTAAATGCAGCATTTGTAGAATTTCTATAGTGCAGAAACAGACCATTCAGCCCACCGAGTCTGCATTGTCCTCCAAAGAGCATCTCACCCAGATCCAACTCCCCATCCTAGCTCCGCAACCCTGCATTTACCATGGCTGATCCACCTAACCTCTGCACATCCCTAAATGCTATGGGACAATTTCCCATGGCCAGGCGAATGTGAGAACTGTAGATGTTGGAATTCAGTATCTAGATTAGAGTGGTGCTGGAAAAGCACAGCAGGTCAGGCAGCATCCGAGGAGCAGGAAAATCGACGTTTTGGGCAAAAGCCCTTCATCAAGAATGAAGGCAGGGAGCCTCTGGGGTGGAGAGATAAGCTAGAGGAGGGTGTGGCTGGGGAGAAGGTAGCTAAGAGTGCAATAGGTGGATGGGGGTGGGGATGAAGATGATAGGTCAGAGAGGAGGGTGGAGTAGATAGGTGGAAAGGAGGATTGGCAGGTTCCAAACTGCCAGCTCAGCACCATCCTCATGACCTGTCCTACCTGCCAATCTTCCTTCCCATTTATCCGCTCCACCCTCCTCTCTGACCTATCACCTTCATCCCCACCCCCATCCACCTATTGCACTCTTAGCTACATTCTCCCCAGCCCCACCCTCCTCCCATTTATCTCTCCACCCCAGAGGCTCCCTGCCTTCATTCCTGATGAAGGGCTTTTGCCCAAAACGTTGATTTTCCTGCTCCTCGGATGCTGTTTGACCTGCTGTGCTTTTCCAGCACTGCTCTGATCCAGACTCTAATTTCCCATGGCCAGTCCACTTAAACCTGCACGTATTTGGGCTGTTGTCAGAAACAGGAGCACCTGGAAGAAACCTATGCAGACACAGGGAGAACGTGGGAATCAAACCTGGGTCCCTTGCGCTATGAGGCAACAGTGCTAACCAGTGAGCCACCCTATTTATTCTTAAAGAGATCTCATTTTTCGGATATAATATATATTTCACCAAATTAACACCCCCACTTTCGTGTTATCTGTTTCAGTTAGTTCCACACCTATTTAGTTCCACACTTGTCTGTGTGCTACAAGGATTTGGGCTCAAATCCCACACCAAGATTCAGGTATCAACGTCAAGGCTGGCAGTACTGAGGGAGTGCTGCAATGTCAGAGATGCTGTCTTTCTGGTGAGATGTTGAACTAACTTTGCTTGCTTGGGTGTGTGGATAGAATATACTGCACTACTTCAGAGATGAGTAAGGGAGTTCTCCTGGGTACACCTTACGTATCCTTCAATCAGTGTCACAAGAAAACAACAGATGATCCAGTTATGTTGACATTACTGGTTGTGGGAGCTTGCTGTGCACAACCTAACTGCTGTGTTTCCTTCATCACAACTGCAGCTACAATTCAAAGCCCTTTGCGATGTCTAGTGATTGTGAAAGCAAAGCTGCCATAGTCCCAGAGGACCACAGGGCTACCTTCTCATTGGACAGAGACAACTGGTGATGGTTTAATCTGAGGGGCACCACGCTTCAGGTGAAGTATGAGGTTGAAAAGGTCTTTTGTACTGACCTCAACCAGTAATGGAATTGAACCCACTGATAGTGTCAAACATCACAAACTAGATGTCCATACAACTGCGCTAACCACAAAAGGTCCTCCATACAACCCTGTCTCGGTCGGCGCTGCAAGACGTGCCAGAGTGTGGACATGGATACCACCATTATACATGGGTCACCTCCCACCATGTACGTGGCAGGTAGTCATGTGACTCAGCCAACGTAGCCTATCTTATACGTTGCAGTTAAGGATGCCCTGAGGCATGGTACATTGGGGAAACCGAGCAAAGGCTACAGTAACGGATGAATGGGCACCGCACAACAATCAGCAGACAGAAGTGTTCCCTCCCAGTTGGGGAACACTTCAGTGGTCCAGGACATTCGCCTTCGGACCTTCGGGTGACCATCCTCCAAGGCGGACTTCGGGGCAGGCAGCAGAGAAAAGTGGCCGAGCAGAGGCTGAAAGCTAAGTTCGGTCCCCATAGGGAGGGCCTCAACTGGGACCTTGGGTTCATGTCACATTACAGGTGACCACCATTGCACTACACACACACAGACACTCCTACTCACACACACACAGGCACTCCTACACAAACACATACACACGGACACACATATACAGACATGCACACAGATACTCACACACACCCTTACAGACACACACACTCCCACACTCACACATGCACCCCCCTCACAGACTTAATAAACTGTACACTCACATACACACACATCCACACTCTCTCTCACACTCACAAACCCCCAACCCAGACAGACAGACAGACACACACACACACACGTACGTTTGTGGGGTGAATTTGTACTTGCAGAGTTACATTGTACTTTGCTCAAAAACTGCATGAATTCATGTAAAACTCTGTTATCTCACTTTTTAGATTAGAATCAGTCTAAATATCATGGCATAGACAGAGAACACAGAGGGCTAACACTTTCAACATATTGTCTAGCTAACACCAATTGTTACAGTTAACCTGAGAATGCAACTTTAAAAAAAATGTTTTGTGATTTACACATGCAAGAAGTGAAACTATCACGGTATTCGAACAGATAAAAGACTCAACAGACAATCAAAGTACTTCTTCAATGTATAATTTCAGTTACATCCCACTGTAAACTTTTGCTACAAATTGTGTGCCTTACAATTGTGTCCTCCACAACCACTTGATGAAGGAGCGTCGCTCCGAAAGCTAGTGCTTCCAATTAAACCTGTTGGACTATAACCTGGTGTTGTGTGATTTTTAACTATATAAATACAAGTCTTCCTATTCCTTGTCATCATAAAAGCGCTCAATAGCTTTATTCTCACAAGGACAAACATTATCTTTTATTCACAGGATGTGGGTTTGCTGCCAGACCAGCATATATCACCTATCCCTAACTGCCAGAGAACAGGTAAGAGTCAACTAAATTGCTGTGGGTCTGAAGTCACATATAAGTCAGATCCAGTAAGCATAGCAGTTTCCTAAAGGATATTGTGTGAACCAGATGGGGATTTTTTTCCCCTGAAAATCATTTTATGATCTTCATTAGACTCTTAATTTTTAAAACTTCAATTCAAATTCTACCATCTACCATAATGGTATTCAAACCCCAGACTCCATACCAGTACCTGGATCACTTGATTAATAGTCTATCGATAACACTATAGGCCAAAACCTCCCTTTCTTCCAAAAAATACAAAAGATAGAAGGTCACCTTATTATATTGTGGAGTTTCAGAACTCAAGAGTACTGCTCAGAATACTAAGCTGCTTGAAGTTTCAAGAAACCAAGATCTCACTGAAGTCAATGTTCTTTATGCAAGATCCCTGTGGCTAGTTCCTCTATTCTTCTCTACAATGTGACTTCGTCTCTGTCCGACATTCTCAATGTCTAATAGCATTCCAGCTGGGAATGTAGCTCATCACACAGAGACCAGGAATAGAACTGGCTGAATAACACAGCATAGACATTTTTCTCTGTAGTGTCTGAACCTCCTGGTTCACCCCCATCAAACTCCATGAAAATCATGAGAGGCAGAGAAAAGGCAGATAGCCTTTTCCCCATGGTAGGGAAGTCTGAAACTCGAGGACATAGGTTTAAGGTGAAAGGGGAAAGATACAAAAGGGTCCAGAGGGACAATTGTTTCACCCAGAGGATGGTGAATGCCTGGAACAGGCTGCCAGAGATAGTGATGGAAGAGAGTGGAATTCCATTGTTTAAGAAACATTTAGATAGGTACATGGATGGGATAGGTATGGAGGGATAGAGACCAAATGCGGGCAAATGGGATTAGTTTAAATTGTGAAAACTGGGCAGCATGGACACATTGGACCAAAGGGCCTGCTTCCATGCTGTAGGCCTCTATGACAGTGCCAGCCACACATGCACCCCATTCTCAGCTGACTCCCCCACACCCCTTCACCCATCCCTTAACAGCTCAACTGGACATCATTCTTGGTGAAAACAATGACTGCAGATGCTGGAAACCAGATTCTGGATTAGTGATGCTGGAAGAGCACAGCAGTTCAGGCAGTATCCAAGGAGCATGCTGCTGAACTGCTGTGCTCTTCCAGCACCACTAATCCAGAATCTGGACACCATTCTTATTCTCTTAAGTCACCCTTTCATTCTTACTGTCACTAGATGACTTAATCTTCAGGTGGTGAAGGCTAGTGCAGGTGAAGGCTGGATGGTCCACCAGGCATCAACCTCGGGACCAAAAATGACATCGGCAAACAGCCATGCCCTTCTTACTGGGCACTTGTGCCAAAATTGGGGGAGCTGTCCCACATTGTTGTCAAGCAACAGTCTGACATAGTCATACTCATAGAATCAGACCTTACAAATAATGCCCCAGACACCACCATCACTATCCCTGAGTATGTCCTGTTCCACTATCAAGACAGACCTAGCAGAGATGGTAGCGCAATAGCGTACAGTTTGAAGGGACCTGCCTGGGAGCGCTCAGCACTGATTCTACATTCCATGAAGTGTTATGGCATCAGGTCGATTATGCAAGTAAACATCCTGCTCATTACCATATACTGTCCTCCTTTGGCTGATGAACCAGTACTCCTCCATGTCAAACAACACTTGGAGGAAGCATTGCGGGTGGCAAGGGCCAGAATGTACTTTGGACGGGGGACTTCAATGTCCATTACTAAGAACACTTTGGCAGCAGCTCTACTGATCAAGCTGGTATGGTCTTAAAGGACATTGCTGCTAGACTGGATCTGCAGCAGGTGATGAAATTACCAAGAAGAGGTAAAGCCATATGTGGCCTAATTCTCACCAATCTGCCTGGCACAGGTACATCCGTCCTTGACAGTATTGGTAAGAGCAACTACTGTACAGTTCCTGTAGAGACAAAGTTCTGCCTTTACACCAAGAATACCATTCATCGTGTTATGTGGCATGATCACTGTTGTAAACGGAATAGGCATTGAATGGATCTAGCAGTGCAAGACTGGGCATCCATGAGGTGGGCATCAGAAGAAGAATTATACTAAATCACAATCTGCAATCTCATGGCCCTGCATATCCACCATTACCATCAAGCCAGGCAATCAACCCTGTTCAATAAAGAGTGCAGGACAGCACTGGGCCCACCCAAAAATGAGGTATCAAGCTGGTGAAGCTACCAAACAGGACTACTGCATCCCAACTGCAGAAGCAGCAGGTTACAGGACTAAACAATCCCACTACCAATGGATCAGATCTAAGCTCTGCAGTCCTGCCAAACCTGGGCATGAAGTTTGGAGATAAAAGAAACTGCAGATGCTGGAATCCAAAGTAGACTGGCAGGATGCTGGAAGAACACGCAAGCCAAGCAGCATCAGGAGGTGGAGAAGTCAACATTTTGGGTATAACTCTTCTCCAGGTCTAGATGTTGGTGTAGGGGCAGCTCTAGATAATAGTGAGGGTGGGGAGAGTAGCAGAATGTTGAGGTAGTGATAGGTGAACACAGGTAGGGGTATGAGCTGGCTTGGCGATGGGAGGGCTGAATCTGATTGGTAGCTGGAAGAAAGTGTCGGTAGGTGGAATGGAAGGGAGGAGGCGGGGCTATAAATAGTGGAAACTTTATTTGAAATTTGAGAACTCAGTGTTAGGTCCTCTGGGCTGTAGACGCCCAGGCAGAAGATGACATGTTATTTCTTCAAATGTGCAGTCGGATTCACTGTGGTAATGGAGGAGGATAGACATGTCAGAGCGGGAGTGGGAGGGGGAATTGAAATGGGCGGTGACCAGCAGATCAGGCTGGCCACTTCAGGCACAGCAAAGATGCTCTGTAAAAAGAACACCTAGTTTACGTTGGATCTCACCAGTTTAGAGAAGACTGCATCGGGAGCACCAGATACAATAGAATAGTTGGAAGAGATGCAGGTGAACCTCTATCCCACCTGGAAAGACTGTTTTGGGCCCTGGTTGGGGGTGAAGTAAGGTATGTATGGGCAGGTGTTACATCTTTTTTGCTTACAGGGGAAGGTACCAGGGGTTGGTGGAGAGTGTGGCATGAACCAGGCAGTGTCGAAGGGAACAGTCCTTGTGGAAGGCAAGATGTTCTGGGTGGAGAGGTCTAATTTGGTGGGGGTATTTCAGGATGATACATTGGAGTGGAAGCTGGTGGGTTGCTAAGTGAGGACAAGGGGGGCCCTATCTTTATTATGTTAGCGGGGGCAGATGTTTAGAGCAGTGAGTCCAAACACTTTTTCTTCAATGAGTCGCCCGAGATGGAAACAGAGAGGTAAAAACAATGACTGCAGATGCTGGAAACCAGATTCTGGATTAGTGGTGCTGGAAGAGCACAGCAGTTTAGGCAGGATCCAAGGAGAGCAGTGATTTCGCTGCATGGAAACAGAGAGGTCAAGAAAGGGGAGGGAGGTGTCCAATATAGACCAAGTGAATTTGAGAGCAGGGTGGAAGTTATTAGCAAATTCCATGTACTGCTCCCTTTCTGGAAGTTGATGGTGAAAAAACACTTTTTCTTCACTGAGTATTCCTCTGCATTAAATTTTATGGATCTGTGTCCTACCCATTTCAGTGGTAAATGTTCAGTGGTAAAAATTTCTTTCTGAAGTAACTCCACAGAGGCTGGTGTCCCTTCACCAAGTCGCTCATTATTTACATATAGAAAGTGCTTGACACTGGTCCAGCTCCCTCACATCCAACTCTCAGTGTCAGAATGTCTGACACACCTCTTGTAATCTGTCAAACCAGATGTACAACCCCAATCAGAGAACTCATATTCTATGAGGTCTATCTGGCTAACCTTATTACAATCATTACATCCTAACCCTTATGCGTCTGAGGATATATGCCAGTCCTTTTTCTTGTGGCACTTGCTGGGGTGTTTTTTCTGCACCCAATCAGGTTACTCTGACTCTGTATCGGACACGGACAGCGTGTCATGCAAAGGAGCTTGGCTCTTGCACCCAGAGCACCTCAGCAAGAAATTCACTCTCCTCTTTAGACAGCAAATGCTTTGATGCAGCGAGATCTGCCGTGTCCATCTCAGATTCAGAGGTAACTTCAACACTTGACAGAAAGATAGAACCAAGATTAGAGTGGTGCTGGAAAAGCACAGCAGGTCAGGCAGCATCCAAGGAGCAGGAAAAACGACGTTTCGGGCATAAGCCCTTCTTCAGGAATGAGGAAAGTGTGTCCAGCAGGCTAAGATAAAAGGTAGGGAGGAGGGACTTGGGGGAGGGGCATTGGAAATGCGATAGGTGGAAGGAGTTAAGGTGAGGGTGATAGGTCTGCACCCGATCAGGTTACTCTGACTCTGTATCGGATACGGACAGCGTGGAACGCAAAGGAGCTTGGCTCTTGCACCCAGAGCACCTCAGCAAGAAATTCACTCTTCTCTTCAGACAGCAAATGCTTTAATACAGCGAGATCTGCCGTGTCCATCTCAGATTCAGAGGTAACTTCAACACTTGACAGAAAGATAGAACCAAGATTAGAGTGGTGCTGGAAAAGCACAGCAGGTCAGGGGGTGGAGAGGTCAGGAAGAAGATTGCAGGTTAGGAAGGCGGCGCCGAGTTCGAGGGATTTGACTGAGACAAGGTGGGGGGAGGGGAAATGAGGAAACTGGAGAAATCTGAGTTCATCCCTTGTGGTTGGAGGGTTCCTAGGCGGAAGATGAGGCGCTCTTCCTCCAACCGTCGTGTTGCTATGGTCTGGCGATGGAGGAGTCCAAGGGCCTGCTCTGGCGATGGAGGAGCTGCCTCATGCTTCCACGAGGAGGTTGAACAGTTCATCCACTTTACCAACACCTTCCACCCAAACCTCAAATTCACCTGGACCGTCTCAGACTCCTCCCTCCCCTTCCTAGACCTTTCCATTTCTATCTCGGGCGACCGAATCAACACGGACATTTACTATAAACCGACCGACTCCCACAGCTACCGAGACTACACCCCCTCCCACCCTGTCCCCTGTAAAAACGCCATCCCATATTCCCAATTCCTTCATCTCCGCCGCATCTGCTCCCAGGAGGACCAGTTCCAATACCGTACAACCCAGATGGCCTCCTTCTTCAAAGACCGCAATTTCCCCCCAGACGTAGTTGACGATACTCTCCACCGCATCTCCTCCACTTCCCGCTCCTCCGCCCTTGAGCCCCACCCCTCCAATCGCCACAAGGACAGAACCCCATTGGTCCTCACCTACCACCCCACCAACCTCCTATCATCTGCCGTCATTTCCGCCACCTCCAAATGGACCCCACCACCCCTCCCCTATATTTCCGTCCCCTCCCCTATCAGCGTTCCGAAAAGACCACTCCCTCCGTGACTCCCTCGTCAGGTCCACACCCCCCACCAACCCAACCTCCACTCCTGGCACCGTCCCCTGCAACTGCAAGAAATGCAAAACTTGCGCCCACACCTCCCCCCTTACTTCCCCCCAAGGCCCCAAGGGATCCTTCCATATCTGCCACAAATTAACCTGCACCTCCACACACATCATTTATTGCATCCGCTGCGCCCGATGTGGCCTCCTCTATATTGGGGAGACAGGCCGCCTACTTGCGGAACGTTTCAGAGAACACCTCTGGGTCACCCGCACCAACCAACCCAAACACCCCGTGGTTCAACACTTCAACTCCCCCTCCCACTGCACCAAGGACATGCAGGTCCTCGGACTCCTCCATCGCCAGACCATAGCAACACGACGGTTGGAGGAAGAGCGCCTCATCTTCCGCCTAGGAACCCTCCAACCACAAGGGATGAACTCAGATTTCTCCAGTTTCCTCATTTCCCCTCCCCCCACCTTGTCTCAGTCAAATCCCTCAAACACAGCACCGCCTTCCTAACCTGCAATCTTCTTCCTGACCTCTCCGCCCCCACCCCCACTCCGGCCTATCACCCTCACCTTGACCTCCTTCCACCTATCGCATTTCCAACGCCCCTCCCCCAAGTCCCTCCTCCCTATCATTTGTCTTAGCCTGCTGGACACACTTTCCTCATTCCTGAAGAAGGGCTTATGCCCGAAACGTCAATTCTCCTGCTCCTTGTATGCTGCCTGACCTGCTGCGCTTTCCCAGCAACACATTTTCAACGGCTGTTTCTCTAAGCATGCCTTTAAAGTTTGGACTGCTCTTTCTGCCTGATTATTAGACGATGGATGGTTTGGATCTGTCCTTTTGTGTCGAATTGATTCGACTTCAGGAAATATTCAAATTCCCTGCTGGTGAATGATGCCCTATTATTGGCCAGCACTCCCAGGAGTCCATGTGATGCAAAAGATGCGCACAGTTTTTCTATCGTTGTTCCCATGTTTGTTGAAAGAACTCTATGCACGTCCAACCACCTTGAGTGAGCACCTACAATGACTAAGAACATTCAGCCCATGAAAGGAACTGCACAGTCGAATGGGTAACCGAGTCCAGGGTTTACCTGGCCATTTCCCTGGATATGGAGGAGCTGCTGGTGGTAACTTTTGTCCTTAATGGCACTCTGGGCACCGCCTTATCCACATGGCTATGTTTGCAATCAAGTCTGGCCACAAGACATAACCTCCTGCGAACATCTTCCTTTTGGAAATCCCTGGATGACCCTAGTGGAGTTCAGACAATATGTGGCAGTGACCTTTGCTCAGGGAAATCACTCTTGCTCCCCATAATAATATGTCATCCTCTACGTGATCTGGTCTCTCCGAATCCAAAAAGGTTTTAATATTGATTGTGAAAGCCCTTTGTTTTCCCCGTCACCACCAACTGATTCAGTTTTGCCAGGACCGAATCTTTCGGCATCCAAAGACTGAGAATGTCAGCGGTGAATGCAAGTGTATCCAGGGAATTTAAAACCACAATGGACTCTTCCAGTGGCAGAATTACCAATGCCAGTTTCTGCCAGTAGGACGCAGCTCAATGCATCTGTTTTCAATAACTGGCCTCCCAGACAGAGTTCCAATTTGTAATTATATGCACTTAGTATTTGTGCTCACCACTGAATTCGGTCTGAAGCTACAGGCAGCACTGCCTTGTCCTCTTTAAGTGGACCTAGCAGGGATTTGTGATCCATTATTATTTCAAATTTACATTCATAAAGGCATTGGTGGAACTTCCTGACTCCTAACATGACCACCAAACCTTCCTTTGGTATTTGGGCGTACTTACACTCTGCATTAGCCGAAGTCCTGTACGCATACATTATTGGGCATTCCTCTCCATTAGGCCACCTATGATGCCATGTAGGGGGGCATCACATGTCAATACCAGATCTCACTTGGGATCAGGAGGATGATAGCTATTTCTTCACTTCCCTGAAAGTTAAGGCTTGGCCATGCGACCATTTCCAAGGCTGACCCATTTTTAGGAGTGCTAGAAAAGAGGCCAGGTTATGAATGAACTTCCCATATTAATTGGGTCGGCCTAAGCTTCACTTGTTAACTCTTGTTAACTCTGTAGCCCAAGTAGGTCCCTTGTGATGCCTGGAACATACATTTTTTTCCCTTCTTAGTCATGCGCCCACTGGGGAGAAGTGTCTAAGAACTATGTCAAAGTTCTCTAAGTGCTCTTTATTGGTCTTCCCTGTTAGCACATCATCTAAATAAATGGTGACTAGGGTTAGAGCTTGTAAAATGTTCTGCATCATCCACCGCAAAATGGCATGGGCTGATAATACCCTAAATTATAGTCCCATATGGGCATTAGTTGCAGCACACTTCTGAGAATCCTCATCTAACCACAACCGCAATTAAGTGTGGCTCATGTCCATCTTCGTGAAGGACCAGCACCCCCTGCCACCACCAGATTTGCATGTAAATCATCTATCGAGGATTGGGTATTTATCCAGCTGTAAAAAGCAGTTTATCATTTTTTTTAAAATCCCCATAAAGGTGAACTGACTGTCCCACTTCACAATTGGTATGACTGGTGCTTCCCATTCTGCAAACCGGACGACTTTGATGGTTCCTTCACTTTCCAGCCTTCTTGATTGCTGCCTCTATTTCTGCCTGTAAGGCAAATGGCACTGGGCAGGCCTTGTAGCGTTGTGGAATTGCTTCCTGGTCAACACGCAAGGTGGTCTTGTCTTCTTTGATAGTCCCCAGGACTTCGTGGAAGACTTCTGGGTATTTAATTCTGACCTCACTCAGGTAGCCATTCCCTAATGGAAAAATATTGAACTAATCTAGGTGAATCGTTCTCAACCAGTTTCACTCCATCAAATGGCCCGAGCCATTTACTACAATCACTGGGAACTGAACCAGCTGCTTCTTAAAAGAGACCGGAATCAAAGTAGTTCTATTAATCTATAAAGGTTCCCCAGGCTAGCCAAGGACTTACACAAACTGAAGAGTTGAATTCCAGAACGAATTTTGTTAAAGACTGATTCTGAGATCGCTGAACCGGCCGCACCGGTATTGATCTCCATTAGAATTGGGTGACCATTTAACCAGACATTTATTTTGATTGCTTCTGACCTGGATGTTACTAAGCATTTTAACAGTTCCAAACCAGATGTAGGTGGACTTTCCAGAGTGTGAACTCTCCTGTATACCAGCCTCTTACTCAATTCAGGCCTAGTGACACTCTTTTGCTGTCTCAAGTCTGCACACCAGCATCAACTATAATGACATCCCTGCCTGGATTCTGAAGTAAATTTTAACCATTTGGCCGAGGCTTGGCTTTGTTTTGGACTTTTGCTGTGGGTTAACTTAGAGCTCCTCTGTTCAGATACATCCTGAGTGTGGCAAAGCAATTGCCTTCATTCAAGTGCTGTTCCTCAAGCTCAGTCAGATTGGCGAGGAGGTCCATTTCCATCAAAATACCCTGCAACTCATAAGTTCCACTTGCCACATTTTCCAATGATAAAGCCAATTATAGTTCCTATTTGAAGTTCAGAGTCGAGAGTGTGGTACTGGAAAAGCACAGCAGGTTAGGCAGAATCCGAGGAGCAGGAGAATTGACGTTTTGGGCATAAGCCCTTCATCATAAAACTTTACTGATGGTGTCTGACCTGCTGTGCTTTTCCAGCACTTCACTCTTTTGTCTAACCTCCAGCTTCTGCAGTCCTCACTTTCTCCTATTTGAGGTCCAATTGGGCTTCGCTTATAGGTGCTTTTGCATGATTACATTATTCATCCCATTTACCAACCAGTCTCTAAGCATCTCTTTAATGGTTAAAACAAAGTCACATGCCTCTGCCAATCACCTAAACCTAGTCAAAAATCCTGATTTGCATTCCCCTGATTCTCGAATTGTTGAATAAAAACGACAGCGTATCAGAATTAAGGGTGTTTTAGGGTCATAATATTCCTTAACTAAATCCGTCAACTCGAGAAAGATTTTAATATCTGGCCCCTCAAGAAATGTCAGGCTCCTAATAACTGAAAAAGCCGCAGGTCCACAAGCTGTCAGGAGAATTACTCATTGTTTTTCACCTGCCCCAATGTAATTCACCTGAAAAAAATATCACATTCTAACCACATACTGGATCCAGTCTTTAGCTGCAGGGTCACATGAGTCAAGCTTCCCAAGTAATGGCATGATGCCAGATATCCTTACCCCAACTCAAAGATGACTACTGCAAATGAGTTTCTTCAGGAGCTTACTTTCGTCCCCACTAAATTACCTCCACAGAGGCCAGTATCCTGTCACCAAGTCACATTTTATTTACACATGGAAAGTCCTTGACACTGGTCCAGCTCCCTCAGAGCCAGCTCTCAGAGTGTCAGAACATCTAATACAGATTTTATTATCTGTCAGCCAGGGCTCCCTGATGGGAGCAGATTAACAGCCCTAATCAGGGAATTTATATTTGATGAGGTCCACCCAGCTGATTATTACAATCACTACACTTTCTGTATTCCTCATTGTTTATTACGTCGCCAAACTTCTATGTCCGCTGGTTTGAAGATGTGCCTTATGGATATATGAAATAGAGGCAGGAGTAGGCCACTTGGCCCCTCAAGCCTGCTCTACCAGTCCATAAGATTATGATTGATCGGATTGCTCCACCTTCCCATCTATTTTTCATAACACTTACCTCTTGCTTATGAAGAATCTGCCTTAAATATATTCAGGGACTCTGCTTCCATTGTCTTTTGAAGAATAGAGTTCCAAAGACTCATGACCACGTGCAAGAAATAAAAAGTTCCTTATCTCTGTCTTAAGTGGTTATCCCTGATTCTGGATTCATCCACAAGAGAAAATATCTTCTCCAAATCTATCCCATGAAGGCCAATCATGATCTTCAATGTCTCAATCAACTCATCTGTTCATCTTCTGAAGTCCAGTAGATACAAACCTCGCAGCAACATTAAATGTTATAGGGTCATAAGGGTCTACAGCGCAGGAAAAGGCCCTTCAGCCCATCAAGTCTGCACCAGTCAAAAGCAACTCACCTAACTATTCTAATCCCATTTTCCAGCACTGAGCCGATATATCTTGACAGTGCAAGTGAGCGTTGAAGTACATCTAAACACTTACTAAATATTGTGAAGGTTTCTAAATCTATTATCCTTACAGGCAATGAGTTTAAGATTCTCACCACAGTCCCAGTGAAAAGAATTTTCCTTACATTTCACCCTAAATCTCTGCACTTTAACTTAAATCTAACCTATCCTTCAAAACTATAATTGTGAACTGTAACCAAAGCGTAACCCCCCTATTTTATATTCAAATCCACCCTGCAATAAATAACACTCCTTCCTAATTACTTCCTACATCTTTTACAATTCATGCATCATAAAAGCTGTATAATTCTAACAAGGTGAGACAGAATAGATGCAGAAAGGATTCTCTTGAATACCAGGAAATCCAGAACCAGGAGTCACAGTCAAAGGAGAAGGGGCAAACCTATCAGGGCAGAAATGAGGAGAGATTTCTTCAGAGATTGATGAGCCTGTGCAATTCTCTGCCAAAATGTTGAGACCAAAGCATTGAAGACTTTCAAGAAATATGTAGATATAGCTCTTCGGGCTAAAGGATACAGTGTGAAAACGGGAACAGGATACTGAGTTGGATGATCAGCCACAGTCCGATTGAATAGTTACAGCAAGCTTGAAGGGTGGAACGGCCCACTCCTGCTCCTATTTTCGATGCTTCTAAACTTCTAAGTTGCACAGATCCCTCCACATCTGTGAACTCTTCAATCTCGCACCATTTAGATAATATGCCTGGCATTACACCCAGGTTCATGGCATAAGTAAACATCGAAAACAGATGTAATCTAATTACCACTCCCTCAGGGGACACAACTGTATAGGTCCCTCTGAACTAAAAAAAAACAGTCACTGCCTGTTTGGATTCCTCTACAAAGTGCACTGGTATTGATGAACTGGCCACAGAGGCCAAGCTGAGACATATTACCTACCTGACGTTGTCATGCTTCTGTATATAAATCTTGTGGAACATCATATCCTCTTGCTTGGCATTAATATCGGCCTTCATCTCCATGGCAACATGCCTCGGAAGTACTGACAACAGAAGACGTTCC
This sequence comes from Chiloscyllium punctatum, assembly GCF_047496795.1. Taxonomy (NCBI): domain Eukaryota; kingdom Metazoa; phylum Chordata; class Chondrichthyes; order Orectolobiformes; family Hemiscylliidae; genus Chiloscyllium; species Chiloscyllium punctatum. The sequence goes on from NC_092748.1 coordinate 110,179,080, forward strand.
TGTATGGGGAGGAGTAATTTAAATGGTCAGACAGACTCGAACGCAAAAGATAAATATCCTCACTTTTGCTCCCAAACATGTTGCAGACACCTGGGATCACAGTCGATGAATGGTGTCTAACCAAAGTTGATTCTATCCATGCAGGCTTCTCAATTAAAAAAGTCCATGAGAGAATCTAGAACAGCAAACCACCTGATCTGCTCAAATGAGTCACAATGTTGTTGCCCTGTTGTAGTAAGCATGTAATTAAACTGGACAGGATGCAAAAAAAGATTTAGAACATAGAACATAGAACAATACAGCGCAGTACAGGCCCTTTGGCCCTCGATGCTGCGCCGATCCAAGCCCACCTAATCTACACTAGCCCACTATCCTCCATATGCCTATCCAGTGCCCGTTTAAATGCCCATAAAGAGGGAGAGTCCACCATTGCTACTGGCAGAGCATTCCATGAACTCACGACTCACTGAGTAAAGAATCTACCCCTAACATCTGTCCTATACCTACCATCCCCTAATTTAAAGCTATACCCCCTCGTAATAGCTGACTCCATACGTGGAAAAAGGTTCTCATGGTCAACCCTATCTAAACCCCTAATCATCTTGTACACCTCTATCAAGTCACCCCTAAACCTTCTTTTCTCCAATGAAAACAGCCCCAAGTGCCTCAGCCTTTCCTCATACGATCTTCCTACCATACCAGGCAACATCCTGGTAATCCTCTTCTGCACCCGTTCCAGTGCCTCCACATCCTTCCTATAGTATGGCGACCAAAACTGCACACAATACTCCAGACGCGGCTGCACCAGAGTCTTATACAACTGCAACATGACCTCAGGACTCTGGAACTCAATTCCTCTACCAATAAAGCCCAGTACGCCATATGCCTTCTTCACCGCACTATTTACCTGGGTGGCAACTTTCAGAGATCTGTGTACATGGACACCAAGATCCCTCTGCTCATCTACACTACCAAGTATCCGACCATTAGCCCAGTACCCCATCTTTTTGTTACTCATACCAAAGTGAATCACCTCACACTTACCCACATTGAACTCCATTTGCCACCTTTCTGCCCAGCTCTGTAGCTTATGTATATCCCGCTGTAACCTGACACATCCTTCCTCACTGTCAACAACTCCACCGACTTTCGTATCATCCGCAAACTTGCTCACCCAACCTTCTAGCCCCTCCTCCAGGTCATTTATAAAAATGACAAACAGTAATGGTCCAAAAACACATCCTTGCGGAACACCGCTTGTAACTGCACTCCAAGATGAACCTTTACCATCAACTACTACCCTCTGTCTCCTTCCAGCCAGCCAATTCCTAATCCAAACCTCCAACTCACCCTCAATGCCATACCTCCGTATTTTTTGCAGTAGCCTACCATGGGGAACCTTATCAAACGCCTTACTAAAATCCATATACACCACATCTACCGCTTTACCCTCATCCACCTCCTTAGTCACCTTCTCAAAGAATTCAATAAGGTTTGTGAGGCACGACCTGCCCTTCACAAAACCATGCTGACTATCCTTGATCACATTATTCCTATCCAGATGTTCATAAATCCTATCCCTTACAATTCTCTCTAAGTCTTTGCCCACAACAGAAGTGAGACTCACCGGCCTACAGTTACTAGGGTTATCCCTACTCCCCTTCTTGAACAAGGGAACCACATTTGTTATCCTCCAGTCTTCTGACACTATTCCTGTAGACAACTACATCCTGTAGACATTTACAAGGATGTTACCAAAACTTGAGGGTTTGAGCTATAAGGAGAGGATGGACAGTCTGGGACATTTTTCCCTGGAGTGTCGGAGGCTGAAGGGTAATCTTATAGAGGTTTATAAAATCTTGAAGTCTATTGTAAAGGGAATAGCCAAGGTCTTTTCCCAAAGGTAGAGAAGTCCAATATTATATGGCATAGGTTTAAAATGAGAGCGGAAAGATTTAAAAAGGTCCTGAGGGGCATATTTTTCACACAGAGGGTGGTGTGTGTACTGAAAGAGCTGCCAAAGGAAGTGGCAGAGGCGAGTACAATTATAACATTTAAAAGACATTTGGACAGGTATATGGATAAGAAAGCTTTAGCAGAATATGGGCCAAAGGCAGGCAAATGGTATGATTCAGTTTAGGAAACCCGGTTGGCATGGATGAGTTGGTCAAAGGATCTATTCTATGACTCTATAATCAAGCTAAGCTGTATCTGGCTGTGAAAAGTGTTTATTTTTATTTACTATTCCTTCAAAGGATGTGGGCATTGCTCTTTGGACCTTGAGAAGGTGGTGGTGAAGTGTATTCTTGAACTGCTTCATTCCATGTGCTGTGGGTAGACCCAGAATGATATTTGGTTGGGGGGGGGGGGAGGTGGGCGAGTTCCAGGATTTTGACTCAGCCATACTGAAGGAACTGCGATATATTTCCAAGTCAGGATGATGTGCGCCTTGCAGGTGATGAGGTTACCACATGCGTGCTGTCCTTGACTTTCTGGATAGCAGCGATCGTGGGTTTGGAAGAGTTTTGGTGAATTTCCACAGTGCATGTTGTAGATGAAACGTACTGTTGCTACTGAGCGTCAGTGGTGGAGGGAGTAAATATTTGTGGATGTGGTGCCAATCAAGTGACTGCTTTGTCCAGAATGGTGTTGAGCTTTGTGAGCCTTGTTGGAGTTGTCCTCACCCAGAGGCTAGTGAGAACTCCATCATACTACTGACTTGTGCCTTGTAGACAGTGGACCGACTTTCAGGAGGAAAGGGTGGGGTTCAGGAGGTGAGTTATTTGCTGCAAGATTCCTACCCACTGACCAGCTCTTAAAATAATATATATTATATTGCATGTTTCATGACCTCAGCAGGACCCAGAGAGTTTCACAGCCAATCAAGTTTATTTTGTAATGTAGTCTCTGCTGATATGTAGAAAACACTGCAGTCTTTATGTAAAAGCTACATACTGTGGATGCTGGAACTCTGAAACAAACACAGAAAGAAACTCAGAAAGATCTGGCAGCATCTCATATGACTCTTCAGCCAGTACACACACAACAGATCCCACAAACAAGTATGTAATAATGAGCAGAGTTAAAAATCACACAACACCAGGTTATAGTCCAATGGGTTTAGTTAGAAGCACTAGCTTCAACCACCTGATGAAGGAGCAGCACTCCAAAAGCTAGTGCTTCCAAATAAACCTGTTAGATGATAACCTCGTGTTGTGTGATTTTTAACTTTGTCCACCACAGTCCAACGCCGGCATCTCCAAATCATAATGAGCAGACAGTTTGGTTTAGACGACAATGGACAGGACATTGGGCTGGACTCTGCCATTTGTCCATTAAATTACTATCTTTCAAAAACACTTTTTACTGATCATTTACTGGACAGAAATAGGCCAATCCGCTAAGTGTGTCTATGTTGATGCATATGCACCACACAAATCTCTTTGCACTAACTTTATCTAACCCATTAATATATCCTTCCAGCCCTTTCTCCTTCTTGTGTATATCCTCAAATGCATGGGTGCAGGGCTGATTAGCTTTGATGGTCTGCACATGGTCTAGATTAGTGCTGACAGTGCAAGTTTGATTCACCTTCTAGCTCAGTTTGACTTAAGACCTGTCTCCTTGCCCTACCTAAGTCGAGAAGACAATGGCAAAACACCACCGACAAAACCATGCCAGGAAAATGTTTCAAGATGAGCATCAAGTGACAATGGGCCAAGTACCAGCTCTCAGGGCAGAATAAACGTGGGAATGGAATAAATACATCCATTCTATTTGCTTTAACTACTACCTGTGATTACAAGTTCCACATCCTCACCACTCTCTTGATTAAAAAAAATCCTCAAGGTTTCCCTATTGAAATGAGCAGGACGATCAGATGAAATGATCAGATCTACCAAATCATCCATCAGCTCTTTCTCTGTCTCAACTTCATCAGTTTTTCCCGATATAATCTCCCAGTTCTAGTATCGGTCCTGGAAAGCTCTGTCACATTATCTCCCAACACCCCTCTATCTCTTTTGTAAAAGCAGTGGACAGTATGCCAAGTGTGGCCTCAACAAGACTGCACTATTTATTACACTATATCGGCTGCAAAGTGCTTCAGGATACACACTGAGGTCATGAAAGTTCTTATCTCATTCTTAAATGAAGGCAAAACACTGTGATTACTGTAAATTTGAAACAAGCACACAGAATGCTGGAGAAACTCAGCAGAGATGGCAGCATCCATGAAGAGAGAAAGAAATCAATCAGTTCTGAAGAGTCATACCAGATTTGAAACATTAACTTGCTTCTCTCTCCACAAATGCTGCCAGGGCTGTTGAGTTCCTGCAGCATTCTCTGTGTTTGCTATCTTTTTCTTTCTGTCGATGTAATGGGTGTTAATGAGGAATTGTTCCTCCTGTCTTTCTTGGGCATTCATACTGACTATTCAGCAGTTCATATGGTTCAAGGTGAGCTTGCGAATTGCGTACAAAATTAGCTTGACAGTAGGAGATAGAGGGCAGTGGTGGAGGGTTGTTTTTCGGACCAGAGGCCTTTGATGACAGTGGTGTTCAACAGGGATCGGTATTGGGTCCACTTTTGTTATGTCGTTTATATAAACGATTTGGCTGAGAATTTAGGAGGCATGGTTATAAGTTTGCAGTTGACACCAAAGTCTGTGGTATAGTTGAGGGTGAAGAAGGTTACCTAAGAGTGCAAAGAGATCTTGATTAATTGGGTCAATAGGCTGCGGAGTGGCAAATGGAGTTTAATTTGAATAAATGCGAGCTCTTAAACTATGGTGAAACAAAGGCAGTGCTTTTACAATTAATGGTAGGGTCCTGGGTAGTGTTGTTGAACACAGAGACCTAGAGGTTCAGGTACATAGTTCTTTGAAGTTTGTGTCACATGTAGACAGGGTTAAGAAAGCATTTAACAAGCTGACCTTCATTGCTCAGACCTTTGAGCATAGGAATTGAGATGTCACACTGAGGTTGTGCTGATGTTGGTGAGACCTTCTCTGGAGTACTTTGTGCAGTTCTAATCGCCCTGTTATAGGAAGGATATAATTAATTTGGAGAGGGTTCAGAAAAGATTTGCCAGGATGTTGCCAGGAATGGACGGTTTGAGTTATAAAGACAGCTGGAATGTTTTTCACAGGAGCGTGGAAGGTTGAGGGGTGACGAGATAGAGGTTTATAAAATCATTTGGGGCAAAGATAAGGTGAATAGCACCTAAGGTGGGGAGTTCAAAACTAGAGGGCATATTTTTAAGGTGAGAGGAGAAACATTTAAGAAGGCCGATTCTTTTTTCAGAGTGTGGTTCATATGTGGAATGAACTGCCACAGGAAGTAGTGGATGCAGATAGTTACAACATGTTAAAAGATATTTGGATAAGTACATGAATAGGAAAGGTTTGCAGGGATATGGGCCAAGTGCAGGCAAGTGAGACTAGTTTGGTTTGGGAACACAGTTGTCATGGACCAGTTGGATTGAAAGCTCAGTTTCCAAGCTATATGCCTCAATGATCAGGAGACGTGAATCTTCGCAGATTTGATGCTTTCCCAATTCAGATTCTTGTCCACCTCTCACACCTGAATTGCAGGCTGACCTTTTTTAAGAGTTAAATGCTTTCATTGTATGCTCATTTAACTTATCCAGAAGAGGCATTCAAGGAATATTCATTATTCATTCATCATACATGTAATTTATGAATTATTCAGGTACTTAGCACAATTAGCAACACCCACTTTTCCCTCTGTGTACTACAGTTTACTGATAATTAAACCTTGTTGTTCAAAAGAAACCCTGAATTAATCAACAACTTCAAATGATCAAGTGGAGACTTTTTTTTGAAGATAAGGCCAATATAATGTCGAATTATGTTTTAATATCTAATTAAGCATCTTCAAATCTTTATGTTCCTCAGCTAGCAAACTACGCAATCAGGTCCCCACACTGACTCGCTCTCCAACCCCCAACCTTTGTAGCGATTTTCCCCAATAAAACCCTGTGCCTCATCCATCTTCAGCGCCAACTTCGCTCCCTGCTCTCCTCTGCCAAAACTACTCACTATTGCATGGTCACCATGGGAAGCAAAGGCAATGTCTTCATTATCAACCATCTCGCACCTCTCCCTCCCCTTATCTCTACCATCATGTGTCCAGAGCTTACGGACGTCTTAGATTGAGACCATCTAATCATCTACCCTCTGCCACATCCCTCCGCTTCCTGAGTCCAGCAAATTAAGATGTACCTAAGGTTCTTCCTTACACTGGGCTCAGGTTTCCTCCAGCACTCTCCTCATCCTCTTTCCTGGGCTCACAATGTTAATAAAGTCCTGCTGTTCTGATTGCCCCAGTCCTCCCTAACTGATGACCACCTAACTCCCCTTTCTGGTCCCCATGTTGGCTGATGTGGTTCATTGTTTCCTCTCCTCAGGTACCATTCTCCTTCCCTTTAAATTTGCAGCTACTAGCCTCCTTCTTCAATGACCTAGCAAACTACATTTTTTAAATTCTTCTGTGGGATGCGGACATTGCTCGCAAGGCCAGCATTTGTTACCTCGGCTCTCCAGTCCATTTCAGAGGGCAGTTAGGAGAAGCAAAGATTATGGGGAAAACATAGGAAAGTGGATGTGAGGAATGTCGTCTGATCAGACATAATCCTATTGAATGGTGGAGCAGGTTCAAGGAGCCAAACAGCCTACACTTGTTCCTATTTCTTATGGTCTTACTTCAGCACTTGCATTTCCACCTACATTTGTATCATCTGCAAACCTGGCTACATCACATGCACTTTCCTCATTCAAATCATGAAGGGCATGGATAGGATAAATAGACAAAGTCATTTCCCTGGGATGGGCGAGTCCAGAACTATAGGGCACAGGTTTAGGGTGAGAGGGGAAAGATATAAAAGAGACTTAAGGGGCAACTCTTTCACGCAGAGAGTGGTATGTGTATGGAATGAGCTGCCAGAGGAAGTGGAGGAGGCTGGTACAATTGCAACATTTAAAAGGCATCTGGATAGGTATATGAATAGGAAGGGTTTAAAGGGATATGGGCCGGGTGCTGGCAAGTGGGACTAGCTTAGGTCAGCATGAATGAGTTAGACCAAAGGGTCTGTTTCCGTGCTGTACATCTCTATGTCTCTATAACTTTAAGTCATTAATATATTGTGACTAATTGTGGTCCCTGCACAGACTGTTAAATCTTTCTGTTAGTTACAGGTTGTCATCCAGCTTATTCCAACACTCAGTCTTCTATTGATTAGCTAATTGTCTATCTATGCTAATATACCACCTCCAAAACCACAGATTCTTACCTTATCAAGTAGCCTAACTTGTGATACCTTATCAAACGCCTTCTGAGTTGACATCCACTTCTTCCCTCTTATCTACCTCCCTGTTTCCTCCTACAAATTTCCAATAAATTTGTCAGGCATGATTTCCTCCTGACGAAGCCATGCTGTCTCTGCTTGATCATTATATGTATTTCTAACTGGTGGTTCTATATCTTTTATAATAGGCTCTAACGTTTTCCCAATAACAGACACAGGTATGAAGCTACCTGTCCAAAAGTTACCTGTTTCTCATCTCCTACCCTTTTCAAATAAAGCTGCCACTTTGATCGTTTTGCAATCCTTTGGTACTTTTTCAGTATTGAGGATTCCTGCAAGATTACAACCAGTACATCCATTATCTCTGCAACTCCCTTTTGTAATACTTCTCTGAACGTGGCCAGGAAATTTGAAACAATTATTAAGAAGGCATATATATGGGTTCATAAATACAGGCATACTGTATAAAAGCAAGGAAATGATGCTACACCTCTACAAAATCATTGGTCATAATACATTTGCTGAAAAATGTGATGCTGGAAAAGCGCAGCAGGTCAGGCAGCATCCAAGGAACAGGAGAATTGACGTTTCAGGCATAAGCCCTTCTTCATAATACATTTGGAATATTGTGGTTAGTTTTGGTCACCTTATTTGAAAAAAAGGATATTAAAGCCCTGGAGACAGTTCAAAAGAGATTTACTAGAAACATACTCAGAATGATGGATTTTAGATACAAGGAAAGATTCAAGAAATTATTCTCCTTGGAACCAAGAAGATTAGGAGGTGACTTTATGAACAATTTTGGCAGGGTAAAGAAGGGCATTATGTTTCCACTAGTTGGTATGTCAGTAGTTAGAGGTTATGACTTCAAGACTGACAGCAAGAGCTAGGAGTGAGATGAAGAGAAACTTCTTTACTGAGAGAGTTGTTAAGACTTGGAATGTGCTGCCTAGGAGAGTGGTGGAGGCAGATTCCATACAAAGTTTCAAAAGAGAGCTGGATATATTTGCAAGGGATGAATTTAGAATGCTACGAAAATAGGGTTGGAGAATGGGACCAAATGGTAGCTCTTTCAGGAGCCAATACAGATACAATGGGTCGAATGACCTCTCTCTGTACTGTGAAATTCTATGATTCTAATATCCTTGGATGAATCCCGTCAGGTCTAGGGGATATATTCAGTCTTTCACCTCATTACTTGTACTTGTACTTTTTTACTCTAGTGACCATGAAACAACCACTGATTGCAATAAAAAGGCATCTGGTTCACCAACGCTGCTTTGGGAATGAAATCTGTCATTCTTAGCAGGTCTGGCCTAGACAGGATTCCAGACTCACACCAATGTGGTTAACTCTTAATTGCCCTCCGAAATAACACTGGCAAGTTGAATTACTCAGTTGAAGGGCTGTTAGGGATGGGAAACAAACGTTGGTCTTGCCTATGGTCCCACATCCCATGAAAGAATAAAGGAAAAACTTCCTCGCGCCCAACAATCTCAAAGGTCTCTGTATTCCTGCAATTCTGTTCATTTCTGAATCATTGCCTTCCATTGCTGCAGTAATAGCAAACATGCCTTGAGTCTGGAATTCCCTCCTTCAACCACTCAGCCTCTCTAACACTGCATCTCTTTAAAGGTGCTTCTTAAAAGCTACTTCACCTGTCCTAGTATCTCTTTCTTTGACTCAGTGTCAGTTCTTGAATAATTACACTTCTGAATGTTTTGCTCAATTCTGGGCAATACATAAATGTAAGCAATGGTGATTGTGGCGCTTGCAACACTCCGTTGGCAGCTCACTGACCTGACTCTATTTGCTGACAATAGTCCCTTCCTCAATCCTTCATAACTTCGATGGAAGAGTTCAACCTCAATTTTGCCATTTCATCTCCCAGTTGAGAGCATGCTCACCCTTGAGTCAGAGGTTCATAGAAACATAGAATCCCTACAGTGTGGAAGCACACCATTCAGTCCATACCAACCCTCTGAAAAGCATCCAAATCAGATCCACCGCTGTAAAACCCTGCATTTCCCATGGCTAATCCACCTAGCTTGCACATCCTTGGACACTATGGGCAATTTAGCATGGCCAATCCATCTGACCTGCACATCTTTGGACTATGGGAGAAACCCACACAGACAGGGGGAGAATGTGTAAACTTTACGTAGTTATCCAAATCAAAACTGGGTCCCTGATGCTGTGCTAACCATTGAGCCACCGCACTGTCCTTGAGTCGATCCCACTGCAGGGAATTCTAACAGGACCAGACAGGGAGAACAGAGGAAGGATATTTCGGATGACCAAGGAGACCAGAACCAGGGGTCATATTTTAACGATCCAGGAAGGCCACTGAGGACTGAGGAGAAATTTCTTCACCCAGAGAGTGGTGAGCCTGGGGAATTCTCTGCCACAGAAAGCAGTTGAGGCCAAAACGCTGAATGTTTTCAAGAAGGAGTTACATATAGTTCTTAGGACTAAAGGGATCAAAGGGATTGGGGAAGAAGGGAACAGAATGCTGAGTTGGATGATCAGCCATGATCGACTGAATGGCGGAGGAGGCTGGAAGAGGCTGAATGACCTCCTCTTGCTCATATTTTCTACGTTTCTACTTAAGCACATGGTTTGGGCTGACATTGCAACGCAGTACTGAGGGAGTGCTTCCACTTCACAGATGTAGCTTCTCAGAAAGCTATTCAACATAAATCCTGTCTGGCCTCTTAGCAAAATAATTACCGTTGACACTATTTCAAAGTAAAGGTGGCAAGTTCTTGTTTGTACCCTGGTGAATAATTATGCCTGAGTAACAAGATTATGTGGCCCTGATGACATTCCTGTTTGAGGAAGCTTGCTGTGCAGCAAACTGGAAATTATATATTTTTAAATTCATTCATGGGATGTGGGTGCCATTTGCTGGGCCAGCATTTATTCCCTGTATCTAGTTGTCCTTGAGAGAGTGGTGGGTTGTCTATTGAACCACTGCAGTCCACGCGCTACCGGTGGACCTGCATTAGTACACTTTAAAAAGTACTTCATTGGCTATTTGGTGCTTTGGAATGCCCTGCGATCGTGATAGGTGCTATACAAATGGAAGGTGCGAGGTTTTATTGCTGTCATTGTGGTCTGCACACAAATGTAATAGAACGTAGAACATAGAACATAGAACAGTACAGCACAGAACAGGCCCTTCAGCCCACGATGTTGTGCCAACCATTGATCCTCATGTGAGGTAAACCTAATGTACGAACCCTCAAATTTCTGTGACCATATGCATGTCCAGCAGTCTCTTAAATGTCCCTAATGACCTTGCTTCCACAATTGCTGCTGGCAACGCATTCCATGCTCTCACAATTCTGCGTAAAGAATCCACCTCTGACATCCCCTCAATACTTTCTGACAAACAGCTTAAAACTATGACCCCTCCTGTTAACAATTTCTGCCCTGGGAAAAAGTCTCTGGCTATCAACTCTATCTATGCCTCTCATTATCTTGTACACCTCAATTAGGTCCCCTCTCTTCCTTCTTTTTTCCAATGATAAAAGTCCGAGCTCAGTCAACCTCTCTTCGTAAGATAAGCCCTCCATTCCAGGCAGCATCCTGGTAAACCTCCTCTGAACCCTCTCCAAAGCATCCATATCTTTCCTATAATAGGGCGACCAGAACTGGACGCAGTATTCCAAGTGCAGTCTAACCAAAGTTTTATAGAGCTGCAACAAGATCTCACGGCTCTTAAACTCAATCCCCCTGTTAATGAAAGCCAAAACACCATATGCTTTCTTAACAACCCTGTCCACTTGGTGGCAATTTTAAGGGATCTATGTACCTGCACACCAAGATCCCTCTGTTCCTCCACACTGCCAAGAATCCTGTCTTTAATCCTGTACTCAACTTTCAAGTTTGACCTTCCAAAATGTATCACTTCGCATTTATCCAGGTTGAACTCCATCTGCCACCTCTCAGCCCATCTCTGCATCCTGTCAATGTCCCGCTGCAGCCCACAACAGTCCTCTATACTGTCAACGACACCTCTAACCTTTGTGCTGTCTGCAAACTTGCTAACACATCTTTCAATCTCCTCATCCAAGTCATTAATAAAAATTACAAAGAGTAGAGGCCTAAGAACAGAGCCCTGTGGAACACCACTCACTTCCAGGCAAAATACTTTCCTTCCACTACCACTCGCTGTCTTCTGTCGACCAACCAATTCCAAATCCAGACAACTAAATTTCCCTGTATCCCATTCCTCCTGACCGTCTGAACAAGCCTACCATGGGGAACCTTATCAAATGCCTTGCTGAAGTCCACATACACCACATCCACCGCTCGAACCTCATCAACTTGTCATAGAGTCATAGAGTCATAGAGATGTACAGCATGGAAACAGACCCTTCGGTCCAACTTGTCCATGCCGACCAGATATCCCAACCAAATCTAGTCCCACCTGCCAGCCCCCGGCCCATATCCCTCCAAACCCTTCCTATTCATATACCCATCCAAATGCCTCTTAAATGTTGCAATTGTACCAGCCTCCACCAAATCCGCTGGCAGTTCATTCCATATATGTACCACCCTTTGCGTGAAAAAGTTGCTTCTGATTGGAAGGAGACCAGAATTGCACGCAATATTCCAACAGTGCTAACCAATGTCCTGTACAGCCGCAACATGACCTCCCAACTCCTGTACTCAATACTCTGACCCATAACGAAAGCATACCAAACACCTTCTTCACTATCCTATCTACCTGCGACTCCACTTTCAAGGAGCTATGAACCTGCACTCCAAGGTCTCTTTGTTCAGCAACACTCCCTAGGACCTTACCATTAAGTGTATAAGTCCTGCTAAGATTTGGTTTCTCAAAATGCAGCACCTCACATTTATCTGAATTAAACTCCATCTGCCACTTCTCAGCCCATTGGCCCATCTGGTCCAGATTCTGTTGTAATCCCCAAAGAACTCAATAAGGTTTGTGAGGCATGACCTGCCCCTCACAAAGCCGGGTGGACTGCATTTAATCAAGCCATTCTCTTCCAGACGGTCATAAATCCTATCCCTCAGAATCCTTTCTAACACCTTGCAGACGACAGACGTGAGACTTACTCGTCTGTAATTGCCGGGGATTTACCTATTTCCTTTCTTGAAGAGAGGAATTACATTTGCCTCTCTCCAGTCCTCAGGTACGAATCTGGTGAAGAGTGAGGTTGCAAAGATCTTTGCAAGTGGTGAAGCAATCACATTTCTCGCTTCTCAAAGCAGCCGAGGACAAATCTGGTCTGGCCCTGGTGACTTGTCAATCTTAATGTTTGTCAAAATTTTTAGCACATCAGCTTCCTCAATCCCTATCTGTTCCAGCATGCACACCTGCTCCTCAATGGTTTCATTCACTACAAGGTCCTTTTCTTTAGTAAAGACAGAAGCAAAAAACACATTTAGGGCTTCCCCTACCTCCTCAGACTCCACACACAAGTTCCCTATGCTATCCCTGATCGGCCCTACTCTTTCTTTGATCATTCTCTTATTCCTCACATACGTGTAAAATGCCTTTGGATTCTCCCTAATCCTTCCTGCCAAGCCTTTTTTGTGCCCCCTCCTGGCTCTCCTCAGACCATTTTTGAGCTCCTTCCTCGCCTGCCTGTAATCCTCTAGAGATGAGCAAGACCCTTGCTTCCTCCATCTTACGTAAGCTGACTTCTTTCTTTTGACGAGAAGCTCCTCTGCTCTCGTCATCCAAGGTTCCTTTATCTTACCCCTTCTTGCCTGTCTCAGAGGAACTCATTTGTGCATCACTCGCAACAACTGTTCCTTAAACAGTCTCCACATGTCTATAGTGCCCTTTCCATGGAACAATTGCTCCCAGTTCATGCTTCCCAACTCACGTCTGATAGTATCATAGTTTCCTCTTCCCCAATTAAATATCCTCCCATTGTGCCTGCTTCTCTCCTTCTCCATAGCTATGTAGAATGTGAAGCAGTTGTGGTCACTATCACCAAAATGCTCTCCCTCCGCAAGATCTGACACCTGCCCTGGCTCATTGCCAAGCACCAAATCCAAAATGGCCTCTCCCCTTGTTGGCCTGTCAACATACAGAGTTAGGAAACCCTCCTGAACACACCTTACAAAAACAGCTCCATTCAAATCTTCTGCTCGAAGGAGGTTCCAATCAATATTGGGAAAGTTAAAGTCACCCATTACAACAACCCTACTACATTCACACTTTTCCAAAATCTGCCGACCTATGCTTTCTTCAATCTCCCTGCTGCTATTGGGGAGCCTGTAGTAAACCCCTAATGAGGTGACTGCTCCCTTACTGTTCCTAATTTCCACCCATACTGACTCGGTAGGCAGATCTTCCTTGACAATGGAAGCTTCTGTAGCTGTGATACCCTCTCTGATTAGCAGTGCTACATCCTCTCCTCTTTCTCCCCCCTTCCTATTCTTTTTAAATGTTCTAACCCTGGAACATCCAGCAACCATTCCTGCCCCTGAGAAGCCCATGTCTCTGTTATGGCCACAACATCATAGCACCAGGTACTGATCCATGCTCTAAGCTCATCACTTTTATTCCTGATACTCCTTGCATTAAAGCAAACACACTTTAACCGATCCCTTGGTTCTTTCCCATGAAATTCCTTCCCACTGGCTGCGCTACCTCTTGCTATTGCCTCACCTCCATCAACTCTCACCACCAGTACATAGCTCAGGTTCCCACCCCCTGCCATACTAGTTTAAACCCTCCTGAACCACTCGAGCAAACCTTCCACCCAGGACATTGGTCCCCTTCCAGTTCAGGTGCAACCCGTCCTTCATGTACAGATCCCACCTAACCCAGAAGGTATCCCAATTATCTACTTATCTGAAGCCCTCCCTCCTACACCAGCTGTGCAGCCTCATGTTAAACTGCACCCACTCCCTGTTCCTCGCCTCGTTATCTCATGGCACCGGTACTAATCCCGAGAATAGTACTCGGTTCATCCTGCTCTGCAGCTTCCACCCTAACTTTTTATATCCTCGATCCTTTTCCTGGCTATATCATTGGTGCCAATATGTAACACGATTTCTGGCTGTTCGCCCTCCCCTTTCAGAATCTTATACACCCAATCGGAGATGTCCCAGACCCTGGCACCAGGGAGGCAACATACCTTCTGGGAATCCAGGTCCTGACCACCTGCCGAGTTTTCACCATCCCTCCAGATCTCCCCCTCACTGAGGACGAACGATCAGTCCTCAGCAAAGGACTCACCTTCATCCCCCTCCATCTACACATCAATGAATTTAATACACGCCGTGACGTCGAACAATTCTTCCGTCGCCTCTGCCTCCAAGCTTACTTTCACAATCAGGACTCCCGCCCACCTTCCGAGGACGCCTTCACCCACCTCCAACACACTGCATCCACCTGGACACCCCGCGCTGGCCTTTTACCTGCCCTCGAGGAGAAAGTGAGGACTGCAGATGCTGGAGATCAGAGCTGAAAATGTGTTGCTGGAAAAGCGCAGCAGGTCAGGCAGCATCTAAGGAACAGGAGAATCGACGTTTCGGGCATCATCCCTATTACCTGCCCTCAACCTCTTCATTTCCAACTGCCGCCGGGACATTAACCGCCTCAACCTGTCTACCCCCCCTCCTCCTCTCCAACCTCACCCTCACAACGCGCAGCCCTCCAATCCCTCTGCTCCAATCCTGACATCACCATCAAGCCAGTAAATAAAGGGGGCGCAGTGGTAGTCTGGCACACTGACCTCTACACTGCTGAAGCCAAACACCAACTCGAAGACACCTCTTCCTACTGCCCCCTTGACCATGACCCCACCCCATCCGCCGACAAGCTTCCAGCTCAGTAACTGTCCCCATGACTTGTCCGGACTTGTCCGACCTGCCTATCTCCTTTTCCACCTATCCACTCCACCCTCTCCTCCCTGACCTATCACCTTCATCCCCTCCCCCACTCACCTATTGTACTCTATGCTACTTTCTCCCCACCCCCACCCTCCTCTAACTTATCTCTCCACGCTTAAGGCTCTCTGCCTTTATTCCTGATGAAGGGCTTTTGCCCGAAACGTCGATTTCGCTGCTCCTTGGATGCTGCCAGAACTGCTGTGCTCTTCCAGCACCACTAATCCACAAAATCTCCTGTCAATTCTCCTAACAATCGAGTCTCCTACCACTAGCGCCAACCCCCTCTGACACTGAGACCCTGATTCTTACCTGCTGCTGGTTTTCATTCTGAGAGTGCAATCTTGCCTGGATACACTCTCGCGTCTCCTGAAACGCCTGCCTCTGGGACACCTCTGCTGGGTAGTGGGTGCAGACCCCAACAATGTTGGTGCAGGAGAAGATCATCACGTTGCAGACCAGCTGAAAGAGGAGAGATTTGACAGGTTCAGAGCAGGTAACCTTGAGAACTCATTGCACATAGATCACCACATCCAAAACAGTGTAGGTCAGCAAAACAGCAGACATAAACGTTCACTGGTTTTGAAAATTGTTCAATCCTATTTTTCCTAATGTGATACTGTTGCCTCATTTTCGTTCTCCCTCTCTACTCCTCCAGTTTTAATTCACCACACGACTCTTCCCCATCAATGATCACATCCTGCTCCCACGTGTAATACACACTCGGTTATCTGAGATGTCAGTCTACAGTTTTGAATCTTCAGCACAACACCCAACAAGGCTGCAGTCATTGGAAATTCATCACAGAGTTTAACATTGGCTATCCAATGCCCGCACAATGCGTATTCATATAGTCACTTTAATGTGATAGACATCTCCCAAAACACTTTGCAGAGATGTCTATTAACAAACAAGAATGAAAATTTTAAATTAAAGCTTTTGGATAGGAACATTAATGATTAAACAAATGCTTAGATTAGATTCCCTACAGTCTGGAAAAGGCCATTTGGCCCAACAAGTCCACACCAACCCCTGAAGAGTAACCCACCCAGACACATTTCCCCCTGACTAATGCACCTAACAGTATGGACAATTTAGCATGGCCAATTCACCTGACCTGCACATCTTTGGACTGTGGGAGGAAACCCACGCAGACACGGGGAGAATATGCAAACTTCACACAGACAGTCGCCTGAGGCTGGAATCGAACCTGGGTCCCTGGTGCTGTGAGGCAGCAGTTATTGGTCAGAGTATTGAGTACAGGAGTTGGGAGGTCATGTTGCGGCTGTACAGAACATTGGTTAGGTCACTGTTGGAATATTGCATGCAATTCTGGTCTCCTTCTTATCGGAAAGATGTTGTGAAACTTGAAAGGGTTCAGAAAAGATTTACAAAGATGTTGCCAGAGTTGGAGGATTTGAGCTGTAGGGAGAGGCTGAACAGGCTGGGGCTGTTTTCCCTGAAGCGCCGGAGGCTGAGGGGTGACCTTATAGAGGTTTACAAAATGATGAGGGGCATGGATAGGATAAGTAGACAAAGTCTTTTCCCTGGAGTCGGGGAGTCCAGAACTAGAGGGCATAGATTTAGGGTGAGAAGGGAAAGATATAAAAGAGACCTAAGGGGCAACCTTTTCACGTAGATGGTGGTACGTGTATGGAATGAGCTGCCAGAGGATGTGGTGGAGGCTGGTACAATTGCAACATTGAAGAGGCATTTGGATGGGTATATGAATAAGAAGGGTTTGGAGGGATAGGGGCCGGGGGCTGGCAGGTGGGACTAGATTAGGTTGGGATATCTGGTTGGCATGGACAGGTTAGACCAAAGGGTCTGTTTCCATGCTGTACATCTCTATGCTCTATACTAGCCATGGTGCCACCCTTCGAGAAACAAGGTGCGAAGTCAGCCATTGCAATAGTTAAGTCTGGAGCGAACATCAGCATTGAGTAAAGGCTTGTGGCAGAATGCAGACCAGGGATGTTATGGATATGGGATTAGACATTGTCAGCATTGGAGATGTGTAGGATTGGATGATCATTTCAGGGGCAAATAGGGCAACAAGGTGGATTCAGACTTATGGGTCAATAAATGGGAACTTTTACTGACCTTTGTGAGTACAACTCAAAGAACCCTCAGCCAAATTAAATGCCAGTAACATTCCCCCAAAACCCATCACACCCACCAACTGGGTACAGATTGGAGATGCTATAGGGTTATCTTGAGGGGCAACACCAGTAAACTGGATAAGCAGCTTTGCAGTGTGTATTGGGATCAAGTCACCAGGTGCTCAAGAATATGGTTTAAACCTAAACCTTATGACTCAAGAGTTTACAGCACCATGAATGAGCTACACTCACTGCTTCTTCTTCTTTCGTGGAGATTAAAAGTTTGGCTCCTGTTGGGCCAATGTAAGTGCTATAAGACTATAAGGTATAGGTGCAGAAATAGGCCATTCAACCAACTGACTCAAACACACTTTCCTGCCTTTTCCCCATAAGCTTTGAGTCCCTCACTGATCAAAAATCTGTCTGTCTCTGCCTTGAACATACTTAACAACACAGCCTTGACAGCCCTCTGAGGTAAAGAGTTCCACAGATTCACGTACCCTCTGAGTTCCCCCTTACTCTGAGACTCTGCCCTCTGCTTCCAGACTCTCCCGCAAGGAGACAGTCTAGGACCTTGCTGCACTTACGCTGTCAAGTCCCCTAAGAATCATAGAGTCATAGAGATATACAGCATGGAAACAGACCCTTCAGTCCAACCCGTCCATACCGACCAGATAAGGTCACCTCTCATTCTTCTAAATTCCAACAAGTACAGGCCCAACCTACTCAACCTCTCCTTATCAAAAGGTTCCTCCGTACTTGGTATCTGGACTGTCTCCAATACCAGGACATCTTGCCTTCGATGAGGGGCCCAAAACTGTTCACAGTATTCCCTATTTGTCCTCCAGTTGAAATATCTCTGATTTTTGAAACCTAATGGGGCAATATATTCTTGCACCAGGAATCTAGTACCCCAGAGATTTGAACTAATAATCCAGATTTATGTGTTTAAATCATACCACAGCAGTCTGGGAATTTAAACTTAATTGGGGGGGGAGGGGGGGTAGTGATGTAATGGTAAGACAATGTGCTCTATCTGCCCTCTTAAATTGTTAGGAAACTACTCAATTGTAAGGCAACTACAATTGACATAGATTGCAACATTTCAAGAAGGCACTCGTCACTATCATCTCTAAGGGAATTAAATGATGGCCTTGCCAGCATAGTTCACATCCTGTGAATGCATCGTGAGACGGAATTTGAGAACACTGAAAAAATATTCACAAAATAGGTTCCAGGAATGAGAAACACGAGGGCAACATGGCTCAGTGGCTTGCACTGCTGCCTCATAGTGCCAGGGACCCAGGTTTGATTCCTCCCTTGGGCAACTGTCTGTGTGGAGTTTGCACATTTACCCTTGTCTGTGTGGGTCGCCTATGGGTGTTCCAGATTTCTCCCACAGTCCAAACGTGTGCAGGAACGGTGGGTTGGCCATGCTAAATTGCCCATAGTGTCCAGCGATGTGCAGGCTAGTTGGATTAGCCATGGGAAATGCAGAGTTACAGGGATAGGATACGGAGTGGGATCTGGGTGGAATGCTGTTCAGAGGGTCGGTGCCTAATTGATGGACCGAATGGACTGGTTCCCCACTACAGGAATTTTGTGATTCAGTTACAGAAATAGTTTGATGAAGTTTTGTTTGCTGAAAACTGACAGGAGATTTGATGGAGGCATTCCAAATCATGAGGGGCCTGGCCAAAGTAGAAACTGTTCTCCGTCATGAAAGGATCAAGAACAAGAGAATACATAGTTGAAGTACTTGGCTAAAGAACATGAGGAAGTTTCGCACTGTCCCCATAACTTGTCCTACCTGCCTACCTTCCTTCTCACCTATCCACTCCACCCTCCTCTCTGACCTATCACCCTCATCCCCACCCCATTCACCTATTGTACTCTATGCTAATTTCTCCCCATCCCCACCCTCCTCTCATTTATCTCTCCACTCTGCAGCCACTTTGCCTCTATCCCTGATGAAGGGCTTCTGCCCAAAATATCGATTTTCCTGCTCCTCAGATGCTGCCTGAGCTGTTGTGCTTTTCCAACACTAATCTAGAATCTGGTTTCCAGCATCTGCAGTCCCTGTTTTTACCATGAGGAAGGTTCGCGTCTGGAATGCACTGTCTGAGAGTGTGATGGAGGCAGATTCAATCCCCGATTCAAGAGGGGATTGGGTGGTCACGTGAAAAGGAAGGATATAGAGGATTATGGGGAGCAGATGGAAGAATGACAAAGTGAAATGCTCAGACAGCAGGGGTGGACATGATGGGTCAAATGGCCTCCATCAGCATTGTAACAATTCTATCATTCTGTGAATTAAAAACAAACTAAAAAACTTCTCATTTTGCGCTGCCAGAATCCAATGATTTGGTGAGTTAAAAACAAACTAATAACATCTCCCGTTTTTTAGTCTGCCCCTGAACCCATTGGGTGAGAGATTATTGAAATCTGAAACTTGACCAACACAGAGCAACCAACACACTATCTCTTCAATTAATGAGATTTGAGGATGGGAAATGAATAGAGGAAGAAGGGTGAATTAAGGAGGATGAATTCAAGATAGTTTTGGATTAAAAATCCGAATGAAGAGAAATGCAAAGAAAAAAAGGGCAGAAATCAAGAGCAAATGCACTTCTTTTAAAAATGATTTGGAGATGCTAGTGTTGAACTGGGGTGGACAAAGTTAAAAATCACACAACACCTGGTTATAGTCCAATAGTTTTATATGGAAGTACTAGTTTTCGGAGCATCGCTCCTTCATCGGGTGGTTGTGGAGAATAATCTTATACTCCATAATCACCTGATGAAGGAACAGCGCTCCGGAAAGCTAGTGCTTCCAAATATACCTGTTGGACTATAACTTGGTGTTGTGTAATTTTTAACTTTCTTTTAAAAAGAGTACTTAAAGTTATTTGTAAGGTGACAAAGTGAGACTCCACACTTTCTGCACCAGTCGGTCGATTGATAATCAGAAACACTGACCATATCATCAAAAAGGATACGTATCCTTTTAATTTCTGCAGTATGTTTAGTTCATATTAACCACATACAAACCAGAACAGGCAGAAGGTTAGTCATGATCTTAAGAAAGGATGGAGAGGATTGAAGGGCCAAATGGCCTATTCCTACTCTTCCTTCTCACTTAGTTATGTTTCTGTGTTCATACAATTCAATGGAAATTAATGGCGAGACAGACACAGGAATGCCGTTTCTACAAAGCCAACAGTGGAAGGATGGCAATTTTATGGTTAACCGAGTTTCACCAATGAACTACTCTGAAGCAGTAGCTCCTATGTTATTCACACATATATGATGAACAGCAAAATTAGCTCCATCATACATTTTACAGCATAGACCCAGCCCATTCCTTCATCCTGTCAGCAAAAAAAAACTGTTTTAGCCCAAAGTCTTAGTCAGCAACAGCGCCTTAAAAACTCCTTCGATTACAACAGAAAGTAAAACTCAGATGTTCATTAAATTCACCTTCACCACATAGAATTGAAAATGTCTCACTCACAGAGTGAGTTCACAGAACTTTGCATTAATCCTTTGTGTACCATTACCAGTTACAAGGAATTCAAGTCAACAATACGATAGCCAGCAAAAATCGTAAATTTTTTTGTCATAATGACATTCCAGGATTAATCTCCTGCAAAGGTAACATTTCCCATAGAACTTCTGTTAAATTCTAGGAAATTTCTAATGGGAATTCTCTGAATGTGTTGCCATTACTTTGGTGGGAGATCAGATTGAATGGCAGAACAGGTTTGAGAGGCTGAATGGCCTCATCCTGTATCTGGACACTATTGAGAAATAGCGTGAACACCATTTAAGCCATTATCCACAAACTTACAATCAATCAGTCAGGAGATTCCCAATGCAGTTCCAACGGGTGCTCAAGAAAGATTGCACCCTTGTTATTCCGAAACAAGTACACATTGCTATTGACTTATACCTATTTTCCAATTAACATCCAATCATCCATCCATCCATTCACCAGTTCAGGACAGACATTCACTCCTTCCTTTCTAACTCAATCTGAATACAGGGCCCAGGAATCTCATCAGAAGATGCTGATCAGGAGTAGCTGCTCTATTTGGTAATTAGAGCTTTCCCTGGCTGTGCATCTCTGGGTTGATGAACCCCATTACATGCTTCAAGTGTTCCCAACACTGACAATGCAAAGAACTTCACAGCTAAAACCTGCCATGGTCTTCTAAAACATCCCAATTTTCAGCCACTTGCATCCTCTTCCCTTCACATAAGAATGGAAAGCTCTTTCATGTGAATGCGCAGTCAACCTGTATACTTGATGCAAAATTGACACGAAAGCATCGAGGGATCGTCGGTTTCCGATGCTCCCCCAGTTACAGTGAAACAATAAAGATGCAACTTGTTCATTTTGTATGCAGAGGTGTGTTTCCCAACCAAGTCTTTTTTCAAGATACCTTTCTGTTGGCACCTCTTAAAGCTTTTTATTTGTGAGACCAAAGGTGACAGAGATCATCCTAACCTTTTGATCAAAGGCATGAACTTCATTGGGATCTGCTGGACTAAAGTATCCCCTTTGCTACAGAAAGGGAATCATACTTAGATCTTCAGAAGAAGCTGTCTTCCTGACTGATGCATGAAACACTCAAGATTATAAATATAAAACACACCCATTTCATTATTAACACTTTATAAAGTCATAATAACTGAATACCAATATTGACAAGACAACTAATAGGGTAGCAATCTGTGAATTTAATGTGAAGGTAATGAGTTACATATAAACATTGCTAAAATTAGACACAAATTTGAAGCTATTTATCTTGCACTCATCAGGACAGCAATGCAGGAAATTAAACTTAGAAAAGGAGCAGAAATTTCTTCAGCACTGGTGGATGGTACTGTTTGGTTGGACCATGGAGATTCAGCAGGAATTATTAACTGTCAATGTTAGCTGATTTAATTTAGTCCAGGCATATAAACTCTGAATGCTCAAGGTGTTGCCATGGTAAGTGCAGCACGGATTGGCAGCTCTCCATAACACTTCCCTCAATTTAAAGGATGCAATATATGGACAAATTCCTATTGCCTCGAAAGAAATACACAGTAACAAGACAGTGAGTGTAATCGACAGTGATTGCATAAATCCTTTTAAAAACGGGTGGCCACGAGTGTTTAAGTTATTTGATCCTTTCTTCTCTAGCTCTCTGATTCTGCTCAAACACAAAGAATGCTGGAGAAACTCAGCAGGTCTGGCAGCATCTGCGGAGAGAGAAGCAGAGTTAATGTTTTGAGTCTGGGATGACTCTTCCTCAGAACTGCTCAGTACCATTCTGCTTATCCTCCTTAAGGCCATGATTTATATGCGACAACAACTTTTTTTACATGGCACTTTTAACATGGCTTCATGGACATGAATACCAAGCAACATTTGAGTCACACAAAGAGATCCTGGAAAATCTGACTGAAGTCTTGGCCAAAGAAATGGATTTTAAGAGGCATTGTGAAAAAGCAAAGATGGGTATAGACGCAGACAGGTTCTAACAAGGGTGGGGGGATGGGATAGTGGGCTGACATTACGCAATTGTTGGGAGATGACAGCAATCATATATCAAGACAATTCTACCTTGGGCGATCATTAGCAATGCAAATATATAGCACCTGTATATGCAAACTTCCTTTTTGTTCTTATTCTCCTCAGTCTTTTCAGCAACCTTCAGCTTTGTTCAATTTTCAGAAATCCCTCCCTAATGGTGTTGTGGGTCAACTCACAGCAGGTGGACTGCAGCTGTTTAAGAAGGCAGCTCACCATCACCTTCTCAAGAGGCAATCAGGGGCAGGCAATACAGTCAGTTCTGATATAACTCAATAGTTGTGTTCTTGTGCCATCTCATGTTGTAAGAAAATCGTACAATAACCAGGTCATTGAAACTAATGAAGCCAGAGTCGCGCTATAGCCAATACAGGTAGGGAAAGTTCGCATTCTACAAATAACGACCTAAATTCTTTAATCACGTTAAAGCCAACTTGTGTTGAAGAAACACGCATTATAGCGAAACCAACTGTAAACGTTGGCAAGCCAGCAATGCCCAAATCCCACAAATGAAATTTTTATTTTTTTTAAAGTTGCAAATTCAGGAAATCTGTGTTCCGTCAATTTTAGGATTACGTAGTTAGCCTCAGCCTAGAACAGCATCAGAGTTCAGAGTATCAATTTCCAGGCTTTGGTGTCCCATGACATCTCAAGACCTCATATTCCATTTCAAGCGTATCTTCTACTTACCCAGTGTTTAGTTAAAAAAAAAATCTTAGGACCATAAAAAGACAATATTCACTTAGTATTCCAGCTACTAAAATATCACATCTGGGGAGAATATTGGCATTAACATGGTGGAAATACTATAAATAAAAAAATCAGTTCACGTGAAATCCAGATT
Source organism: Chiloscyllium punctatum (assembly GCF_047496795.1). NCBI lineage: Eukaryota > Metazoa > Chordata > Chondrichthyes > Orectolobiformes > Hemiscylliidae > Chiloscyllium > Chiloscyllium punctatum. The sequence goes on from NC_092748.1 coordinate 110,202,817, forward strand.
AATAGCGTGATGCAAAAAATGTCTGAAAATAAACACAAACCTCTGGCAAGATCATAACTCAAGGATACACATTGCCTTGTATTCAGCAGTTTTCTTAGAGCATTATTCCTTCTTAATTTCAAGATTTGATGTCAATATTGTTCATTATGTTTCAACTGAAAGGGAGATTAAGACAGTGTTAAGTAATTAAAATAATGGAAGTATTTTAACAAATGCAGGAAATACTCCAAAGTTCTGGTAACTTCTATGAAAAGAAGAAACAGACTCAGATTTTAGATCATTGGCCCTTTGTCAGTTATATGCCCCAGTACTTTCAGATGGAATCAATGGTCAGTAAAACCAAAGCATATTTCCTTAGAGACAAAAAAAAACTGCAGATGCTGGAATCCAAGGTAGCACAAGCCAGAGGCTGGAAGACACAGCAAGCCAGGCAGCATCAGAGGTGTCTTCAAGCACCCTTCCTAGCAAATGTTATTCTGCTCTCTGGTCTGGGTTTACAGAAGCCATTTGTAGTAAACCAGATGAAACTAGGTAATGCAATACAACTTGACAACAACTCTAGCAGTGTTCAACTCTGCGATGGCTCAGTACTATGCCAACACCAAAGCAAAGACCAAGGAAACTGCATTTTGTAGTAGAGAACTTGAGCACTGCTAAATAAAAGACATATTGCTGAACCTATTCATCTTGCACTCATCAGACATTTCACAAGAATTCAAAAATAAATGAGGAACCCAAGGTTTTCCCTCACCTTGGTATATTTTGTGATTGTCCTGATGAATGAAAGGCAAAATATCTTTAACAACACCTTTTTTTACTCAGGATAAATATGTATTACTACCTTCATTGGGTAGTTGCTGAAAGGGTGGTTCCCTGTGTCAGACAGACTAGGACTAGGATTAAAAAAAACGGGTTTCCCGTTTAAGACAAGATGATGAGAATTATTTTCTCTCAGAGGCTCGTGAGCCTGTGAAATTTGTTTTCTTTGGAGAGAAACAGAGGCAGGGCCTTTGAATATTTTTAAGGAAGAGTTAGACAGATTCTTGACTGAGAAGGCAGTCAAAGAGTGCAGAGGCCACAATCGGACTACCCACAATCTGATCCAAATAACGAACAGGTTTGAGGGGCTGAATAGCTTCCTCCTGCCCTTATTCATATGCTCGTCCATTAGTACAATGGTTTGACAGAACAAGCAGTTTGAAATGTAATAGTTATTGATCCCATTGCTGTTTTATGTAATCAATGTGCTTGTTTACATAACAATAAGCACACCCTTCAAATTTATTTACTGTCACACTGCAACTGGAGATATTAATGACAGAATTACAGGACAAATCATTGATTCAACCACACTTACAGTATATAGTATTGTTCTTGTATTGATATTGTCCAGTACTGAATTGTCAAAGTACATAAAGGATATTACAGTCACTGTAAGGATGCAGAATCGTCAAGGGAATGAAGAGAAAACAAAAAAAAAACCTAAAGCACCGCAGATGCTGGAAATCAGAAACAAAATCTGAAATTACTGGAAAAACTCAGTAGGTCTGGCAGCAACTGTGGAGAGAAAGCACAGTTAATGTTTCAGGTCCAGTGAAGAGGTTGGATTATGAGGATGCAACCAGGAGCTTGGTGGGAAAGCATTTCAGAGGCTATTTGAATGCAATTTCAAGGATTCAAAAAGGGAACAGATAATGTTAGACCAGGACAAAGCATTTCATATTGTCCAGAACCATGAAGTCAGACAGATACAAACTGCACTTAAACGGATGAATTCAAAACTGATATGTAGAAACAATACTTTGATAAGCGAGTGGCCAATCTCTGGAATAAGTTCCCCAGGGAAATAGTGAAGCAATCGGTGTTGATGTATTGAATTACAAATCAGATAACTTCTTTCAGAAAAATAACTTTTTGGGATGTAATTTATGAGGAACTTCATAGAATCCCGACAGCGTGGAAACAGGCCATTTGACCCAACAAGTCCGCACCAACCCTCTGAAGAATATCCCACCCAGACCCATTCCCCTTCCCTATTGCTCTACATTTACCCCTGACTAATGCGCCTCACCTACACATCCCTGAACACCATGGGCAATAGGATTAGATTCCCAGACTAGATTCCCTACAGTGCGGAAACAGGCCCTTCAGCCCAACCAGTCCACACCAACTCTCCAAAGAGTAACCCACCCAGACCCATTTCCCTCTGACTAATGCACCTAACACCATGGGCAATTTAGCATGGCCAATTCACCTGACCTGCACATCTTTGGATTGTGGGAGGAAACCAGAGTAAAACCATGCAGACATGGGGAGAATGTGTAAACTCCACACAGACAGTTGCCCCATGCTGGAATCGAACCCAGATCCCTGGCACTGTGAGGCAACAGTGCTAACCAATGAGCCCCCTAATTTGATACAGAACATATGAAGAATGTCTTGTGCTTGAGAGGAAAAATATGGCTTTATGCCCATGGTTCCCAGAGCTATCCAGCATTTGATGCTCCATTAGATTCTGTTATAGATTCACTGATAAAGATCATTCCAATTAATCAATATCTCTTATTGATAATTGCTTGTAGTACAGAACTTGATAGCATTTGGGAAAAAGACTGTACTCATCAGGTCAGACACAAGAATATTAAAGGGAACAACAATTTATTCTGCAGAAGAGAGGATGCTGATTTTTGGCGACTCAACTCTGATTAACAAAATACTTTTAGGGGACTTGACAGGGCAGATGTGGAAAGGTTGTTCCCCTTTTGGAAGTGTGCATGTCTAGTGAGTTTTGAGAAGATTTGTAGCTCAGGTTGAGGTTCTAGATGTAGGTTTGCTCGCTGAGCTGGAAGGTTCATATTCAGACGTTGCGTCACCATACACCAGCTTCATCCGGAGGCTCACTGAAGATGTTATCTAGTATGGTGACGAAATGTCTGAGCATAAACCTTCCAGCTCAGCGAGCAAACCTACATCCAGAGTGTGTATGACTACAATCTCAGAATAAGGTGTTGCTCATTTAAGATTGAGATAAGGAGAATAGGTTAGCCACTGAAGTCCCAGAAGGCTGGTCTCTCAGTAGAGAGAAAGAGACAATTGGTAATGAGTTTAACCTAAGGATCACCACACCTCAAGAACGAGACAAGGTGAGAAGGCAGGACCTTCATATTGACGTCAGCCAGTACAGGAATTGAACTCATACTTTTGGCGTCACACTGCATCACCATTCAGTCAACTGAGCTAAAAGACTCCCAGTGATAGATACAGTTCTTAAAGCTAAAGGAACAAATGGTATGGGAGAAAAGCAGAAACAGGGTAATGAGTTGGATGATCAGACATGATCATGGAGTCATAGGGTCATACAGCATAGAAACAGACACTTTGGTTCAACTAGATATAAAAGAGACCTAAGGGGCAACTTTTTCAGTGGAACTTAGGAGGTTTAGAGGCAATCTTATGGAAGTATCTTAAAAATGAGGGGTATAGATAGAGTTAATACTGATTGTCTGCTATGTACGGTGGGGACACATTTTTAAACTGAGAGGAGGGAAATTTAAAAAAAGACATAAGAGGCAATTTTTTTACACAGAGGGTGGTACATGTATGGAATGAGCTGCCAGAGGAAGTGGTAGAGGCTGGTACAATTGCAACATTTAAGAGGCATTTGGATGGATATATGAATAGGAAGGGTTTAGAGGGATATGGGCTGGGTGCCAGCAGGTGGTACTAGATTGGGTTGGGATATCTGGTCGGCATGGACAAGTTGGACCGAAGGGTCTGTTTCCATGCTGAACATCTGACTCTATGACTTTGAGTCATAGAGATGTACAGCACCCTGCCCATATCCCTCCAAACCCTTCCTATTCATGTACCCATCCAAATGCCTCTTAAATGTTGCAATTGTACCAGCCTCCGCCACTTCCTCTGGCAGCTCCACATCGAACATAATCCCAAGCTAAACTAGTTCCACATGCCTGCTCTAGGCCCATATCCCTCCAGATCTTTCTTATTCATGTGTCCATCCAAATGTCTTTTTAGCGTTGTAATTGTTCGCACATCCACCACTTCCTTAGGAAGTTCATTCCACACATGAACCACCCTCTGTGGAAAAAAATTGCCCATTATGTCTGTTTTAAAAATTTCTCTCCTCTCACTTAAAAATGTGCCCCCCATCTTACGTAGCAGGCGACCACTATTAACTCTATCTATACCCCTCATTTTTTAAAAACTTCCATAAGGTTGCCTCTCAATCTCCTAAGTTCCACTAAAAGACGTCTCAGCCCATCCAGCCTTTCTTTATAATTCAAACCTTTCATACCCAGCAACATCCTGGTAAATCTCTTCTGAACCCTCACCATCTTAATAATATCCTTCCTGTAACTGGGCAACCAGAACTGGACACAGAAGAGGCTTTACCAATATCCTGTACAACCTCAACATGACTTCCCAACTCCTATACTCAAAGTACTGAGCAATGAAGGCAAGCCTGCTAAACATCTTATTACCATATTGAACGGCAGAACAGACTTGAAGGGCTGAGTGGCCTACACTTACTCCAATTTTTCTGTTTCTATGAGTTTAGAAGCATGAGGGGCAACCTTATAGAAACAAACAAGATTCTTAGAGCAGAAGTATTGGTGCTTGTGGCAAAGGGACAGTAATAATTATGGGTTATTTTAATCTATGTATGTACTGGAAAATCAGATTGGCAATTGTCACCTCAATGAGAAGTTCATGGAATTCTTTCAAGTTACATTATAAAGCTACACATTCTGGAGTGAACCAGAGAACAGGCTGTACTAGACTTGGAACTGGGAAATGGGACAAGATTAACCTCAGAATAAAGACCACCTCTTAAAGTAGCAGTGATCATAATTGAATTGTTCATCCGGGCTGAAAGGGGCAAGAGTGGATTAAGACTAACAGTTTGAACTTTCAAAATAGCAAATCCATGGTTATGAAAGCTGAGCTCGCTGAAGTTAGGTTCTGGAAAGTTCCCATTAGACCGGGAAGTAACAAATATCTGTTCAAGAAAGGACAGAAGCAGGAAGCTGTTGGCCAGCTAGCTTGACAACTGTCATTAGATTACTTACAGGGTGGAAACAGGCCCTTCGGCCCAACAAGTCCACACCGACCCTCCGAAGAGCAACCCACCTAGACCCATTCCCCTACACCTAACACTACGGGCAATTTAGCATGGCCAATTCACCTGACCTGCACATCTTTGGACTGTGGGAGGAAACCAGAGCAAACCCATGCAGACACGGGGAGAATGTGCAAACGCCACACAGACAGTTGCCCGAGGCAGGAACTGAACCCAGGTCTCTGGCGCTGCGAGGCAGCAGTGCTAAGCACTGTGCCACCATGTCATGGGGAAGGTGTTAGTATTGGTCATTAATGAAGCTTCAGCAGAGCCCTTGGAAAAACTCAGGTAATTGGAGAAGTCAGCATGGTTTTGTGAAAGGGAAAATTAAACAATTTATTAGAACTGCCTGAAGGAATGACATGTTCTGTCATAAAGGGGAGGCTGTTAATGTACTGAAATTGGATTTCCAGAAGGCAAGATGCCACATAAGGGGTAACTGCAAAACAGGAGGAGATAACATACAAGCATGAATAGAAAACAGAGAGAATGCACAAATGGGTCTTTTTCAATTTGACACAATGCGATAAGTAGGCCTGCAGCAACCTCAACTTATTACAATTTATATCAATGACATGGGTGAAAGCATGGTAGCTAAATGTGCAGTTAATGGAAAGCTACTAGGAAAGCATGTTATGAAGACATAACAAGGATGAAAACTGACACAGATAGATTAAGTGAGTGGACAAAAGTCTGGAAAATGAAAGGTAACATGGGAAAATGTGAAGATGTTCACTTTGGCAGGAAGAATAAAATAGCAGAGTATTATTTAAATGGTGAATGACTACAGAATTCTGAAGTTCAGAGAGATCAAGGTGTTTTAGTACATGAGTAACAAAAAATATTATACAGGGTACCATAAGAGACTAAGAAGGCTAATGGAATGCTAACCTTCTGTACAAGAGAAATTGAACATAGGTTGTTGTGTTGCAGTTATACAGGGCAACAATAGTACCACAACTCAAATCTTATCAGCAGTTTTGGTCTCCTTATTTAAGGATGTGAATGTTTTGAAGGTAGTTCAGAGAATGTTTACTAAACTGATATCTGGAGTGAACACGTTGCCTTTTGAGGAGAGGTTAGACTGGGCTGGAGTTTAGAAGAGCTCAGGTAATTTGATTAAAGTTTATTAGACCCTGAGTGGTTTTGACAAGATGGAGGTAGTCAAATTGTTTACTCTTGTGGGCAAGTACAGAATTAGGGGACAGTGTTTTAAAATTAGGCTTTGCTCTTTTTAGGACCGAGATGCCAATTTTTTTTGTCTCTTGGAGGACTATGTGGCTTTGGAACTCTCTGCTTTAGAAGGAAGTGAAATCAAGGGTCATCAGGAATAATTGGAAATGTGGAATTTGAAACACAAACAGAGCAGCCATAAACTTATTCAAGGGTTAAAGGATCAAATGGCCTGCTTCTGCTCCTAATTTGTATATTTGTATGGAATCTGACATTTTCAGTATTACTATCAGCTAGGATCATAATAGTTACCAGCCAAACTGGTACAGAGTGGGAAACAACACTGCAGCCATTTGCAAATTGTAGATCACATTTATTTATGATGGGCAGTTTAGTTTTGGCGCCAATGCAACTGAAAATAAAGATAGATCTTATTTATTGTTGACACCAAAGGGCAGTGGATCTGTGTTCAGGTAAATGATCAATGCCACATCGATTGTAAATAGGATGGACTGTCATGCAGCTTTGCTTGACTCTGAATAGATTTTAGAGGCACCTGTTTCAGATCTCCTCAAGACATTAGACACATTTTGCAGTTGCATGTCCACATACATACATATATACACTCTCAGACACAGATGTGCACAAACATAGTTACGCAAACCGTTTAAGTGCACAGTACACACAAATACAAATTATATATACATAATGCACATTATACATAGGTACTGAAATGCATAACACTTATAGTTTATGTATACACAAATAGGTACGACAGACTTGACAAGATTGTCAAGGCACACAAGGTCATAGATCAAGTGTTGGAAAATACAATTAGAATAGTTAGGTGCTTTCTTTTTACCAGCACAGACTTGATGGCCCCAAGGGTCTTTTCTGTGCTGTAGACTCTATGATTCTATGACGTTGATCATTAAACAACAATTAAACTTTTCACTCGCTGTGACCAACTTCAGAAAGATCCATTAACATATCCAGAATGTGCATTCTAGCCCACAGCTCAAAACATGATGAAGCCATTAAGAGCCTTCTGTCCTGCTTAAAATCCACATCTCCCAACGCACACCCCAACACCAACAGTAAAAAGGCCAAGTAGAGGAAAGGCCAATTGCTGGGTTTTGTACACACTTAATTATGCTGCAGTGTGTAATACATCTGAGGAAGCGGGACAACATAGACAGCACCCTCAAGGTTTGGTTCCTATGTTATCAACATTAGCTGTGCATTCGCCATGTGTCACAGAACAGATTTAATCATCCTCTATTTACCACTTCCAGCAAGTAGTCACTAATGTCCATCAACCTTTGCCAAGTTTCCCGAAAGTGCACCATTATTTCGTCTCCAAATGAGTTTCATGTGAAGTCTTGCTTTATCTTTTTCTACAGTTGCATTTGACTTGCTGACCAGCTGACTAAATGAGTCATAAAAATGAGCAAATTGGCTGCTTTGATCGGAGACTTATGAAAGTCTGTACCAAACAGAACCTTTCTTCAGTGAGCTTATCAAGTTCCAAATGCCATTAGGAACATTTTCTTAACTTATATTATAATATGGATAAAGTAATGCTCCTTATTCCAAGAAATGCTGTCTCTAAGGGAATGTTGTGGATCATTCCAGGGGTATTGCAAAGTTGTTTAGGAGAAGTAACCATGCAAAGTGGAGTCCCTGCATGGTTCTCTCAGTCAGCTGACATGTGCTGGGATTAGTTTATCAGAAAACTGACTGGCTGGGTGGATACAGACAGCGTCAACTGGGGGCAATCAGGCCCTGTGGAGCAGCATTATTGAGCCCAGAATCCTCCCTCATTTGTCACAAGTACACATCTGCTCCCCACTCGGTCCCTTTATGATTGGAAGTGGGAAACTGTCCGAATTCCTCCTCCTGCTCCTCAACCTCACTCAAGAGCAGCCAATAAAATCTAAGCAGAGATGCAGTGGGGCAAATGGCCTCCCTCTGTGCCAAATGATGCTTTGACTCATTTTCATTTACAGAAGCTGAATAAGCATGAGTGAGAAAGGAATATGAAGTTAGATTGATGGGCCGAAATAAATTAGGGTGAGGGGAGGCCCATGTGCAGTACAGGCTCCAACATTGCGGGTTCAATGGTAAAGTAGTAGTTTCCCTAATTCTGAGCCAGGAGGCTAGATTCACATTTCACCCATTCCTGAGGTGCACAATAACACATCTGAACAGATTGGCTCCAACCCTGGCATCAAATTTGGGCTGAATGTGCCATTTGTCAACTGTGTTTGCTTTGTAATAACGTTTTGCAGCTTGCAGTGTGGTAGTAAGGTTGGGACTCAAATCCATAGTTAAGATTTGATAGGGAGTTTCTTAAATCTGCCTCTGTTTTTTTTCTCCCTTAGCTGAGTTGCTGGTTTCAGGCACTAGGTTCTGCTGTTACTGGGCAATGTCGGTTATCGAACCCGTGACAGGCAGTGAGAAAGAAAAAGCCATTAATTTAGCAATATCTCGCCAGAACCATGACTGGGGCTGTCTGCTTGATGAAATCATTGCAGCCTGCTGCGTTAATTAGAAAAAAAAAATCATCCCTGGTCACGATGCCTGTGATTTAAAGGCATGGCTCACAGGGAGACCTATTGTACACCCTTAACTAGTGAAGCTGAACCGACATCCCAAAATAATATGAAAAGAAAAACTCCCTTTTCTTAGAGGGGGTCCAGACATGGTGGCGAAGCATCTGGCAAATTCATTTTATTTTCTCTTGGAAGCAAAATATGGAAGAGCTGTGTGTTACTTCCCTGTTTGAATCACTGACTGGGATTTAAGAATGCTGGCTGACACAAACTGACTCGGGAGGCAATTCAGCCCCTACCCACCACCTAGAAACTGAATGAATGAGTCAATGGGGACAAGACCAAACATCAAGTTAGTTAGGCTCATTAAGAAGTCAGAGTCTAGATTAGAGTGACAATAGACAATAGACAATAGGTGCAGGAGTAGGCCATTCTCTCCTTCGAGCCTGCACCACCATTCAATATGATCATGGCTGATAATCCTTCATCAGTATCCTGTTCCTGCCTTATCTCCATAACCCTTGATTCCACTATCCTTGAGAGCTCTATCCAACTCTTTCTTAAATGAATCCAGAGACTGGGCCTCCACTGAGACTGGGGAAGAGCATTCCACACAGCCACCACTCTCTGGGTGAAGAAGTTTCTCCTCATCTCTGTCCTAAATGGTCTACCCCGTATTTTTAAGCTGTGTCCTCTGGTTCGGCACTTACCCATCAGCGGAAACATGTTTCCTGCCTCCAGAGTGTCCAATCCTTTAATAATCTTATATGTCTCAATCAGATCCCCTCTCAGTCTTGAACTGAAAATGTGTTGCTGGAAAAGCGCAGCAGGTCAGGCAGCATCCAAGGAACAGCCCTTCTTCAGACTGATGCCCGAAACGTCGATTCTCCTGCTCCTTGGATGCTGCCTGACCTGCTGCACTTTTCCAGCAATACATTTTCAGCTCTGATCTCCAGCATCTGCAGTCCTCACTTTCTCCCCTCTCAGTCTTCTAAACTCAAGGGTATACAAGCCCAGTCGCTCCAGTCTTTCAGCGTAAGGTAGTCCCGCCATTCCAGGATTGACCTCATGAACCTCCGCTACACTCCCTCAATAGCCAGAATGTCTTTCCTCAAATTTGGAGACCAGAACTGCACACAGTACTCCAGGTGTGGTCTCACCAGGGTCCTGTACAGCTGCAGAAGAACCTCTTTGCTTCTATATTCAATCCCTCTTCACTGCCTGCTGTACCTGCATGCTTGCCTTCATTGACTGATGTACAAGAACACCCAGATCTCTCTGTACTGCCCCTTTACCTAAATTGATTCCATTTAGGTAGTAATCTGCCTTCCTGTTCTTGCCACCAAAGTGGATAACCATACATTTATCCACATTAAACTGCATCTGCCATGCATCTGTCCACTCACTTAACCTGTCCAGGTCACCCTGTAATCTCCTAACATCCTCCTCACATTTTCCCTGCCACCCAGCTTAGTATCATCACCATCAAATTTGCTAATGTTATTACTAATACCATCTTCTATATCATTAACATATATTGTAAAAGGCTGCAGTCCCAGCACTGATCCCTGTGGTACCCCACTGGTCATTGCCTGCCATTCCGAAATGGAGCCATTTATCACTACTCTTTGTTTCCTATCAGCCAACCAACTTTCAATCCAAGTTAGTACCTTGCCCCCAATATTATGCACCCTAATTTTGCTCACTAACCTCCCATGTGGGACTTTATCAAAAGCTTTCTGAAAGTCCAGGTACACTACATCTACTGGATCTCCCTCGTCCATCTTCAGAGTTACATCCTCAAAAAATTCCAGAATGGTGCTGGAAAAGCACAGCAGGTCAGGCAGCATCCGAGGAGCAGAAGTCAGGGCACTGGAATCAAATTAGAATTAGAATCCCTACTGACCCTTTGGCCCAGCAAGTCCACACTGAACGTTCGAAGAGTATCCCACCCAGACCAATTTCCCTACATTTACCCCTGGCTCATGCACCTAACCTATACATCCCTGAACACTCTGGGCAATTTAGCATGGCCAATTCACCTGACCTGCACACTTTTGGATTGTGGGAGGAAACCGGAGCACCCGGAGGAAACCCACGCAGACACGGGACGGATGTGCAAACTCCACACAGACAGTCGCCAGAGGCTGGGATCGAACCCAGGTCCCTGGTGCTGAGGGGCAGCAGTGCTAACCATTGAGCCACCACTTTGCCCAAAATTGGGGAGGAGATAGACAGATTTTCAATTACTAATGGGTTGAAGGGCTACGGGGATAGCAGGGAGCGTACAGCTAACTGGTTAACTCATTCAAAGAATCAACATAGATATAATCAGCTGAATGATCTCCTTTTGAGCAAATCTGCCAAAATGCCCCAGCCCCATCTCTGCGACCCAGGACCAGCCCATCCTCCCCTGCACCCAGTGATGGTCTTTCTCCCCATTGAGGGTTTCCATAAGACCATAAGATGTAGAAGCAGAATTAGGTCATTTGATCATGGTTGATATGTTCCTGAATCCCTGCTTCTCCCCTTACTAATCAAGAACCTATTTACCTTTGTCTCAAATACAATATAGCCTTCTATAGCAACAAGTTTCAGTTTCACCAAATCACCAGCAGCAGCCACATTCCCAGTGCCATCGCCAATAAATGGGAAAGTGCTAACTGCTGACTGACTGGCAACTTGCAAAGACATGATTTCCATACTGCTGGAGATTCCACTGCATTAGACAACACAGAAATAGGCCATTGGGTCCATCAAGCTTGCACCAGCTCTGTTACTTAACATCAATCTCCTGCCTTTACCCCATATCCCTGCACACCACCTTAGTTCTGTGGGAGGCCTGAATCTGTCTAAGCAAGTGCCTGTCTTTTTAAAAAAATATTCATGGAATGTGGGCATCACTGGCTAATCCAACATTTATTGCCCTCTCCCTTAATGCCCAGAGGGCAGTTAGGAGTCAATTACATTGTTATGGTTCTGGAATGTCAGTCAGACCACGTAAGAATGGCAGATTTCCTTCCCTAAAGGGCATGAAGTAACCAGATTTTTTTTACTGACAATCATCAGTTGTTACATGGTCACCATTAGGTCAGCTTTTAATTCCAGATTTTGATTGAATTCATATTTTCACCATCTGCCTTCGTGGGTTTCAAACACATGTCACCCAAACATTAGCCTTTGAATCTAGATTACAGTAACATTACCCCTACACTATTACCTTAAATTGCATCAAATGCACCTAGGTGAGGTATCAGGGTGACCCACTGTTAGTCTGTGTCGTACGGAACCCTTCTGACCTACACCAAATTTTGCACCTTCAAACATTAATAACAAATGTGCTTCAGACTAACAACGCTCTGAGTGAAAACATTTCTCATTTCCATCTTAAAAGGGTATTGTCATATTTGACTTACTATTTTCAATCCCCTACTTCTTATCTCTTCCATGAGAGGAAACATCCTTCAGGTGTCCACTCTAACAAGCCTTTCAAGGTTTTATTAGTTATTGTGAGATTAAGTTCCTTTCTTCCAAACTCTAATGGATATAGACATATATATGGCCAATTCACCTGACCTGAACACTTTTGGATTGTGGGAGGAAACCGGACCACCCGGAGGAAACCCACGCAGCCACGTGGATATAGACATAATGCATATAGGCCAATTAGCCGAACCTCGGTTGTTGGTAAAATTCTAGAATCCATCATTAAGGATGAGGTTTCGAAATTCTTGAAAGAGCAGAGTCGGATTAGAACAAGTCAACATGGATTTAGTAAGGGGAGGTCGTACCTGACAAACCTGTTGGAGTTCTTTGAGGAGGTGACAAGTAGGTTAGACCGGGGAAACCCAGTGGATGTGGTCTACCTAGACTTCCAACAGGCCTTTGATAAGGTGCCACACGGGAGGCTGCTGAGCAAGGTGAGGGCCCATGGTGTTCGAGGTGAGCTACTGGTATGGATTGAGGATTGGCTGTCTGACAGAAGGCAGAGAGTTGGGATAAAAGGTTCTTTTTCGGAATGGCAGCCGGTGACAAGCGGTTGGGGCCGCAGCTGTTCACATTATATATTAATGATCTGGATGAAGGGACTGGGGACATTCTAGCGAAGTTTGCCGATGATACAAAGTTAGGTGGATAGGCAGGTAGTACTGAGGAAGTGGGGAGGCTGCAGATGGATCTAGACAGTTTGGAAGAGTGGTCCAGGAAATGGCTGATGTAATTCAATGTGAGCAAATGCGAGGTCTTGCACTTTGGAAAAAAGAATACAAGCATGGACAACTTTCTAAACGGTGAGAAAATTCGTAAATCCAAAGTACAGAGGGATCTGGGAGTGCTAGTTGAGGATTCTCTAAAGGTAAACACGCAGGTTGAGTCTGTGATTAAAAAAGCGAATGCAATGTTGTCAATTATCTCAAGAGGGTTGGAATATAAAAGCAGAGATGTACTACTAAGACTTTATAAAGCTCTGGTTAGGCCCCATTTGGAGTACTGTGTCCAGGTTTGGTCCCCACACCTCAGGAAGGACATACTGGCACTGGAACGTGTCCAGTGGAGATTCACACGGATGATCCCTGGAATGGTAGGTCTAACATATGAGGAACGGCTGAGGATCCTGGGATTGTATTCATTGGAGTTTAGAAGATTAAGGGGAGATCTAATAGAAACTTACAAGATAATACATGGCTTGGAGAGGGTGGACGCTAGGAAATTGTTTCCGTTAGGTGAGGAGACTAGGACCCGTGGACACAGCCTTCGAATTAGAGGGGGTAAATTCAGAACAGAAATGCGGAGACATTTCTTCAGCCAGATAGTGGTGGGCCTGTGGAATTCATACCCGCAGAGTGCAGTGGAGGCTGGGACGCTAAATGTCTTCAAGGCAGAGATTGATAAATTCTTGATGTCACAAGGAATTAAGGGCTATGGGGAGAATGCGGGTAAGTGGAGTTGAAATGCCCATCAGCCATGATTGAATGGCGGAGTGGACTCGATGGGCCGAATGGCCTTACTTCCGCTCCTATATCTTATGGTCTTATAACCCGTTAAACTTTTCTTCATAGGATCAGCCCTTCATCCAGTGAACCTCTTTGAGCTGCTTCTCATGTAATATATCTTTTTTCAAACCTGAAGACCAAAACTGTACACATTACTCCATGTGAAGTGCCACCAAGTGCACAAAGTACAGGTGCAATAAAGCCTCTCTATTTTTATATTCCACTCAATATGTTATTCTCTTTTAGAAATCTGAGTACACCAGCACTACGGGTTCTCTTTTATCCATTTTGCTTATTAGATTACTTACAGTGTGAAAACAGGCTCTTCGGCCCAGCAAGTCTACACCGACCCGCCGAAGCGCAACCCAGACCCATTCCCCTACATTTATCCCTTCACCTAACACTACGGGCAATTTAGCATGGCCAATTCACCTAACCTGCACATTTTTGGACTGTGGGAGGAAACCGGAGCACCCAGAGGAAATCCACGCAGACACGGGGAGAATGTGCAAACTCCACACAGTCAGTTGCCTGAAGCAGGAGTTGAACCCGGGTCTCTGGCGCTGTGAGGCAGCAGTGCTAACCACTGTGCCACTTCCTCAAAGAACTTTAATAAATTTACTAAACATGATTTCCTTTTCATGAAACCACGTTGCTTCTGCCTGATCCCAATATGATTTGCTCACCATTTTGCTACAATCTCCTTAATGATAATTCTTAATTTCCTAGTGACAGATAGTAAGCTAAATGGCCAATAGTTTCCTTTTTTTTTGGTGTCTCTCCTTTCCTGAAGTAGATCTGCTATTTTCCAATCTGCTTGGACCTTTCTAGTATGGAAGGAATTTTGAAAGATTATAACAAATATCTCTGTTAATTGACACAAAGGTTGGAGGTGTCGTCGATAGTACAGAGGGATACTACAAGCTGCAGCATGACACAGACAGGATGCAGAGCTGGGCTGAGAAATGGCAGATGGAGTTCAACCTGGATAAATGCAAAGTGATGCATTTTGGAAGGTTGAGCTTGAATGCTGAATATAGGATTAAAGACAGGATTCTTGGCAGTGTGGAGGAACAGAGGGATCTGGGTGTGCAAGTACATAGATCCCCCAAAGTTGCCACCCAAGTGGATAGGGTTGTTAAGAAAGCATATGGTGTTTTGGCTTTCATTAACAGGGGAATCAAGTTTAAGAGCCACGAGGTTTTGCTGCAGCTCTACAAGTCCCTGGTGAGACCACACTTGGAATATTGTGTCCAGTTCTGGTTGCCCTACTATAGGAAAGATGCAGAGGCTTTAGAGAGGGTGCAAAGAAGGTTTACCAGGATGCTGCCTGGACTGGAGGGCTTGCCGTATGAAGAAAGGTTGAATAAGCTCGGAGTTTTCTCTCTGGAGAGAAGGAGGAAGGGAGGAGACCTGATCGAGGTGTACAAAATAATGAGAGGAATAGATAGAGTCAATAGCCAGAGACTTTTCCCCAGGGCAGGATTGACTGGTACGAGAAGTCATAGTTTGAAGATATTAGGAGGAAGGTATAAAGGAGACATCAGAGGTAGGCTCTTTACGCAGAGAGTTGTGAATGCATGGAATGCGTTGCCACTTCAGGTGATGGAATCGAAGTCATTGGGGACATTTAAGCAACTGCTGGACATGCACATGGATAGCAGTGAGTTGAGGGGTGCGTAGGTTAAATTACTATATTTTACATTAGGATTAAACCTCAGCACAACATCGTGGGCCTAAGGGCCTGTTCTGTGCTGTACTTTTTTATGTTCTATGTTCTAACTCTACTGCCACTTAATCTAAGACTTTGAAATGCAAGTCAGCAGATCATTGCGACCTGTCAACCTTCAGGTCTAATAGCTACCCCAATACATTTTCTGTGTTGTTGTAACTGTTTTATTTTCTTCCTTCTCTTTCATATATTGATATCCACTTATCTTGGAAAGTTTTTAAGTCTTCTAAAGGAAGGTGTCTTCAATGCTTGTGCCACAGTTTCAAGTCTTCTTGCTAGAAGCCATTTCAGGTGAAGATGGTGCAGTACAGTTCACAATTTCCCCAATGCTGTGTTCAGTGCCTCATGAATCCAAACCCATTTCTCTCACACTAGCTTTTGAGTCATGCATTCATCTCTCTAATCTTATGAATCCTTTGCCAATTTGCCTGTGGCTCAAGTAATAAGGCTGAGATTATTATTTTTGAGGTAATGCAGAAACTCTTTCCTCTTCCTAACTAATGTCTTTGGGATCCATTTGTACCATGACAACTCAATCATCCCCCTACTACTTCAGCTTCCTCTCCAGCCCACAGTAGATATTCTGAACACTCATAGCAGGCAAGCAACACAATCTTTTGGAAGCTGTACCCCAATAGCACTACCTTCCTTTCTACTCCCACCCTTGAATGTCCTCCTATACTATGGTGCCATGATCAGTTGACATTTTCGCTAACAGCCCCTACACTCATCCACACACAGCCTTGAACCTGCTCAATAACTGCAAGGACTGAGGGTCTTCAACTTCCATCTTCTTGCTCTCTTAATCTTCCTTACTTGCAGATACATGTTCCTGACCACTGTCCAAATCAGAAGACCCTATTCTAAGGGGTGTGACTTTCTTCTGCAGCAAAGCATCTCAGTAGACTTCCACCTGCGAGTTGCATCACAGAGTCCAGTAGCTTGGCCTCAAACTCAGTGACTCTGAATCACAGCCCCTCAAATGTCTGACACTTATAACAGATGTGTTTGCCGAACATTACACTAGCATCCTCCAGCACCCACATTCTACAATTGCAACACAGCACCAGCCCTGTCATTTTTATTACCTGTTTATTCATTACATTTTCTTAGTTAGCCTTACACTGTATGATTGAGGAGTAGAGAGGCTTCAAAAGAACGTCTAGCATATCTGGGGTGTTTTTCATGATGCCATGATACTCCAAAGCACTTCATGACCAAGCAATTCTGAAATATGTATATGACAGCCAAGACTGAGGCTGCAATCAGATCAGCCATGATCTAGTCGAATGGTGGATGAGACTTGTGGGGCAACCTTGGAACTGTTACAATGCAGAAAGAGGCATCGATGGACCAATGTTTGGCCAGTCGTGTTCGTAGCAGCTCTTTAAATGAGCATCATTAACTATTATCAGTCTCCTGTTTTTCTCCCCAAATCCCTGCACATTATTTCCATCCAAATAATCAGCCAATGCCCTCCTAAATGTCGCAGCTGAACCTGCCACCACTAGATTTCCAGGCAGTGCATTCCGTAGCGTAGCTATTCATTGTGTGGAGGACATTTTTTTCTCACATCACCCTTGCTTCTTTTGCAAATCGCTTTAAATCATTACCCTCTCATTTTTCTTCCTTTACAAGCAGGAATAGTTTCCACCTATCCACTCCCTGATGATTTTCAAAATTTCTCTTCATTCTCTTCCGAGCCTTCTTCTCTCAAAGGAGAACAGTCAAATCTTTCCAATACATCCTGAACCTTTTCAACATTGGAATCATTCTTGCAAACCTTTTTGCACCTCTCTCCGGTGTGTTCACATCCTTCCTATGTTATATGGTGTCCAGAACTGTACACAATGCTCCAGCTGAAGTCAAAGAAGCATCTTATATGAGATTTTAGTATCACTTCCTTGCTCTTGTACTTAATATCCTATTAAGAAAGGTGAGGATACTGTCTGCTTGATTCACTGCTTTCCTGCTGCACTGACATTTTCAATGATATTAATATATACCCAGGTCCCTTTGCTCCGACCCCACTTCAGAATTGTTGTTCCTATTTTATATTGTCTTTCAATGTTTGTTCAACCAAAGTGCATTCCCTCACACTTCTCTACTGCTCTGTTACCTAACTTGTATGTTCATATGAAGCGCAATCAACAGTTATTTGGAAACAGTGCAGCCAATGTATACTTAGCAAGCTATCACAAGCAAATGAACAGATATTGATGGAATCATAGAGATATACAGCATGGTAACAACTTGTCCTTGCCGACCAGATATCCTAACCTAAACTAGTCCCATTTACCATCACTTGGCCCGTATCCCTCTAAACCCTTCCTACTCATATATCCATCCAGGTGCCTTTTACAATGTTATAATTGCACCAGGCTCCACCACTTCCTCTGGCAACTCATTCTATACACGCACCACCCTCTGAGTGAAAAGGTTGTCCCTTAGGTCCATTTTAAATCTTTCCCCTCTCACCTTACACTTATGCTCTCTAGTTTTGGACTACTCCTCCCCATCCCCGGTAAAAGACTCAGCTATTTACTCTATCCACACCCCTCATGATTTTATAAACCTCTGTAACATCACCCCTCAACTTCCAACGCTCCAGAGGAAAACAGCCTCAGCCTATTCAGCCTCTCCCTACAGTTCAAATGCTCCAACCCTGGCAACATGCTTGTAAGTCTTTTCTGAACCCTTTCAAGTTTAACAACACCCTTTTGATAGGAAGGAGACCAGAACTGAACACAGTATTCCAAAAGTGGCAAAAACCAATGTCCTGTACAGCTGCAATATGACCTCCCAACTCTTATACTCAATGCACTGACTGAGCATACCAAACATCTTCTTCACCACCCTGCTTACCTGCAACTTTACTTTCAAGGAGCAATGAACCTGCACTCCAAGGTCTCTTTGTTTAGCAATACTCCCCAGGGCCTTACCATTAAGTGTAGAAGTTCTGCTAAGATTTGCCTTTCCAAAATGCAGTACCTCACATTTATTTAGATTAAACTCCATCTGCCACTCCTCAGCCCATTGGCCCATCTGGTCAAGATCCTGTTGCACACTGAGGTAACCTTCTTCACTGTCACTACACCTCCAATTTTGGTGTCATTTGCAAACTTACTAACTATACCTCCTATACTCACATCCAAATCTTTTATATAAATAACGGAAAGCAGTGGACCCAGGACCGATCCCTGAAGCACAAGGCTGGTCACAGGCCTCCAGTCCAAAAAGCAACCCTCCACCAACACTCTCCATCTCCTACCGCCTAACCAATTTTGTATCCCAATGGCTAGTTTCCCAATGGCTATATTCTATGTGATCTAAACTTATTACCCAGTCTCCCATGGGGAACCTTGTCAAACGCCTTACTGAAGTCCATGAAAATGTCCACCACTCTGCCTTCGTCAATCCTCTTTGTCACTTCTTCAAAAAACTCAATCAAGTTAGTGAAACACTATTTCCCATGCACAAAGCCATGCTGATATCCCTAATCAGTCCTTGCCTTTCCAAGTACATGTAAATCCTGTCCCTCAGAATTTCCTCAAACAACGTGCCCACCATTGGGGCATTTAAGAGACCTTTAGAGAAGCAGATGCACATGCAAGAATTGGACCAAGGGTAGGCAGATGGGATTAGTCAAGTTTGGTGTCATGTTTGGCACAACTTCATGGGCTGAAGGGCCCGTTCCTGTGCTTTATTGTTCGATATTCAATGTACCACTGTCATCAGGCTCACTGGTCTATAGTTCCCTCGCTTTTCTTTACTACTTTCTTAAATAATGACACAACGTTGGCAACCTTCAGTCTTCCAACAATCACCCTGTAGCTATCCATGATACAAATGTCTCCACAAAGGGCCCAACAATCACTTCCCTATCTTCTCACAAAGTTCTAGGGTACACCTGATCGGACCCTGGGGATTTACTCAACTTTGTGTGTTTTAAGATGCCCAGCATCTCCTCCTCTGTAATCTAGACACTTTCCAAGACATCACTATTTATTTCCCCAAGTTCTCTAGCTTCCATCTCCTTCTCCACAGTAAACACCGATACTCACTTAGTATCTCTCTATCTCCTGTGGTTCCACACACAGGTAGCCTTGCTGATCTTTACGAGCCCTAATTTTGTCCCTAGCCATTCTTTTGTCCTTAATGTATTTGTAGAAACCCTTTGGAATTTCCTTAACCCTATTTGCCCAAGTTATCTCATGTCTCTTTTTGCTGTCCTGATTTCCCTCTTCAGTATACTCTACTTTCCTTATACTCCTCTACGGATTCACTGTATTCCCTCTGTCTATACCTGGCATTTGCTTCCTTCTTTTTCTTGCCCAGAGCCCTAAGTTTCTCTTGTCATTTAGCATTGCCTGCCTTGCTCTTCATCCTAACAGGGGCGTATTGTCCCTGGATTCTTGTTACTCATTTTGAAGGCTTCCCACTTTCAACTGTGAATATCTGCCTGCCCCCAATCAACTTTTAAAAGTTCTTATCAACTACTGTCAAAATTGGCCTTCCTCCACGTTAGAACTCTGGTCCTGTTCCATAACTATTTTAAAACTAATAGACTTATGATCACTTGCCCCAAAGTCCTCCCTCATTGACACCTCAGTCATTTGACATGCCTTATTTCTGGAGAGTGGGTCAAATTTTTCTCCTTCCCTCGTAGCTACATCCACATACTTTAAAAAAGAATTTTCTTGTATACACTTATCAAATTCCTCTCCATTCGATCCCTTAACACCATGGCAGTCCCAATATAATTGGAAAGTTAAAATTCCCTATCATCATCATCCTATTATTCTTACAGATAACTGAAATCACCTTACAAATTTGCTTCTCAATTTCCCTCTGACTACTGGGGGGTCTATAGTACAATCTCAATAAGGAGATCATCCCTTTCTTATTTCTCCCTAAGTACAGCCATAATGCGATCCCTGATCAAAAATGTCACTACCCTTCTTCTTTTGCCCTCCCTTCTATTCTTCCTCAAGCATCTATACCTTAGAATATTAAGCTAGCAGTCCTTTCTATCCCTGAACCACATCTCTGTAATTGCTATGACATCCCAGTCCCACATTTCCAAACATGCCCTTAGTTTATCTGCGTAAACCTGTCAGACCTCTTGCAATTTAATTGATCAGTCCTACCTCGTTCTCTGCTTTGTTCCTGTCTGCCTTATCTATTTGACCTGCTCCTTATCCCAACTAAACCAGCCAAAGACCGATACCTTTTCACCCCATCTCTCTGGATCCCACCTCCCCCTATTACTAGTTTAAATCCTCCTGGGTGGCTCTAGCAAATCTCCCCGCCAGTGTATAGTCCCCTTCCAATTCAGGTGCAATCCATCTTTCTTATACAGGTCACTTCTATCCCAAAAGAGATTCCAGTGATCCAAAAATGTGTATACTTCTACCCTTCACCAGCTCCTCAGCCACACATTCATCTGCTCTATTCCCCTATTTCCACGCTCACTAGCACATAGCACCAGGAGTAATGGTGCTGGGAGGCACAGTGGTTAGCACTGCTGCCTCACAGCACCAGAGACCCGGGTTCATTTCCCTCCTCAGGCGACTCTCTGTGTGGAGTTTGCACATTCTCCCCATGTCTGTGTGGGTTTCCTCTGGGTGCTCTGGTTTCCTCCTACAATCCAAAAATGTGCAGGTTAGGTGAATTGGCCATGCTAAATTGCCCGTAGTGTTAGGTGAAGGGGTAAATGCTTCAGCAGGTCGGAGTAGACTTGTTGGGCCAAAGGCCTGTTTCCACATTGTAAATAATCTAATCTAACCTAGATATTATTATCCTCAAAGACCTACTTTTTAACCACCTGCCTAATTTCCTATATTCTTTCCTCAGAACCTCTCTCTTTTCTCTTCCTATATTATTGGTTCCAATAATATAATGATTCCTGCTGGTCCTTCTCCAGTTCGAGAATATTCTGCACCCTCTCCAAGATATCATTGACCTTGGCAACCCAGATTCTGATATCTTGTTGCCAGCCACAGACACATTGAACATAGAACAATACAGCACTTCGGCCCACGATGTAGTGCAGAACATTTATCTTAATTTAAGATCGACCTAAAATATGCACCCCTTAATTTATTGCTGTCTATGTGTTTGTCCAGCAGTCGCTTAAATGTCCCTAATGTCTCTGATTCTACCACCACTGCTGGCAGTGCATTCCACACACCCACCACTCTGCATGAAGAACCTACCTCTGACATCTCCCCTAAACCTTCCTCCAATCCCCTGAAAATTATGACCCCACGTGACAGCCATGTTTACCTTGGTGAAAAGTCTCTGGCTATCTACTCTATCTATGCCTCTCTTTACCTTGTATACCCCTATCAAGTCACCTCTCTTCTTCTTTCTCTCAGATGGGAAAAGGCCTAGCTCATCAACCTCTCTCCATTAGACAAGCCCTCCAATCCAGGCAGCATTCTGGTAAATCTCCTCTGCACCCTCTCTAAAGCATCTACATCCTTCCTGTAATGAGGCGACCGGAACTGAACACAGTATTCCAAGTGTGGTCTAACCAGGGTTTCATAGAGCTGCAGCAAAACCTTGCAGCTCTTAAACTCAGTCCTCCTGCTAATGAAAGTCAAAACACCATATGTCTTCTTAACAACCCAATCAAATTGGGTGGCAACTTTGAGGGACCTATGTACGTGGACCCCAAGATCCCGTGTTCTTCCACACGTCTGTTTGTGCCTCTGAGTAGTGTCCCCTATTACAATTGATCTCTTGGAACCTTGCATATCCCTCTGTACAGGAGAGTGAATATCAGAAACTCAGCTGTCAGTGCTTTATTCCCACGAGAGTCCATCACCCCTACATTTTCCAAAACAGCATAATTGTTTGAAATGGGGATAGCCAGAGGACACTCCAACACTACCTGCCTACACCTTCTACCTTTCCTAGGGGTAGCCCATCTATCTGACTGCATTGATTGTTTTTCTACTTTCCTGAAACTGTCATCCATCACACCCCTGGCTCCTGCAAATTGCCTGTAAGTGCCACTCTAACCTATCCATGCAAACTGATAGGATTCGCAGCCAAACACACTTCCTGCAGCCATAATCATTAGTAACATGGAAACTCTCCCTAATCTCCCACATCCAACAGGAAGAGTACATTAGGAGGAAGTGAGGACTGCAGATGCTGGAGATCAGAGTCAAGAGTATGGTACTGGAAAAGCACAGGCGGTCAGGCAGCATCTAAGGAGCAGGAGAACCAATGTTTCAGGCATTCTCCTGCCCCTCGGATGCTGCCTGACCTGCTGTGCTTTTCCAGCACCACACACTCGAGGAAGAGTACATCACTCTACTAAAGGCCATCTTTGTACCTTAACAATCTACAGACCCGGAAAATAACAGATTAGATGGAAACAGGCCCTTCGGCCCAACAAGTCCACACCGCCCCTCCGAAGAGAAACCCACCCAAACCCATTCCTCTACCCGATATTTACCCCTGACTAACACACCTAACACTGTGGGCAATTTAGCATGGCCAGTTCACCTGACCTGCACACCTTTGGATTGTGGGAGGAAACCGGAGCACCCGGAGGAAACCCACGCAGACACAGGGAGAATGTGCGAACTCCACACTGACAGGGGGAATCAAACCCAGGTCCCTGGTGCTGTGAGGGAGCAGTGCTAACCACCGAGCAACCAGTCACATTGCTCTAAAAACTCTGCTCTTGGGTAACGCAGTACCTACATTTTATATTTTAAAAAACAGTTTAATCAAAAAGATAGATCTCAGTAAAGCATATTTTAAAAACATACCCTAATCACTATTATAGATTAACCGTTTTGATGGTGAGGGGAAAAAAATGTGAGAACATGATATGACATCTCACTCAAAAGATAGTAACTCCAACAGGGTCAGCATTCCCTGAGTCCACACCAGACCTGGGTGTGGGTCGAACCCAGTGACCTTCATCTCAGAGTGTGCTCCCAACCAAGCCACATGACACAGGGCAGGGATTCTTTGGAATTCTCTTCCTGGGAGCAGAGTCCTTGAATATTTTTAAACAGAAGTGTTTAAATTCCTGTTAAGGAAGGGGTTGAAAGGTTATCAGGGGTATGCAGCAATACAGATTGGAGGCAAAGTCAGATCAACCATGATCTTATTGAATGACCTCCTTCTGTTCCTTGTTCATATGTGTGTGAGAGCAAAGGGTACTTGTCAAATTATTTTACATGGTTCTGCTGTGTCTCAGGACTTTTAGGCTGGCTTATAAATTGGGTGAGCTGTAATTGATTAAATGGATTGTAAATTTTATCTGCATTGATCCAACAACTTATGTAATTTGTGCAAATTAAATTGTGGGGAGCAAGTTCAATTGCACTGCAAAGTACTTTCAATATTTACAGCAGAGCGATTGATCATTTGGCCCAACAAATCCATCGTGAAATCTATTTTTTTCCTTGTTTCATTTGTTCTGATGAGTGTAAGACCAAATGTTTTGGCAACACCTCCCTCTTTTCAGCAACAGCTCATGCTCTATGATGCAAAAATAAGCGGCATTTTAAAAAAAATTCATTCACAGAATTTCATTCATTCGCAGGTTGGCATGGTGGCTCAGTGGTTAGCAATGCTGCCTCACAGCAGCAGGGTCCCAGGTTCGCTTCCAGCCTCGGGTAACTGTCTGTGTGGAGTCTGCACATTCACCCCGTGTCTGCGTGGGCTTCCGCCCCCAGTCCAAAGATGTGCAGGTCAGGTGGATTGGCTGTGCTAAATTGCCCATAGTGTTAGGCGCATTAGTCAGAGGAAAATGGGTCTGGGTGGGTTACTCTTCAGAGGGTTGGTGTGGACTGGTTGGCCGAAGGGCCTGTTTCCACACTGTAGGGAACCTAATCTAATCAGAATCCAAGTGTGCTAGCTGGTTCATTCCTTAATTTCTCTGGAGAAGATGATGGTGAACTGCTTCCTTGAACCAGCACAGACCTTGGTGTAAATTTACCAACAGTGTTACAAGAGATGGCGTTCCAAGACTTTGACCCAGAGACACCAAAGGGAAATGGCTAGGAGTGGAAATTGCAGGCGCTGGTGTTCTCATTTTTCAGCTACGCTTGTGTTCTTGGTGAGAACAGTCGTGGTTTTGGAAGATTTTATTGAAGTAGCCTTGGTGAGTTACTGCAGAGCATCTAGTACATACACTATGCCAATGGTGGGAGTGAATATTTAAGGTGCCAAAAGCAATTCAAACATTTTATACTCGCCACAAGCTTCCTCCTAACCCTTCATCATCTAACCCTACGAAAACGTTCTTCTCCATTCGCATCAACTGCTCACTGCGATTCCTTATTATTTCCAGTTTCGGGGTAAAGAACACCCTTCTGAATTCCCTGTATTGTACAATAACTTCACCTGCCCACCATTCTGTTTTGACTGAATTCACAGTGATAGTTGCATCAGATTCACCCTGCAATATCCTGCGACCCCTTGCGAGCAACTGGAACATACAAACTTGGCAAAGAAGTAATCATTCACTTTAGGAACCAGGAGAATGGTGCAGGTCATAGAGATGTACAGCATGGAAACAGACCCTTCGGTCCAACCCGTCCATGCCGACCAGATTACCCAACCCAATCTAGTCCCACCTGCCAGCACCTAGCCCATATCCCTCTAAACCCATCCTATCCATATACCCACCCAGATGCCTTTTAAATGTTGCCATTGTACCAGCCTCCACCACTTCCTCTGGCAGCTCATTCCATACCCGTACCACCCTCTGAGTGAAAGAAATTGCCCCTTAGGTCTCTTTTATCTTTCCCCTCTCACCCTAAACCTATGCCCTCTAGTTCTGAACTCTCCCACCCCAGGGAAAAGACTTTGTCTATTTATCCTATTCATCTCCCTCATGATTTTATGTACCTCTATAAGATCACTCCTCAGCCTCCGATGCTCCAGGGAAAACAGTCCCAGCCTGTTCAGCCTCTCCCTATAGCTCAAATCCTCCAACCCTGGCAACATCCTTGTAAATCTTTTCTGAACCCTTTCAAGTTTCACAACACAATAGGAAGGAGACCAGAATTGCACATAATATTCCAACAGTGGCCTAACCAATGTCCTGTACAGCCGCAACATGACCTCCCAACTCCCGTACTCAATACTCTGACCAACAAAGAAAAGCATACCAAATGCCGCCTTCACTATCCTTACCTACCTGTGACTCCACTTTCAAGGAGCTATAAACCTGCACTCCAAGGTCTCTTTGTTTAGCAACAGTCCTGAGGACCTTACTATTAAGTGTATAAGTCCTGGTAAGATTTGCTTTCCCAAATTGCAGCACCTCGCATTTATCTGGATTAAACTCAGGTGGTCAATTAGCAGAATTTCTTTCTCGATTAAGATTTTCACTGATGTTCATTGATGCTCCACACCACCCGAAAAGCGATGCTTAATTCCTTATAAAGTCAGTTTGCTGATCCTGTTCATTAATTAGCGGCAAGTATTATTTCACATGACAACCACTTCATTGTTACTAATTGCTCACCACACACAAACAAATCCTTTCACCGTTCAAAAATCAAAGTAGCAAATACCCTGCAGTGTGATGCCTTTGGTTCTTCGAACAATTCCTCCATTTATCCAATACTTGTTTATGATCTAACATATGACCGCAGACACACTGTATTTATCCATGTGTCCTTTCAGGTGGTATTTTTATTTATCAATTTTTTTTGCTTCCATTTTTTTAAAAATAGGGCTGTTTTGCTGAAATTTCTCAGGGAGCATTGAGAGTCAAAGTTTTACAAAGTTGGAAAAGAGATCCTTCAATTAGAAAGGTTAGATCTCATGGAATACAGGGAGAATACATTCGGATACAGAACTGGCTCAAAGGTCGAAGACAGAGGGTGGTGGTGGAGGGTTGTTTTTCAGACTGGAGGCCTGTGACCAGTGGAGTGCCACAAGGATCGGTGCTAGGTCCTCTACTTTTCGTCATTTACATAAATGATTTGGACGCGAGCAGAAGAGGTACAGTTAGTAAGTTTGCAGAGGATACCAAAGTTGGAGGTGTAGTGGACAGCAAAGAGGGTTATCTCAGATTACAACAGGATCTTGATCAGATGGGCCAATGGGTTGAAAAGTGGCAGATGAAGTTTAATTCAGATAAATGTGAAGTGCTGCATTTTGGGAAAGTAAATCTTAGCAGGACTTATACACTTAATGGTAAGGTCCTAGGGAGTGTTGCTGATCAAAGAGATCTTGGAGTGCAGGTTCATAGCTCCTTGAAAGTGGAGTCACAGATAGATAGGATAGTGAAGAAGGTGTTTGGTATGCTTTCCTTTATTGCTCAGAGTATTGAGTACAGGAGTTGGGAGGTCACGTTGCGACTGTACAGGACATTGGTTAGGCCACTGTTGGAATATTGCTTGCAATTCTGGTATCCTTTCTATTGGAAAGATGTTGTGAAACTTGAAAGGGTTCAGAAAAAATTTAGAAGGATGTTGTCAGGGTTGGAGGATTTGAGCTACAGGGAGAGGCTGAACAGGCTGGGGCTGTTTCCCCTGGAGCGTCAGAGGCTGAGGGGTGACCTTATAGAGATTTACAAAATTATGAGGGACATGGATAGGATAAATAGGCAAAGTCTTTTCCCTGGGGTCGGGGAGTCCAGAACTAGAGGGCATAGGTTTAGGGTGAGAGGGGAAAGATATAAAAGAGACCTAAGGGGCAACTTTTTCACCCAAAGGGTGGTGCATGTATGGAATGAGCTGTCAGAGGATGTGGTGGAGGCTGGTACAATTGCAACATTTAAGAGGCATTTGGATGGGTATATGAATAGGAGGGGTTTGGAGGGATATGGGCCAGATGCTGGCAGGTGGGACTGGATTGGGTTGGACCGAAGGGTCTGTTTCCATGCTGTACATCTCTATGACTCTATGATTCCTAATTCATTGTGTCCACACCAATCTGTGAGCATTTATCAATTCGACTCCCATCTTGCAGCATCTCCTCTTGCATAACGCAGAAGAATAACGTAGACTAACACAGCACAGAAGGAGGCTATTCAACCCATCATGCCTATGCTGGTTCTTTGAAAGAGCTAAACAGTTAGTTCCACTCTCCCCTCTATCTCCAAAAGTGTGTAAATGGTTTTCTTCTTATACAACATACACACACATAAACATATGAATTAGGAGAAGTAGGCCACTCAGCTCCAGGAGGACGAAAGTGAGGACTGCAGATGCTGGAGATCAGAGTCAAGATTAGAGTGGTGCTGGAAAAGGCAACTTCCCAGGAGCAGGAAAATCAACATTTTGGGCTGTGCTTTTCCAGCACCACACTGATCTTGACACTCAGCCCCAGAACCTGCTCTATAATTCAATGCGATCATACCTGCCTGATTGCTTCACATTCCCACCTTTTACCTCCTTGCTGAACAAGAATCTATCTACTTCTGTCTTAACATTATTCAAGGATTGTGTTTCCAACACATTTTCTGGGACAGAGTTCCAAAGACTCGTAGTGCTCTAAGAGAAATAATTTATCCTCAACTTGATCTCAATAGGACAACCCCTTGATTTGAATCCGTGACCTCCAGATCCTATATTCTCTTACATCCACCTCGTCAAGACCACGCAAGAATTTACATTAATTAATTATCTAATTCCACTTTTGAAAGTTGCAACTGAAATAGATTCCACCGCCTGATCAAGATGCTTTCCATGTCTCCTCATCTGCCATTCTCGACCTTTAGTTAATTCTCTGGTTATTGAACCTCCTGTCACCAAACAAATTTCCTGCTTCTTTTCAGAATTTTTGACACCTGTATTAAAATCACTTCTTAACCTTTTCTGCTCCAGATGTCTCCCCACTTTTATTACATTATTTACTTTGCAATATGTCTGAGATGAGGAGAGATTTCTCTCCAAGGGTAAGAGTCTTTGGAACTCCTTGCCACAGAGAGTTGTGGGGCAGAGTCATTATGTGTATTCAAGGCTGGGATAGATAGATTCTTCATCAGTCGGGGAATCAAGGGTTAAGGGGGAAAGACAGGCAAGTGATCCTAATGAATGATGGAGCAGGCTCAATGAGCTCAATGGATTTTCCTGTTCCTATTTTTTATGGTGTAATGTTCCTGCGTTCCTAGTGGGGGGAGGGGTGTGCTGTGACTAACCACCATCTTACAGAGATGGCTGATGACATGACTTTCTAAACCATGCCATGGTCACTTTGAAAAGAGAAAGCTTATGGCAACATAGAAACTAGGAGCAGAAGTAAGCAATCTGGCCCTGCTCCACTGTTCAATATGATCACGCCTATATTAATGCTACATGCCCACTGTCATATTTGACCAGAGATGAACTTCCAATCAAATAACTGTGCCATTTGTAATGCCTGTTTGATAGGCTGGTATCCAAATGTTGCATTAGGCAGCAAAAGACTTTTAGAGGTTTACAAGGGTTTAACTGTAAATATACAGTCTAGCACAGACCTCAGTCTTCACCTATTCCTCTGACCATTTGCCCGCCCAGAAACTAAGCCCTCTCTACAGATGAAATCAGCTGTTTTTTAAAAAATTACATGGCAACAAAATTGCCCTTGTCACTTACTAAATTATTGAATTACCAGCACTGCCTTAATTGGTCAGAGTATTGAGCACATAAGTTGGGACATCATGTTGCGACCGTACAGGACATTGGTGAGGCCATTTTTGGAGTAATGCGTGCAATTCTGGTCACCCTGCTATAGGAAGGATATAAATTAAACTGGAATGGATGTTACCAGGACTAGAGGGGAGATTGAAAAGCACAGCAGGTCAGGCAACATCCAAGGAGCAGGAGAATGAAGAAGCCATTCCTGAAGAAGGGCTCATGCCCGAAACATCGATTCTCCTGCTCCTTGGATGCTGCCTGACCTGCTGCGCTTTTCCAGCAACACATTTTCAGCTCTGATCTCCAGCATCTGCAGTTCTCACTTTCTCCTAGAGGGTAGATAGGGAGAGGGTGAATAGGCTGGAAGTTTTTCTCCTGGAGTGTTGAGAGGTGACCTTACCGAGGTTTATAAAATCATGAATGGCGTAGATCATTTGAATAACCAAGGTCTTTTCCCTAAGATTAAAGAATTCAAAAGTAGAGGGCATAAGTTTAAGGTGAGAGAGAAAGATAGATTTAAAAGAGACCTGAGGGGCAACTTGTTCACACAGAGGGTTGAATGAACAGCTGGAGGAAGTGGTAGATGCAGGTACAGTTACAACATGTAAAAGACATTTGGATAGGCAAGTGAATACGAAAGATTTCGATGGATATGGGCCAAACGCAGGTAAATCAGACTAGTTTAATTGAGAAACTTGGTCAGCATGGGTGAGTTGGGTCTGCTTCCGTGCTGTATGATTCAATGACACTGCCACCAGTTGCAGTGTGACAAAACCAAAAAGGAAGGACAGGGAATTATAGTTAATATGGAGATGGAGGGGGAAGAACCCAGCTCTTAGATATTTTCTAATCAACCTGTTCAGTGATGTTACAATACATCCCTAGAGCAGATGGAACTCCTGGTCCAGGAACAGTAACATTTAACCACAACAGCCCTCAGAACAGAGCTCTTAAAAACAGTCCAATGAGCATCATCTCAATCAAATCTGGAACTGCTCTGGTACCTTATAGAGTCACAGAATAATACAGCATGGAAGCAGACTCTTCAGGCCAACTAGTCCTGGATGAACATAATCCCAAACTAAATTAGTCCCACTTGCCTGCTCTTGACTCAGATCCCTCCAAACCTTTCCAATTCATGGATCCATCTATTCATGTCTTTTAAACGTTGTAATTGTACCCACATCCACCACTTCTTCAAGAAGTTCATTCCACATGCAAACCACCCTCTGTGTAAAAAAGAAAATTGCCTCTTATGTCTTTTTAAATCTCTCTCTTCTCACCTTAAAAATGTGCTCCTTAGGCTTGAAACTCCCCATCTTAGGGAAAAGACAGCTACCATCAACGCTATCTATACCTCTCATTATTTTATAAACTTCTATCAGGTCGCCTCTTAACCTCAATGTCCTGTAAAACTATAACATAACATCCCAACTCTTATACTTAAAAAATTGAGCAATGAAGGCAAGCGTGCCAAACGCCCATTTAACCACCCTGTCTATATGTGATGCAAACTTAAAAGAATTGTCTACCTGCAGCCCTAGGTCCCTCTGTTCTACAACACTACCAAAGGCCCTACCATTACCTATACAAGCCTTACACTTCTTTGTTGTGCCAAAGTACAATAGCTCGCATTTACCCAGATTGAACTCCATCTGCCATTTTTCAGCCCACTAGCCCATTTGATCAAGATCCTTCTATAGTCCTAGAAAACCTTCTTCACTGTCTGCTATGCAATCAATTTTGGTGTCATTGCAAACTTATGAACCATGCCTTCTATCGTCTCATCCAAATCATTTGTATAAATGACAAAGAAAGGGGATCCAGACCGGATCCCTGTGGAACACTGCTGGTCACAGGTCTTCAGTCCGAAAAACAACCCTCCACCATTACACTCTGTCTCCTGCTGTTAAACCAATTATTTATCCAACTGGCAAGCTCAGGCTTTTGCCCGAATCATTGATTTTCCTGCTCCTCAGATGCTGCCTGACCTGCTGTGCTTTTCCAGCACCACTCTAATCTTGACTCTAATCTCCAGTATCTGCAGTACCCACATCTGTCTAGTTTTACTAATTAGTCTAACATGCAGAATCTTCTCAAAGGGTTTACTAAAATCCAAATAAACAACTTCTACAGCTCTGCCATGATCAACCTTTTTGGTAACTTCCTCAAAAAATTCAATCAAGTTTGTGAGACATGATTTTCCTTGCACAAAACCATGCTGATTATCCCTAATTAATTTTTGCCTCTCTAAATATCCATAAATCCTTATTTATAATCAGCTCCAACAATTTACCCACAACCAGAGTCAGACTCACAGGTCTATAGTTCCCCTGTCTCTCCTTACAAACTTTAGAACATAGAACATAGAACATAGAACAATACAGCACAGAACAGGCCCTTCGGCCCACGATGTTGTGCCGAACTTCTATCCTAGATTAAGCACCCATCCATGTACCTATCTAAATGCCGCTTAAAGGTCGCCAATGAATCTGACTCTACCACTCCCACGGGCAGCGCATTCCATGCCCCCACCACTCTCTGGGTGAAGAACCCACCCCTGACATCTCCCCTATACCTTCCACCCTTCACCTTAAATTTATGTCCCCTTGTAACACTCTGTTGTACCCGGGGAAAAAGTTTCTGACTGTCTACTCTATCTATTCCTCTGATCATCTTATAAACCTCTATCAAGTCACCCCTCATCCTTCGCCGTTCCAACGAGAAAAGGCCGAGAACTCTCAACCTATCCTCGTACGACCTACTCTCCATTCCAGGCAACATCCTGGTAAATCTTCTCTGCACCCTCTCCAAAGCTTCCACATCTTTCCTAAAGTGAGGCGACCAGAACTGCACACAGTACTCCAAATGTGGCCTAACCAAAGTCCTGTACAGCTGCAACATCACCTCACGACTCTTGAATTCAATCCCTCTGCTAATGAACGATAATACTCCATAGGCCTTCTTACAAACTCTATCCACCTGAGTGGCAACCTTCAAAGATCTATGTACATAGACCCCAAGATCCCTCTGTTCCTCCACCTGACCAAGAACCCTACCATTAACCCTGTATTCCGCATTCTTATTTGTTCTTCCAAAATGGACAACTTCACACTTGGCAGGGTTGAACTCCATCTGCCACTCCTCAGCCCAGCTCTGCATCATATCTAAGTCCCTCTGCAGCCGACAACAGCCCTCCTCACTGTCCACAACTCCAGCTATCTTTGTATCATCTGCAAATTTACTGACCCACCCTTCGACTCCCTCATCTAAGTCATTAATAAAAATTACAAACAGCAGAGGACCCAGAACTGATCCCTGCGGAACTCCACTTGTAACTGGACTCCATGCTGAATATTTACCATCTACTACCACTCTCTGACTTCGACCGGTTAGCCAGTTTTCTATCCAATTGGCCAAATTTCCCTCTATCCCATGCCTCCTGACTTTCCGCATAAGCCTACCATGGGGAACCTTATCAAATGCCTTACTAAAATCCATGTACACTACATCCACTGCTCTACCCTCATCCACATGCTTGGTCACCTCCTCGAAGAATTCAATAAGACTTGTAAGGCAAGACCTACCCTTCACAAATCCGTGCTGGCTGTCCCTAATCAAGCAGTGCCGTTCCAGATACTCGTAAATCCTATCCCTCAGTACCCTTTCCATTACTTTGCCTACCACAGAAGTAAGACTAACTGGCCTGTAATTCCCGGGGTTATCCCTATTCCCTTTTTTGAACAGGGGCACAACATTCGCTACTCTCCAGTCCCCTGGTACCACCCCCGTTGCCAGTGAAGACGAGAAGATCATTGCCAACGGTACTGCAATTTCCTCTCTTGCTTCCCACATAATCCTAGGATATATCCCGTCAGGCCCGGGGGACTTGTCTATCCTCAAGTTGTTCAAAATGTCCAACACATCTTCCTTCCTAACAGGTATCTCTTCTAGCTTATCAGTCCGTTTCACACTCTCCTCTTCAACAATACGGTCCCTCTCGTTCGTAAATACTGAAGAGAAGTACTTGTTCAAGACCTCTCCTATCTCTTCCGACTCAATACACAGTCTCCCACCACTGTCCTTGATCGGACCTACCCTCGTTCTTGTCATTCTCAGGTTTCTCACATACGCATAGAATGCCTTGGGGTTATCCTTGATCCTATCCGCCAGGGATTTTTCATGCCCTCTCTTAGCTCTCCTAATCCCTTTCTTCAGGTCCCTTCTGGCTATCCTGTATCCCTCCACTGCTCTGTCTGAACCTTGTTTCCTCAACCTTATGTAAGCCTCCTTCTTCCTCTTTACTAGACATTCAACCTCCCTCGTCAACCAAGGCTCCCTCACACGACCATTTCTTTCCTGCCTGATCGGTACATACATATCAAGGACACGTCGTATCTGCTCCTTGAAAAAGTCCCACATTTCCACCACATCCTTCCCTGACAGCCTATGCTCCCAACGTATGCTCCTCAAATCCTGTCTTACAGCATCGTAATTTCCCTTCCCCCAATTGTAGAAACTTCCTTGTTGTGCGCACCTATCTCTCTCCATAACCAAGGTGAAAGTCACAGAATTGTGGTCGCCATCACCAAAATGTTCACCCACTAACAAGCCCACCACTTGTCCCGGTTCGTTACCGAGTACCAAATCCAATATGGCCTCCCCTCTGGTTGGACAATCTACATACTGCGTTAGAAAAGCTTCCTGGACACACTGCACAAACACCGCCCCATCCAATCTACTTGATCTAAAGAGCTTCCAATCAATATTTGGGAAGTTGAAGTCGCCCATGACTACGACCCTGTGGCTTCTGCACCTTTCCAAAATCTGTTTCCCAATCTGTTTCTCCACATCTCTGCTGCTATTGGGGGGCCTATAATAAACACCCAACAAGGTGACTGCACCTTTCCTATTTCTGACTTCTTAAACAAAGGTACAACATTAGCCATCCTCCAGTCATCAGGCACCTCACCTGTAGTTATAGATGATGCAAATATTTCCGCAAAGGGTCTCATAATTTCCTCCCTTACTTTCCACAAAGTTCTGGGATATATTAGATCATGTCCTGAAGATTTATCCATCTTTATAATCTCTAAGACCTCCCAAACTCCCTCTTCTCTAATGTGAACTGTTTTTAAAACATCAAAGGTTATTTCTCTGCATTCTCTAGACTTCATTTCTTTCTCCACAGTAAAAACTGATGCAAAATATTTGTTTAGTATCTCTCCCATCTCCTGGGGTTCAACACAAAGCTGACCGCCTTGATCTTTCAGAAGCCCTACCCTCTCTCTAGTTACCCTCCTGTTCATAATGTGTTTGTAGAATCTGTTTGGATTATCCTTAACCTTATCTGCCAATACTCTCAAATCCCCTCTTTGCCTTCCTGATTTCTCTCTTAAGGATGCCCCTACACTCTTAAAGGCTTCTACATTTTTATCATTGATTCCACCTATTTGCAGTTCCATAACATCACCCAGCATTCACCCCCAGCTCAACAGACTATCCGTACCTTTGGTGACCTCTAGACTTGACTATTCCAGTGTACTCATAACTCAAGGCACTCCAGTATCACCACCCCGACTCACCACACCACCCTTGGGCTCACTGACTTTGATTGCCTTCCAATTAAGCAACATCAATTTTAAAATTAACAGCACTTTTTTCAAATCATTCCACAGACTTGCCCTTCCCTATCTCGGTGTCTCCTCTAGCCATCACAATCTTCCTAGATACCTGCACTTATCTAACTCTGACACATTAAATGTCTCCTGTTATAAATGCCCCACCATTGATGGCCACATCTTCAACTGCCTGGGAGTGGGTATTCTTTGCCTACACCACTCCATCTTTCAAACTTGCACTCCTCTTTTCAGACACTATATCAATGATCAGGATTTTAGTCATTTGATTTAACATTGCTTTATGCCACTCAGGGTCATGCTTTGTTTTATAATGCTACAGTGAAGTACCTTGGGACATTTCATTGTGTTAAAGGTACTATATTAATGCAAGTTCTTCTTGGTGCTGAATGGGACAAAGAAAATGGAACTCACCCCACTCTATGTTACCCCAAGTCTTTGGCCCAAACATAATAAAGTCAAGCAGTTAATTTGAAGCCTTTGTTTCAGGGTTGCTATCTTTATAGTACTAAAATGCCCCGTAGTGTTCAGGGATGTGAAGGTTAGGTAGATTAGACATGGTAAATGCGAGGTAACAAGGACAGGGTGGGTCTGGGTGGTTTGCTCTTTGGAGGGTTGGTGCAGATTCGATGAGACAAATGGCCTCTTTCTACACTATAGGAATTCTACGATTGATCTTATCGCTGTTTGTCAGGTCTTGCTGTGCACAAACTGGCTGCCATGCTTCCCATGCTACGATTTTTAAAACTCACTTATGGGCATTGCTGACTTATGGGCCAACATTTATTCCCCGCCCCCTCATTGCCCTTGAGGTGGTGGTGCTGAGCTGCCTTCTTGAACCACTGCAGTCCACCTGCTGAGGGTCGACCCACAATGTCCTTAGAGAGGGAATTCTAGGATTTTGACTCCACGACAGTGAAGGAACAATGATATTTTTGAGTTCGACATAGCGAGTGACTCAGTGGGGATCTTGCAGGTGGTGGTGCTCCCATGTATCTGCTGCCCGTGTGGTTCTAGATACAAGCTATTGTGGGTTCGGAAGGTGCTGTATAGAATCTTTAGTGAATATTGGCAGTGCATCTTGTAGAGAGTACACATTGCTGCT
This sequence comes from Chiloscyllium punctatum, assembly GCF_047496795.1. Classification (NCBI taxonomy): domain Eukaryota; kingdom Metazoa; phylum Chordata; class Chondrichthyes; order Orectolobiformes; family Hemiscylliidae; genus Chiloscyllium; species Chiloscyllium punctatum. The sequence goes on from NC_092748.1 coordinate 110,238,762, forward strand.
ACTGAGCATCAGTGGTAGAGGGACTGCATGCTTGTGGATGTGGTGCCAATCAAGTGGGCTGCTTTGTCCTGGATAGTGTCAAGCTTACTGAGTGTTGTTGGAGCTGCACCCATCCAGGCAAGTGGAGAGTATTCCATCATACTCCTGACTTGTGCCTTGCAGATGGTGGAAGGCTTTGGGGAGTCAGGGGGTGAGTTACTCGCCACAGTATTTCTAGCCTCTGACCTGTACTTGTAGCCCCCATGTTTACGTTGTGAGTTTCTAGTCAATGGCAATTCTAAAGATGTTGATCATGTGGAATTCAGTGATGGCAACACCACTGAATGTTATGGGGCAGTGGTTAGATCGTCTCTTATTGGAGATGGTCATTGCTTGGTAATTGTGTGGTGTGAATTTTACTTGCCACTTGTCAGCCCAAGCCTGGATATTGTCCAGATCTTGTTGCATTTGAATATGGGCTGCTTCAGTGTCTGAGGAGTTGTGAATGGTGTTGAACACTGTGCAATCATTGGCGAACATCTCCACTCTGAGCTTATGATGGAGGCAAGGTCGTTGATGAAGCAGCTGAAGATGGTTGAGTCAAAGACACTACCCTGAGGAACTTCTGCTGGGATGTCCTAGGGTTGAGATAACTGACCTTCAACGGGCAGAACCATCTTCCTATGTTGCAGGCATGGCTCTGACCAGTGGACAGGCTGCACCCAATACCACTGATTT